>NW_026125281.1:15793125-16482500 GCF_943737965.1 Phodopus roborovskii
TGTGCATCTTCAAGAAAAATGAAATCTCTAACTGCTTTTTCTGTTTTTCTTTAACTCACCAGGCGGCTAAATGTCATCATGTCTGAAAAAATTACCTGGCTACACTTGAATAATCATTTCAAAGTTATCTTAAAAAACTTTTCAGGCTGTAAAAAAATAAGATTCCACTTTGCCCTGAATTATACTTAATCATATTCTCTATGAAGAATAGTGTTCATGCATAGAGAAAGAAATGGGGACTTAGAAATCTCCTTGTACATGACATACTGTCTGTATATCTGTATATTAAAATGAAATACTTCACATACATATTTGTGTACTATCTATTTATTAATGTAAAATATTTAAGTATTAATTTCAAATAAATCAAGAGTCCAAGACATATATAAATTAAATATAATAAACATAATATAGTATTAAAATTTCACTCTTTCCAATTATTTCGTTTTGTAAACTGCATGTTTATATGTAAGTACTCCCTCCCTCCATTCATAGATATCCCGTGTGATGGTGTCAGAGTGTCAGTGCTTGGGTGGTGATTTTAGTGATGTGTGGGGCAACCTTATATTTGGGATTGGTACTATCATAGGAAGCTAATGAGGAACCATGAGGTTGTCTCTTATTAGACATCACATCTACTAGTGCCTTGATCTTGAACTTCCTCATGTCTAAAATTTTAAATAATACATATTTTTGTTTAAGCCACTTAGCCTATAATTCTTTGTTATGGAAACTTTGGTAGAGTAATATTTAAATAAACCAGTTAAGATTAAGGTGGTTCAAACATTTTCAATAAGTGATAGCTACAATTATGCTAATATGTACTGTATACCATGTCAGTGATTCCAAAGCCTCAGATCCATGGAAACATCAAAGCCTATCTTTCTTCCCAGGCAGAGGCTCAAAAGGATGGAAAAGCCTTTTGTTGGTTCATGTGTGGATACTGATACTATGTGCAGAAAATGCCTACCGTGGTTTTATCCCCCATGGGTGTTTATGGCCTGAAGGTCCCTCACAGGGACTACTCTGTTGAGATTTGCTAAGCCTGCCTTCTTGTTTATCTGATAATAACACTGCCTCCTTGTTTATTCGTATGACATAACCCCACCTCCTTGCTCAAATATATGCAACAATCCTATATCCATCCCCACCTCCATGTTCAGATGTATGCCATAATTCTGCCTCTGTGTTCAACCTTATAGAAAGATAAGTAGATGGATGATAGATAGGTAAATAGATAGACAGATAGACAGACAGCCCGGCAGATGGACAAACAGACAGATGATAGAATAAACACACTGAACTTCCAGATACTGTGGCTTCTCCACCAAAGAGACCACAGCTCCTGATCCCAGCTCTTCTGTTTTTCTGTTTGTCATTTCTTTGTTCCTTTGCTGTTCTGGGTGGGTCAAGTCCCTGGAGTCAGACTAGATGTAATGATTCTGAATTATCCAGATGAATCCAGTTACAGGAGTTTTTAAAAGTTGGAGAATTCTGGCGGTGGCTGGAGGGAGATGTGGCTAGGTGACTTTGACACCGCTGCCTTTGAACATGACAGAGGCTTGTGAGTTCAGGATGATAAGTAACTACTAGGGCTAGGGTAGAAATACTTACTAACTTGTGGGACCTGATGTATCAAAGCTCCACAAATAAGCAGGTGACACAACAAGAATGCATTATGTCATCTCCAACCAGGGAGGCTAACTGTATGTCTTCACCTCTCTCTTAACACCCCAAAATCCAATCCCCCATCAACTCTGCGATAGAGAAACTACCGTAGCTTCCCGGGACTCTCTGCCCCCTTCTCCAGTGGAACCCATAGATCTCCCCCTGCAAAACTTACTTGACCCACTTGCTACTTTATCCTAAACCCCCCAAATCAACAGGCATTTCATGGGAACCTGCAGGCTCCTGCAGCCAGCTAAACAGGCAGGCTGAGCTGTCCTCAGCTCCCTCAAATCCAATCTGCCACTCTCATCACCACCTCTGCTGCAGACCACCTGCTGCACAGTCCCGTCTGCTACATTCTCTTATCCAGTGCATCACACAGATCCTCCTTTCCAATCATCCCTTGCCTCACTTGTTACTGTGTGCTCCTTTATCCGAGCCCTCAGCGCCAACAGACATTCCCTGGGAACCTGCAGGTGACTTCAACCAGTGAAGTAAGTAGGCTAAGGATGCTGTAAGGTAACCCAGACACAGAAAGAAAAATATGGTATGTACCCAATCATAAGTGAGTATTAGACATAAAGCAAAGGATAACCAGCCTGCAATTCACAAGCCCAGAGAAGCTAGGTAGCAAAGAGGACCCTAAGAAAGACAAACATGGACCCTCCAAGAAGAGGAAAGGGACAAGATCTCCTGAGTCAATTGGGAGCACATGGGGAGGGGAAGGAAGCTAGGAAAAGAGAAGGGGAGAAGGGGAGGGGAAGGAGAACATGAGGGATCAGGAAAGTTGAGTTGGGGGAAGAACAGAGAAGGAGACCAAGGAGAGAGATACCTTAATAGAGGGAACCATTATGGGCTTAGCAAGAAATCTGGTACTAGGAAAATCTCCAGGAATCTACAAGAATGACCCCCAACTAAGAATCTATGCAATAGTGGAGAGGCTATCTTAAATGACCTTCCCCTATAATGAGATTGATGACTACCTTACATGCCATCCTAGAGCCTTCATCCAGTAGCTGATGGAAGCAGAAGCAGAGATTCACAGCTAAGCACCGAGCCAACCTCCTGGAATCGAGTTGTAGAGAGGCAGGAGTGATGAGCAAAGGGGTCAAGGCCATGCTGGGGAAATCCACAGAAACAGTTGACCTGAGCAAGTGGGAGCTCATGGACCCCAATCTGACAGCTGGGAACGAGCATAAGATTGAACCAGGCCCTCAAGTGTGGGTGTCAGTTAGGGTGCCTGGGCAGTCTATGGAGCCCATTCCCTATGGAGGGATACTTTCTCAGGCTAGATACACAGGGTAGGGCCTAGGTCCTACCCCAAATGTTGTGACAGACTTTGATGATTCCCCCATGGGAGGCCTCATGTTCCCTGAGGAGTGGATGGGGTTGGGATGGGGAGTTGGTTGAGGGAATGGAAGGACAGGAGGGAGAGGGAACTGGGATTGATATGTAAAATAAGAGTGTTTTAATTTAAATAAAAATTAATTTAAAAAACCCGAAGAACACACACACACACACACACACACACACACACACACACACACACACACATGCACACACCAGGAACCAACAACCATTAGTCATTGATATCTCTCCATCAATGGTCTCAATTCCTAAATAAAAAGATACAGGCTAAGAAAATTGGCACAAAAACAGGATCTGCCCTCTGCTTCATCTAGGAAACACACTTTAACAAGGATAGACATTACCTCAGGATTAAAGGAAGGAAACATGTTCCAAGCAGATGGGTCCAAGGAGTAAGTTGGTGTAGCTATTTTAGTAGCTGACAAAAAAGACTTCAAACCAAAACAAATCAGAAGAGATAGGAAGGACACTACATATTCATCAAAGGAAACATCAACCAAGTGGTCAGTGCAGTTCTTAACATAACATCTATGCACCAAATACAAGGGCACCCAAGTTTGTAAAAGAAATACTACATGTTAAACCGTATATTGACCCAGTGATAGTAGGTGACTTCAATATTCCATTCTCACCATTACACAAATCATCTAGGAAAAAACTGAACAGAGAAACACTGGAGCTAACAGATGTTATAAACCAAATGGACTGAAGAGATATCTATAGAACATTTCACCCCAACACAAAAGAATGCACCTTCTTCTCAGCACCTCATGGAACTTTCTCCAAAATGACCACATACATAGACAGAAAGCAAGTGTAAATGCATCCTAGAAAAATTAATAAAACACTGTGTATCCTATCTGATCACCACAGATTAAAGTTGGATATCAACAACAATAAAAAAACAACAGAAAGTTTACAAACTCAGAGAAACCGAACAATTCACTGGATCAAGAGAAATTAATAAAGAAATTAAAGATTTTCTACAATTGAATGAAAATGAATACATAGCATACCCAAACTTAGGGGACACAACGAAAGTGGTTCTACAAGGCACGTTCATTGACCTAAGTAGAAACACCGCATACTACTAACCTAACAGCACACCTGAAAACTCCAGAACAAGAAGAAATCACATTCAAAAGGACAAGACAGTAGTATATAAAACCAGGGCTGAAATCAATTAAATACAGACACAAACAAGCAAACAAAAATAATGAAGAGAATCAAAGAAACAAAGAGTTGGTTCTTTGAAAAATTCAGTAAGATTCGCAAACCATTATCCACATTAACAAAAAGGTGAAGGGAGTATCCAAACTAAGAAAATTTTAAGTGAAATGGGATACATAATAACAGACATTGAGGAAATCTATAGAATCATGGGAGCATACTTTAAAACCTTATACACTACAAAATTGGAAAATTTAAGAGAAATGAATATTTTCTTGATATAAACCACTTAACAATGAAGATCCGTGTTTTGGTTAGTGTTCCCATTGCTGTGAGGAGGCACATAGCCACAGAGACTCTTATAAAGGAGGACTAACTGAGGTGGCAGTTTACATTCAGAGGTTTAGTCTATTATCATCATGCAGGAACGGTGCAGGTGGGCAGGCAGACCTGGTGCTGGAGAAGGAGCTACTACGTCTTGATTCCAGAGGCAACAGGAATATTCTGAAACACTTGGCATGGCTTGAGCATATATGAGAGTTCAAACCCTGCCTCCACAGCGACACACTTCCTTCAACAAGGTCACACCTCCTAATATGCCACTCCCTTTGGGGGGCATTTTCTTTCAAATCACCACAATCAGGTAAGCAATTTAAATAGACCCATGACTCCTACTGAGATAGAAGCAGCAAATAAACATCTTCCAAGGGGGGGAAAAAAGCCCAGATCTAAAGTAGCACAGAATTCTACCAGTCTTTTAAACAAGAGTTAATGCTAATACTCCTCAAATTATTCTACGAAATATAAACAGAAGGAGCATCACCCAATTTCTTTTATGAGACCACAGTTATTCTGATGCTCAAACAACTAAAGACTCGAAGGAGAAAGAGAATTACAGACCAAGTTGCTGTAAGAACATAGATGTAAAATTTTTCAATAAAATGTTTTCAAATTGAATCTAAGAACGCATCAAAAATATAATCTACCATGATCAAATAGGGTTCATCCTCAGAGACACAGGGATGGTTCAACATATGCAAACCCATAAACATAATTCACTAAATAACAAACTGAAAGACAAAACACACATGATCATCTTATTAGATGAAGAAAAGACCTTTGACAGAATCCCAAACCATAACATGGTAAAAGTTCTGGAGAGGTTAGGGATACAATAAATATACCTAAGCATAATAAAGGCAGTTTGCAGCAATCTCAAAACCAAATATCAACTTAAATGAAGAGAAACCCAAAGCACTCTGAATAAAATCAGGAACAATACAAGGTTGTCCACTTCATACCTATTCCATATAGTACTTGAAGTCTTAGTAGGAACAATAAGACAACTTAAGGCTATCAGGGGGACACAAATCAGAAAGGAAAAAGTCAAAGTAGATTTATTTGCCGATAATATGATAATACACATAAGTGACTCTGAAAATTCCACCAGAAAACTCCTATAACTGAAAAACACTTCCAGCATAGTAGCTTGATACATGATTAAATCATAAAAATTAGTACCCCTCCTATATACAAATAACAAATGGTATAAGAAAGAAATTAGGGAAGCAATGCCTTTCACAATAGCCTCACAATATAAGGTGTCTGGGGATAACTCTAATTAAGCAAGTGAAAGACTTATATGATAAAAACCTCAAACCATCAAAGAAAGAAATTGAAGAAGATATCAGATGAAAGAAATTCTCATCCCATGCTTATGGATCAGTAGGATTAGCATAGTAAAAATGACCATCCTACCAAAAACAATTTATGGGTTTAAAGCAATCCCCAACCAAACTATTCATAAATATTAAAAGGACAATTTTCAGCATCATATGAAACATAAAAGACCTAGGATATCTACAGCATTCCAAAATATGAAAAGAACCACTAGAAATACCACTATTCCAAGATTTCAAGTTGTATTCCAGAGCTATATTAATAAAAAGGACATGGAATTGGCAAAAAACCAGATATGTTGATTTTCAAACACTAATTGAAGACTCATACATAAATTCACACAGCTATCGACACCCATTTTTTGATAAGGAAGCCAGTAATACACACTGAGGAAAAATGACTTCATTTTCAACAAATGGTGCTGGTCAAATTGGATGGTGCCGTGTAGAAGAATCCAAATATACCTGTACTTATCATCCTGCACAAAACTCAACCCCAAATGGATCTGAGACCTCAAGATAAATCAGATGCACTGAATCTTATAGAAGTTAAAGTGGGAAATAGCCATGAACTCATTGGCACAAGAAATGTCTCTGAACCATTAACACAAGCCCTAACTTGTCCAACAACTAATAAATGAGACATCATGAAATCAAAAAACTTCTGCATGGCAAGAGGCAGCATCACTATGACAAAGTGGGAATCTATAGAATGGGAAAATATTTTACAAAGTATTCATCAAGTAGAGGGATAATATACAAAATATTTAAAGAACTTAAAATATAGATATAAAAACAGCAAACAAACCTACCTAAAAATGGGATACAGATCTAAACAGAGAATTCTCTGAAGAGGAATCTCAGATGCCTAGAAACACATTAAAAAATGTTCAACATCCCTAGTCACCAGGGAAATGCAAATCAAAACTACTTTGAGATTTCATCTTATATCTGTCAGAATAGCCAAGATCAATAAAACATGTGACAGCTCATACTGGTGAAGATGTTGAGTAAGAAAAACACTCCTCCATTGCTTCTGGGAGTGCAAACTTGTACAGCCACCATGGAAATCCTTGTGGTGGTTTCTCAGAAAAATGTGAATAGATCTATCTTAAGATCCAATTAAACCACTCTTAAGCATATGTCCAAAAGATACTTCATTCTCCCACAAAGACACTGGCTCAACCATGTTCATTGCTGTTCTATCTATAATATCCAAAAAATTGGAAACAACCTAGATGTCTCTCAATAGAAGAATGGATAAAAACTGTGGTACACTCATACAGTAGAATATTACTCAGTTATTTAAAAATATTAAATCATGAAATTTGCAGGCAAATGGATGGAACTAGGAAAAAAATCCTCCCAAGTTAGGTATCCTATTTCCAGAAAGACAAATATGGTCTGTATTTACTTATATGTGCATATTAGCCATTAAATAAATGATAACCAATCTACAATCTGTAGACCCAGAGAGGTTAGATATAGAGGAGGGTGCTAGACTGTCTTAAATAAAGACACTCTTCTGTTAGAGGATGTCATTCTGTAAATATGTTTCTCATACTGGTTAATAAATAAAGCACTGTTGGCCAATAGGAAAACAAGATAGGTGGGACTAGGAGACAAGGAGGATTCAAGGAAGTAGTAAGGAGGAGTTAACATGGAGAGACTGGGGAGACCAGATGCTGGCTCCACTCCACAGTAAGATAAGACCACGTGGAAATACTTAGATTAATAGACATGGGTTAATACTTAAGACAGAGCTAGCCAATAAGAAACTAGTACCTGGCCAACAGCATTATATAAATACAGAGTCTCTGTGTGTTAATTGGGGCTGGCGCGGCGGCGGGACAAAACCAACATGAGAGCACAGGGGAGTTATTTGGAAACTAGCACAGAAGCTCCTTGGTCACAAAGTAATGTATAGAGAAGGTACAGAAGTACAAGCTCATAAACTTCCAGGCTGAGACAGGCAGGAGGGACATGTGTTTGAAGCCAGTGTCATCTCTAAAATGAAAAAAGGAAGGAAGGAAGGAAGGAAGGAAGGAAGGAAGGAAGGAAGGAAGAACAATAACAAAACACTCATTGTACACAGGGCTGTTGTAGTTAGTGGTGAGATACAAGCTCAGCATGCAGCCAGCTTTGAGGAGGAGAAGGCATATGTACAGGAGAGGGAAGGGCTCTCCATAAGGGGGACAGACTGTCTCTGCCTGCAGGAACAATGGCTCTATTCACATCCATATTTATATAATATGAAGCGCCACAGGCAGTATTCCCCTGTTTCTTGAGATAATCAATTTCCCTGCCAATATGTCCAGTGACTCACAGTTCAAACTCTGACAATGACTCACAGCAGACAGGGCTTCTCCCCGGGTTATGAACACAGATAAATACTTTCATTTAATAAGTGCCAGCCACAGAAAGTAAAGGAGTCTGACCTTTTCTTACACACCTCCTTCCTCCGATGCAGTGAAAGGTACAAGGGCTGTATTAATGAAGGGCCTTGGGGGAACTGCTAACATTTCGCTGAGGTTTGTAACCTGCCTCTGAATCATTAAGTGACAGATACCAGTAAAACAGAAATGAAAATGGAACTGTGGGTGGGGTAACCTTACACATCAATGGCAAGGACAACTATTTCAATCTGTCCCATCATACAACTGAGTATCTGAGAGTGGCGGTTTACACGGGAAAGAGCCCTGGTTTGGATAATGTCTGCAAAATCCCTGGACTCAGCAATAAAGTCTCCTGCAAGGCTTATAACTCGGCAGTAGAATGTGGAAGGAGGACAGGCAAGGAAGGACCAATGTATCTAGACACTGTATAAAATCTACCCTCGAGGTAGCTAATGCTGTCTCAATAAGAGCTGTACTTAACCCTCTCCACTATCCCATCACTTCCTAAAGGGTCTTCCAGCTCTTCACAGTAAGACACCGGGGGACAAATTTTATAAGAAAGCAACTAATCGCATCCAAACCATGAAGGAAGAATTAAAACCACCTCTTGTTTTCAGCTTCACAGCCTGTAATTCCTCTAGAGTTGTTCACAGCACTGAATCCACATAATTTATGTCTGTCCTCATTTCTGTACTGCAAGAAAACTCTCGTGCCAAATCCAACTTCAGTGATATCATAACTACAAATACAAAAACAAAACCAACCAACCAACCAGTAGCAGCAGTGGATCTGTGACTTTAGCCTAACATTGATGTGTGTGTTCTGGGAGGACCTTTGAGTCTGGGCTTGGAGAACTTGCCCCTACTCTTCCAGAGAGAGTGACCTTAACACACACAGCCAGGATCACAGCTGTACCCACGAAAATTTCCCACTGCCTGGAAAAACCATGCACTGACCTATACATTTCTGTTTTTCAGTGTTGAAAACATCAGTTAAAAGCTTCTCCTGCCTTTGCACTATATCAGGTAAACATTGCTTGCTAAATAGAGCCCTTCACTTCCACCTTTTTAGGGAAATAATTTCCACCCAAATGCAATGACCCTTCATACATGATCTGAGTTCGATCAAATCACTGGGCTTGAGAACATTCTCATTGAAAATGAAAAGGTGGGCTGGAAATATGGCTCAGCATTTAAGATTACTGGCTGATCTTCCAGAGGACCAGGGTTTGATTCCCAGCACCCACACAATGGCTCACAAGTACCTGTAACTCCAGTTCTAGGAGACCTGAGCCTTTTCTGGTCTCCATGTGCACTACATTTACATGACACACAGACATACATTCAGGCAAAACACATAGACACATAAAATGCAAACAAATTTTTCTGTTCAAGACAGCATTTCTCTGTGTAGCCTTGGCTGTTCTGGGACTCATTCTGTAGACTAGGCTGGCCTCTAATTTGCAGAGATCTGCCTGCCTCTGTGTACTGAATGATGGAATTAAAGAGTAAAATTATTTAGAAGTGAGATGTTTACTCTGAAGTGTTAAAAATGTCATATGTTAAGCCTGAAGATCTGGTTTACTGGATAAAAGTTATTGCTACTTTGCAAAGTATCAGAGTTTAGTTCCTAGCACTCATATTAGGCTGCTTTGCTTACAACCATTTAATATAACTCCAGCTTCCAGCTCCAGGAGATATAGCACCCTTTTCTGGCTTCTGTAGACATCTGAACACACACACACACACACACACACACACACACACACACACACACACACACACACACACGCACACACACACTCAATCTTTAAGTAGATGCTTGTAAGTTATCAGTCACAAAGTCAGCACTCACATGTAATAGCAGCAGCAGCTACTGCTTAGGGAACCCCTACTACGAGTAATTTAGTCTGAAAGTAACAATTTCCTTTAACTTTCACTTGGATAAGATAGTTTCTATCATTAGCCCTATTTCACCCAGTAAAGAAAGAGAAGGACTTCCAGCAGTCCATTGAGATTATCCACTTTACTCTGCTTCAGATGGGGGTTGTTTGTATTCATACTTATGTTAGTTCAGAACGATTACTTATAAGCAATACATCAAGATATGCGCATCTAAATATTCTAATATATTCCTTACTGAAGGTAAGATCCAATCTAACACATTTCTGTTCTGCAAGGCACTTATGGCACTCTGCAGTTCACAGATCTGGAGAAGTCTCAACCTAAGTCACAAGAGACAAAGCACATGGCCTTGGTGGAAGAGGTGTGACAACCAGCATTGGCATGGCAGAACTGGTAAAAACTGGGAGAGACGGGACTGCATTGTCCCCTAGAATCTCTAAAAGACAGAGGGTCCTGTGACAGCTGGACTTTGGTTGCATAAAGGCTATCTTGGGCTTCTGGACTGAATACATATGGGGAAATAAACGTCTATTGTTTTGAACCCCCAAGGTCATGCCAATTTTTTTTTATAGTGGGCATAAGGCATCAATAGAGCATAAGTTAGTAGCCTTTGACAAAGTTAAATATAGCATCTGTCAGATGTGGTACAAGGAACATCTCTACTTCCTACCCATCTCCAGTGGTCATTTTTAATAATGATAAAAATAACACAGGGATTCCTACAATACATTGTGCCCCCAGGAAGATGTTTTTATGATCTGTTTCTTTGCTCCTACAATCTCATGTTGGCCTCTGACCCCCAAAGCCATATTTCAATGACATTTGTAGACAGGGCCTTTGGAGGCAGGTAAAATTAGCTGAGGTCATGAAGTTGACTCCCTTTGTAAGAATGAGAAAAGGGTTTAGAGTTAGCACACTTAGGTCCTCACGTGAGGCCCCACACTTCTTGAGAGTCTACAGAGTCCTGTCATCAAAAGCCTGGCTGAAGACTGAGAAGATGCCGGCTCCAGCCTTCCCAGCCTCTGTCCTTTATAAACTACTTGGATTATAGAGTTTGGAGATAACAGTAAAAAAATGATTGAAATAAATGGGATTCTGAAAACCAGTATGTTCTCTCCTGGTTTATAACTCCATGTGGCTCTATTAACATCCCAAGGTACAAATGTTAACTTTCATCTTATAAAGTCCACAGTCCCAGAGTCTGTCTTCCTCTCTCTCCCTCCTGGGACTATAGTTAAATGTGCACCTGCCTTTCACATGTGTCATATCCACTTTTCTTTGTCTTAGTATCTGTTCAGGTTTCCTTACTATGCTTTGAGACTCCGTTCACACCATCTTCTGACTCATTGCCCATGTTTAGGAGTGTCTCTGCCATCTACCCTTAAGCCTAGCAGTGAAGCTTGTGTATGTTACTTGTTTGAGAGGAGACTAAACCCTGCCCCTGTTACTATGCACTAGACAGATGCTGATGACCCCATTGGAGTCTTCCGAACATCAGCTACACTTAGTTCTTTTCTAACTTGTTGAATCTGTCTTTATCACTTTATTTTCTCTGAAGACGTTGGAAACTTGCATTGTTCTTCTTTGTACATGGTTAGCATTGTCTCTCTTTGAGATTTGTGAGGACTCTTCTGGGTAAATATTCACTGCTGGTCTTTATGCAGAATTTTCTTGTACACTATTACTAACATCTGAAAGAATATTCCAGAAATATAATTGATAGAAATCAGTATCAAAGATTTTTTTTCCTGCTGGTAAGATAACATGTGCTTTCTGTCTGGGATTTGGGTCCACTATGAGGCATGGTGCAGGTTTAAAACTCCTGATTCAGTGTTGGCTGTTTCCAGGGGTCTCATGGTCTTAAAGAAAATGATATATCAGGGTCCTAGATTATTGCAACAGAGTATCCTGGACTGTCACCAGGACAGCATTTTATCCTCATCATCTATGAGTTGTTGAAAATATTTAAAATGTATTTTATCTGTGCATCTTTATCGGTAAGGGCAGATTGAACATCCTGTTGTCTCTCATGTTCACTGATATATTTGGGAATGACCACTTCTTTGTTTTTATTTTTACATAATTTTACCTGTATATTAATGATAAATACTAGCAGTGTTTGGTGTGGTGTTTCAGTACATGAACACAGCAACCAATGGCCAAATCATGGTAAACGGTGTTTCTGTTTCATCATGTCTTTGTGTTTGCAGACTTTCAAGTTCTCTGTAATATATGCAACCAGCTCTCAGCAACTATACTCCTCTTCCTGTGCTGTGGAACTTGAGAACTGATTCTGCTTAACTGTGTCCTGATTCCTGCCACCCAGTTTCTTCTATGTTTCCCCATCTTTTCCAACCTCTGATAATCACTTTTCTGCATTCAAGTTGGCCTCTCTTTTAAACTTCCACATATGAAAGAATCATTCCTAATTTGACTGACAGGTTAAATGATTATGCTAATAGTTTATATGCTGTAAACATTCATAAACATTGCAAATTCAATTCTAATTGGAAATTATGCAGATTATTTACACGTGTCAGAAGATAAAACTTTGATGATTAAAAAAGCCCTTTGAAATTACACCAATGAGATGGGAGAGATGCTTACTGATTTTTGAAAATAAGTTGATAAAATATAAAGAGAAAATTCAGTTAAAGTTTCTATTACTGAGAGGACACATTGGATATCTTTGATAAGTGGAGCTTTTGTCATTTATTAAACCTATGAATACTTACACTGAGAAGAAACATGAAGCCCCAGACCTAGATTCACAAGAAGAAGGTTGTGGAAGGCATCTTATTTGTCCCTAGCATCTCAAGTTTCTTTTTAGTCAAAGTACACTGTGAAAGCCAAACATTTCCCCATGTTCCCAGATACCTTCTTATAGTCCTTAAGAGATCCCAACTCTCTGAAAACTCATAAGTACCATCTATGTTACTTGCAGGGGATAGATTTAGAATCTTGAATGTGTTTCAAAAACCTGATTCAGATGTTTGGGTTGCACTGATAGGTGTTCTAATAAGGTAGGAGCTCAGAGCTAACTCTGTCATTTCCTGTCTATCAGAAACCCAAGAGTTCATTCTCTGTTAGAGAAGGTAATTTCTGTCACCTTGGGAATAATAAGAGAAGAAATCGCAGATTTGGGACAGAGTTTAGAATTTACAGACAATATTCATGAATGGCAGATCATGTGGTCACAACTGCTGGCTTCTTTAAGAATGGCTTGCATAAGGAAGACATCCCTGTGCACACACAGTGCTAGCTTTGTCTCTCCCTGCCTGTTCCACTGTCATTCCACCCGAGCCGTGTACTTTCTTCTCTCCCACATCTCTAGGGACTGTCCCTTGAAAGTAGTCATCATACCTTTTGTTATTTGTTCATTTCCCCATTTTATGTTTACCCATAATTCATGTATGACTCACTTTCATTTAGTAACTCATCCCCTTGACATTTATCAGAATTAAGTCTGCAAAGCATCATTAATGACAGAAGAGTAAAAGGATTTTCCATTCTGAAGGACCGCTTGTTGGTCATGGTGCCTACCTGTAAGTCAGCACTGGATTCATGGAGGCAGGAGGAACATTAGTTCAAAGCAACTATAGGCTACAATGGAAACCCTAATTCAAGCAGGCAAAGACACAGCGAAGGCCACCTTAAACTGAAGGCGACGATTTAAAATGCATTTCCTTTAGTGAGAAATCAAGAAATGCAACAGTCCATTTTGTCTGAAAAGCAGATCATATGTTCACAGATCCTTCCAAGTGCTTAGATATTTTCCCCCTGATCAATACCCATAAGTTTACCTTACAGTTCCAGTGCTTATTTCCATGTATCAGTGGTAGAATTTCTCATCTTAGATCCTTCTCAGCCTTATTGATAAAATCCGAAATTGTATATGCTGTGATTTAAACAAGTTAAACAAAAAAGTGAGTAATGATGGTGTATACCTGTAATCCTAGCAATCAGGAGGCTGGGGCACCAGAGCTGAGAGTTCCAGAGAAGTGTGGGCTACACACCAAGATCCTTTCTCAGCAACAAAAAAGTAAATAGTAAGATGGGGCTGGAGAGATCAGTGGTTTGGACTCCAATTCATTTGTAAGAACCGACATAACTCTGAAACTACAGCTCCAGGGGATCCAATAACTCTCCTCTGGCATCTTCAGGTACTACAGTCACTACACACACACACACACACACACACACACGCACACACACACGCACACACACGCATACAGACAGCATATACCACATGCACATACATGCACACATACACACACATGCATGCAAACAGCACACAAAATTTGTACACACACAATGCACACATATACAAACAAGCACATCAAACACATGCACACACAAACTTTAGAGATTAAAAATTAAGAGTTTCTTAAGATGACAAAGAAAGCCAATGTACTGTTCCATGTGGATGTCTCAAGCAGACAGCAGCTTCCTCCTCAAACTACATGCCACCTCTATTGGGGATCTGCCCAAAGGAGCTGGGCTCTTCCTGTTCCCTGAAGTGGGCTGAGAGCTGAAGGAAATGAGTCCTGCTAACAGATCGTGTTTATAAATGGAGGGGAGGGTTGTAAGACAGGAGCTTCTTCCCATTTAGTTTGGAAAACTGCTCCCATGGTTCATCTTAGCTAAGTCAACAGAGTGTGTAGTAAAGATAGTAGTAGCTTTTCTCATAAATGAGAGACTTCAGACAGCCACACAGAGTCTATGAACTCAGTTACAGACCATCACAGAGCATCACTTGGAGGCACTCAACATTGTATTTTGTAAGCATCTTTCTCTCTTTGGTATTATAAAACTAAATCCACTGTGGAAATGCACACATATCTCGTTTCTCCAGTTCACTAAATTCTTGTGACTATTGGGCTCAGAAATAGCAGCATACTGCACTGGAATGGTGCCAAGAGCACTTACTGTCCTCAGAGGACATGACATTCTCTTTTTTTGTCACATTAGTTTGAGCCACAGACTGGCAGTAGGACATTAAAAGTGGACATGCAACAATGACCACCCACTACAATGCTTCCCAAGCATGCCATGCAAAATGCTGTTGTAGCTTAAGGAATTGATGGAAAAAAAATCTCTGCATGCCTCATCATAAAGCCTGCTTTCATCATACTAATAGTGCCCTTAATTCATATGCAACTTTCATAACCCCTGTTTTTCATAACAAAGAATCTGATCGTATGCCAAAACCTTTGTCAGGGAAAGTGATCTACCTACAATATACTCACATTGGTTCTTTTTAAAAGAAATGGTTACTTCTAGCTATCATTGGTTTAAGATTTATAATATAGGTTGTACATTTGTAGAAGTGATTATGGCTTTATTTAAAATAAATCAAGCAGAATGGATTCATGTGTAACAAATTGTGAAGTGAGGCTGGCATTGCTCTCAATGAGAGGTCTACTAAAGCTCATTTCCTGCTATGACAATGATATAGCTACAGCAACTGAGTGGTGTACCTCATGGCTTACATGCCTCCAAGGATGAACCAACCCTGGACAACTCACCCTGGCAAGGACATGAGAACAAGAGAGAGATCCTCAGTTGCTGAGAAGTCTCTGTCCCAACTCAACCTCAAAACTGAGCATCTATCTCTTTCACAGTTTTAATCCCAGACCATCAGAATAACACAAGGGGATTAGGGAGCTATAGTCTCTTGAATACCATCAATAACATCAACAAAGTTCACTGCACCTACAAACAAACAAACAAACAAAAAAGAACCTAATGGCATTTTAAATACAATAAAATACCAAAGTTTAAGTTGAGGATCTCCTAAATGAAGAGCCACTTGGATAATCCCTTGGTTAACAGTGAGCATATAGACCATCCTCTGATTCCAAGAATCAGTGAAGGTGGGAAAAGTTATTTTTATGTTTTGTTCTAACATAGATGCTTAAGATGGCAATATATTTCCATTGTAGGGTGCCAATTATTGTGTGCAAAGTTCTGGGTTCAGTACCCAGCACTGACAAGACATTGTATGTCTAGATACCTAACTTAGACATCAGACTTGGTTCTTTTTCTCTCCCATTAGCTTCCACCAATAGCACTTTCTTCTCCCTGGAGCTATGTTGAACTTACCTACATTTTATGTCATTGTGGGGTAGCTGCTTATAAGACCATGTTCAAGAGGCAGAACACTTGGGTCAAGAAGATGGGTTTTCTTAGCTACTTCCTGCCTTCAAAAGTTCCCTAGCTTCCCGAGGCAGTGCCATCAGCCAGGGATGAAGTGCTTAGACTCACAAGTCTACGAAGAACATTTTACATTCTGATCTAACATCTCTTCGTCTTCTTTGGACAAATGTTTTTGAAGTCTATTGTCCAACTTCAAATTAGGTTGTTTTTTATTGTAATCTATATAAATAATTAATCTATGAGACTTAATTTCTCATCAGATAAGTCATTTTAAAGCATTATCCCATTCTGTGTACCAAATATTTTCATATTTTCATTGGTCTGTAATGAAGTTGGACGACTGTGTTTCTTTCCCTAATGCTCCTTTGTGCCATCCGTGTAATTCTGTCATCCAGTGTGTGAGTCAGCTTTTCATCACTATAACAAATTAATGAGATAATTTTATTCTATAGAGAAGACATTTGTCTTGCTTGTGGCTAGATAGGTTCTTGGCCATGATTGGAGGACATAGATTTGGTCCTTGGTGGGTCTACTGAATGGCAAGGACAGGAGCTTCATGGCAGTGCAAACTGCTCACTCATAGCAAAAGAATAACAGAGCATAATCAAGGGACTAGGGACCTACTACCAGATTCAAGTGTCCATCATCTGTGACCTTAGGTTCTCTCATGAGGACCCATTTTCTAAAATCTCTACTTCCCAATGACACCATTCTCTAATGAAATCAATAACACATGTGCCTCCATGAGACATGAGACACTCTGCGTCCACACCAAAACACTTGTCTACCATGGCCAATGGCAGCTACAATTCTAAACTAAACATGGTACACATACAGGTTATACAAATGCATATGGTTATATCTATGTAGTTTTAATTCAAAGTCTTTATTCCGTAGCCAAGATTTTTGTCAGTATAGCTTGAGCTCAAAACATAAAGGAAAAACAAAACTGTTTGCTATTGAGAGAAGGAAAACAAAAAAACTGGAAGTCTCAGTAGTCCCCTCAATATCTGTAGGCAAATTTAAAGACTCCTAAACTGTAACATGTTTGAGCTAAGTGGTCTTTCACAAAATTATTAAGCATTAACTACACAACTTAAAAAGTCACATAAAAATCCATTTGTTTTTAATACTTTTAATACTTTTAATACTTTGACAAAAAGAAAAATGCTCTTTCATAATTATACCTTAACTACTTTAAAAAGACTTGGATGCCTAGAATGCTCAGGAATCATGTTAAGCACGTGGCGGTGAACACCCCAGCAATTCCTAATGGAATTACTTAGGGCAATGACTGAGCACAGGGCGCTGTGTGAGACGGCAGGAACTCTAGCAGATACTGGGTGGCTTTCTGGAATGGGAGAACAAAATGATGGTTCAAGAGTTTCATTTGTATGTCCAAATGAAACAATATTTCCAAATATTGTCACTTCAAGTATTAAAGAAAACAAGGCCAAAAAGCTTCTAAAGCTAATTCTAAACTATATTGGTAAGACACAGATTTTATAATTTGCATACATGTATGCATAGGCACTAGTATTGTCACTAAGAGCTGATGTGCACAATTCTCAAAATCCCCAGGACATACTTTCCAGAAGCATGTTATCTTTTACAATGTCTGAAAATTATGTTCATGATTTGTTAAAATGCCCTACTTTTAAAAAAGACTCATTCCTCTTTATTTGTGTATAACTATTTGCCCACATGTTTCTATGTGCAACATGTACATGCCTGGTGCTCTAGGATGCTAGAGAGAGCATCATATCTTCTAGAACTGCTGTTAGAGATGGTTGTCAGCTGCTCTATGGATGCTGGGAACAGAACCTAAACCCTCTACAAGTGTTTTTAACCACTGAGCTGTCTCTCCAGCCCCAAGAATTTTATTTTTATTATTATCAATAATTTGTGCCCTGTATATGCTTCTTAAACTTCTCTTATATTTAATAGGGCATATTCAAAATCACTTCAGGAAACTAACATATGTGTAAACAAAGTAATTACATACAAAATAAACAGCCTAGGAGCTTGATTTAACTTTCTAACACTAACACTTGTTATTTAGGTAATGAGAAAATTCAAACATCCTGTGACCTTTACAGGAAGGGTGGGTTTACTCACTAAGCACACCAATGCAGTAGCTCTGGTTGAGAAAATGCTTCTTGCAGACATTTCAGCTCTAAACCAACAGACTGGGTGTCTAGTTTTCAGAAGGCATTTCTTTTGCTACTCTTGACTCACCAAGTGTGAACTGCTATTCACATGGGAGAGATTGGTAGCTTTGTCTTGCTCAGTCTCTAAAGGCCAGAATTCTAGTTGATCTGAAAACAGCAGGAGTAAAACAAAAGAGCCTTAAAGTGCTCGAGCTGCAGACAGCCTCTCCCTGTGACCATGCCAGTTCAGGCGGGTGCACCCAGACAGCTGCATTTGCTCTCCTGCTGGGAGGAGCCTGACAGAGAACTAAGTTGCTGACTCTTCACTGGGATTCTAAAGGGGGGTTTTCATATCCTCTTTACTCCTATTTCCCCTGCTTTCTCTCTTCTCTTCCCTTCTCCCCCTTCCACAGTTTATCATCTCGTCTGTTAAAAGACAGGGTCCTGTTCTACCAGCCATCATCTGGCTAGACGCTTTAGATAAACATAAACTCTAAACCCTCACAAGACCAGCCTGTCAACACTTCATTTCTTTCAAAGTCTGACAGTAAATACAGGACCCGTGACACTGTGTTTACCTCCAGGATGTCCATTTTAGACCCACAGGCTCTTCCTATTGCTGTTGGTATTGTTAAGGCCAAATTCTGGGCACTGACAGCTCTAGCAAGCTAGGCTTGGCCAAAGTCCTCAATAGGTCAACTGAAGTCAGAGAGGAACTTCATTCAATGGCTTCACTGTGGGAAGAGGCACAAATAAAGAGATCTAATGACCTTAGGTCTATCTTCTGGATCTTTATGTGATGCTCGAAAGGTTTAGATAAGGTCAGCTCAGCATCTTTGTTAAGATGCGGCCCCAAACACTACCTACATATGTCATTATTGTTTGGATTGCAACCTCACTTCCAAAATGTTTTGACAAGCTGTCAGAATTGTGTGATGTCTCACCCTGGAAGACAAGGCTCCTCTGGCTGCCACCAGGCCTTCCTGTCTCCCAGAAGGGAAGTTCCAATTTTTGGAAGCATAGATATCTGATAGACGAAGGGAGGCATAAGGGGTTCTCCTTGGAACCTGTCAGATCATGGCAAGGCAGTCTGTCTTTGAGAGTAGAGGAAGCAGTTGGCACAGAGCCTCTTTCAGCAATATGTAACAATTTTGTCTGAACTTTCATGATCAAAAGATGCCTTTTCTCTTTTCAGAGTCAGCAGCAAAGGTAAACAGCATTGCTCCTACTTATGTATCATCATTATTAATTTGTTTTGTCGGGGAATATTATTTTAAGGTGTGTTACTTTTGTTTATGTTGCATTTCTTTAACTCTGTGAAGCTGTGTTACTGTGCCTGTCTCAAACAGTCTTTTAAAGAGCTGAGCAACCAAGAGAGAGGCACCAGAGAGAAACAGGTGGGGTTGCTAGTCAGAGAGGATAAATAAGAGGACAAATCTGGGAGAAAAGGACATGGGAATGAGAAAGGAAGGAGGAGGACTTCAGGGGCCACCCAACGAGCCACCCAGCCACCCAGCTACCCAGCCACCCAACGAGCCACCCAGCCATGCAGCCACACAGCCACCCAACGAGCCACCCAGCCATGCAGCCACACAGCCACCCAACAAGCCACCCAGCCATGCAGCCATACAGCCACCCAACGAGCCACCCAGCCATGCAGCCATACAGACACCCAGCCATGCAGCCACACAGCCACCCAATGAGCCACCCAGCCATGCAGCCACACAGCCACCAAGCCACCCAGCCAGACACAGAGTAAGAAGGAAAGCAAAGGTTTGTATACAGTGTATACAGGAATAGAGAAAGATAAAAGCCCCAAGGCCAAAGATCTATGGGATAATTTAAGTTAAAAAAGGCTGACAAGATACAAGCCAAGCAAAGGCCAGGCATTCATAACTAAGAATAAGCCTCCATGTATGATTTATTTGGGAGCTGGGTGGCAGGCCCCCCAAAAATTACAAAAAGCCAAAGAGTAAATGAGCAAAAACATCACACTACATATTTTTCTTCATGTATATATGTAATGTTCCTATCGGTTTTAAAGGAAGGCTGCAGTTAAAGCCTTTTGTGAGACTCTTCCTGGAGAGAGGCAAACAAACATCTCCTTGCTGAAATAGGGCACTAATTACAAACTTAAGAAATGGTGTCACCCACGTTGATCTTAGTAAATCAAGGACTTTCAGGAACATGAATGAACAAGAGACAGCGGCATGGTGGAAAAGCCCACCTCTCGTGTCAGATCAGTCGTGAAAGCAGCGTTGCTGGGGCTCCTTGCACAAATCGCAGGCATGGAGGCTGAGTGCAGAGCCTCTCCAGCAATAATTACCGCGATAACACCTCGGGGAAGGCTTGGTCAGTTTGTAAGTCTCACCTGTGAGCCTGCCTCTTTCCTCCAGGAAGGAAATCTCAGTGCTGAGGACGCAAGAACACAACAAAGGCAAAAGAACACAGTTCTCTAGACATGGAAGCAGAAAGAGGCGTTTGCAAAGAGGAAGTGGAGCCCAGAAGGGGTCACAACCTATGTCCCAAGTTAGGTCCAAGTACCCATCCTCAATAAGCCAAGTAAAAGAACAAAATTAAAATGGAAAGCAAAGACTAGAGATCATTCAATATGGCCATATAGGGAAGAGGGAGACAGAGACCCAGTGACCGCTCATTGGCAGAGCTTCAGTCTCATACTGTTAGGTGATCTGACATGTTGTTAGAACTGTGTGAAATCTCTTTCCTGAGACTTTACAGCCCAACACCCTTAAGTGGGCATCTTTCCCTTCTCACAGCATATGACAGTCCTAGGGAAATTTCCATTTCTTTGGGGTCAATTGTTTCAATTAGCTTGATAGTCAGGATGAGAGACATGTGTCTCATTAGCACTTTAGAGTCTAAAAGTACGTGATTTGAGGAGTATGTACCTAAGGTATGCAAGGTTTCGACTTCTGTCCTTGGCACCTTACGAGTGAACACACATACAATTTATCTATGAAACTGAGGCTGTGCCAGTAAAGCAAAATGGGATAATTTTCTACAAAATTTCATCCTTGAATTTGCTTAGGACAAAATGTTCACATCTTGAAAATTCAAATAAAGCTGATGCTGGGTCTCTCAAAGATGGTATTTCTTACGTTTTTGGCAGTCGTACTTTCCAGTTAGATTTCAAGTTTTTATGCAACAGGGAACTTGCCTTGTAAGAAGTATGCCCCTTGTGGCTGCAAAAGGACCACTGTACTTTTTATGAGAGGCTTGCTGGGGACAAAGAGGTAACTTGTCTTTTGTCTCTTTGTGAGATGCTGTTGTATGTAATAGCTTACACACATTGGCCTGGATAGTTAAGAGAATCTCCACAGGTATAAAAGGTTAAAGTCAAGTCATTTCTGCCTTATAAAAATGCAATTGGAATAAATATCTATACATCATGTTGAGGCAAAGTAAGCTCTTATTTAAATAGAACGTATTTCCAATATTTAGACTTTTGTCCTACTTTTGATGAACACTTTCTTAATGACACAAGAAACAAGTCTTCTGATGTAAGGCATTACCCTTTAAGACAATTCCAGTAGACAAGGTAGTAGAATTAATAAATGAAGCCACAATAACACTTAGACTCCAATGAGGATTAGGCTTGTTCCAGTCCATCCTCTTTCGTTGTTGATTGATTTCTGGACCAAGGTCTTCATTGGCTCCAATGAGAGGTATTTTCTTTAAAAGCTATTTTCCTTGCTTATTGTTCCCACAGCTAACTCTCATCTAATCTCCTTGTCAAAGAGAACTGCCAAATGCTTCATTTCTTTTCTTAATGAATACAAAGCAAAAGCTGACAATTCAATTTAAGGAAGATGAAAACTAGGTATCTGAGGACTTTGATGTTGTCCTGCCACTAATACACTGATGCATCATATGATTTTCCAATATTTAAAGCAGAAGTGAATAATTGTAAAACTATAGCTTTTGTTACTATTGCACTTTCGAAGAAGAGATCCCTTATTGCGTTCTTCATGCTCTATCACTTTGTGTGTGTCCTCAGGTTACATACAGTACATTAAGTAAATAAAACTAAGGTCACAGTGCATGAGAAGAAAGACAGCAGGGTGGTGTGGTAATAGGGAATAAATACTCTGAGACTTGTCAAGCGTAGGTTGAAATCCCTGCTCCACCTTTTGCAAGCCCTTCAGTTTTGGTCGGTTGTTTCCTTAATGCTAAGGTTGAGGTCAGTGCACACATAAAAGTCACGAGCAGAATAAGTGCATTGGACTTATGTGATAATTTGAATAAGATTGGCCTCCATGGACTCGTCAATTTGAATGGTTGGTCACGGGGGAGTGGCACTATCAGGAGATGTGGCCTTGTTGGAGGAAGTGTGTCACTGGACCCAAACCAGACCTAGTAGCTCTATTTCTCCCTACTGCCTCTCCATTTGTATGTAGAACTATCAGCTGCTTTACCAGCACCATGTCTGTCTATATGTTGCCATGCTCCCCAAACCTCTGAAACTGTAAGAAAACCCCCATTAAATGCTTTCCATTATAAGAGGTGCCTTAGCCATGGTGTCTCTTCAGAGCAATAGAACACTGAGAACGACTTATTTCTTCTGCTGTTGACATTCTGGGCAAGATGTGTTTAAGACTTGAAATAAAGTAGATTTAGAGTTTATACTAATGTATCTTAGTAGGAAACATTGAATATTGGGCAGAAAATCAGAAAAACAATTTGATACCCTATTGTGTCCCTAATTTGTTTTATCTTGTCCAGCTTAATGATTTCTGGACATCTCTTACTATAGTATAGTAAATGCAATTAAAAAACAAAGTGTTAGTTATTTTCAAAGTTCTCTAGCTTGCCATAATCATTTGGTTAAAAGTTAGTAATGGCCCCAGTGTCAAAGAATGGTTGGTGCTGATGAGTTAAAACTCTCTGTCTCTCTGTCTCGGTTTCTCTCTCTCTCTCTCTCTCTCTCTCTGTGTGTGTGTGTGTGTGTGTGTGTGTGTGTGTATGTGCACATATTAACATATTCATTCAACATGTCTTATTTGTCGTCCATATTTATACCACATGGTCAGCTACACACAGGAACAAGCAAGAACAATACTGAGGAAGGGTGATGTCTTAAAGTGCTCTGTGAGCTCCTTATGTCTCATTTACCTTTTCCAATTACCTCTGGTAGATAAATCAAACAGAAGTCATCTTTTCAATAGCTAAGATAATATGGTTCTCAAGAAATTTCATGAACTAAATGCTCAATAAATGTCAGATTCTCTGCCAACAATATTTGCCTTGCATTCTTTCTTTGTTTGTTTTGTTGTTCTTGTTGTTGCTTTAATGAAATATTTAGTCAAGATGGAGTAATAGGATCTGCATCTTATATCCTGCCTTAAATAATTTTGAAAGAAGAAAGTGTTTATGAAACTATGGTTCTCAATTCACTGGATATTGGGTTCTAAAAGACAATAATCTTTGAAATGCGGGTAGAGTACAGGAGGTGAGCCTTGCAGCACCCAAGCTGACAAACTTGAACCAGCTAGCAGAAAGTAGCAAAGGGAGAGGAAAGGCAGCTTGAGACAAAGATTTCTGGAGCTAAGCAAATGCAGTGGAGACCACAGTGGAAAAATGAAAGGCTGAAGTTCAGAAGACAGAGTGGAGACAAACTCCGGAGTCATAACATGAGAACATTCTAATGATGTTCAATTTTCCTCAAATAGTCAATATAGTCATTAGTCTACCAGCATAACTGAAGGGACAAATGTAAAGCTGGAGAAAACCAACAGAGTGGATTAGGAATCATGCCCAGCATCCCACAGAGATGGGGATGATACCTGTTCCTGTGAGAGAGAAAACTTCCTTGGTTCATAGCTCATTGGGTAGAGTACTTAAGATAGTCTTGACTCTGAAAAGGATTGGGGGATCATTCTAGTATGTGTTCGATAATCATCATAGGAATGAATAAACATCATTATGACTATTCTGTCCCTGTTTACAATAGCTGCAAAATGATACACCCCAATCAATGATTTCACCTGCACATTAGAGAGGAAAGAATCAATACATAGGGTCATAGCAAAACAGAAAACACCACACCTAAACAACAGGAAAAAAGTAAACAAAATTGAACTGACCAAAGCCCAAATGACTCAGAGCAATAACAAAATATCTACCAACCCTACCATTGGAATTAGAGAGTGCCATGAGAACGTATAGAGCTGAAAACTTGTTTGAAGAAATGATGGTTTCTAATTGCCTTTATTTGGCAACAAACAAAAGCTTGCAGACTGAAGAAAATGAATGAATCTAATGAATAAATAACTAAAAGTGATAAATGCCAAGAAATACCATTGAAAATTTTCTGGAAAATGAAGAGAAAGGAAAAGACAGCCAGATTATAAATTCTTCATGTGAAAGACTTCTCCAGTTCTCTAAAGGTCACATAGTGGTATAAGCAAACATTGTAACATTTCACTGTGAACAGACACTACTTAGGGGAAGTATATTGTAAAGGGGAGGGGATATAAGCAGAAATAAGGTTTCATTGTTTCACTTAAGGGAAATGTTAGTATGAGTAGGCATTTATGTTGTGGTTATATAATGTAATAGCCAGAAAAGCCACTGACATCACTATGCAAAGGGACTTGCTCATAAATACCATAGATAAAATACTCTTTTAGAAAACTCTTCACATGACAGAAATATGAAAAAATTAGTCAGGAAAGCATAGACAATAACAATAAGGAGATGACAAAATTAATCTTAAGTGCGATGACAAGATTAATTTTTAACTTTTCACTGATTACATGAAATGGCTGAAATATACCATTTAAAGTTGATGCTGGTAGAGTAAAAGCACTATGACTCAGCCAGATGTTGTCTACAAGAAAATAAGTCTCTTCAACTACCATGATATACATAGGCAGAAAGTAAAGGAATAAAACAGTAAAGACAATGCAACATGAACTTAAAAGGAAATGCTGGAATGGATCCATTTATATTAGATAGACTTCAGAACAAAGAAAATTGCCAGGCAGAGAGAATGATATTACATACGGATAAAAGGGTCAATCTACCTAGAGACTTAGCAATCCCAAATAGTACGTATCTAGGCAACAGAGCTTCATGACAGCCAAGCTAAAATTTATTTATAAAAAGAAACAAAGGACAAATCCACAATTACAGAGCCCTTAATATTCTTTTCTCCACAATGAAAAGAATCACCAGACATCATCAACCAAATTAATCTAATCTATGTTTGCAGACTGTTCTAGCAAAACCCAGCAGGATAGATGTTCTTTCCAAGTACTCATAGAACATGTATTAAGGCAGAAATTAGAACATGTAACCCAAGAGTTCTATATTCTATAAAATTACATTTTAAAATCCAGGGGGTAAACTTGCCAGGTAAACAAAATCTGAAAGAATTTGTCAACTGGACACTCCCAGCACAGAAAGAATTTACCACCGGCAGTACAGGACATATCAAAGGAAATCCTTTAGCTAGAAAAGGAAATTAAATAGGCAGGAATCTGGATTGGATCTTTGCACAATAACACATGGCACAAGTTGTAGCTACTATTTCATGGATCACTCTTTTTCAGTTTACTTTAAAGGCCATTATTTAACCAAAGCTACCATATATTGTGGTGCTCATAATTGCCATTAAAGGAAAAGTTGTGGAAATGACAGAACTGAAGTGAGGATGGCGGGAATGAAAGCATATTTTTAACATTTGAGTGAGACCATGGACTAGTTTTGTTGCCTGGGCATGGACTTTGGTGAGAGGTTAAACTACAAAGAGATGAACATGTGTGTCATTCATGCCCACAGAACCTGGTTTTACATGGTCTGCAAGACGGCAAGGTTATATATATATATATATATATATATATATATATATATTTAAAAAAAAGTAAGAAGGAAAAACTTCAAGTATAAAGAATATGTAATCCAGACCAGTATGTGAACCATGCAGCCTAAACCATTCATTATCTCCACTGTACAGGAAGATGGCCAGCCCAGGGTGTATATTCACAACCCAACAAAACCATGTGGAAAGCTGAGCCTACAGGCAGAATCACACAGGAGTCTTAACAGAGAGGACGAGCAGAGGAGGAATAAGTAAAAAAATGTGAAAGTTGAAAATGGAGTCACTTGATGGTCTTAAACTTAGCCAGTAACTATGATGAAAGTAAGCAGATTCAACAGCACAATTGCAAGACTGTTTCATAACAGATAACACACGTGTTAACTATTTGCAACTTAGGAAAAGAGAGTTTCATATTTAAAATATAGAAAGGTTAAAAGAATAAAATGAGACACATTATGTAACATCAAAGAAAGACAACGCAATTCTCCTGATATAAAATAGGATAGAATCCAAGCTGCAATCTTCAGGAATAAAGTGAATCTTGCTCACTGGACTAAAGGTCATTTTATTATGAAGATATAATAATACTAAACATTTGTGCAAACAGAGATACTGCAACAGCAAAACCAGATCCAATTTTCAAGTAATATATTTTAAAGAACAGCTTACAGCCGAGAGTTCAGCAGGAGTCTCCCAATTAATAAGTTAATAATCACCTGGGTGGTGGTGGCACACATCTTTGATCCCAGCATTTGAAAGACAGAGGCAGGCAGATCTCAGTGAGTTCACCCCAGCCTGGTATTCAGAGTGAGTTTCAGGACAGACAGGGCTACACAGAGAAGCCCTGTCTTGAGAAAGTAAAAGAAGAAAATAATCAGTAAAATGTAGAAGACCTGTGCAATCTTTTCCACGAACTAGACCTAGTTAATAGTTCTCAGCTGTTGACAGCAGAATATACATTATTTTTAAGAGCATAGAGAATATTTCAAAGACTGGTAATATTCTGTGCCATCAAAAGAATGTCAACAAAGAATTCCAGTTATATTAAGTATGCACTCAGACTATAATGATAGGAAACTAGACATCAATAACAATTCTCTGGAAATTCCCGAGTACTTAAAAAAAAAAAATAAACAGAACACTTCTAAAGAGCTCATAAGCAAACGAAGAATTCAAAAGGAATATTAAAATGTACTTTTGAGGTGAGTAAAAATACAAAAAATAATGTGCAAATTTGTGGAATATGCTAAACTATTCTTGAAGAGAAGTTTGCAAAAATCCTGTGTTAAGAACTTCTAGGAGTCTTTCTACAACAGAGAAACCACTGCAGAAGGCATAACTAGTCAAAATGCAGAGATGGAGACCATTACATGACAACTAAATTTTCTGTCCCCACTGCCCAATACCCAATACCAAATAATCATACAGAAACATATTAATTGTAAATGCTCTGCCAATAGCTCAGGCTCATTACTAACTAGCTCTTACATTTTTTAGCTAACCCATATCCCTCTTCACACTCTGTCATGAGGCGGTACCTTTATTACCATGGCGCATTCATCTCCTGTTCCCTCTGCATCGTCTGAGGTCTCCAGATTCTGCCCTTCTTCCTCATGGCATGCTCCTGATCTGGCTTTCTTGCCTAGCATTATTCTTTTCAGCTACTGGCCAGTCAGCTTCTTTAATAAAACAATCACAGCAACAAATCTTCACAGTGTACAAAGTCATTATTCCACAGCAATTGCAGAAGCCTCGAGTAGTCAAAGCACAGAGAGCTGACTGTAGTAGTCTTAGCCCCAAATTTACAAATGCAATACAACCATACACCAAAGGCTCAGGGAATTTTGCGAAAGAAGAGAGGGAGAAATGGTAAGAGCCAGATATTTAATGAGTCTGCTAAGAGACTGTGTATTCTGCATAGGACAGAGAAGCTATGCTCATGAAATCTTCACAGTATGATTGCCTAAACAAAATCTGAACAATGACAACACCATGACAATGTGGGTGGGGGAAATCTCACAAATTTCCACCACTAGATGAAGAGCTACAAGCAATTAGTAACTGCTAAGGGGGGGGGGGAGAATTATTCTTCCTCAGGGATGTCAACCCTAGAAACATATACATATAAGCAACACTAAAATACTCATCAGTTTATGCTTTTATGTCTATCCACATGTGACTGTGAGTGTGTGTGTGTGTGTGTGTGTGTGTGTGTATGTGAAAATAACCAACTAAAAATAAGGCATGAATTATGAATTTGAGAGGTAGTAACAACAGCATTTGAGAGAGGAGATGGGAGAGAGAAACATATAAATGCAATACACATATATAAAAATTTAAATATTGGTTTCATAAAAATGGTAAAAATAAATCTTTAAGAAATTAAGAATAAATCAAATCAATTACTAGCATTTTAATTTTAGGAAAAATAAAACCAAAGCACAAAGACCCACAAAATAAGCAGAAGAGTAAACTGATACAGACCAGAGTGAAAATCAATACAATAAAAATTGAAAAATACAGAAAAAATTATTGAAACCAAAAGCTAATTTTTGAGATTAATGAATTCAGAAGTCACTATACCATTTCCCAGGGAAATCAGGGAGGTCTAAGCCCCATGACATCCAGGATGCAAGGCTGGGAGGTTATGCCTCAGGAGCGGTATGGGAACCCACAGCTGGTCAATCCAGTTGGCTCCTCTGTGACAATCAGGCTGCCAAGAACTGTTATCCAAATAAATAGCTTTCACCTCAAAGGAATAAAAGACAGTTTATTCCGAAGCACAATATGAGTGATCATTTCTCAGGCACATGTACTTAGGGCCCCTCAAATATAGTGCTCCAACAAAGAAGTAATTCCATGGAGTTTTCTAGTAACAGACCAAAGAAAGTTTTAAACCAAGGCATTTTGAAAAAATTAAATCTTTGGAAATATCAAAGAGGCAGCTTACAGCCAGATGGGAAATCTTTTCCATAGGCCTCAGATATTATCAGCCCTTGCATTGGTAAGAATAGTTTTTTGTTGTTGTTGTTTGTTTGTTTTGTGTGGTTGTCAGTGAATTTATTACAAAGGTTTTTATTTGTTTATTTGGGAGGTAGCTCTCATACACAGGTAGGCAAAGGATGTGTCTTGTGAGGATCAGATGGCCCAAGGGAAGTTGTAATTAGGCTACAGGATCAGCAACTTTCCAAACTCTCTATAGTCTGAAGTTTTTGCCAGTTTGTCAGTCAATGCAGATAGCTTCAGGAATTCTTCACAGTGGCATTAGTGCCATTATAGCAAATGGCTGTGGTAGGCAGAAGCTCACAATGAGTCTCCATGGGATGTCCCTACCACACTGCAAGAAGTGAAAAGGTCCTCGGTGGCAGCAGAGCAGAAGCCGGGGGCTTTTTGGATTTTCAGACGTAAGAACTGTGAATCACTTCCTTGTGTAGTATGTATAGTATCCACTTACCCATTCATGATTTGCATTTTAGAAACTGTGCCTCATAAATGAGCTACCAAATACTGAGTATGCAAAGAGAAACCAAGATGCAATTTTGAATGAACTCCTCTGATACCATAATGGTATCACAAAAAGGAGGCTCAAAGTAATACAAGCACATTGCATGGGAAATAAGATTTGCTGAGGCACAGTATAGGCTGAATGATGTTTATTCGGGAATACCACTTAGACCTGAAACCGATGACCACAATGGATTCCTGCTCCAAGGATGCCACCCAGATGCTTTCCACAACCCGGCCAGGAAGTAAGAGACGAGCTGGGGTCCAGGACCCCGGACCTAGACTTCCCAGTCCCAATGCGGGTGGTCAGTGCAACGGGTGGATATCTCACTACAGAAGCACAACATCCCAAGGTTCTAGAAATAATACAAATTGGTCTCCCAGAGCTGCTATCAAGGCATGATAATGCTGCATTCCTTCTGGAAGCTCTAGAGAAGAAACTCTTCCCTCCTCCCAGCGTTGGAGGTTGTGATCTTTACTACCTCAAAGCCATCCCAGTCATGTCTTCATCCCAACACATCACTCCAACTGTAACTCCTTCGCTTTGGTTTCTACTTTAAGAACCTAACCTATTCGGAGTGATGTTCCAGATAGAGTCATGGGAGATGAGAGAGCCACTGTCCCTGTTCCCTGGCCCATGGGGTCAGGCTGTAGGCAAGCCTGTGGAGCATTTTCTTAACTAGTAATGTATTCAGGTGGGACCAGCACTTTCGGTGAGAACTGGGTTCTGTAAGAAAGCAGGCTGAGCAATCCCCGAAGAGCACACCAGTAAGCAGCACCCCTCCATGGCCTCTGCATCAGCTCCTGCCTCAGGTTCCTACCGTTCAGCTCCTGTCCTGGCTTCCTTCAATTGATGGACTATGATGAGGAAGATAGGCCACCATTTCCTCCCCTTTACTTTGGTTATGGTGTTTTTCACAGCAGTAGGAACACTAAGCAGTGATCATCCTTGAGTCCCTGTGCCTCTGTTGGTTAGGTTTGAGAGTTCCAGGGGCTATGATGCTGACATTTCTGAACAGAGCACACACAGTACTTACTCTGCCTCTTGTTTAGTACTCTGGTCCATGTCAAAGTCACAAAGGCTCTGTTTACATAATAGACTCTTAATCCCAGCACCTGGGAGGCAGATGCAGGTAAATCTCTGTGAGTTCAAGGCCAGCCTAGTCTATTGAGCTAGGTCCAGGAAAGGCTCCAAAGCAATACAGAGAAACCCTAACTCAAAAAATAAAAATAAAAATAAAAAAGAAACAGTTCTAGCAATGTTAAATAAGTCAGTAACCAATACCCAGGGCTCTTTGAAAAATTTAGGAGTATATCCTAGATGTTACAAAAATTCTACATCTCAACATTTATAAAGCTTCTGAGTTCACTGGAAATGTACAACATGATTGAGAAACATGCTAATAAATTCATTTGTGGGAGGCAGCAATGTTAGAAACAGACTATGCATTGTTGTATTGATTTCCAGTGGCTTTTAGACTCCTGGGTCCATGACTGACCTTTTTTTGGCATGTGAATTAAAACCTTCACCCCACCTTCTAGAACACAAACCTCAAAGTACTACTTCTCCCCAAACATACCAGCCTCGGAGTGGGGACTGCCGTCATAGGGAAGGCTTGTAGAAGAGTGGTCTAAATAAGCCATCTCTGGGTAGCCAGGACTATTAGAGGTGGTGAAACCCTGAATAGAAAGAAATGCACCTTACAACTTAACATTAAAAATAAAGAAATATTCCAGAAGCAAGTTTGTGAAGACCTACAAGAAAGTAATAGCTCTGATTGAGGGCTAGCTCAGGCCTGTGAGGAATCTGCCATTTTCTCAGGCTTTCAACTCATCCATTTGTTTTTACAACTTATTTGCCATCCTGGATGCAGGGGATTTGGTACAGGACTTAGTAATAAACTGTGTTGTCAGTATAGACATTTCTTGAATTAGTTTCGACAGAAAGTATTTTTAACTCTCTAATGCAGAGATGAGGGACTGAGCTCACTCTGACTATCCTATAATCCTGGCTGGGATGACAAGTGAAAACAGAGGCACAGAGGAAACCATATCTGCATGGGGAGCAGTCTCCAAATGCTGTCTTTATTTTTCTCTGCTGGAAATGAAATGATTGCCCTGCACGATAGTGGATAGTGAGATTTTGCCATCTTAGAACAGATTGATCATGGAGGCTCAGCAGGAAAACTGCATCCCATTGTGCCCCTGGAAATGTAATAAAGGATCAATCCACATCCCACATTTTCAATCTTCTTGACTACTGCTCTGAGAGTCCCTAAAGAATCCCATTTCCTTTCCCAATTTTTAATATCACATGAGGGCATTTTCTTCAAGAAACCCTCTATGGTCTGTTTAATTCAGCATTTTTTTGGTTGTTATAGGCAATAAAAGCACACACTAAACAATTAGCTTTCTAACATCAAAAGCAATGATAAGCAAACTTAGGAGACAGTGAGTGAGTTCAGTTCCCAAGAGGTCACTCATGGACAACTCAGTGTATTACTAAATGAATCTACATTCACCTAATCATTAAATTACCAAATATGCAAAATTAAGCACCACCACACAGGCAAAGAAAAATCATCCAGTTGCTAAAGCAAACAGCATGTATTTGATTCTTGCTGGATAATGTATCTCTTGAAGTTGAGTAGTATAATTAATGATTTTTTTTCTCCTTCCTAAATCAGATTAACAAATGTGAGCCACTTAGAAAGCATATTACATTCACTTGTTGTATTACTGTTGTGGATTTTTAAAAACTCTTTAAGGTAAGTATAGACAATTTCCAGGGACATTTTTCTGGTCTTTGGATGAATACAATAACTGTTTCTTTAACATTCTAAATGCTATTGGCCAAATATTCTGGCTATTTGCAAGTTTATCACACATAATTTCCACCTATAATTTAATATTTTTATTGCCAGATATTTTGAAAGCTATTTTGTTTAATTATTTCAATTACTCACTCCTCATAACAATTTAAAAAAAGAGACGTTTACTGGCCTTCTTTTACAGAAAAAGAACCCAAGTAAATTAATATGCCAAATAGCCAGGTGAATTAGTAAAGCTAAGACTATTGCAAACAACCATGACTTCTTTTATATTTCTGTGTGCAGGTTAGCTCATTCTAAAGGTGATTAATAGGTGTGGCTCCAAATGGTTTATCAGTTTATTACAACTTAATTGAGCAAATATTTTATATATGTTGAATATCACGATTGACTCCATGCACTGACTACATTCAATCCTTGTCTTGTAGTAGGATTGTTAGAGACATGAAAGACATCTGAAATTGTGCCATGTAGGGATACTGTGAAACTAATGAGATTTCCTGTGACCATTGGCTTCCATAATAGTTGTTAATTTCTTTTCATACTTGGATTTTTCCTCTTGTTTTTCCCAGTTCTCAGGCCAATCCATGACACCATTATATAAACACCAGTAACATTTTTTTTGGTCTATGATATTTTAACAACTATATCTCTCTGGGTAAGTTATCCTGAACATATATAAGAAATTCGCTTACAAAGACCTATATTAGTTTGTTTAAAAAAATTCTGAGAATTGCCAACTCTATGCTAGGAAGCAACTTAGGAGCCCCTTGATTAATAGCTATGTTCTCAAATGAAGATCCCAGCTGTGACTCAGGATGTCGTCCCTCGTAGGAGCCAGGGAGATGAGACTTTACAACAAAGCCTGACTAAACAAATGAGATCTGCCTGCCTATGAATGTGATTTTGAGCCTCCGTGCAGTCTAGAGTCAGTGAGGTACTGACTAAGGAACACATGCACCTAGAGATGAGCTGTAACTGAAATTGGTCATATTTATTTTATCTGTTGTGAATAGCTCTGCATTTGGTTCTCAGAAGGCCATTTTATACCCAAGAATATCTAGCAAAGTGTTCCCAAAGACACATGACAGGGACCTGTGACTCATGGTGCTCAGAACATGTCAGAGTTCCGTGAGTCTATTGAGCCTAAGAAATAGAACAGTGAGAGCACATCATGGGGACCGAGATATTTGCAGAACATGTCATTCTGAGTGACTCCAAGAAGCAAATCAAAGCACGGGGAATAGCCACGAACCGTTGTTTGACTGAAGGTGAAAATGCTGCCAGCTATTTGTTGTTCTGTAGGGATGGAACTGAATTCCTGTCTTAGGAATAAAAGTCATAAGAATGCCAACCTCAGTCTATGGTGACACTTGTCATACACACGCCTTCCTTGTATCACAAGGAAACAACCTCAGAGAGTTGTGTGTCATTAAGTTTAGAGAGATGTTGGTAGAGGAGTCACGTCTTGTGGCCACTGGTGCTCCTGATCAAAACATTCCCAGGACAGCTTAAGGACATTGACAAAACATTGAGTGCCCAGTGACGCTCAGGAGAGTCAGGGTGTTGAAATGTGGCAGTAAACAACCTCTAAGACATCTGTTATTTCTTTAGAACCTATGCTTTTAATTTAGAGATTTGCATCATTATATTTATATTCTTTCAAAGTGGATTTGGGGACAAGAAGACCAAGTGGTTAGGAATGCATATGAGTCTTACAGAGAATCCATGTTCAGTTCTCAGCACCACATATTTTACAACCATCTGCAACTCTAGTTCCATGGGATCTGATGCCCTCTTCTGACTTTTAGGGGCACCAAGCATGGACATGTGGATACTCATAAAAAGAGTTTTTCTATTGCATGCAAATGTCACTTGTGATCTGTATTGTTATTTAGATCATAAAATAATCAATGATGTTCTCTTGGGAGCAGCGTCAATACCTAGGGGATGTAAGCATGGGCATAGACTAGAGATGGTTCTAGAAGCCTCTAGAACTCAAATAGGTATGGTATTTCTGGCTACAAAGCACATAAAGAATACAACCCTTTGTGATATTTATGTGATCTGATTTTAGAACAAAGCAATGAGATGAAAGCTAGATTACAGGAGAAAGAAAGCTCATTCAGTTCATGCCATGGTCTTAAAACTGTGTAATGATCAAAAGCAAATTCTTCATCCAGCCATCATTACGTGGTAAAAATGCATTCCTATTGTTGGCACACAAGCTCCAGACTGAAATTTCCTTACTTGTGAATCCATGAATAATGAATTAGCTATAAGCTTAGAGTTTTAGAAATGTGATTTCAGTCTGACTACAAATAACTGGAATTCTGGTGATACAGTGACTAATAAGATACACTCTGTAGAATTCTTGTTCTAGACCATGTGAAAAACATCTTAAACTCACAGTGCTGTAACTAGTGAGTTAGATGCTGTTCTCATCATTAATTATTTTGTGCCTAACCCAAATTTTACAAAGTAAAAACTAGTTCTCAAACAGACTAAGAGCTACCAAATGTCCTATAACTAAGAACAGCCAAATTAAGATTCTAGCAGATCTTCTGGAACAGAAAGATTGTGAAATGAGGGTACAGGATAAGAGCAGCAGTGAGTAGAAAAAGGGAGGGGAGAAACTACTTTTGCAGGAAATGATTCTGTTCATGACCAAAGCTGCCTTTTGTTGTGTTAGCGATTATACATGTATGTGTGTATATATATATATATATATATATATACATATATATATATATATAGTGTCAATCATTTGAGGGAAAATATTTCTTCTTGAATTATATCAAAGGAATTATCAAACTTCATTTTTTATATGCAGGACTAGGGATTAGACCAAGAATTTTGCCAGTGAAAGACAAAGGCTTTATCAGACAGCTATATTTCCCATCCATTTAGGATATATATGCTTTTTATTTTGAAATGAAATTTAAGTTGTTTGGTCTGGCTTCAATTCACCTGGTAGCCCTGGTACCTCATGCCTCAGCTGTCCTGGTAGTTGATAGCGCCCCTCTCCCCCCGTACGATCAGCAAGCTTGTCAAAATTCTTCATGTCACCCCTTGGTACTCTGTCATAAAAACTTTCACGATTTGTTTGATTTTGTTTCTCAAGGTTTTCTATATTATTCAGTAAGACTCCTTCCTTCCTTTCTTTTTTCCTTCCTTCCTTCCTTCCTTCCTTCCTTTTTTATGTTCTAAGGCAATATTTTTCCGTGTAGGCTAGACTGGTCTGCAATTCAAGATGCCACTGTTTGCTGAATACTGGATTGCAGTCATGCACCACCAGTACACTCCTAGTAAGTCCACTGAGCAGTTTGCATATGCTAGATACGGCATCCACTGCAATAAATACAGTGAAGATGAAAAGTCAAGCCTTTAAAACCCAGCAGAAGAGAAGACATAGACACAACATCTACAGCAATAAATACAGTGAAGATGAAAAGTCAAGCCTTTAAAACCCAGAAGAAGAGAAGACATCAACCAAATAATCAATATGATGTTACAAACTGGGATGTGAGCTGTGGGCACACTATACAGCATGATGCCACCGGAGGACATGACAAGTACATGAGTCTAGAAGTGCTAAGACACAGGCACCAAAACCCTGCCTAGAAAAAAGGAATAACGGACAAAGGAAGCTAGGGGAATCATCCATCAGAATGTAGTTCCAGCCTCTAATGAAGGAGTGATGTGGAAACTGACTAGGTAAGTCTCCCAAGGAATACCCAAGTAAGAGTCACACACCAGAGGAGGAAATGTCGCCTGCTTGCCAAATTCCACCATTGCTGGAAGCAGTCCTAAGCAAGTACAATTTCAGGAAGATGCATGTGGTGGTAAGGGACACATTGTCTTGCAGGCCATAATCACGAAGTCACACAGGTGATCAAAGCACATTCATTCCCTAAGGTATGGGTCTGAAGGAAGAGATTCCCTTCATGAGATGACCCAGATGAGGGGCAAATGCAAAGTCACATTTGCAAGGTTTGATCTCTGCTTGAGATTTGCATGGGCCCCACATGACTCCATATGAAGAGATAGTACAAGAGTCTTTAGGTCATAGATATAGTTAGGGAGTTCTGGCTCTCAAGAAGGGGCCAGAACCTGTCAGTCATTTACTGTGAGGTCTCAGACTTAGCTCTTGTCTGGTTGTTAGCTTTTGACAAATTATCAAACTTACTATTATCTAATCTGTAAAGTTAGGACCATGCTATTTTTTACCTGACACACATTAGTAATTAATTGAACAAATATAAATTAGGGGGTAATATTGCATTGGTTCTGTTAGCATATCTTCTCTCCCTACTCGTAATTTCAGTAGAAGAATGATAGGTTAATCACAAATAGAACTTTGCCTCCTCTGGGTATAACAGCTATTTCTGAAATACCATAAATAGTCAGTTAGTAGCAATCAAATCATCCATCTGGGTCTTGAGGCCCCTTGATTTCCCATTCACCTTTGCAAATGCATTGCTCCTGAATCCTTGCAGGGAGCCTCATTAGGCCCCGTGCCATGGTCAGTGCCCTGTGTAACTGATGTCTGACTGGCTCCAGAATGATCACCTTTAGCATAATACATTGCATTTCAGAACCAGAAAGAGTGAATTAGACAAATGAAAGTCAGGAAACTTGTTGATAAATTTCCATATGTGACTTAGGTATACACAGCACAACTTTGTAATCTGGTGGGTAGATTTCACAATGGAAGTAAGTTTTACTGAAGTGATTATTATGTATGAAGGGTGGTGGCCATCTTGATACCTTTAACCTTTGGCACAATGCATGAATTCCAGTTCTTAAGGAAGAGGATACATATTCTTTGAATTACTGAGATAATGTCTCTTGTATTTGCATGTAGTAATTGAATAGCTAACATCTGGTTGAATGTGTGTCTAAGGACTTGGTCACATTTAATTTCAGTATGTGGTACCTATCAAGAAATGTGTCCAGTTTCTTTTTAGATTTTTCCAATTTTGTGAGGTACAGGTTTCTGAAATATGACCTAATGACTCTAGATTTCCTCAGTCTCTGTTGTTAATGTCTCCCTTTTCAGTTCTGATTTTGTTAATTTGGACATTCTCTTTGCTTTTTAGTTAGTTTCATTTAGGCTTATTTTTCTTGTTGATTTTTTTTTTTTGAAAAACCAACCTTTTTATTTCATTGACTCTTTGTATTGTTTTCTATTTCTATTATACTGACTTCAGATCTCAGTTTGATTATTTCCTGTAATCTACTCCTTTTGGATCTGTTTGCGTCTTTTTGATCTAGAGCTTTCAGGTGTGCTATTTATTAAGTTGCTAGTCTGAAAGCTCTTCAGTTTCTTTATGTAGGCACTCAGGGCTGTGAACTTCCTTCCTAGCACTGCTCTCACTGTGGCCCATAAGTTTGGGCATGTTATAGTTTCATTTTCATTGAACTCTAGGAAGCTTTTCATTTCTTCCTTGACCCAGTGGTGATTCATTACAGAGTTACTCAGTTTGCATGAGTTTGTAGGCGTTCTGCAGTTTGTGTTATTGTTGAATTCTACTTTAAACCATGGTGATCCAGTATTATCCAGGGGTTTATTCCAACTTTATCCTATGGTGATCTGATAAGATACAGGGGTTACTCCAATTTTTTGGATCTGTTGAGATTGAGTATATGGTCAATTTTGGAGAAGGTTCCATGAGGTACTGAGAAGAAGTGCTTGGTGAAATGTTCTGCAGATGTTTGTTAGGTCTGTTTCAGTAAATTAACATCAGTAAATTCCCTTATTTCTCTGTTTGGTTTAGTGGAAGCTGAAGGGCAGAAACGGAGGAATAAAGCAGAGGATAGGTGTGAAGATTACAGAGAAACTTGGCAGGGGAGTTTAGAACTTTATCATTTTATCTAGTGAATTCATCCAAGTTGGCAAGTATTTACAGGTCGAAAGGAAAGGTATGGCTGCTGTGTAATTGGTTTGGGGGCCACATCTGAGCACAGGTAGTGGTCAGTGAAACCTAAAGTTTTCAGGTTTCATTATTCATGATAAAGGGGAGTTTTTCACCATTGACAACTTGAAAACCAGCTCTGGAGGAAAGGGACTCGGAGGCTACAGTTGGCCCCAGAGTTGTCACCTGGGTTCAGCAGCAGTCCAAGAAATGAGCCTGATTTGGAGAAAGGGCGTTCCCTACCTGTGGAAAGCAGGTAACAAAGGGCAAGGAATGTCAGAGTTCTGCAGACAGCCTATGTCTGGAGTGCCTTCAGATGTTGGCTAGCTTTAAACTTCCCAGGGAGTTTGTGGTAGATGTGGTCTAGACCAGTGGTATAGGACCTCTGCTCTGGCAGCCAGAAAGAAGATAGAGATAGGTAGAAGAGAGATGGGGAGGAAATCAAGAGAAAGAGAGCATGAATTAAAGGTAAAGCGTTAACTCTGAACACATGAAGAACAGGGGTTTCCAGCCCCAGTGAGGCTGGCCACAGTCATCTTGATGGGATGGGTCTCAGAAAAAAGATGGGATGGTTTAAGGGAAAGGAGAGGCATTTCCCAGGAAGGGAAGCTGGGATGTGGTATTACAAACCCCTTTCAAGTTTGGGTACCAAACTTTAGATCAGGATTGATGGAGACCATGAGGTAACACAGACAGCCATGTCCAGAAGCAGAACTGTTTGTTTATAACTACACTCTCTGTGGAAGTGGGATTGAGCCCTTGGGAATCTGGGGGCTTTATAAGCCGGAAGAGGAAGTACTTTGGGGATGGGAGATGCTGTCTGCAGGTCAGTTCCCCTGCAATCTGTAAGTGGTGGCTACCAACAGGTTGGGCTTGTGGACTGTCTGATGAGAAGCTTCCACAGGTGTTATTAGTCAAGCCTGCTTTCCGCTCTGGGCAGTCCCTCGGTTCACCTGAAGCTTTTAGGGAGCCATCACTCAGCAGACCAATATTGGTTAGCAATGGGGAATATTTTACCAATAATCTAGTTCTTTAAATTTTTCAACAACATTTTCTCATTTTCAGAGTACAAATTTCAAAATAAGTTTATTCACGACAATTTCCTATTGTAATACTGTTGTAAATGGAGTAATCATTTAGGAAAATGACTGGCTTAGGGTTTTTTTTTTTTTTCGTTTTGAATTTTTTAGTTGCTTGAAATTTTCCTGCATGCAGGCAGTGTTTTGCTCAAACCCAGCCTCCATTTCCTCAAATCACTCCCCTCCCTGCACCAACCACCATTTCCCCTCCCAACTTCATGTGCTCATTTCTGTAAACCCACTGAGTCTAGTTAGTATTTTTATACGAATCTTGAATCCAAATTTTTGTTAGTTTTAGGCTTCCTATCTAAACATGTGCCTAAGAAATACAGAAGCAGAGATTCGGGGTGCACACCTGTAACCCCAGTGCTTGAGAGTAAAACTAGGGTCAGGGTTCAGAGGTCATTCTCCACTGCATAGCAAATTCCAGGTTAGCGTGGGTTTTGTGAAACCCTGCTTCCAAAAGAAAAATAGCACACACACACACACACACACACACACACACACACACACACTCACACACACACACACACACACAGAGCACATACACGGGGTGAGGGCACTTTTTTTGGCTTTGTCCCCCTCATACACACAACAGGAGGGGGGTGTCCTTTCTTTGTGCTTGTCATGGTGTTTGTGTATCCATGCAATACTGTTTCATAAGAATTCGTTTCCAGGAATGGAGAGATGGCTCAGAGGTTAAGAACACTGACTGCTCTTACTAGAGGTCCTGTGTTCAGTTCCTGGCAACCACATGGTGGCTCACGACCATCTGTAATGAGGTCTGGTGCCCTCTTCTGGCCTGCAGGCATACATGCAGACAGAATACTATATATGTAATAAATAAATAAAATCTTTTTAAAAAAAAAGAATTTGTTTTGAGGAATTAGTGACAAGTTCATTTTTATTTAAGTAGTTTTTTAATAATTTACAAAGTGATCTAGACTTGGTGAATTTAGGGAAAGATGATTATATTTGACTTTTACTGTTTATTTCCATGCTGGGGGTTGAACTCAGGGCCATACCTATATTAAGCAACTATGGGTCCTGGAGCTATAAGGCCAATTACTATAAGAGGTAGTTTTAATTATTAATTTATTGTTTCACTGGTTATAGGTTTCTCTAGATTTTTTTACTCTTAATTGGATTAGTTTTGTTGTGATTGTCCAGAGCTTTCACAATTTTCACATAGAGATGTTCAGAGCATAACTTATAACCCTTTTGCTTCTTTAAAGTCTGTTAAAATGTTCCTTCTTTAATTCCTGATTTTATTATTTGCCTTAACTAATTATCTTAAGGCAGAGTTTCTAGAAAGGTAGTCTAGTTAAAGACTTCCCAGTTTGTTGTTCTTTAAAAGAGAATATATGTCATTATTTGTTGGTTTTATATACTATTTTATTTCTCTATTTCACTTTGACTAAATCTTTATTACTTTTCCCCCTCTTTGTCCTGGATTTGTTTGATTTTTTTCCTGTTTCTTCAGATGAATGTTAAATTATTTACTTAAGAATTTTCTTTTGTGCACATAGGCATTCACAGCTATATATTTCCCTCTGAGAAATGCTCTAGTTATACACACCATTAGTTTGGCCTATTCTTACATTTTCAATCATTTCTAAATACTTTCTGATTTCCTTCTATGTGCGTGTTTGACTTATTGATTATTTGTTAATGTTCAGTTTTCATTTATTCATAAATTTACCAAACTTCCTGTTATTTACTTGTACCTTCAGGCAAATTTAATCTCTGTACTGGTTCTTCAGAGCAGAAGGTGGACCGGTGACCACTTCTCCCAGAGGAGCTTCCACATAGGAATGGGTATGAGTTGCAAGATAGGGCTGGTTGTACCTGGAATCCTCTGTCAGCGTGAAATCTTTCTTACAAATGAGCTGAGCCTAAGGTGACAGAGCCAGTCTACTTAGCTATCTGCTTCAAGAGTGAAATTTCCATCCAATGACAAGGTGGGACATGGAAAGCCAGATCTCCAGGCTGTTCAGTCTCTATCTCCTATAGTTGGAGGGAAAATCCAGGGAAAGGAGTGTTCTGCTTGAATCTGGAGGACAAAGAGCAGGGAGAGAGCATGGCTCCCACCCTGAGCTGCAGCAAGACTGGTATCACATTGAGCTGGCAAGGTTAGTGGGGAAGATTAGAGCGCAGTTGTGTGGACTCCTGAAGTTCTTCCTGCAGGCAGATAGTTCTTCTTGAGTGAATATTCCACCCCTTTATTTCTGCATAATTTATAGTTTATCTACTTCTTCTTGTTTGGGAAGTGTCTGGGGAAGTCCTTGTGTCCCCATTTGGAAGTTACTTCCTTTAGCCTTCATTTGCCTTCATGTCACAATCTGTCTGCACGCTGCCCCTTTCTGTGGAAGTATGAGGTCTTGGTGGGAACCAGGTCTTAGTCTGTGTTGTATTGACAGCAGTCTGCTCAGTGGCAGATGCAGCAGTAGATGTTGGAGATGTAGCTGGATGGAATCCAAGCACACACACTTTGGGAGTTTCTCAGAAGTGTAGCCTTGTAGTAGGAGAGGGTCTTATCTTGAATGAGATGAAGGGAATTTCTCTCTCTCCAGAGTAAACATTCTCTGAAAGCCCTGTTAATTTGCTGAGTGGGCTGTATGGTTTGGAAAATTGGGGCCACTGGAATGGCATCCAAGATCTTCACCACATCAATCAAAAAAGGTAGACACGCCCTGAACCGCCAGGGTATCTTGCCACCCATTCCACTTTTGTGTTTTTTGTCTTACAAAAACTTACCAAACACAGAAATAAACTAGAAATCTACCTAAAACTGTTTATTCTTCAACATTATGTATAGTTCAGCAATTATGAGTAACATTTACCAAAAGATTAAAGATGATAGAAATGTTAGCATGTAGCAGTATTAAAGAATCCTCTAATTCAAAATATACTCTTCCTTTAGGAGACTATAATACACAAAGGGGCACTTTTGGAGGTGATGCTGTCCCAGCTACAGGCATGCTACCTTTTGTAAAATCTAAAACTTCATGCAGACAGATAAGAACTTTGGAGTCACCAACACAGAATCCTGCTGGTACTGTCTTCTGCAGAGAAACTCCATACCCTGTGCCCAAGGTTCCAGAGGGGCCAAGGAGAATAGATATTATTTCTTAGCAATTCACCATTTGGTTCAAGACAAATAGTCATATTCTCTCACTGACATCTTCTTAAACAACATCATCTAGGTTTTATTGATATGTAAAGCACTGTGAATATTTAATACTTACAATTATGTGCATATTAACATATGTAAATATCTGAATACATCAACAAAATCAAGGTAGTTGACAGCCTTATGCCCTTTTGTTCTTAGTTGAATTTGTAGATTGTACATGGCAAGAAACTTCATCCAAGATCTAGCTTCTTCAACTCCAAGGAGCCCAATACTGTGTTATCACGCAGGGACATCACACTGTTGTTCGATTGCATCCATTGGTATTGCCAGTCTGCCTCAGCAATGCTCATCAGTAACCACCCCTTTGTCATAAAATATTTCAAGTAAATAGTGTTGACATCTGTCTGCAAAAGTCACTATGCTATCAAGTTGCTATGTGATCTAACTTAAGGACAGTTAGGTCCCTAGGGGAAACAGAATAATAAAGTCTCCCTAACAAGCATGCAGTTGGTGAGTATATGCTGAAATCCGTAGGGCAAAGCAAAATCATGGTTTATCACAGTAGATTACCCTTGCCTGTATTGTTGCTACTTACTGATCCCCATGGCACTCTGTTTATTCCCGAGTTGACTCATATTGTTCTGTCTTCATTTCTAATGATCTTTAGAAGCTTCTGGTGGGAGATAGAGGCTAAGAAAAAGGTTTAATTTTCAAACTTGAGCCAAAGCCCCATGTCTACTATTTTCTAGCTTGAAATCCTTAAGGGAGACATCTGGCTTTGTTTCTTTGGTTGTTTTTTTTTTTTGTGTGTGTGTGTGTTTGTGTGTGTGTGTGTGTGTGTGTGTGTGTGTGTGTGTGTGTGTGTACTTGTTTGCTTGTTTTTTTGAGACAGGGTTAAACTCTGTTCTCTTCTCAAAAAGTATCTATTCATAGAATGGTTGAAATGACTGTATGAATTCTAACCAATGCAACAATTATGAGCAATGTATGATTACATTAAACTCTATTTTTAAAATAATGAATGTTTAGTATCTAGAGTCTTGGATTTATACAAAGAGTGTAACGCAACATTCAAACTTGATCTCTGTTAAAGTAAATAATAGTTTGACACTCGATGTTAGGCAAAGGTTATTTCTGACTACTTGTTAATATAATAATGTATCCAAAATAATAAGTCATACATTTCTAGCCTTCCAACTTTTTTAACATTCCTTTTATGTAGTCTTTGTGTCTCTCACACCATACATCTCAATCCCATTAATTTCCCATCCCTTTGTCTCATGCCCATGAAACCTCCTCCGAAAATGAAATAGAATTTAAGAGAGAAAAAGAAAAAAACGAATCTCATCATGGAAGCGGTAATGTAACACAGTGAGTCATGCAGTAAACCCCTTTGTCCATATATCCACTTGCAAGTGTTCATTGCAAAGAGTTATTGGTCTGGCTTCTATTTTCTGCTACACTACTGATGTTGGGCCCTCACTTGATATCCTGTCATTGCCCTGTCTCATGGAGCTTCTGCAGCTTTGGGTCTGCAAGACTGGCCCCTTCCTGTGCTCCAGCAGATCATAGATTGGGTGTATGTTGGGGTGTACCAACTCATAAGCTTGGTTCTGGACATGTTGCAGGGTTGGTCAGCCCACTAGCTCTCCCTAGTCCTCAAAACCAGTGTGAGCTCTCCAACATTGCCCTGGCTAGTTCACCCCTTACACCAATAGGCAAGAAGGGGGCTAGTTCTCCTGCTTTCATGCCCTTGGTGGGGGCTCTCCATCAGGGACAGGTCTACTGCGTTGCCTAGGTGAGGTGCAGGGGCGGTGATAGCTGTGTTTGTATGATCTCTGAGTCAACTCTCCCACTCACCTTAGGTAGAGGGGTTGTGGGGGAGGACACTTCACCCCTACCCATGCTACCATATAGCCAATGAGGGGTGGGGCCAGATCTCTCATGTTCATGTTCTCTGGCTGGCTCACCCTGGCCCTTGTCAACAGAGTCAGCCCTATTTTGCTGCTCAGGCAAGTACAGGACCTGATTTACCAGAGTGTTGCATCTGGTAAAAGGGTGGGTCAGCTTCCTCATCTGCTGGAGGCAGTAGGAGTGAGGGAGGAGGGCATCTTTCCCTCACACCCACTACTACACCACAGACAAGGGAGCTGGTACACGCTGTGCCCATCTCACATCTTTGAGGCTAGCTCACGTGCAGCCCTGTCTGCAGGGTCAACTCTACTGTGGTGCACAGGCAAGGTGCAGGGCCTATTCTCCTAAGTGCTATAGCTGGTAAGATGGTATGATGGTGTGATGGGTGGCATCTTTCTCTCACCACATGGTAGATGTGACCTCCCCTCTGATTCTCATGCTCTCGGGCCGTTGTCCCATCCCCTTTGAACAGGCTCAACTGTACCGTGCTGCCCAGGTGAGGTGTAGGACCCTCTCTCCTCAGGGCTTCAACGGGTGAGGAGCAGGACCAGTTCTCCCTAGTGTTGTAGTCAGTGAGGTGTGGGACCAACTCTGTACAGCCCTATCCTCTAGGAGTTTGGTAGTATCAGGAGCCATGGACATCAACAGAGACAGTAGCTGCATCACAGACAGCCATTAGCCCAGACTTGGGGCCCAGAAGCAGCCCAGGCCCAGACATCGCCATGGCCCTGGGTGACACCCAAGCCACCGACCTCAACCTGATCCTCACCTCTTTCACCTCTTTAGATATGTCCCTGTCCACACAAAGGGCATGAACCATTCTGTCTCTCTTTCTCCAGCAAACACACCATACTTTTGATCACGGTAATAGTGAACATCTGCCCTGCACCACAAAGCACAAGGCTATAGGGCAGAGGCAGATGTCCCAAAGCTGTGGTGAGTCCTCCTGGTTAGGCAAGGGACCCTGCCCTTTCGGGAATGGCGTCTGCAGCCTGGGTGAAACCCAGGTCCCGTGAAAATCCTGATCCCGCTTCTGACACCAGATATTGTGGCTTAATAAAGATCAGGATAAACAAATAGGCTGAATAGATGTTTATTCAGGGAGAAATAACTTACAACCTAGACAGATGAACACCACCAAGTTCCATGGGATGCTCTCCTCTTGTGACCCACCAGCAAGAGAGCATTTCCGGGCTCCCCAGACCTCCTTCCACAGGTCATTTCAGCCCTTGGCTCCACCCCCCCAATGGGCGTGGTCAGTGACACAGAAGGAGACAAAGTAAATATCCCACTATACCAGGCAGCCTATATTTTCTCATCAAGTCTCAGAATGGACCATCCCAGGCCTGCATGTGGGTCTTGTCCTGCCAAGTATATCATAGCACTGACCAGGATCCAGCTTCCTCCTTGGAGTCAGAGGTGGTCTGAGCCTGGACCATCACCACTATCCAGCTTTGTGTATCACTCATTACAACTCTAAGACCAGTGGTGAGTAAGTGTGAATCTCATACTACAATAATAGGCTTGCTCAGCTTAGTTAATAATAAGAACATTTTGCTCTGCCTAGAAAACCTAGAAACACACAGTGTTATGGCATATGGAAACAAATGGATGGTTGCAAGACTGCAAGCTCCTCTAGGCATGACCCACAGGTCTTCACATTTAAACTTACATTATTTTGTAGGGAAACCTGCTAAATATATGTTGAGTGAATAGAAGTAGAGAAAAGAGTTGGGAAGGAAAGGAAGCTTAAAGTAAATAGTAAACTCTACTGCTACCTTCACCTTAAACACCTTCTACTGCCCCTAACCCTAATTTGCATCCCAATTTCCCACCCTAGGTCAATTTTATCTCCCTGTTCAATTCTTTTTGTATTTTCATAATTGATATATTGATATTCAAGGCCAGTTTAATTAAATTACCTTGTGTACCAAACTTCCCTAAGAGTGGCATTTATTTAATTTAGAGAGTATTATAACAACTAATTCCAAAGTGGAATCTCTAATGTGCTGATGGAATGCAGCAAACATATTTCTTAAGTTGGGATTCTCTGTACAAATTCATGCTTCATTCACCTTCAGCTTAACAGTTGTGAGCCATCTGCACCCAGTTAGAGCCCTACTTACGCACAGGACCACCATCCCAAGGAGACACTAACAGGAAACACTAAACATGGAAAAGCTATTCAATTTTTCATAACAAATTACATATTCCCACTTAATTGAATCTCAGCCTTTCTAATTTTTCCTCTCTCTTTCTAAGCACATAATTTTCTACCCCACACTTGCTACTAGATTGATTTGAATCTTCCTTATAGTTGTATAAGTTAGTTACATCCTGGATATAAAATGGTCTTTGGAGAAAACAACTACAATAAATAGTTCCAAAAATCAGCTACCTGATCCTTGGGTCCAGGATTTTATATAATTGCCAAACTCTCTTGAAGGCTTTACTAAGAGGAGTACTAGATCCTGGAAGAGATGAGCACTTATGAACTTCATTACACTAACAGTTCCCACATACACACACATCACTCATGTACACACTCACACACATGTGCTTACACACTCACTACACACACCACAAACGCACACACATGCCCCCCCACAACACACAGCATACCACAAACACACACATACACAACACCACACTCGCATACACATTACATGTCACACACACTACACATACAACACACGCACGCACACACACACACACACACACGGAACCTGAAAAATAAAATCTCTCTCTCTCTCTCTCTCACACACACACACACACACACACACACACACACACGGAACTTGAAAAATAAAATGAGATGAAGCCATTATATTGAAGACAATATATCTTTCACTAGGAAAATTAATGACGGTTCTTTGAGATGCAATTATTTTTTGTTAAAAAAAATTATTGGAGATTCTTCTCTAAACATTGGTTTTGATGATCCTAACTATAGATTATCTGCATTTTGTAAAGATTTTGTGTTTTGTTCAAACAGGGTATTTTTTTCTGCCTTGATGTGTATGAATGACTTTGTGTCATTGAGTATTTTGTTCATTAGCAGTTCAGAGTAATGGTGCTACTTGATCGACATGTATAAGGAATGAATTTCCTGCAACACAGCAGTGAGACAAACTGACATGTACCTTGGTGATGCAAATGCATCACACATTGCAGCATCAATAACATTACATGTTTGGGTGGACCCAATATGTTATTTCCTAGGATCATATTTATTATGTTATTATAAAACAAACTGACTCCTAAAGTGATAGAACACATGAAGAAATTAAAAAACAGAGAGGTATCATAAGGAAGTTCAACAGAAAGTTCCCCAGCCCCAAGATAGTCCACTCAGTCATGCAGACATGGGACATATCTGGTAGTCTAAGTATACCACACTTCAAATAGAAAAAAAATAATGAATTTCAAACTCATTAAATGAATCCAGATTACCATGAAAGAATGCATCCATTTTGCTGATGTATATAGTTATGAAAATTGAAACAAAATATTCAGTCAGTAGGTATGTGTTTGTGGTGTACTGAGTATTTATTGTGTGTGTGTACATTTGTAAGTGAACCATTTAATAGAATGGTACACTTTGAAGAGTCAGACATTACTGAAAATAAATATAAGAATGGATCAAGCAAATGTAAGCAATTATTGTTACTTATTACACCATGATATAAATTAAGAAAACATGATTACCTTAGTAAATGCAAAAGTTGCCTTTTAAAGGAATGATCATAACATATTTGGTAACAAGTACATGGAAATACTTTATAAACTGATAAGGTATGTTTGTTTAAAATAATAATGAAGAGTAATCAATACGTAATTATAAATACCATTATTGTCATGCTTGAAGACAGAGCAAGACACAGAGCCTGCACACCTCATTCCTAATCTGGCTCCTGCGTGTCAGTATAAGTAAGAAATCAGCACATGACAGAGAAGTATCTGTAAATATCATCAGCATCTGCAATGACCCAGAATCCCACATGATACCAATGAAAAATTTTTGTTTGCTGAATTTACAAGATCAGTATCATCCCTCATATCAGTGTAATTAATATATAAAAATAATAAAAATCAACTTTCTGATATGAAAAAAGTTTTCTCAAGGTGTCTATGCAAAGTGTTAAGAAATACATGATCTCTGTTAAAAGAATAGCATAAAACTTCACTTTTACAGTTATTATATATATAAACAGAACACATAATTATTTAAATCTAAATTTTAAAGGCAGTGGATGCTCCCAAATTAGCTTTATTTGCAGAATCCCACCCCTCAGTATTGTCTTACAAAATGGGATATGCTAAATTCAGAGCCTTATCAAGAGAAAAAAAAATCTATGAATATTGCAAAGAATATTTTGGAGTATATCATAATAAAAATTACCTTAGTTAAAAATGGATGCTTATTCTAGTTGATTAAAACTCAGTTACAAGTAGAAGAAAATCAAGAAATTGTTTTATGTAACTTTGCAGCCTGGGTGTTTGATAATTTTTAATTTTAAGTCTGTGAACAAAATGTTGTTTATTCTTAAGAAAGTCTTACAGCCAACTCTACTTGGAGGGAAATAAGTTTTGATATTTATGTCATTACATATACAATAAATAAAATCCACAGATACTAATGACAATAAAATATGAAAATTAGAAATATCAATTTAGAAGGAAGAAAGTGCATTAAGACAAAAACTGTATCTACTTTGGAAATGATTGACTGTAAATCATATCCCACAAGATATAATTAGCAAACTTAAAAGCTTAACAAACTGAAGAAATATGCTTCATAAATAACTTTAATTCACATACATCACAGTCATCTCTCACAGCAGGGATAAATTCTGAGAAATCCACTGAGAGATGTCATGTATCAGTATCATATGGTGTTCGTACACAAACCCAAATGGTGTGAGTCAGTAGCTCAATGTGATCCTGAAACAACCCAGAGACACAGTGTGAGCTGGCAACATGAGATGCATACCTGTCAGCCCAACACAGCCTGACATGAACCGCTTATTTTAGGAAAAGTATTGTCTAAAATTAATTTAATATAAAATCAGCAATAGACGTTAATTATAATTATGTGATATGTATGGCTATATTGCTATACTTTCACACGCCTGGCTACACAATAGATTGTTGACAGCAGCATCATGATGAGTCTGACAATAATAATAAATTGCACCATGATGTTATGACGGCACCATGTAACTAGCAATAGAATATTGTGAATTCCATTTTAATACGGTAGATTCTCTTATCTTTATGTGATTATCACTGACTGGAACATTGCTATGAGATTTATGACTGTATAATGCAAAGTAGAAAACTGAATACAAGTTATGGATAGGTAATTAATAAAAAAGATGAAATGTCTCATGAACATGTAAAATATTGCTGTCACTGCAAACCCAAATGTAATTTTAAACACAGCGAAATGACACTATTTCCCCACTAGACTGACAAATTTTTAAAAACTAATAATATCTGGTGTTGGCAACAAAATGAGAAAACAGACATCTCCACTGTATTGCTGATAAGAGTATAAATTAAGATATCCTTTTAGAATGCAGCTTTGTTGAGCTTATAAAAAACAAGAATAAAATTTTTCAACCAAAAAAAAAAAATGTAGGCAATTGTGGAGAGACTACCTTAAATGTCCTTCCTTGATCATGAGATTGATGACTACCTTATATGCCATCCTAGAGTCCTCATCCAGTAGCTGATGAAAGCAGAAGCAGACACCCACAGCTAAACACTGAGAGGAACTCCTGGAATCCAGTAGCAGAGAGGGAGGAGTGATGAGCAAAGGGGTCAAGACCAGGCTGGAGAAACCCAGAGAAACAGCTGACTTGATCAAGAGGGAGCTCACGGACTCCAGTCTGACAGCTGGGAAACCAGCATAGGACCGACCTAACCCCCCCTGAACATGGGTGTTAGTTAGGAGGACTGGGAAGTCTATGAGGCCTTTTGTAGTGGATCTGTATTTATCCCTAGCATACAAGTGGACTTTGGGAGCACATTCCACATAGAGGGATACTCTCTCAGACTAGACACATGGGAGAGGGCTGCTCCATGTGATGTGACAGACTTTGAAGATCCTCCCATGGAAGGCTTCACCCTCCCTGGGGAGCAGGAAGGAGATGGGATGGGTGTTGGGGGGGGAGACAGGAGAGGAGGGGAGGGTGAGGAAACTGGGAGTGACATGTAAAGGCAGTTTGTTGAAAATTTAAATTAAAAAAAAATGTGTATCTATACCCTAGAGCTACCTTTAACTTGTAAACCTATGCAATTATCATTTAAAAATTAAAAACAAAATTTAGAAGTGAAATGAATGCATGCAGATGTGTACTTGCTTCCAAAGCAGACATTGGCAGGCATAGGAATATGACTATTTTCTCTTGCCCATCAAATCATTCATTCTAGAACATATGGGGAATTGCAGACAAGGTGATATGGCTACATTTATGACTCACAATATTTTTAAAGGTATATTGAAGTGAGAAATATTAGCAGTGTAGGTTAAAGCAAACCATGTAGCTAGAAGGGGAAAACAAAATCAAAGCCATTACTTTCATTCCATCATAAAAACTATTCTGTTACATGATTTTAAAAAAAGAAAAGGAAAAAAAACTAGCACCCAAACGTCCCCAAATAAATATACTCATTATTTTTGGAACATTTGAAGGAAGACGGCTGAAGCAGGGTTTCAAAGCATTGGTCAAGGAAAAGAAACAATGGTGAAGTCAAGTAGACAACAGCAATAGATTTAGCAAAGGTGAAACCATTAGAGTCTGCAAAGCTTCACGATACAGTTGTATAATGCAGTGTGCAAAAGGTTTAACTAATTAATGCTTCAAACATACTGAGCTTCACCTGATTTACATGGAAGCATCCCTAAGTAAGGCCTTCTAGATACCTGGAGCTACTCTTTCTGAGAACCCGACCTCTCCCAAAATGGAGTCAGAAGCTATTTTGTTAGCTCAAAGGATCAGCACACTCAAGCCAGCAGTAAGATAGAATGCCAAAGATAACAGATGTTTTGTTTACTCCAACAAATCCATTACCAAACCAGTTAAGTTTCCTCTGGGTGGTAATAATTCTAAGGGCAAAGATTAATTTGACATATAAGAAGGAAGAAATACTGCAGCTTGAAATGGAGAAAATGGGAATGATTTTAACCAAGGAAGAGCAGGCTTAGGTGGCTTCATGATTCACCCATGGTAAGCCGAGACTCTCTTCTCCAGTGCTTCCCTATAAATCAGACAGGAGCACAGTCTTTCACCATGTGCCCCAGGAACATTGATTTCATTTAGTGCTAGAAGCTCATGAAATAGGAGGTAGAATTCAGCAGCAAGAAATAGAGTGAATAAACATGCTTTTAAATGTAATGCAAATATAAGCTGGAGTGAAACAATATTGCTAATAACCCCCTCTTTGGAATCTTAGACAACTCTTCTGACAGTTGCTTTGTCCAGTTACTCAATTAAAAGAACTAGTGATTTGATTGATGAAACCATATGGCTGGCTTCTAGGAGACACAGGTTATTACACATTTGCAGTATCTATATTTAATGGATGTGGGGACATTGCATTAGCTCAAAGCACGAAGAGAATTAGATTCCTTTGAGGGACTTAGACATGCTATTAGCCAGTTCTCCAGAGGAACAGAATCAAAGTAGTGAATGTTTTGTTTGTTTGCTTTTGTGTTTTTCAAGACAAGCATTCTCTGTTCAGCTCGGGCTGTCCTGAAACTTGCTCTGTAGAACAAGCTGGCCCTGAACTCAATGATATCTTCCTGCCTTCCAAGTGCTAGGATTAAGAACATGCACCACTAACACCTGGCTACAAGGAATACTTTTAAATGGATATTTATTAGATTTGCTTGCATAGTAAGGTCTAGTTGACCTAACAAATGGCTTCTTCATGCTCTTGCCTCAGGACGGGGTACCTCAGCAGTCTGAGTTGGCTGCTGGGGCCCAGAGGTCCTGGAGATCCATGCTCACCCTCAGTCCATGTCAGAAGCCTGAAGAAGCCAGATGCTGATGGCAAAAAATGGAATGGAGAGACATAAACAGCAGGATCAACGGAAGCAAGAGCATCAGAGAAGACTAAAGGCAAAATCCCTTCTATCTGGATAATGGAGGCCACTTTTAGCGTGGGTCTTCCCCTTTCAGATAGACAACTCAAGAAGCGTCCTCATTGTGTGTGTAGCAGCTTCACTCCTAGTTCGTTCTAGATTCAGTCAAACTTGTCAACCAAATTTTACCATCACCGTTTTCATTCACTAGCAAACCCTCATCTTTAGGTGTTCTTTTAACCCCCAGATTATGAAATAAAGCTATAGAATAGCCTCTTGGCCACAGAATGCTGATGCCTACAACAATCACTAGGGACACCTGCAGGAATTCCATCAGTTTTCAGGTTATGTTACTGTGTTAGATGAGGGCATATTTTCTAGTTTCATGTCCTCTACCCTCTACAATGAAGCACCTTGACAGAGGTACCTGATGCTCCATTTGCAAAAGCTCCATGACACCTGCCTAATTCTGTTTGTGGAGCAGTGAGGACACTCCAAGTAGATGCAGCTTTGTGCTACATTATATGGTGGCTTGAAAGAAAAGGTTCTCCATCGGGAGTGGCATTATTAGGACATGCAGCCTTGTTGAAGCAGGTGTGGACTTGTTTGAGGCAGTATGTCACTGTGGGGGTGGGCTTTGAGGTTTCCTATGCTGAAACTACACCCAGCAACACACTTCACTTTCTATTGCCTGTGGATCAAGACTTAGAACTGTCAGCTCATATTCCAGTACAATGTGCAATATCTGCATGCTGTCATGTCCCACCTTGATGAGGATAAAGGACTAAACTTCTGAAACCATAAGTGAGCCCCCTAAATAATATTTTTGTTTATAAGAATTGCTGTGGTCAAGGTGTCTCTTCACAGTGAGAGAGACTTGTGACTTAACAGGAGAAATCAGAGAGTCTTATTGTAAGGACCATTTAGATTTTACTTCTCAGACCCAACTGATGCAAGGTTATTTGCTAGATTCTTATTAAAATTGTGCCCAAATATTAATATGCAACAATTTATATTTATGTAATTTTTTTACAAAGATATGAAAGATTAAGGAACTCTTGGGGTAAACTATCAAGCAACAGAGGGAAACACCTGCCCATTGTTCTCTCTTAGAAACTTCCCTTGCCTGTGAGTCATCTTTTTACCTTGAAATTTTTATTGCCTCCTGTGGGAGAAAAGTCACAGCAACACCATAATCAGTTAATAGTTTTAACAATTGTTTGCAATCATATGCCAGCCAAGATAGTTAATTACTACTTAAGTGCAATTATCTTAGACAGTTACTTAGCTCAACAGTGATGTTATTGTCTAGGTGCCTAGAGGTAAAGCAAATAATTTGAGAATGAAGAAATAAACACAAGCATTGATGTCAAGTAAGAGTTCATAATGTTAGAAAAAAAAAACAAAGTATCTTCATCTTTAATCAAGAGGTTAATTCCTTCTGTATAAGACATGGCAATGAAAGATGGCTGGGCTGGGGTAAAAGGCCTTTTGTTTATAGAAATGGCTTTTGCTGTCCTTGTGTTAGTGGGAGTCCTCATTTTGAGATCAAAATGACTGACAGACACAACTTCAAGGAGAATAAAGCCTAAATGCAGAGATTCAACACACAGTCCTTGTCTCCATCTGTTGTGGAATTGTGGGAAGACACAGCGAGTAGTGGTGGAACATGTCCAGAACACTGTTACACTCTCGTAACAGACAGAAAGTGAAGAGAGACTAGGAAGAGGTCACAGAAGGATGTAGCCACCCAGGATGTGAGGCTCCAAAATGAGATCATATTATGAGTCCATCAAAGAACTAGCCCACTCATTATGCCAGTCCTATGACATTACTGTTATAGGATAATCTTTTTGCACACAGTGAAAATGTGTCTCTGCCAAGACACCTTCTGATTGATTTAATAAAGAGCTAAACAGCCAATAGCTAGGCGAGAGAAGACAGGCAGGACTTCGTGGAAGAGACAGGAACTCAAAGAAGAAAAGAAGTGGGATTTGCCAGTGAGACATGGGGAAGTTGGACTTATGGAGAGGTAACCAGCCAGGTGGCAGAATGTCCATTAATATAAATTGCCTAATTTAAGTTATAAAAGCTAGTTGACAACAAGCCTAAACTAAGGGCAAGCTTTCATATTTAATAAAAAGTCTTTGTGTCATCATATTTAATAAAAAGTCTTTGTGTCATCATTCAGGAGCAAGCAGTCCAAAGAAAGTCTGACTACACCTTACTGATGTGACAGTAATGGCAAGCTCAGAACAGAGGGCTAAAAGTAGTTACTAAACCAGAACCAAGAAGAAAGTTTAAATGAAGAGCATCTGTGTTACAAGAAAGACAGGGTGATTTCTCAGAGAGAATAATTAAGAGAAGTTATTTAGCCTTTTATGTGTGGCATTGTATGGGGTCCTATTTGAAAATATAAGAAGTAGGCATTCTTTCTATCTTGTTAAGTAGTAAACTTTATAGTTTGTCTCTTTATCCTTGTTAAGACTGTCTATTTGGGCACAGGTTGTTAGGAGGAGATATCATAAGTCACTGGATATGCTGGCTCCAAGCTCTCAGGGTCTGATTGTTAAAGGGTGGGAGATGTTTAAACTTGCATTTAGTCTTTTTGTCCATACACTTATCCTCTGACAGATCAGTAGGATTGACAAGGATTGAAAACGGATTTTCTTCCACATCTGCTTTAAAACAGAATGGGCATGTGTGGGGAGGGGGAGGGGCTGTTTGACATTCCTAATCTATGGTTATAGAACCATGGTCATAAAAGGTTTGAACTGCATTTTGGAGAGGAGAGGGAATGGTTATTGTGGGAAGTAGTAGAAGACAGTGACTGGACTTGGAGGTCAAAAAGTCACTGGTGGTGGTGGTGGTGGTGGTTAGGGGTTGGTGTTGATTTTTAAAGTGTTAGGAGAAAAAGTTTCTATAGATTGACATGGGATTTTTTCCTGGAATAATCTAAGAAATTTTCCTGAAGGCTACACAATAGTTTTGGTAGAGAGGCTTAAGGGTAAGGTATTGGGATTTGTTTGACAAGCTTTTATAGTAAGTTTTACAGTTTATAAGCAACTAGTCTGATGCTCAGTCATTCTTGATTAAGGCTGAGTGTTGAGCATTGTGAAGACCTGGGAAGAGACTCAATGTAACCTGTGTTTATTAATTTGCTGTTGACTATAAAGCAAAGAATGAGGACAAGAAGTATTTGGCATTGCAGAGATTGACTGTAGATCATCGGATGTGAAAACTTGTTGCAGGTAGAGGCAGAAGTGTGAGAACATCACAGAACAGATGGAGTGGAACACACTGAGACCAAGGGGGTGAAAAGGAGGGAGATCAGGATAAGATAGAACTGTTCTAGAATATTCAGCAACAAATTCACTTTCACTCCAGACCTACTCAGACGTCTTCCTTCTGTCCAGGGGCCTAGAATTCCAGACCCACTCAGACGTCTTCCTTCTGTCCAGGGACCTAGGGGGTTTCCCCCTGTGCATTTTCTCTCTCCTGCTTTTTCCCTTCCATCCTCTCAGGTTTGAGAGGCATAATACAGCACAGAGTGCAGGGGAAACAGAGATTACAGACTTACGCTCAGGCTGTCTCCTTGCAGGGTCTTAGTGAAATTCCTGTACTAAACTCCAAAGATCTGGGAAAGCCCTTCTCTTATAGTCATAGCTCTTGATCTTCCATTAATTGCCCTTCCCATCAGGCTGAGGGTGACTAGAAATTCTTGTTCTTAGTAGCTTTGGGGTAGGGATTTCCCATTCCTGAATACCGCGACATATATTTCAATAATTTTTTTCATGAGCATTCTATGTATGCTGACCTTTCATTGATGGTTTATATTAACCAGAATGTAAATGTTGGGGGAACAAGAAATAGCCAGCTGAGTAGGCACAATGGATACCAGTATAATGTGATGGTCCACAGATCAAATCAAGTAGGTGATGTCAAGTAAATGTGGGTATTGCACTCTGAAATGATGTTGGAAAATCAAAGATAAGAATCACAAGTTGTCACCAGATCGAGAAACATGTAAGAAAGTTTTGAAGAGCACTTTCAGCGGAGTGAGGGCTGATGACTGTGGAAAGTTCAAGGCCCGATAAACCATCTACTTCAATCTGCCTTTACAGCAAGAGTTCTTTAGGACCGTCTCCCCTGCCTTGAAATGTTCCCTTTCCACCAATTGCCCAGTTGTCAACTTTATGAGAAACAGGAATGTTTAGAGATGTGACAGCGTGCTTGTAAATCTATGTAAAATTGCCTAGAGAATGAGTGGCATGGGTGTAATTAAGTGGCTTAACTTATTTGCATATATCCACTCTTGACCCTAGGCTACATGCTTACTAGTAAAAACAAATTTCTGGTAGTACAACACTGATTTAGGGGAGCAAATAATATAAATAATTATATTAAGCTATATTTGTATAAACTGACAATATGACTTCTCTGTGGTGTGGTTAAGTGGTAGGGTTTTCATTGAAGATAGGAGATGGAGAATAGCCAGAGACATTTGGAAGAGCACAGAGCAGAGAGAGAAATGAGTAGATGGAACATGGCCCAGCAGAGTGGACCTAGACGGGGCTTTCTGTGAGAGAGGGAAAAATAGTAGAGATGGAGAACAGAGGAAACACAGTGAGGGAAGCATAAGTAGAGCAGAGAGACAGAGAGAACATATTGGTATTAACAGGACTATAGAGACAATGAATGGCTGGACCCCACTCATACTCTTTATAGTCCTGGGGGGAGTTTGGGGTAGGGTAGGAGGAAGGGCTATGATGGACTTCGAAATGTGTAGCAGGTATTTGCCATACTGAAGGAGACTGGAGGACAAGATGATCTTTAATACACTAATAGACACCAATGGTATCCATGCATCCCTCTGTCAGAGGTAAAGGGAATGCCTTCTTTTGGTAAAGGGGAACTAGTTCCACAAGTTCTGAAGGAATTCTGGCTTTTATCTAACCACTGGGAAATCCTCCTAAAGTCCAGGGTGAGCCCATTATTAAAAATTTGGACTGCCTTTTGGAGTTTGGGTAATTGGAGTTTTCTTTGGACTCAATGATATTAACTCTTCAGTTGGTGCTAAAACATAGGAAATATTTTGTTATAATTATTGGTGCTACCAACTATACATCTTATCAGGAATAAGTACAGCATATCTTTCCTGGTAGGGATGGTTGATGTATGTGCTTGAGTTTGTCTTTAGATAAAGGAAAGCAGACAATTTCTTTTATTTGCCCAGGTGTTAATGTTTTGCCACATGCTCATTCAGCAGAATAGTAAGAAATGGTCTCTCTATGACTTTGTTCCTTGTAAGCAATTGTTGATCACATTCAATGTTTCAGGTCAAACAATATTGGTATTGAACTAAAATATCATGGAGGCCATTTTCTCCAATACTCACAAGAAGAATTAAATTAGATTTCTCCCGTTTTCCAATCCTTTTGAGGATACCCTTCAAAATAAGATGTAAGGTATTGTAGAGGAAGCTTAACAACGTCAGTGCAACTTTGGTGAAAAGGTGACTGTGCATAAATACATCAGTTTGGAAGAACTAAACAATTGATAATATGTTATTAGAATAGAGGAAAAACAATTTCATACCAAATGAAAAAAAGCATTTTAATAAAACATTAGAAAATTTCATAAATCTAGGGAAAGAGAAGCTCATCCAGATGGCAGAGGCACACAGACCACCAAACTGCAAAGGCCAGGAAAGAAATTCTCCATGACATACTAATCAAAACAAAGACATTACATTGAAAGCTGCTAATTAAAAGCACCTACTCACACCCAAAGGAAGTCCCATCAGAATAACTGATAACTTTTCAAACTATGAAAGGAAAAAGGGCTTGGGCTTGGTCCTTTAAATTCTGAGAGAGCACAGCTCCCGAGTTAGTCTAATATATTCTGTAAGACTCTCAGTCATAACTGACCATAGAAGAAAAGCTTCCCATGATAAAAGCAGGCTAAAAAATCATGACTCCTAAGCCATCCCTTCAAAGGGCACCAGAAGGACCACTTTATTATGAGGAGAAAGATAAATACATCTCAGGAAACCTTATCAGACAAGTTTCTCTGTTCGGAAGATACAGTTAGCTCAGAAACTCACAACTAGTCCACGTGTAGAAAATACGTGTCTGTGGAGTTGTCACCAAAAATGAGACATCTGTGTATTCCCTTCACTCCAAGGCTCAGGCTCCATTTTGCAAGAGGGTCAGGAAGGGCCCAAGCAAAACAGTGTCTTCTGGATGTGACAGGACACACAAACAAACAGTAGCTGTGCTTTTCTGTACAAGATCCACCAGTGAACATTCTAGCATGGAGTGGGGAAGGACTTAGGAGTTCAAACCCCTAACTGAGGATCTCTTTACAGTTGGTAGCTTCTGAGAAAAAGAGGCTCCCTGTTCTCTAAGGATGTCTCCCTTGGTAGGTTAATTAAGCTTGGTGAATGGTCCCATACTCATCACCCATAAAGGTAGCCTAAGTTTGACTTGGTAAGTGACAAAATGAATTGCACATGAATTTGGAGGGAGTGGGGAAGTTGGGGTTAGATCTAGGAGGAGTTGGGAGACGAGTCAGATGGTCCTGGTAATCAAAATTCATTGAGTTCATGTATGCATTTTAAAATTTGTATTAAAAACTGACTTTACATTTTCATTCATGGGATGTAAACATAAACTTAAACATGCATATCATCAGGTGTAATTCTAGGATAGAAATAGACTTGATGATAGAAGTCACATGGTCAACTTCAATACCCTTTCATGATAAAAGTCCTGAAGATGCTGGCAATAGAATAAACATACTACCACTTAATGAAAGGCTTTATGAGACAAATGTAGAATCACATTAAGATAAATGGAGGAAAGCATTTTCTCTAAAATGAGGAATGAGACAAAGGAATTAACTATTTTTGTCCTTACTCAATATAGTGATTCAAGTGTTAGCTAGAGCAATAATCAAGATAATTTTCTTTAAGTAGGAAAAGAAGTTGAACTATGTCTATTTGCCTATGGCATGATCCTACATTTAAATGACTCTAAATATTCTACAAGAAAATTCTTAGACCTACAAAAAACCCCACAAAATTAATATCTAAACTCAGTACACTTATAATTGTGAACTTGTAAAAGAAGAGGAAAATCCTATTTATAGTAGTTCTTTTAAAAATCAGTAATAAATCTCCCAAAGGAGGTAAAAGTTTTCTACAAGAAAAACTTTCAAGAGACTAAAGAAAGAAATTGAATACAATATCTAAAGATGGAAAGAACTCCTATATTCATGGATTGGCAAAATTAATACTATAAAATTGATGAAATAGTGAAAAGTCTTACAGATTTAATACAGTATTCATCAAAATTTCACAGAAGTAGAAAAAAAAAGAAACAAAATTCATACAGAAATACAAAAGTCCTTAATATCTCAAACAATTCTTAGTGGAATGAGCAATGCTATTAGTATACAACCAGAAATTTCAAGTTATGCCATAGTGAGAAAATGAATTGACTTGAGAAATAGCATAAAGTACACAGAAATAAATCCACATAGCTATAGCCCCTGGGAGAAATGATCGCCTCTTCAAGACATCATTCTGGGAAAATTAGACATCCATATAAAGAAGAGTGATCTGGACAAAACATTCACAACATTTGAGACTTTATGTAGGACCTGAAACTTTGAAACTGCTAGAGGGAAATAGGAGAAATATGTCCAAGACACAGGATTAGGTGAATAATTTCAGAAAATGAATCCAATAGGTGAGGAAATGATTGGAAAATGTGACAAATGGGATCACATGAAATGCAAAAGATTCTGCACAGCAAAGGAGATAGAAGAGCAGGGGAAATCCTTTCCAACATTCCCCTGACAGGGGCAGATGTCCGATAAAAAACTCTGAAACCTAAACACCCAAACTCCCAAAACATCTGTTCACAGACTAAGGGACTTTGCCTGAAATACTAATGGCCAATACATAGATGAAACAAACAAACAAACAAAAACTGGCTTTATTAGCTTTCTAAGCAGTGCTGTGGAAAAAACTCTCTGTGGCCACATAACCCAGTGAGAAGATTAGCTGCAAGAAGATAAAAGGCATGCTGGTCAGGATGTCAAAGGAGGTGCTCCTATCCACTGCTTGCACACAGCCACAATGAAGAGTTGCTGGGTGCCCACAGTACCCAGAATATGCATGTGTGTATATGTATGTATGTAATATATATATATATATATATATATATATATTACATATTCAGTGATTTGTAAAGATGACGTCTAACTTACAGAAATATAAGCTGGAACTAGGGATCATAGTGAACAAAAGAAGCCAGATTAAACAGATAAGTATCCAATTTTCCATCATACAGATTTAAATATACGTATTTCAGATTGTAACTGTAGGACATGAAATTGGAAGGACTAATTGAGAGAAAGGAGAGGCTGTGGAGAAAGGAGAGGGTGGGAAAGGGGCAAAATAGAGCAGGCAGCCGCTGAGTAAATATGTGATATGTGTATGAAGACGTCATAATGAAACTCATTGTTTTGTAAGCAAGCCATAATAAATAAATTCAAGAGTTGGGTGTCAGTGGCCCGATTGGCTAGAGTGCAGTGTCCATGGCTAGCCCCTGGGGTAGGGGCTTTGTCCAGCTCAGAGAAAGGAGAGGCCCTCCCGGCATCCACGTGGTACTGGCAGAGACGCGGTGGCAGCCTGGGAGGCAAGATGGTCGCAGGGTCTCGTGCCGCCAGCGGGCCTGGCAGGGTGTATAGGGCATAGACTGGTACGAAGATTTCAGTTCATCTGTCACCGCAGGACTTTGGTGGAAAACACACTGCACATTTATGGCGATTCCGAATTTGAGAGTCAATTTCTGCCAGGCTCAGCACAGCAATTTCCCTGACAAGTGATCTTGGGGACTCTTATATGCCGACTTCATCTGCGCCTTGAAGACTCTGGACACCGATACTGTCCTCAAAATTAACTGCAAGTATATTTCCTTTAATGACTTTAGTAAAATCTGGTAAACAAAGGTGGAAGACCATCCCCGCTGCTGTCTAACTACTGTCTGAATGTAGGCTTGGTAGATGAGTTCGATATGTAGCTGGATGTTTCTGAAGTTTGAAGGTTTACATCTGCAGAACCTGAGGCCCAGACTGAATTCGAATGAATTTTAAATACTTCTGCCTGCCTTGGAGAAGCTTCCTACAGAGTAGATAAGCTGAATAAAGAAAATAAAGAACGATAATTGACCTTTTGGTGATCTTAATGTTTTCGCTTGCCCAACACACTCACAGGCCCACTCCCATTTGCCACAATGAATCATGCAGCCCCGGTGGAGATCTGCTATGACAACATGCGTTTCCTGATAACTCACAGCCCCACCAACGCGACGATGCAAAAGTTCACAGAGGAACTTAAGAACTATGGGGTGACAACCTTGGTCAGAGTTTGTGATGCCACTTATGACAAAGCTCTAGTTGAAAATCATGGCATCCAAGTTCTAGACTTGCCCTACAATGACGGAGCCCCACCCCCTGATAACGTAGTGGATGATTGGCTGAATCTGTTAAAAAACAAATTCCGTGAGGAGCCGGGTTCCTGTGTGGCAGTGCACTGTGTGGCAGGATTAGGGAGGGCTCCAGTACTGGTGGCACTTGCTTTGATCGAATGTGGAATGAAGAACGAAGCTGCAGTTCAGTTCATCCGACAGAAACGAAGGGGCGCTTTCAACACCAAACAGCTGCTATTCTTGGAGCATTATCAACCCAAGACGCGAATCCGCTCGCGGTCCCGCTTCAGAGATTCCACGGTGCACTGCTCCATTCAGTAGGATGCAAGGGAAGGCTTTCTTCACTGTGGCGTTGAGCCGGATCTCTTGGCACCTGGAATGCGATTCTGGAATCTTTCCTGTGTTATCAATGAGGAGTAGATTCAACTAATTGGTGCCTAAGCCAACCATGGAGAAATCCCTCTATAAAGTGAATAAATTAAGAAAAGAAATAAAATAAGAAAGCAACAACTAACCTTTTCCAGAACAACAGCCAAGAAAACCTGAACCTTGAGTCTGGCTCCTGCGTGCTAAAAGCACTCCCACCATCTACCATGCTATGACACAGCTAGAGGGCCCACCAGAGGCTAGCAACTGTGTGGTTGGTTACTTAATCTTGAGCTTTCATCCTCCGCAACTGTCACCTAAATAAATCTCTTGATAAATTTCCCAGCCTCGGGCACATTATTAGCAAAAAAAAAAAAAAAAAAAAAAAAAAAAAAAAAAAAAGGGTGATCATTTGCCAACTCACATTTATTAAACTTTTATTCTGTATTTCAGCTGACTAGGGATATCCTCAGGGCTAAGTGCAATCCCTATAACATTAAATGACTCTCTCTCTCTCTCTCTCTCTCTCTCTCTCTCTCTCTCTGTGTGTGTGTGTGTGTGTGTGTGTGTGTGTGTGTGTTGTGAAAAAATAAGTCATGACTTACTATTGATATTTTGCATAGGAATATTGATTGCTCCGTTGTCCTGAGAAGCATACTTGCATGTATTACCTTAAGAAAGCTACCATTGGGTTTCTAAAAAATATTAAAATACCCATTATTGACTGGAAAACGGAGGCAAAGCACCTCCAAGTTGTTAGAGGAAACTTGAGGTCTAAAGGAAGCAAGAAACCCAAAGTTCATACTAAACAGAAATAAAACACAGAGGGCCACAATGTACTGAAGTCTGCACTGCTGGCAAAACACATTTTCATTTTCTTGATTTCTTGGGGAATTATTCAGGAATTGCTTTAATACTTTATGGGAATTAAATTCCCTTGTCCCTATCTAAAACAATTCCTCAATCACACCTACTGCTGATGTTCTGCTTCCTCATGCAGACAGAAATAAATATACCTTTACCTCTCAAAACCACTCAAGTAAGCAGTTAGCCTTCCTCATGCTGTAGCTTCATGCTAGCTGCCAGTCAGAGAGCTCCCGCTGTTTCTGTGAGAGGTAACCAGCGGGAGCTATTACAAGCTAATTTCTCTCCTAATTGGTAACCACATGGCCAAGAACTGGACCTGTAAGACTGCTGTGAGAGTCACTTCAGAACCCCAGGTAGAAACTGACAGACTGGTCTGGTGGCATGGGATTGCTCATAAGAATAGTTACATCAAGGTTCACCCCTTCCCAAATTTCTCACGTGGCCTAGGTCTGACAGGTGTCAACACTGCCTCCTCTTTGGACCATAGGCAGGTGAGCAGTTCAACAGAGTTGCTGAGGTTGTGGCCGGCTCCATAGTCATCATTAGTGGGTAATGCTGTCACCATTGACAGCAACTCTCTTTCAACCAGCCTTTACATCGGCTTGATTATAAACTCAAGCTAAAATATTTGCAGTGGTCATTTTGTTTCCCTTACTGCTCCCAGCCAGTCAGGAATCTTCCAAGAATTTCCACTCGTGCAGCCTTTAAACCTAGACAGAATATATTATATTGAATAGAAATGAAGAGACTGCATGGTATTCTTATTCCTGATTTTAGTGGAAATTCATTGAGTTTTCTTTGATTAGCATGATGTTGGTTGTGAACTTGCTGCGTGTTACATTAGATTTATTGAGATATGTCCTCCATATTCCTAGATTCCTAGATGAAGGGATTTTTAATTTTGTTTTTCCAGTGAAATGATCTTAAGTTTGTTGATGTGGTCAACTACATTTACTGATTCGTGTATGGTGAACTACTCCTACATTTCCGAGATGAGGCTGCATTGATCATGTTGGATATCTTTCTAATGTAATCTTGAGTTTGGTCTGCAAATATTTTATTTATTTTATTTTCCATCTATGTTAAGCAGAGATTGACTTACAATTTTCTTTTTGGTTGTTGAATCTTTGTTTAGTTTTGATATTGTGGTAGTAGTGACTGCACAAAAAAATTTTGAAGTATTTCTTCTCTTCTATTTTACAAAATAATTTGAAAATTAATGTTAGTTCTTGTAGAATCCTGTGGTTTTTGTAAATTGTGAGATTTTTAATTGCTGTTCCTATTTCTGGATGTGGATCTATTTAAATTATTTACTCATCTTCAGTTCATTTTGAGAGGTCTTATATAAATAAAATCAATCATTTTGATGTTTCAGTTTAATAGAGTATTCTAATCCTTCAATTTTAATAACTGATTTTATTAATTTTGATTCTCCCTTTTTGTGATAAATTAAGCTAAAGATTTGCCAATCTTATTAGTCTTTTCAAAAAATCAACTCTTCATTTTATTGATTGAATTGTTTTTTTTTTCACTGATTTCAGCTCTGATTATGATTATCTCCTTGGGTCTGCTGCTTTGGAGTTTTGTTCTTGTTTTCTCCAAAGGCTTCATGAGTATTCAGACTTTGCTTTGGGCTGCTGAGCTCACAAATAATGACGTGGAGACTTATTATGAAAGCTTGCCCTTCCCTTAAGCTTTTTCCTAACTAGCTCTTATCATTCAAATTGACTTGTTTCTATTAATTCACATCATGCTCCATGGCTCTGTTACCTCTCCTCTGTACCATATGTCTGGCTTCTTCAGTATCTTGCTGGTGTCTCTCACATACCTATATCCATCCAGAGTTCCTCTCTTTACCTGGAAGTCCTATCTATTCTCTATTGCTAAGCTATTACTTATTCAGCCTTTCATTAAACCAATCAAAGTGACACATCTTCACATAGAATAAACAAATATCTTCAGCGTTCAGATGCATCATTAAGTTGTTAATATGAGATCACTTGGGTTTTTTATTTTTGTAGACACAGAGATCTAGAAACTGTCCTCTTAGGAATGCCTTTATTGCATCCCATGGGTTTTAGTGTATTTTATTTTCATCCATTTCTAGGAATTAAATTTTTGCTTTTAAATTTCTTCCTGACACAATTTTCATTCAGTATTTTGTTGTTTAATTTCCATGGGTCTGTCTAGTTACTAAAATTTCTATTGTTGACAACCAGCTTTATTCATTTGTGGTCAAATAGAATTTAGAATGTTATTTCAATTTGTTTTAAAGAATTAATACTGGATTTATACTATAATGCATGGTTGATTTTAGAGAAATTTTCATCAACTTCTGAGAAAATGTGTATTTAGTGTTTTGGTGAAATTGTCTACAAATGTCTGTTAGATCCATTTAATTTGTGATACAATTTAACTCAAAAGTTTATTTTTGTCTGGGGAATCCATTGACTCAATGAGACAGGTGAAAGTGGCGTCTTGAAGTCATTCACTTATCACTGTGCTGGTTTGAATAGCGGCTTTTAGATCCATTGTTTCTTTCAGTAAAGTAGGTACCACTGTGCTTGGTTCATAACTGTTGAGAACTGTAACATCCCTTTGGTAGGTTTGCATTTATTGATTATGAATATCCTTCCCTGTCTCCTTATTGAGTTTTAGATTAAATATCTATTTTGTCATATATTAGGTCATATTGCTTGTTTCTTTATTTTATTCTATTTGCTTGGAATACTTTTAAAAATCCTTTTTGCCTAAAGTGATATTTGTGCTTAATGGTGAGGTATGTTTCACATCAAGAAAATGGATCCTGTTTTCTAATCTAATCTACTAGTCTGTGTCTTCTTATTGAGGAACTGAGACCATTAATATTGGGAGTCATTGTTAAACAATTTTCATTAATTCCTGTTACACTGTCATGGCAGAGTTGATAGACCCCTTTTGATGAACTGATCTGGAATTATTTGATTTTTTTTCTTGTTCCCTTTTGGGTGCATTTAATCTCTTCAGACAGGAGTATTCCTTTCAGTACCCTCAATGGAGCTGGCTTAATGGACATAAATTCCTTAAATCCATTCATCATAGAAGTTTCCCTATTCTCTAATTATGGCTGACAGTTTTCCTGTTACCTTTGGTCTTTCAAACCCTGTAGAAAGACCCTTAAGGCTTCCACAGCCTCTATTGAGAAGTCAGATGTCTGATGGACTAGTCTTTAGACGTAACTTGGTCATTCTTTCTGCTCATTTTCAATATCTTTTATTGTTGTTGTTCAGAGTCATTGTATTTTTGGTTCCTCATTGTACATTTTTTGATTTAATATGTGATTAAATTCCTCTATCTTATGTTAGACATAGATTTTCACTCTTCTACTTCATCTAGTTGATTGAGTGTGGCTTTCCTCTGAGTTTTGTTTGACTTCCTGAGTTCTTTAAGTTTTATTTCGGTTTAACTTTTCTTCAGAGATTCTGTTTATTGAATTCTATATTGAATTGTTTCCAATATTTCATTCAAATGTTAAAAATTTTCAATTCTCATTCACTTATTTCTTTAACTTCCTTGAATTTCTCTATAGTCATTCTTCAGAAATCTTTGTCTTGAGCACAAGCTATGTTGTTATTTTCCAGGAACATTATGATGGGGTGTAATTTCAGGAGGAAACATATTGTATTGATTATTGTGATGGAACTGGAATTAGGTTGTCATTGGTATTTAATGGTATACATCTTAGTTAGGATTATAATTGCTGAGATGAAACACCATGAGCAAAAGCTGCTTGGGGAACAAAGGGTTTATTTGGCTTACACTTCAACATCATAGTCCATCACTGAAGGAAGACAAGGCAGGATGTCATTCAGGGCAGGAACCTGGAAGGAGGAACTGATGCAGAGGCTATGAAGTGCTACTTACTGTCTTGCTCTTATGCTCAGCCTACTTTCTTGTTGAGCCTAGGACCACCAGCCCAAGGATGGCACCACCCACAATGGGCTGAGCCCTATCACATCAACCACTAATTAAGAAAATACTTTATAGGCTTGCCTATCTTATGGAGGCATTTCCTCAATTGAAGCTTCTTCCTCTCTAATGACCCTCTAGTGTTAAGTTGGCATAAAACTAGTCAGCACAGTGTGGCTTTTTGGTGTTGTCTATATTTAGTGGGTATTTTGATCTTTGATATTACCTAACTTGTCAGCTGATAAACCAGCTGAATGGTGCTTGGTATTCAGTTTTGGTGTCACTCTTTATAGATGTGAGAACTAAGTGTCTGAGGTGGTTTCAGTTCAGCTAGGGCTAGGTACAATTTTGATTCTCAATGCGGACCCTCAAAAGTCTGGGGCTCATCTGGTTTGACATGATGACCATGGGTGGCAGGGACTAGAGATCCATTGAGAGTGCATAGTGCTTCCTGGGAGTGAAACCTGCAACAGTGATTGCCAACTACAGTTAGAAGCCAGGAGAAAGACATGGGATGGAGCAATGGACTCTCCCTTGACAACCACAGAGGATCCAACCCTGCCTGATCTAGAATTCACAGCCCACTGGATTGTAAGGAAGTCAGTTCCTGTTGTTGGGAACCATCTGCCTCTGCTACTTTGCTACAGTCATGTTATGGAGCAAACACAATTTCCAGCCGTGTTCAGCAAACCCTGGAATCTGCTTGCTGTCTTTTCATCTAGTTTCCCATGATAACTTTGATGGCCTCCTTGCAAGGCACCCCACTTTGGTTAAGGCTATGACATGGACATTTGCACTCACACACTCTGTTCACCTTTGGGGAGGGGGAAGGGTGCTGCTTCCTGGGTGTGGACATGTGTGCCCTAGCCTAGGGGACTGCACTGCTTCCACTCAGGACTCTTTGAACTGGTTCCCATAGCAAGGGTCACAGGGCCTTGCTTTCTCTTAGCCTATGCACTAGCTTATAAATAACATTCTGTGTATGTGTGTGTGTGTGTGTGTGTGCTTGCACACACATGCATATGTGTATATGAATGTGCGCTTGTGTCTGTGTATCTCTCTTCATGTGTGTCTGTGCATATGTTTCTGTTGTCTCTGTGTGTCTTTCTCCTCCCATCCCATCCCTCTGTCTTCCTCTCTCTCTCTCTCTCTCTCTCTCTCTCTCTCTCTCTCTCTGTGTGTGTGTGTGTGTGTGTGTGTATCTCTTCCATCCTCCTCATCTCTGTTTGTATGTGTGTATCTGTGCATATGTCTCTCTATGTTTGTGTCCTTCACTGCTTCCCTTCTTCTGTCTGTGTGTCTTCCCACATCCCCCTTCTCTCTGTGACTGTGTATAGTACATGACGTTCTCTCAAGTGACCTGGTGGCCGAGTGATGATTTTACCAGCCTAGGAAGATGACACTGAATTGCACAATATTTAAAGGCCCAAAGCTGCTATGCATGGTAAAAGCCCCACATCTGAGTCCAAATCACCAGAAAGTTCTTCAGCAGAGCAGATCTCATGATGCCACCATACAGAAATGCTCTGCTCCTTCTGAAAGCAAGCTAGGTCTCCAATGTCTTTGGACATTGGAGTCTTTGGACTGCCCTGACAACTGGCAGTGTGGAAATGTAAAATGAAGCTAAAAGAGAACTGTGCATGCAATGTTAAGCATGAAGTTTCCTTAAACAATCAGAAAAAATGAATCGCATAATTTAATTTATCTGTTCCCTTTCGCAAGTAATAGGGACTGTTTCTGTCATGGTTAATTAACCTGAAAACTTTCTTATGTAATTTTCATTTTTATGATAGGCGGTAGTGGGAAAGAGTGGTTCTTTCTTGTTTATATTGCAGCCACAGGGGAAGCCTGTTGTGAGTAAAAGGTATGACATCCTCCCATGATGCATACAACCCATCTACTTTCACTTGATTGAGACTCTTAGAAATGTAGTGAGTTTTAAGGCGTGTGGCAAGCCCATCTTGGATCTGAAAGACAAATACATTTAATATGAGTGCTTTCACCGCAGGAGACACAGGAGCAAGTGCTTCAATCTTCCGTCTCCGTTAAGTAGAATTGTTTTAGAAAATTTAGGCTTCATAACTGTATCATTTGCAGTCATCAACATCGCATCTCTGGGAAAGTGCCTATGGCTAGAGTCGGTAGATGCTTCCTTGGGAACAATAAATGAGAACTTTGTAAGTTTTTCTTGCACATTTGGGTTCCGACAGAATTGCAATGTGCACCGAGTGTGAGTCAACCTCACCAACCACGATGTAATACAGTTATTTCCAGCAGTGAAGTAATCCCTTATACACTCAACTGAAGAACACAGTCAACGCGACCAATTTGCCTTAAGTTTGAAAAAAATACACTTGTGCTAATCAGCTTTCTGTCACTGGGACAAAGTACTTGAGGTAAATCAGCTTAAAAGGAAGAAGGGTGTACTTGCATATCTTTAGAAAGGTCCCTGCCACTGGGCTCTTATGCTTTGGGCTTGTGACAACAACACACAACAGCAGGAACACATGATGTAGTAGGTCTGCTCATCTAGGAATAAGGAACCCGAAGACAAAGAGGCGCTGGTATCCCAACATCCCCTTCAAGGATGTGCTCCCAGTGACCCTAATTCCTTCTGCCAGGTCTCATCCCCTACAAGTTGTACCAACTCCCAGGAGTACCACAGCCGAGAGAACACACAGCCATAGCATGTGGCCCATCTGTGATCTAACCTAATGAGCACACTCATGTGAACCATGTCTCTCACTTCTGAGGCCACCTGCTTCTTCACAGTCACTCAAAAGAACATCAGAAAGAATGCCAGCTCATTTTGCGTATGCCTTTTCAAAATCATCTGCTGAAGAAGAAAGTCTTCAGCTGACAGTTCATGCACATTCAAGGTGTTCTGCAAAATCGTCCTCTTCTGAACTCTAAGAGATTTCAAGACTCTGCTTTTACAATAATTTTCTTTTAAATGTAAGAGTCCATTTACAACAGAGATCTATGGTAAATTTATGGTTTTCATTGTTTGCAAGTTTTTTATAAGCAGTGCTAGCTGGCCTGGAACTGTTTGTGATTTGCTCCACAAGACCTGAGATCTCCAGATGCGCAGCTCATCAGCATGAGTGGTGGCTATGGAGTACTGGTGTCAGTTGTAGTGAGCTGCACAAAAGAATCATAGATGTGGTGGTATTTAAAACCCCTTACCTTGACTGTAGTTCTCTGCATACCTGTGCAGCCTTTGGGCATCCAGCCACTCATTGGTGTCTTGGCAACGTACTTATAAAGTGTGACTGGAGGAAGGAATGTATCACCCTTAGAGGAATTTATGCCAACAGAATACAGAAAAATATGAACACATGGGAGGAAAAACCAAAGCCTAAGTGCCTGTAAGAAGGCAAAAGCAATTGATTACTGTGGACTCAGGTTCATCTATTGCTATGTAAAAGATGGTCCTAAAGTTCAGATGCTACACTGGTAAGGATTGTCTAGAGAACTAAAACCAATTAAGATGTGCATGCTTCTTGTGTTTGTATGCATATGTATACACACAGAGAGTGAGGAGAAAGAAAAAGAGAGGATCTGCTGAAAGCTATGCACTAGTGTAGTGTCGAAGGCTGGTGAATCCACAATCACAGGCAGACAAAAAGTGATGCAGTGGAAAAGATGAGGAGCTTAGCTTTCTTAGCTGTCTTAGCTTCCTTTCTTGACAATTAACATTAATGATTAGGATTACATCTTATGCACAAACACATTAACTCTGTAAACACATTACCTTAAAACCAAGCTTATATATTTTGTCCCTTTATTGATTTGTTCATTTACTTGGGGGGGGGATGTTAAATACAATCCAATATTAAAAGTCTAATGTTTCCCTTTCTTTTCCTTCATAGCTAAAACAAGACTTTCTTTATTGAGGGAAAGAGGGTACAAACAATAGGCAATAATGTCTCTGTCACTGAGTAAACTTTCTTTCTCTGCTTGTCAGCTTGAAGTATAATGATAATTTCACATTCCCTAAGGGTTCATGAAAAACAGTGGGGAAGCTTCCTCAAGTAACACTAGGAGAGCGCTCATCATGGAGGGAGCATCATGCTCGATTTGCCCTGCTCCTTTTCCCCCTCCTGTCCACTACAGAGAAGTCATTGCATGTGATGGTGAGCCCTGCAACTAATGATAAAGCATTCCACTCTGGAAGCCCATTGTGCCATCTCATCATGGGTCCAGGCCCTTCATTATTGTATGCACTGTCAGAGGGTCCTATCAATTTTCCCAAAACACAGGGAACTACCTTTCCACACGCACCGTGGCTCTCCGAAAATGGTCTTTGCCCCACCTCCAAATCTGTGAGATTGGAATCATCATGGTTCCCATGGCATGCCTCATTGGAGATAGCATTTTGAAAGAGGTATGTTGAAACCCATGCCTCAAAGCGCAGCAGTCATTGGGCACACCAGGCACATAGCAGAGAGATGAGCACTGACAGGTCCAAGATTCCCTACTAAATTATAAACAATTTCTATACTTCCAACCTTGATGGAATAGAGTAGTATTCTTAGTCCAGGAGGGATGAATCGGGCATCATAAGGAACAATCCAATCAAACAAAAGCAAAATTTAGCAGAGCAAACATAAAATCCTGTATCTCCATGCCCAGTATCTGGGATTGGTCATACCAACTTCAAAGAGCTTCAGCAGTACACATCCCCAGCATCCTGAAGCACACACGTGTCTCTTAGGCTTAAGATGGCTCTACTCAACACAGTAGTTCACCTTGGTGAACATCCCACAGTCACAGCATCTCTAATATCCTCAGGTCTCCATGACAACCGCTGCTGTCCCTTCACAGCTCCATGTCTGGGCCTCTCCGCTGGGATCTCCAATCTGGCCACAGAGTACCAGGCCTCAGCTGCTATCTGGAACCCCTTCTACCTTGCAATTTTCATGCCCTAAAATCCATATCAAAAGCTGACTCTCAGGAAACACTTCCCTTCTGTTCCACTGAAGCACAGGAGGTTTCATCTGGGTAGAAATGAGCTCTTTAACGATCTTTAACACAAATAGCTCCTCCTCCTCTTCTGGATGCAGTCTCATAAGCCAGGCCACAGCTATCCATGTTACTCTTGATATTCTCATCTCTGAGTTCTCACAACAGTGGTCCATGAAGTTCTGCTTCCTGTATTCAATGGCTTTTCCAGCATGAGAAGAGCCTTATCAAATGTTTACATGTTCTTTCCACAAAAAAGGCACAAAATCCACATGGTCAACTCTACTAAAGCAACTTCCTTGGTACTGCTTTCTGTCCTGGTTCCCTCTATTGCTGTGATAAAATACTCTTGGCAGATGAAGCAACATAGGAGACAGGGGGTTAATTTAACTCACATTTTCAAGTTATGGTCTAAGATAGGAAGGAAACTGTCTTAGTTAGGGTACTATTGCTATGATGAAACACCATGATCAAAAGCACGTTAGAAAGGAGAGGGTTTGTTTGGCTTATGACTTCACATCATATTCTGTCTCTGAAGGAAGTCAGAACTGGAACTCACATAGGAATCTGGAGGCCTAGAACTAACACACAAACAAAAGAAACTTGCTGCACGCCATGGCCTGATTAGCTTGAGTTTTATACACCCCAGGGCAATCTTCCTGCCCAGTGGCAGGACTGATGACATTAAACTGGGCCCTCCCACACCATCATTAATCAAGGAAACACCCTACAGACTTCACTGCAGGCCAATCAGGAGGCATTTTCTCAGCTGAGGTCCCCAGTCCCCATGTGTCAAATTAAAAAGGCAAAATGAACTTGTCGTGGAAAAATCTTTTTGAACACTGTGAAGCTGTGTTGCTTTCATCGGTTTAGTAAACAGCTAAATGGCCAATAGCTAGGCAGGAAGAAGTTAGGCAGGAAATCATGACTGAGAGAATGCTGGGTGAAGAGAAGGTCAGCAGCCAAATGGAGAGGTAGCAGCACGGGCTTTACAAAGAAAAGACAATCCAGCCATGTTAAAATATATATATATATATATATAGCTTAAAATATATGGGTTAATTTAAGTTGTAATATCTGGTTAGCAACAAGCCTAAGCTATCAGATGAGCATTTATAATGTATAGTAAGTATCTGTGTGGTTATTTGGCTGGCTGGTGGGACAGAAAATTCTACCTACACTAACTAGTACAGATGAGTAACCATCAAGATTGGTAGAGGAAATAAACAAAGGAATGCACGCAGTGTTATGCGCCAGATCTTAAACTTAGTATTTTGTGATCTTTCTAGGGATAGAACATTAACAAGTCAATAGAGGGAAGGGATGTTGTATAAGTTTCCTCTAAGGTAGAAACATTCTATCCTTCAGGGAAGGTCCTTAAGCAGGAAGATAAACAACTCACATTGCTTTGGGAAATCCCTGAAACTGACCAGATTTACTAGATGCCTACTTGCCAGAGTAAGCAATAAAAGCTGAGAGTTCCCCTCAGAGGAGCCAAGGCTGAGCTTCAAAGAAGACTCAGATAAGCCAAGCTACAAAGGAGACTCTGAAAGCAAACCAGCAGCCTAGGAGAAAGAGACCAGCCAAGTCATCTGGAAGACTCTTAGACCAGTCACTTGGAAAGGACACTCTCCAACATGCTGAGCTGCCTACAGACTATGCAGTGTGCTCCAGATCGTCCAAATTTGTAAACTGTCACCCATGCTGGGATGGGCTTTGGGGTTGGTGCTATCTTTGAGACATTCCAGCTCCTGTAGGTAACCCCTCATCCATATTCCTGTAAGTAACCCCAATAAAACTCACTGGTTCATTAAGCTAGACTTTGGTGGTATCTATACTTCGGTCTGTTGTGAGCTCTCTAACAAGAGTGAATATACACACATGTTGCATCTCCCCTGGAGAAGTTTGTCACACACCAGGGCTATAGTTAGTAGCAAACCTTCAGTGGAATCGAGGTGTAGTTACTGAATTAAGCTCTGTAATGGTTTGTACGTATAGATGTATGTGCTTCAGGTACCATCTCCACTTGTAACACTTACAGCTTGAGTTGCACTTGAGTACATGAGTCATGCAGAGACAAGGAGAGCCACACCATGTCCAGCTGCAGTGAAATACCATTGGCCTCTTTACATACACCAAGTTCAAGTTGCTATCAGAGGTGAACGCACCACCAAATCAGCAGGAACAAAAACACTCCTTCACTCTTACATTAATAATTAGCTTGATATTACCCCTGCCCTGACCTCCTTTCATAAACAGTTTTGCTTTACACATAGGCTGGCAGGACTATTTCCATACAAAACTGCTAATTCGTTTACATCTTTTCAAATCAGTTAATGTGCTATACTGAATGTGTCAGCACTGTAATAAATGTCTAGCAATGGACATAGGGATAATCTTTGATAAATGGAAATTATGAGGGCTATAGTATTAGCCTATTTACATTTAAAAGCAACAAATGAATATGAATAAACATAAATATTTAATAGTAAGGAAGAGACAAAAGTCAGCCAAATGGGCAGTCAAACTGCATGTACTTCTGAGCTTTAAATTGCAAATAGGACAGGTAGTCCATGTCTAGCTTCCTCAGACATTGTCTCCATGATATGAATTTTGATGTCCAAATTACAAGAAGAGAAATTACACAAGTCAGGATGATGTCTAGTGTTGTGTCTGTTCCCCAGTTCTCATTCTTGTGTACTTACCAGTGTGGTTTCTCGGGGTTAGTGGCATGGTACTGCCTGGGCTGTATGCTACATTCGAAATGTCCCTGAGTTTACAAGGCTGCACGTACCTCACAGAGACTGGGGAAGCACACTGGCACATCCTAGGCCTTGGACTCCCACTGAAAGCTTGACTACAATAAAAATATTTTCCATTTAGATCATTTCCCCTTCACCCTGGGTAAGGGGAGTGTAGCTGGTGCTGTTGCTGAGGCTCATACTCTCCCCTGTAATTCAAGGCATATGTGGAGCATCTACCTTGACTCCCACATGTCATCCACTTAGTTCCCTTTCATTGTGATTTTGAAGTATGAATGATGAGAGGCTGAGATGTGTTTAATACCATAAAAGTCTCAGTTGTGAGAAAATACAGATGGATTTCTCTTTATCCCTACCTGAAATTGGCATGGATCAGTCTGAAGCTGCCTGGAGCATGGATCTATAAGGGACAACTAAAAGTCTCACTGGAATCAATTGCATGTGTCACTGTGAGTCATAGTCCTGTGCTGGCTCCATAGATCATTAAACTATCTGGCTTTTATACTCAAGTAGAAAAATAAAATAATTGAGTGACTATTTTGCCATAGGATAAGAAAAACTCAAGTTGGCCAATAGAATAAGGGTCCCACAAACCTCTCTGAGAACATCTGTCACCTAAGATCAGCGAGTGCAGACATCAAATACTGTCAAATGACTTCACAAATGACCACATAGACCTAAAACCTTCTGTATACTTCCAAGAAGATTTTTGGTTCAGAAAATAGCAACTGAGAATTGAAGAGAAAAATAAAAGTATTTTACAGATATGAAAATTCACATTAAAAGCCATATTTCAAATGTTTGTAATAATGTCTATATTGACTACCTCTAAACTTTGGTGAGTGGATAGAATGCTAGTAATAGAGAACAAATATGAACTAAAACTTCACACAGATTTGCAGAATACTGGTCTGTTCCAGGAGACATTTCCTATTTTAAATATGAATGTAAAACATAGAATTTATAGTTGCTATAAATTCATTCTTTCTCTTCCTTGCTGGGTAAGTTTTGAGCAAACATATTAAAGCTGAATGTCCTGATGGAGTCGACTTGTTGGCTCCTTTTTCAGTTCTGGGAAGGATGAGGAGTGGGGCATTGGTATCTACCTCCCCTGATTGCCACACTAACAATGCAGGAATGAAGCCTCCTCCCCCCCATAGCCTTGGCTCATCGTAGCTACTTGCCAGTCTTGTTAGATTTAAAAAAAGAACCTGACACATTTTGATCATAGTATTAGTCAAATCTCTCTGATGGGGAGATTAACAAGACACAGCCACCTGCAATTTTAACCCTTATTGGTTTGCTCTTAGCTCAGAACCATAATTCAAATGAACACCTTTCTGGGGTTTCTGCGGATGCCTGAAATATTGACCATTGTGTTATTTGCAAATATGAAATTTGGACTAAATATGAGCTTTGACCATTTTAAAATGGATTTGTTTGCTGCCTCCCCCGCCTTCTATCCACTAGCCATTGGGTAAGTTTCTCATGTTCTGTGAGCTTGCTTTGCAGAATAGGTGAGTGAATCAGAGTCAACAAATATAAAAGTGCCCATCATGCCCACTACAAAGTAGGTGTTTGGTAAATAAGTGATATTATTTTTGCTCCCCTTCATGTTGATATTACTCAGCATGGCTTCTCCATCTACATTTAATTACGTGATTAAAATACCTCATGAGAATGGAGCATTGTGGCATTTCACAAAAACTTACTTTGGAGAACCAAATCAGACTTGCCAGCCGGAAGTCTTGAGCTTGATCTTTCACGGTTCAGTTAACTCTCTGGTGTTAAGCATGACTCTGCAGAATTACTCTTCTGCCCACCTGTAAGTGTGCTCCACACCAACAAGGGTTCCACTGGGAGCTTGGGAGGCATGTACTGAGTGAGTTGCAAACATGCCTGCTTGTTTTTACACAATTGAGAGGGGCTGCCTAGAGTTCATTCTTGAGAAGGATATGGAAGTTGCATCTGGACTCAGATGCAAGGTTGCCATGTCTGGTGATTAATGTCTCTAGGGTTTGGGTCTCTGTGTGTAAGCAAATGCTATGGCACTAGGGTATGGATGTCTGCATGTAGTCTCCTCCCTGAGACCACTTTGTGTCTGGAACTCATAGCACCATAATCTGGCAAAGACACTGCATCAAAAGCTGCCATGGAACAAGGGATACTTCCTATGGACCACATTCTGGATTGTCCTGGGACCTGGACCTCTGAGCCAAAGATAACTTTACTATTTTTTTGGCAACTAGAAAACCTTTAGTAGCAGGGCTGCCCTCAGCTCTCATTAGCATGCTTCCAATTATCACTCCTGGTAACATGGATGTGTGCTGAGACCACAGGCTCACTTACAACACCCAGTGCCCATCAGGGAAAGAGGGAAAACACGGCATCTATCTGGGATCAATGCAAGGAGCCACTGTGACATTTCCTGTTTAAAGCATCACCTTCACCCTTAGAGCCAAATCCACAGCACTTGGTAGCATTGGGTGCATGTATGTTTCACAGCCCCCTCTACTGCTGAGCCATCAGGAATATTCCAAACCTTTGGGCTTGTCACGTGGATTGAGTGCTTAAAATGAAAATCTAGATTTGTTTCAGTTTATCTGAAAATATCAAAGTACATGAATTATAAGGCAGCTCACCGAGGTTTTTAAATGAATCGTGTTTTATAATTAACGAACTTATGAAAGTTATTCAGTAAACGGGTAGAAAAAGAATTGATTTGGATGACATGAAATGCAATTGAAAGTCTCCCCACTGTGAGCAATCCTCTCTCAAAGCAATTTTTGAAATAGATTGTGGTATTATTTTGAAAGAGAAATATTGGCCGTGAGTATAATACATTACTTGTGAGGATATTTTCTTCCCTTTTCATAACCTAAGACTGTAGGTGTGATACTAATTCCTCACCAATAGGTGAATTTATTTCTAAAACAGCCAGTCTTTTACTTTATTTTGCCTTGCATTTAACACAAAAGGAAGATAAGTAACACCTAAAACTTAAAACTTTTTCTATCAACATGTCCAGAAACCCAGAGACATATTTTGTGACAGTACCTTAAAGGCTGGGGGTCAACACCCATGTCAAAAAAAAAAAAAAAAAGAGCACATACTGTGCCATACTGTTTGGGGGTATTTTAAAAATTCCACCAATAAGAGAAAAGCTTACATATATATATATATATATATATATATATATATATATATATACACACACACACACACACACATATATATATATATATATATATATATATATATATATATATATTCGCTCCCCTGCCTGCCAGTGACTGCTGCTTACTTAGGAAAGGGCTGAGGAGAAGCAGCGTTCTAGAATGTTATTACATGAAGAGACAAAATATATTCTCAGGCCATCCACAGGGATCTTATTCAGGAAGCCTAAATCCACGTGAGCTACTACAAGCCAATGTTGTCAGGGTCCTCAATCCTTGCCTCTCACTGCTTAGGGCACCCACATTTCCTGGCTCTTGTGCTGTGGAAATTGGTATTCATGTTTAAAAGAAATGAGCTGCAGAGGCAGCTGGGACCACCTAGAAATCACAGGCAGTTTCCACTCTAGTAGGCAAGCAGGATGCCTTGGGAGAGCTGTGGCAGAGTTGGTGCCAGACTCAGTCAGCAGAGGCCTTGGCTCTGGCTCCTAGCTTCCTGACAGGAATATGAAGGCACCATAATGGGACACAGAAAATGCTGTCATTAAGTGCTTCTCTCTACCTTGATGTGTAGACCTTTTAGAATCAATGTAACGACTGCATCGGCTCTGTTTGCTCGCAGATAACACTACTCTCCATGTCTCTGTCCTCTCTCCAAGCTCAGAAGCTGACTTATCATTAAACACACTACAAACTTGGAGGCAGGACACCCTCAAAGTCTTTCACTTTGAGGATTCACTTGATTTTCTCCCAATCACACACTTGATTCAATGTTACATAAAAAGGAGTCTATATCATAAGTTTTATAACTTTACAATAAAGTCCAGTGTTACCTTTCAATTTTTTTACAGAGCTCATGTTCACCATGTTGCCTTTATATTTATTTTCAAAAATATGTTTGGAAAGTGATCAAAACCTGAAGTTTCAGTTAATAGTCAAGATAGGAGACCTCCAAATAAATAAATACACATACAGATACCTACGATGAATGCATTAACACCGATGATGATATGGGGTGTAGGCATAGCAACAAGATCACTACAGAGTCTCCAACCTTGACCATTGTCTTACTTAGTCTTTTAACTGCTGTGATGAAACACTATGACCAAAGGCAAGTTGAAAAAGAAGAGGTATGTTTGGCCATACATTCACATGGCTGTTTATCAGGCAAGGCAGTCAGGGAAGGAACTCAAACAGAGCAGGAACCAGGAGGCAGGAGCTGATGTGGAAGCCATGGAGGATGCTGCTCACTGGCTTGCTCCTCATGGCTTGCTCATAGAACCCAGGACCAACAGCATAGAAGATGGCACTAACCACAGTGGTCTGGGTCCTTTCCCAGCAATCATTGATTAAGATGCCCGATCTTTAAAGGATTTTCTCAATTGAGGCCCCCTCCTCTCCAGTCACTCTAGCTTGTGTCAAGTTGACATAAAACAAGTCAGCACAACCATGGACATGTGAGGTAAGGTCACTAAGCAGTGATCATACACAATGGGGAGTTATAAGAATGAAATAACCTCACTTGTAACTGTCATAACAATGCTAGAAAGTGAAAGGGGGAGAAAACAATTCAAAATTTCACCACAGGAAGCAAGCAGCCTTGTACGGCAGCATGAGCCACAGCAGACTGTTCACATGACAGTGAAGGTCTAATAAAAGAAAAATGGAGATAAACATTTCTTAGTGCATCATAGATTTCCTCCTTCCACAGCACATAGCATTGTTCATATGGTGTCAACCATTCTTATGTGCTGCTGGGCACAAGAAATTACCTATGTATCAGTGGAAGAGATGCTTATATTAGAGGGACAGCAATATTTTAATTAAATTAACATATATGTGCATGTATATACACATATATATGAAAGTGCATATGTGTATCTCACACTAAGCTACATATAGTGACTCAACAACAATCTTCTACATCCTTGAGCCATCTGAAGGAGATCCACAGATCACAGATGGAGGATCATAGCTATACAGAGAAGTAGGTATGCTGGTGTCCACTGTTGTTAGAGCAAGCTGAGTTGCCTGTTTCACTGCAATGGCAAAGTCACCAAACAGGAAAACATAAAAAGTGGATAAAAGTACTTTTGGGAAATGGCTTTGAAATTATCATGTATTTTAACATTCTGAGCCCATGGGGTCATCATGCCCTGTTATCAAAAGATCCATCTGTGCCCATTGCACATTGTACCCCTCCATTGCAATCTAATCTTACCTAAAACTCATTCAGTCAGAAACTACACCTCACATTGATTTGCAAGACATATATACAGTACATTGTAATAGCTATCTATATTCATAGAAGTGTGAAAATTGACTTAAAATGTTCATATATTAAGTCGGTTAATGTACTATTTGTTTTCACTCTGATTTCATAGAATTGTACCACAGTTCTTCCAAATAATTTAATCATCAGCCAAGTGAAGCAGTACAAAATTATAATCAAGATGTGTAAGATTGCATGCTCAATTAAGAACTGTAAAGCTCTGCTGCATAGAGGATGTGCCCTAGCTTAGATAGGAGCTTGGCTCCACATTTTCTTATGGTTCCTAATTCAACATGCCCTTAACTTCACTTTCTCTACCCAAAGCAAGTTATCTTCATTTGCATCATGTCTGAGGCATACACTGTAGTGACTCAGCTATAACAGTTATGAAGAACTAAGAGTACTTTTAAACAGAGTACAGGTAGTTCAGATGGAAGGAGCCAGAAGGAGGAAACAGACATAGACAGGAACAAAGAGCTAGTCAATCACATGTCAGAGTGAAAATACTAAAATGAAACATATTTAGCTGAATTGTTAAAGTTATACAGAGCACAAGTATTAACTGTAGCACAGCATTGCCAAACATGCATAATATCCAGATATCTGTAAGGTGAGTTAGGACCACTGGGTACTTTACATCCTATTAAGAAGTTTGAAATATTATATTGGTACTCTAACCTTTACCTAATGACTCCAGTAAATGTTCCTAATAAAGAAATTACATTTTATGGATTCAAATTAAAGGTAACCTGATTGCTATCAAGAGTGATTTATAAAGTTAATATCTAAATTTCTCATTCTTTACTTCATTGAAAATCTACATAGATGACTAAAGGCTTAGGATAAAACCATGGCTTTATGAGTTGATTTGTCTTCACAAGTTTCTGAAAATTCATACAAATAGTCAAGAACTTGCTGGAACATTTTAATATGAATCAAAACATTTTCCTGGACAGTGTTTCCTTAGTTCTTTGAGACTTTCATAATATGTACATATGCACACCATTTCCACCCCCTTTCTCTCCCTATTCAAATACTTGTTTTCTAATGAGTGGCAGCTAGAGGGTGGCTCAGGATGGGAGGAAGGTGGGAGGAGTTGGGAAGAGTAGAGGGAAGGAAATAGTGATCAGGATGTACTATATGAAAAAAAAATCTCTTCAATGAAAGAAAAAGTAATTATCTTTTTATCCTATATTATAAGAAACCTTTTGAATAGATGCTCAATATAGCAAACGTAACCCTTTGCCTTTGTGAACCTTCTCTCAAATACTTAGGGGCAGAAGTCGCTAAAAGTTTTGTATAGGAATATACACTAGACATATTTAAGCACAGGACTTAATCTACATATAAGATTAATTTCTTGTTTATCTTACACAAATAACCAAAGGTAATTTTGTTAAAAATGCTTGTTTAGCTACATTGTGACTATGACAAATAACAGGAATGTTAATGTAAATTTATCAGTTTGGCTGCATTTAGATATTTCAAATTCCAGTGCATTACAGATTTCAGATTTTCAGAGAATCCTTGCTGTATGCATACAAAGGTTAACTTTTGTTACAAAATTCCCATTTTCAACAGGTATTGCTGTGATCGACAGTGCTATGAGAATTACATAAGTTAAAACTTACTGCTTCAAAGTTTCATATACAAACAAGCCTTTACATAGCTGTCACAACCTGCTATGAATGTACCAGCTTTTTATATTTTCATTACTACATTTTAAGCTAAATCATATTGTCTTCTTTTAACATGTGCTCACATACACAGACATGAGACAAAAACAGTGTTAAGAATTGCCAAATTCTTCAACATCTTGATATTGTTATTTGTATGAGAGCTGTTGACTCCAATCCCTTTGACCTATTTGTCACTCACATGTTATAGAATTAGATCATTTATGGTGTATAGATATCTTCAGTCTTTTTTTAACAAGTGACATCAAGTACTATTAAAGGTAGAAATGAAGTATAAGTCTGATGGGCACGCTTCATTTGTAGACATATAATGGAAAACTGTTTTCAACAAAGCTTGCATATGCTTTTTTGAAAAACATGGCTAGAAACCAAGGCTCAGGAAACCACCCTACCTTGTCCAAAGTCAGAGGACCCTGGGACCAAGCCCATATGTTTGTTTCTAAGACTGAATACCTATCAGTGTTCAAGGGTCATTACAAATAGCCTCAAGAAAACAGTGAAAGGATCCTACTATAAGGTTTAACAATGTGATGTATAGGTTTAATTGTCAATTTGGCTCAATCTATAGTAGACTACAAAATTTCAATGAGGGAGTATCTGGGTTAAGTTGGCCTATAAGCACACTTACAGAGAATTATTTTGACAATGTTAATTGAAGTGGCAGATTTTGCCGTGGTGGGTAGCATCATTCCCTAGGCATGGAATTATGGCTTATGAAAGGCTTAGAAGTCTACGACGAAGAGAAGTCTATGAAGAAGAGGCAGAAAGACTGTAAGGCCACAGGTGATGGGTGACTCCAAGGAAACAGTGTCTTCCAGACAAAGCAGAAGAGTATAAATGAACTTGTGGAGATTGGGACAGCACACACAGGCCCTGGGTGAAACCAAACAAAATCTCAGCACTGAAAACAGGAAGTGGATACCAAGCCCCCAACCATTACAAAAAAAAAAAAAAAACTATTTGTAATTAATACCTACTGGCAAAGGAAAAAAAAAATCAGTTTTCCACAATGGAGTCTCACTGGGTATACCAACTGTTCTCCAGGGAAGGCCACATACCCAGTAGTATTTGGCTAACATAAAACAAATTCAATATTTTGTTTGTGTTTGGGGAATGGCTTTTTAGTTGTTTGGGCATGTTTTGTTTCACTTTTTTGGATTGTTTGTTTTGTTTTCTTTTTTGAAAGAGGAAGAACATGAGAACGGGTGAATAGGAAGGTGGGAAGGATCTGGGAGAAGTGGAGAGAGGGGAAAACATGATAAAAATGTATAAAAATTTTCATCTTATTAATTTCATTTTTATTGTTAAGACAAATATATATATATTTGTATATATATATATATATATATATATATATATTTGTGGGGTACAGGATAGTATATGTATCCAACATGGGATGGTAACCCAATGGGCAGATCACTTTTTTGCTATGAAGCATATGAAATTTACCTTCCGTACTATCTTAATCTTCTGTGATATATACCTCAAAACCATTTCACCTGTGCACCTGAAATGTATATTTTCACATGTTCCCTCTCACCTATTTCCTTGTTCCCAGCATCTCTCAATCATTATTGTACCCCTATATATTAATTTTACACTCTGTGGTAAGTGAGATCACATAGTAGTTATCTTCCTATGTCTGGTATATTTCCATTAGCATAATATCTTTCATGTCTATCTATGTTATCACACATGAAAGCTTCGCCTTCTTTTCATATAGATAGACATAGGTGTTATTTTTAATTATCTGTCCATTGATGAGAATGGAGATTGTTGATTCTATATTAGCACTGTTTTGAATAATATTACAGTGGAAATGAGATGCTGGTATTTCAAGCCTTGACTTATTTCTCTTGAATACACATACAGAAGTAAAATAATTAGATCATATGTTTGTTCTAGTTTTAGATTTTTGAGGAACTTACATTGTATTTTCCCTAGTGCATATACTAATTTGCAATCCCACAGAGTTTGCGAGTGTTACATTTCTTTTCAATACAGTCAATAGTCATCACTTACTATTTTCTCTAACTGAAGAGGCCAGTATCTCATTGTGGTTTAATCTGTAGTTTCCTAGTGCTTAGTGGCCTTCAGCAATACTTTAGCCTTTTAAATTTTATTCCAGGAAATGTCTCTTCAGAACCTTTGCTCATTTTTTTTAATGTAGTTGTTTTGTTTTGTTTTTTCGAGACAGGGTTTCTTTGTATTGCTTTGGAGACTGTCCTGGAACTAGCTCTTGTAGACTCACAGAGATCTGCCTGCCTTTGCCTCCCAAGTGCTGGGATTAAAGGTATGTGCCACCAACACCCAGCGACATTTGCTCATTTAAAACTGTATCATTTGTTTTCTTGCCAATAATCTGTGTTACTTATGCTTGGGGGATTAACCACCTCTTGCTATGTATGCTGTCTGCAAATACTTTCCCATCTCATGAGCTTTTGTTGACTGTTTTGTTTTGCTATACAGAAGCTTTGTGCTTTGACACAATCCAATTAACTATGTTTCAGTTTGGGAATGTCCCTATCCGTGTCCAGTCTATCAAGTTTTGATTTTGGCATGCCCATGACCTCTATCTCTTATCTAAAAAGACATTTTCTAGATAAATGCCATAGTCATTCATCTCTGTGTTCTAGTCACCTTATAGTTTCAGGTTATACATGTAAATCATTAATCTGTTTTAGTTGAGTTATGGCTTCTTGGGGCCCTCCTTTTGGGATTAATCTTTTGGAGTACCCTGTGTTCTTCTACTTTAGTGAATTTCCAGTGAAAGCATGTCTGACCCTATTACATATTTGGCTTTTGATAGCTCTGCTCTGTCTCAGTGGAGGGTTCCTGAATCAGTTTTAATGCTTATTATATTGAGCTGCACTGAACTCCAGGAAGGATTCAAATGATTTTCCTTTAAACCAAAGCAGAATCAAAGTTAGCTCTTATTCATAATCTTTCTACAATGCACACAACATCAGTGTAAGCAGCAATATATTCAAATGTGAGGGAAAATTCTATTTAGATCCCAAATCTTGTGCTTTTGCATTGATTCCTCATAAAGAGTTACTTTCTATTCTCCTTTCCTCCTGTATCCAGCTAGAAATGATTCTGTCTTACCCAGAGAATTGCCTGACATTACCTCTGCAGAGCAGGGCAATTTTATCAAGTGTATCATAGAGAGCTTAACAGAAAACAGAAAAGAATCTCATCAACCGGAGATGACAGAGAGGAGTTATGACTCATCGTCATCTTGGGGCAGATAATGCAGCTTCAACAATTCTTGTAAGAAAAGCTATTCAAAATCTCTGGCTGGTCAAGTGGTTCTGATTAAGAAGTTTCAAGCACAGAATAAAAATTAAAACTTACTTTTCCATTTTTTCTTTTCACAGATGCAAGAAACTTCTGAATTTCCTAGAACTTCAAAACTAATGAGGTGAGGACTAGAAGATGGTTCAGCAGATTAAGGAGCTTGCACTAAATCTGACAACCTGAGTTAGAACACACATTGGAAAGACAAAACTGACTCTCACAAGTTATCCTCTGACCACTGTGTCCCCAGACCCATAAAATAAATAAATTCCATTAGAAAAAGAAAAATGACATGAGATTATTTTCAGAAACATCATAGAAACTTTCCTAGCTATATTTACCTCTTTACAAAAACTCAGTGGTGAATCCTATTTGCAGATAATCATGGTTAGATGAGTTGCTAAGGATCCTTCCTCAGATTATAAGCCATATACCATTGTGTTTAGATGTGCTGGATACTGTGTCTAAAGGCTTTTATATAAGAAACACCAGAGCCCATCTTGTGTGCTTTATGAACAATTTCCCCTCAGTTCTAAAGAGCAACGACCATCCAGCCACCACAGTTTCTTAAAAAAATTGTTCCAAGCCTCATCATTGGCATGTCTAAGTAGTACGAGGCCAATAGTTTTGCTAAGTTGTAAACCTACTTTTAGGTTTGAAACATCCAATGCATACTTACAAAGCTGACGTGCTAGAAGTACAATTAAAATGTCAGCCTGCATTCACTTCTTGTGGTGAATTTGTAACTGTGTAATATAATACATTGTGCCAAGGCAGTTGGAAATTTTACCTGATTTTGCTTTCATTTGACTTTATAGTGAACAAATAAAATATAATTATGAAAGTAGTTAGTCACAAGAAAGATTCACTGAGGAGGCTTTGCACTGACTTGTGGTTTTAAGCTAAACTGACAAAAGGTAATGCACTATTATTCTAACCCTCAAATGAAGGAGCAGGCTTCATTCCTATAGCTGTAGGAATTGAAGAGCTCAAGGAGTGAAGAGATGTCCTGGAGTTTCATGATTCCTGAAGTATAATCATCTCACAGGCAAAGTCCAATGACACATAGAGCACTTTGTCTGTTCTGCATCATTTATAGACTGTTCTGTGAAAAACAGTATTTCTTACTTCATGGGCTATAGACTCACTTTACAAATTAATTATGGAGTAACCCCAATTTTCAATGAGGACAAAGGTAGGATACTGCCTCTGGCCCTTGCTTTCCATCTTCTGCAGTAACTGAATGCCCATTTTGAATGCTGACCTCCAACCATCACTTCAGCCACTCCTGGTTTGCTTTCATGGGCAAATGTTTTTTTATAGAGGATGTTTTAGCTGGAGATTGTTTGCCATCAGGAAACTGAAAATTAAATATGATAAACATGGCTTAGAGTGGTCAAGGAGAAAAAAATTAACTAATAAGTAATGAAGTGATGGAATTGTTTAGCAAACATAAAAGAAATGAAAATTTTAAGATGCTTCAAGCATCATGCGTGAAGAGCCTGGGCATGTTACGGAGGATGGCATAAGGGTTATAACCCTTTCCCTGGCCATCACAGAAGGTCACAGCTAACATCCTTATATTTATAGAGAACCACATGTTGACACGAAATAAACACAGCAAATGTATTTGAGAGTAGTTGCCATGTCTGTATGTATGGCATATGTGTGTGTATGTGTTCATGTGGGCATATGCACAAGTGTGGGTATATATGTGTGTGTACATATCAGTGGTCAACATTGGGTGTCTGCCTCAATAATTCTCCATCTTATTTCTCTGAGGCAGGGTCTTTGTTTGACCATAGAGTTCACAGATGCAGATGGTGTGGGTGACAGGCTAGTGAGGTCCATTAATATTCCTGTCTTTTTCCAGCTACTGAAGCAACAGACACACCTGCCTGGCCTTTTTTCTGGGTGCTGGAAAGTTGGTATCTGGTCCTTATGCTTCTGCCACGAGAAATTTACTCATGGAGCCATCCTCCTGGCCCTGATCAGAGCTTTAAATGATATATGAGCTAAGACCAAAGATATAGGGTGGCTATTCATCTTTATGCCTGAATCCAATGAAACACTGGCTGACATTGAGAAATGCGATGGGAAAATGCACAATGCAGTGATAAGGTGAAAGTAGAATTTCACCTCTGAGTGTGAGACATGATCCCTTTAGAAGGAGAATTTTCAGTGCTCTACATCAGACAAGACAAGCTATGTTAGGGAACTTCTTTTCTTTCTTTTTGTTTTTTTTTAATGCAAAATTTCTCTTATCTGTGGAGTCTGTCCTGAACTGGTTCAATAAACCAGGCTGGCCTCAGACTCAATGAGATCGGTCTGCCTCTGCCTCTCCAGTGCTGGGATTTAAGGTGTGAGCTACCACCACCCAGCTGGGAATTTCTAAGGTCAGTGCTAATACAGAAAGATAGGATAAAATGGAAATAATATTTTCAGGATTTACTGATTGGTTTGCAGAAAAGATACCTGGAATTTTGTGACCCTCACCCTCAAGTCATTTTCTAGAAAAGAAATTCTAGTTTCTGTGGCTTGCTTTAAGGAGAGGAAGGATGCCAGGAAAAAGAAGACAGGAAGTCAGAGATATTTCACACTTTGAGACTTAGTTCTGAGGTTTTCTGATGCCCAACTTGAGGATGACTAAACAATGAGAGTGACTTTGAAAATAAATCTGAGGACAGAGCATGTGATTTATATAAACTCAGGTTACATCTTAGTATCACTCAGTTTCCACATCCATAAAGGTAAGAAGACAGCCAGTTCATGGGATTCTAGAGATACACAAACCAGACATTTTGTAAAACTGTTTGTTAATCATATACACAATTTGTCATAAAAAGATTTTAAAAACTGGTTCATCTATAGCCAAATGTCCTATGTATTATTATTTTATAGCCCCAGAGTCCAGCAAATATGAAACATTCAAGAAAATCTTTTGGAGTATATATATATATGTGTGTGTGTGTGTGTGTGTGTGTGTGTGTGTGTGTGTATGTGTGTGTGTAATATGTGTATATATATTCTAAAAGATTATATGTGTATGTATATATGTATATGAGCTAAATGTAAATGTCTGCTGAATGTTCACTTGACACTAAAGTGCCAAACCCCCCTTTCTATGATGATGCTCCCTCTGCCCAAGTGTGGTCCTGCTAGAGGTGTCTTCGTAATTGCTTCATTCCCTGATTCTGCATTGGAACCTGTGTGAGTTGTTTCTCTAGGAATGAATCACAGCTGACTGGAGAGCAGAAGAGTCAGTTCAGGAATCAATCTCATCAAGATCTTGCACTCAGCTTTAACGGTCCCCATAAAAATGTGTTCCACTGATGAAGTGCAACACTACTTTTCAGACTAAGCAGCCAGCCAGCTTCTTCCTCGGTCACGTGTTCAGCTAAGTCAACAGAACATGACCGCCCCTCCTCCCCAGAGTAATAGCCTCATCCCGTACCGATTGTACTTGCTGTGATTGTGAGTAGATATTACTATGCTGCGTTATTTTGATTTTAAATTCAAACTTTTTGTAAATATTTCTACTGTATGTGCAAAGAGTAAGTTAGTATTTCTCATAAAATATTCCCAAGAAAAAGTAAAACCTTTCCTCCAGGCATTCAGGATGTGTACACCCTTACAAACGCCGTCCTGTCTTTAGAATCAGAAACGGGATGACGCTGACCCTCTACTTGAGACATCCCAAGTGAATACTGAAGCTGTAGCTTAGGGACCGCATTTCCTGCAGCAGGTCCTGTTCCTTTATCCGTAGGTCTGTGTCTGCCCAGTGATTGCATTTTGACAAGTTCCAATTGTTGATTATTTGTCAATTTGAAGTCTACACTTGGAGAAAAAGTATTCCTTCCACAGGAAAAGAGAAGAGCCGAACCATATTCAGGGTCTTTCCTTAACAAAAGTGAGTTTAATAGATCTACATTTCTCCCCAGCTGGAATAGAGACATAGCTTGGGAGGAGCAAGTGATGTTATGTGATTGGAAGTCCTCCATGGCACAGGGATACTTATGGGATCCAGATCTTCTTAGTGGCGCATCTTAGTCTTTGACCTCAGTGTTCTGCAACTCCTGGAAGTTCCAAACAGAGCTTTACCAGGATAACATGGTGAACTCTGGCAAGGCAGGACACTACTTTCCAGTCAACTCGACCAGAGCAAAGAAGCAAAAGCAGACACAGATGGTGGTTCTGGGACACTGTAAGGACATCAGGGTCCCTACAGGAAACAATGAGATCTGAGATAAAGCTCTTCTGCAGGTCAGAACCAACTGGGACCCTGAAACTCAAGGCTGGAAGTCAGTCTGAAGGTCCTTGAGCCCTTGAACAGAAAATGTCAGCATCCTTTTGCCACTGACAAGGTAGCAAGACCGCTGCAGTAAAGAAGCCACACTGTAATGTGGCTCCTGTATCCATTGTGGCTCCTGTATCCATTGCACAACCATAATGCTTTATTTGTACAACCCTCTTCATCATACACAGAGCTGCTGGTGTCACTTCTGAACTTAAAATTTAATGGTAGTGTGTTCAGTATTACAGCCATTCCTGAGCTTCTAATTTTACATGCAAGGTTCTGCCTTGGCCCTTTACTACTCAGCTGCCCTTTTACCAGCAGGAACACGCCCGAGAACCTGCTAGAAGTCAGCTGGCCAGGCCTCTCCCTGGTGCCCTGTGCACATCATAGTGAGACAAGAGCTGCTTCATGTTAACCACTGTCTTTCTTAACTCCCTTTAGCTATAATCAGCGTGTCTGGATCATAAATATTGAATGCCACTTGGCTGTTACGCCAGGTGCAAAAGCTACTTCAGAATCCTCGTCCTGTTCTCAGAAAGTTTACCACTTTTTTATGTTATTATGGCTCTGATACGAAAGCCCAGAGAGAACCAGCTTCTAAAGTGAGAATGAGATCATGGCTCTTGTTCAGTAGTAACACCAGCAATAGCCAGAGACAGTGTTCCCCAGCCACTGATTTCACACCTGGCTCTTGGCCCCTCTCCTGCTCTAAAAGCCTTTCAGTGAAACATCGATTCCCCCCGACCATCAGCAATGTCTGCTCAGAACTAGCTAGGATGGCATTTAGAAGAAATCAGGGTTGTAAATTTCACTACCGCTCTTAACTGGAAACAGTATCAGAAGTACACTGAGCCTCAGTGACACGTCGTGTGTACTCTGCTCCATCATTCTACACTTGCCTGGCAACAGAAGTCACGTGATAGGGATATGCAGATGGTTATGAGAGGGAAGACGCATGGGGCATTCATGCTTTCTGAAAGAATTAACTTTAAGGCAGATACAGTTTTGCTATGATAGGGGGAAACTTCCCAAAGAGAGAGAATTGAAAATGTGCTAAATACTGAATGTAACAAATATTGAAAAAACAAGAAGAAAAAAATTTAAAATAAAGGCAGACAATCAAGAAGAGTGCTGTGTGGTGGTAGCTAGAATGGATAAGGAATGTTAAAATGCATCCTGAGTCTATTATTGGTTAAATGCAGGAGACATTTCTCAGCCCAAATTAGTTGACACTGGAGGTCAACCATCACAAAAGCTTCCCATGATGTTCCCTAAAATGAACTCTCAATGGCCTTTACCCTGACCAGTCGCTTTGCCTTCATAGATCAGATTCCATGTGCTTTTAGTGTCTTCCGAAGTAAGAACCCCTTGTTTGGGTTATTCTAGCTGTCCTTCATGTTTCCCCTGCAGCCACTAAATTACATTCCTCGGGCAAATCAGATCTGCACAGTGCCATCTACACACTTGAAGGAACCACATGGACCCATTTTACTTGAACTCTTTTTTGCCATTTTTTGAGCTATACATTTTCCCCACTCCCCTACTTGAGAAAACAGCCTCCAGCACATCTCAGCCCATAATCTATCATTCATGCCCGAGTAGGGAACCACCATCCCTAGGACTGAATGCCAATTCTTATACAATTCTTTAAAAAAGACATGAGTATAAAGTACTTCATAGAAGTCCTGGATTTTTTCATTAATTCAACCCTATGTTTCTGCACAGTATACTTTAACTCCCATAAGAAAGAGTAGAGGGGGAGGGAAGGAGAGTGTATGGGAGAAGAGGGAGGGAGCTTTCAATGAAAAAGCCAGTTCACATCTGAGCTCTTACTGCTAGCATCTCAGGAGGCAGAAAGACGTATGGTCCTCTAGCCCAGATTTATCTTACTCTCCAGTGCTGCCTCACATCGTGCAAAAGAAAGGGAAAACAAAATAAAAAGTGTTCTAGACTTCAAACAAGCACCAAATAAATAAATGCATGTAATTTTCTGTGACAATTGTAAACACATATTTCTCTGTGTTTTATGTTGACAGGAGTTGCTCACTGGTTATCTCCTGGCCTTCATGAATTATTAAGAGCTGACTCTAATGAAGTAAATATTTTATATTTCATACCAAAGTGAAGGATAAAAAGGATCCGAACAAAGGTACACATAGTAATTTTCCTATAGCACTAACAAGTTTTCCTTTCTCTGAAAAACCATCTCTTTTCCTCTGTTTTCTAGAATTGTAAAGGTCTGGCATCTGTAATTCTAGCTCTTGGGAGGTCAAGGCCAGACACATCTATACCGAGAGTCACTGTACCTGAGGAGAGCATGGGGGACTTCAAACCCGGGATGGGGTCAAACAGTCTGGGATGGGGTCAAACAGTCTAGCAACCATTTCTTTCCTTCTTTCCCCTCTCACAGGTTTTGCAGCCATGACAGGCTGACTTTACTGTGGCAGAAATAGAACCCTGAACTTGGACATGCTGGACAAGTCCTTTTCCCTTCAGCCCCCAGACTCTCAATTCTTTATTATGAAGTTCCTTAATGTCTGTATGTTCTTCAGAACCATAAGTGATAATACTGTTTGCAGTTTCTTCAATAATGAGTACCTGATATTAGTGAAGTTAGACAATTTCAGTAGATTTTCAATAACGCATTTCCAGATGTATTTAATGCATCACGTGGCCAAAGTTGTGTCTGAATCACCTGTCAGCAAAGACATTTCTGTGGAAGCAAATGGAGTCCATCCCAGAAACCTACAACTGGACACGATGCAGAGATCAGTGGATCATGGGAAATCCAAGCCAATCTATAACACAGCTCCCATATCCATGGCTCAGGAAACTTCAGAGAAGAGGGGGTGAAAAAAATGTAACAGCCAGAATACCAGGAAGCCTGCTGTGCAACTGTCCCTGCTAGGGGACAGCATTTGAACAGTATCTAGACATGCTAACTCAGAAAAGAGAAGGCTGCAGAGAGTCCCAGCATAAACAAAGAAGTACCAGCAATGAATGACTCCGGAGAAAGAGGATGGGGAGAGAGGGAGACAGAGACAGAGACAGAGAGACAGAGTGGAGGGGGATGAATTAAGTTCCCCCAGGGACAGCCTCCCTTATTGGTTATCTAATACATAGTGACTAGCCCTGAAACCAATGTCACACAAAGATCAAAATCAGCCTCAGCACGTGGTACTATGCATTTGTACACAGATATGGTATATATTTGTTTTGTATGTATGTTATATATTTGTTACATATTTTGGGGACATTTATAATAAAAAGAGGCTAGAAATTGGAGGTAAATGGGAGGGTTGGGGGAAGGAATATAAAGGGAACATGATCTAATTATGCCTTAATTAAAATTTTATCTTAAAGAAATTTATATTTAAATCTTAATTAAACACACATATATAGACAATCTCTCACAGATGTGATCACAGACTAACTCAATCTACATAATCTCACTGGGATTCTTTGTCTAGATAGTTCTAGATTGTGCCAAGTTTACAATTAAAATGAAGAACCACACAACCAGAATCTAAATTCTTTCTATAATTACTTGAGTATATTTAATATTTAAATTGCCAGAGCTTAGACATAAATTCATATTCAGCTAACCCAGAAAGCAGTAGTATTTATTCTTATAACTTCTTAAAATAAATTCTTAATTTAAATAGAACTAACTATAACACTTTCTCCCTCTCTTTCTACCCTTCAGAACCTCCCAGGTACACTCTAACTCAACTCTTCCCAAAAGCCCCCACTTCTCACACTGTAAGCCTGGTTTGTCTACTGTTATTGCATATGTTTGCATGTGCATGTACACACACACACACCCTGTTGGGTCCATTTTTGTTGTTGTTGTGTTTGTATGGTTTCTTGGGGGACTGTACTTAACAACCAGTAAAGGGGGATTATAGTGAGATACCCCTGCACCTGTAGTGCTGATCACACCCAATTGGGTGTGGCCACAGGTGTGAATGTGGCCAATTAAAAGGATTGAATTGGGGCTCTGAAGTCCCTTCAGGTCAAAGAGAGTATCAGGGTGGCCAGGTAGGTCTGCATCCTTGGGGATGGAGCAACACAATAGTTATTTGTGTCCCGTGTAAGTTATTTTCTCCTAATAAACTCCACTTCATCTTACCAGTTAATCATCCTGATTTCCATACCTATATCTGGTAAACTTTCTTAATGCTAATGAGAAAGAAAAAAACAGCCACAGGAAGACACTGGACAATAAAAACAACAAAAACTTCTGAACTATATCAGCCAGTGTACTTCAAGGATGTATTGACCTCAGTATAGAAACCAGGATATGTATTACATTGGGGTAGGGGCTTTGCTGTTGTTTCTACAGGAGAAGAAAAGCTTTGAATACCATTAAAGTTAATCAAGATTCTATTTAAACAGGAAAAACCTATTGATGAGAAGAAATGATAGGTCAAACCCCAAGATATAGCCCACAAGTTGTATGGAGACCTCACAAAGGTAGGGGAAGTGTTATATTCTGGTCTTTACAGGAAAACACAAAACACCTATCTTCAAGAAACCAAAAGACATAGACAGTGTAGATGCCCAAAGAAAAGAGGATAGCTATCCACATCAAACTAAGAAGGCTCTGACTTATGGTACCAATATCTACTCATGGTAAAATCTTTGTACTGAACTTTATCTTCTTACTTCCCAGTACAGTCGAAGTCCCAACTCTCACAAATATCAAAGTTGGCTTTGGCCCTCCTTCTCCAAATTCAAACATGTTGTTTACATAAAATTTAGAGCTTCTGTCTCATATCAATAAGCCACCAGATGTAAGAAAAAGAAAACAAAATCTAGGACTACTATTGTCTTAACTCTGTTTTCTCTCTAAAATCCTAATTTCCCTCATACTTATTTTCTTCCTTATTGCTACATTTCCTTGTATGCTTACATATTAAAGTTAAACCTTCTGTGCTGATATATAAGTCTTCCACAGTGAACAACAATTTCCTGGAAGATGGAGCCCTTCCTTCACCTATTCCACTTAATTCAACTTGATGTCTTTGAACTAATAAAGACCAGTTTGGAACTATACTGCTCTAGACAATTCCAGGCTAGCTAGCTGAGATGGTGCACCCTCTGGCCAAAGCTTCAGATAAGAACTTCAATCATGCATCCCCTGCCACTCAGAACCTAGCTACAAATGTTACAGATGACCCTCTTCAGACTTTTCCTTGCTTTATTTTTTTTTCTTACAGGATCCCATGGAGTCATCATCACCCCATTTCAGCAGGAAGTAATTCTAAGAAAACAATGTCCCCTTTCCTTACAGTTGGAATAAAGAGTATTTGTGCTATGAGTATTTTTTCCTGCCAGCCTGGTCCCAGAGCCTTGCCAGCTCCAAATAACACTCAGAGACACTGTATTTGATATAATGCTGTTGGCCAGTTGCTAGTTTCTTATCGGCTAGCTCTGTCTTAAATATTAACCCATTTCTATTAATATAAGAATTTCCACATGGTCTTTTCTTACCAGAGAGAGGGGCTGGTGTTCTGCTCTGTTAGTCCTACATCTTGAAAATTCCTCCCTACTCCTTCCAGAATCCTCCTGGTCTCCTAGTTCCACCTATCTTGTTTTCCTATTGGCCAACAGTGCTTTACTCATTAACCGATACGAGAAACCTATTTACAGAATGACATTTCCCGTCATCTCCTCTTTTCTGTCTAAAATAGAAAGAAGAGTTTTAACCTTAACATTGCAAAATATATAACAAAACAGATATAAAATAAGAACCATAGTTAACAATATTTAGTCCATTTGTATTTATCAAGATTTAAAGAAAATATTCCATCTTCTAATCTATCTTTGTGAGTCTAAAGTCCTATATGTAACTTATCTTTAATCCTAACTAAGGAAAACTATAACCATAACTATCTGTCTTCAACTCCTTCAAAGACCACAGAATGATAATTAAACGCTAGAAATGCCAGAGACAACCTGCTGACTGGTCAGTCATCTGAAGTTCTTCTGTAATCTTCTATCTTCAGCCCATAGGCCATAGTGTGTCTTGCAGACTCCTCAGCAAAGCAGGAAACTTTAAACTGTCTACCTGTATTGGCAGTTTGTCAGTCAATTTTCTCTTTGTCGGGCAGACTGTCTGGCACTCTTCCATGAAGCAATGGAAGCATCCCTGTAGCAATTGCATTTTTGAAGTCATTGTCCTTGCTAAATTATTTTTGGAAGTTTCAGCTATTGAGCAACTATGCTTTTGAGAATTACAGATGATAGTTATCCATGCTTCTTATACCTGTGAGGTTAGTCAGACATAGATATTTGATCTTCAAATACTTCAAAGACCTGCAGAATATGACATTTAAATGTTTTAATGTTAGTACTCCATGGACTTGAGACACTGTTGCTGCTGACAGCACCAAACTATTCCCGAGAGTATGATGGGCACCGATGACACTCCATCTGGAGTTCATTCTCTCCTCAGCAACTGGCCTCTTAGGCAAAGAACAGCTCCCATCTCGACCACTGACTTTGGACATGCTGTTCTACTGTGTTTGCAGGAGACATACTTAGAGACCGCTAAACCCTGCCAAGTCGTGGTAAGACAGTATTTCAACCTCCCTGCACCTGTGTTGGTCAGTCAGTTATGCTAGGCCTTAGCCAAAGCCAGCCAAACCTGGTTGCTGCTACACTGCTGTGAGACTTTGGGTGACTGTCCAGGTAACTTGCTGTTTCTGTCTTCACTTGTACCTGTTGGAAGTTATTTTCTTACACTGCCTGCCTACCCTAGTTGCTTTCTTCCTTCTCAGATCTTTGATGAGGTTGACAATTAGACTGTCACAATTATTGTCCTCTCTTTCTAGACAAAAATATTTGGTACAAGACTTAAACTTTCCAGTTTAAGACAATTTCATTGTAATCTCTATTATGCCTTTGCCCTAGGACTGGATGTGTAGTTTTGGCCAATTGCTCTATGTTGCTTCCCTGGCAGTAGGTCTTAAATTGTCTATATTTTTACTTTTCCTTCTCCTAGAGCATACTTGATATTTCTATCATTATACATATTTTGTATCAATCCTAAATCTTCTTCTTTTGACTAAAAGGGGAATTGTAGTGAGTATTCACCCCTGCACCTGTAGCCCTGACCACAGGTGTGGTCACAGGTGAGGATGTGACCTGTTAAAAGGATTGAACTGGGGCTCAGAAGCCCCGTCAGATCATGGAGAGCATTAGGGTGGCAGGGTCTACATCCTGGAGCAATGGGATAGTCACTTGTGTCCTGTGTAAGTTATTTTCTCCTAATTAACTCCATTTCATCTCACTGATCCAGCACCCCGATTTCCACGCCTATTGGGGCTCATCTCTGAGGGAGGTTAACTTTCCATCTCTGAGCAGCCATTCGTTGTCTGCACTTCTTTGTCTAGGGCTGGGACCCCCTTGATGATCCCTTACCTCTTCTGAGTTCTCATGTCTATTGATACTGTTCAGATCTTGTCTCTGCAGCCATTCCTAAGAGGGACAACTGTACACCAGGCTTTCTGGTGGTCTGCCTCTTGAAATCTGTTCACTCCATCTTCAGTGATGTCCCCTGAACCGTAGATGCAGGAGCCGTGACGCAGATGTATCCACAGGGACCAGAGTTCCCATGGTCTGCTGATTTCTGCATTGTGTTTTCAGTTGTGGTTTTCTGTGATGGTCTCCATTTGCTGTAAAGAGAGGCTTTTCTGGATGAGGGTTGGTAGCTACACTCATCTGTAGGTATAAAGATATGATTTAGAATGTAGTAAGGAATTATGCTGATCTAGCAAAGTGGCAGTAGTAAATTATTTTCTAAGGTTCCACAAGGCCGAGGAAGCTGGCCAGGTTTCCAGAACCAAGAATGCTTTCCTGCTGGTTGAGTGGGCCTTATGTTCAATTAGACAGCTCTTGGTTGCCATATACTTGTGAGTGTAGTTGGCATTTTCTTTGGGCAGCTAACCAGCTCCCAAATAAAGACCTAGAGATTTATTATTAATTATGAAAGCTTGGCCTTTATCTTAGGCTTGTCCCATTAGCTCTTTTAACTTTATTTAACCTGTTTCTATTTATCTATGTTTTGCCTTGGGACTTTTTACCTTTCCTTCATTCTGTTTGTCCTACTTTCCTCTGTGTCTGTCTGGCCTCTGGTGTCTCTTTTTCTTTCTTCCTCAAATGTAAATTCCTTCTCCTACTTACTGCCCCTGCCTAGAAGTTCTGCCTATACCTCCTCCCCTACTATTGGCCGGTCATCTTTTTATTAGACCAATCATGTGCCTTAGGCAGGCAAGATAAAACAGCAACACATTTTTACATAACTGAACAAATACAACACATATTTATATAGGTAAACAAATAGTCTTCATCATGTGAGTTCCACTTAATACACCTTTATGTATCTTGTCATTTTGGTAATTGTCATGGTTCACGGGTTTGCAGCTGGATGGGACTGTTTAATTGCTTCCCTCCCTTGGCACCTTACATATTATTTCTGGAGCTATGTAAGGTAGAGTGCAGAAAGGAGGCTTTCATGTCAGATGCAGCTCAAATTATCTGCTGTGTCATCATCACTTGAGACCCACTCTTGTAGTGGCATCTGGTCTTGCCAGTGAACCTGAAGAAGTAGCCACACCCTGTGGGCATGGTTTCAAGTGCAGGCATGATCTTTTTAAGGTAGAGTAGCTTCAGGTGTTCTCAAAGAGCATCAGAAAGGCAGAGACTGAATCTTCTGGAGCAGCAATGCTGAGATGGTTATTTACTCTTATCTGTGTTCTTCAATAAAACACTATTTATCTTTATCTTGGGTCTTTTGAACTCCTTAATCCCCTGCCTTCACACTCCCAAGCCCTGAAAAGTCTACCAGAGCACGTATCAATAATCCATATTGTTTAGGAGTCTCTTGAACTGCCCTGACCTCAAAAGGAGGTTTCTCCTGCCTAGTAATGGGGTTTAGTTCTAGATCCACCGCCCTAGGACCCAGTTTGTGCCCAAGCCACCTTTACTAAGTAAGTCACTTCTTCCCTTTGTCTTCCATTTCCCCAGCCAGATGACATCTGAGGTGATATAAAGCTTGTCTGAGAATCAGAAGATAGAGCTTGTCACTAGCTAACCATAGAGGTTAGGAGATCTGTATAAGACAGACAGGAAGTGAGATGACTGGGCAGAGAGAGGATATAGTAGGGAGAAACAGGACTCGTTTTTTATTCTGCTGGGAAGCTAATGAGGTAAATGTGGCTTTGACTTGTCCCTCTTCTCCCTGATCTCTCAGCAGTTTCCCTAACTGACTCTGGGTTTTTATTATTTAGACTAATTAAGAACTGTATCTACAGACATCTGCAGGACTAGTCCCACACCTGTGACTATAAACCATCTACATCTGTGAACCCCTTCTCATCTGCTAGTCTAGACCTGTGTTTTGGGAACCACTGTGTTCCCTAGTTCACCTCAGCTTTACCTGACCTCCCTCAGGTCATGCATTACCTGCTCTGGCCCAATCGAAGGAAAGCAAGATGGTCATAGCAGATGCACACTCAAAGATAGAAGTTCACATGCCCAGATCAAATGCCAAAAACTAAAGTAACATGAGTGGCCAAGACAGCATCTCTCCTGACGACAAACCCACTGGTTCTCCAGACATGTTCTCTAATGAGATCCCATAGATGAACCCCAAGATACAGGATTTAAAAGACAACTCTACAGATGCTGCTGTGAGGAATTCCCTCTTAATGAAGAGAAGAGAAAGCAGATGAAACATTTTATGTAGAATATATTAAGCTCTTTCTTAATACTATAAAATGTGGGGAAGTGTCATTTCCCTTATTTCACATGGAAAATTGCTTTTTAATGAGCTTTATAAAACTGTGTTGTTGAATTCACAAAAGAGCTTCATTTTGGCTATTTGCTGTGATGAGGGAAAAGATCTACAATCACCCATGGGAAAAGAAGAGAAGCTTCACAAAGTTCCTGCCTGTCATCTCAAGAATAGACTTTCATAATTTATAACAGCAGTTGGCTCTGAAATGTGGGAGGTTGCCTATGTCTACTGTTAATGCTCTATTCATTGTCTTATTTTGGTCACATTTTCATCAGTTCTCTCTCTGTCTCTGTCTCTGTCTCTGTCTCTCTCTCTCTCTCTCTCTCTGTGTGTGTGTGTGTGTGTGTGTGTGTGTGTGTGTGTGTGTGTGTGTGTCTAACAGACCATTTCAGAGCTGTTCTTCTGTGGAGAACTGGCCATTGTTTCCAGGTAGCTGTCATCAAACTGTCCTCAGCTCTGACAACTGCATCTGTTCTTAGCTCCCAAATGAGCCTGATGCCTCATCCAATGATCTATCTAGTGATCTCACAGATAGTAAGTGCCTCCACTCCCAACATCCATTCCCTTGCCTTCTTAATCTGGAAAATAGCTTCCTGTGATGGACTGATGCTAATATGCTCTTCTCATCTCTTCTGAGCCAAGTATCAAGAGACCTATTCTTAGATGCTATGATTTTGTCTTAAGCAATAACACTGGAGTTTATTAGTTAGAATTACTAATCTATGGCATTTTACAGTGTAGATAAAGGGAAACATTTCAATATTCAGGTAAATGTGAGATAGACAAGTAGTTCATATTCCACACACTTATTTCTTTGATCACCAGTTTATCTGCAGGGTTGATAGGCAAATAGGTAAGAGTCCAAAACTATTTTTACTGGTGTCAGATACCACATCTTTACTTCTCCTCGTATTTGTAAGACTGCCTGGACATCACTTGAATCTATATAAATCACATCTTTTCAATAAGCCAGGCATTTAAAATAGTCTCCTGTAGCCTCATATTTTTTTCTATAGATGGTTTCAGTTACTCATTTTAAAACTGAATTAGAGAGATTTCATATGGAAAATCCCAAAATGAATAATTCATAAGTTTTACATTATGCACAGTTCTAAGTGGCATGATGGAATCTCAGGTGGTTAGTTTACTCTGTGCCATCTGCACTGTGAGTCATCCTTTGTGTAGTTGTTACACAGTATCCCATACTATAGGGTATTACTTGTCTCTGCCTTAGGAAGGTTCTTGTCTTACTTTATATGGTCCCAGCAATCAAATTTTATTACAATGTACCATTACAATTTTTAGTTCTAGTTGCTGTTTTTGAATGTCTTTCTGTGTGTAATTCACAAACATTATGTTGATATGTGAAGAATTTGGTATATCAGTGGATGCAAACATCTGCTGTCAACCCTGGAATGTACTCCTCGTGGATAAAGAGGGGCTAGTATTTGCGTAACCACATGTTACACATAACAAAGTTCACACAGCAATGGCTGAAAGTTTTTCTATTACAATGTGCACAACACAGAATTTTATTACTTTTGTTGTGTAGATGAGCAAATAGCTCAGTCATTTTAAGAGTTAATGAAGTAGCAAGATGAAAAAAACTTTGGGGCAAAATATGACTTCCTGGTGAGTCAGTATGATGCATGCTAAACCTAAGATCTAGAGAGAGGTGAACATATGCGAGTCACTTTCCTAGGCACTAGAGACACAATGTGAAAATGTCTCTTACTTCAGCATTCTGAATTTTAATTAAAAAAAATAGCCCATCTCTTCTTCCCTTAGCAGATGGTTTGGAGAGGGAAAGTGGACTTGCAGTATACAAACCACTATGCATGAGACTTTCACTAGAGACCAATAGACACACCGTTCCTGAACAAGCTTTGGTAACCCTGATGCCATTTCTCTACCCTATGCCTGGTTTTCACAACTTTCAGATGTCAAGTAATGCATTCTAGTTTGTTTGTTTTGCCAGAACAGCATTTTTAAGAAATCTCATATGTAATTGTCAGGAAAGGCTCACCACTTTCTGAAGTGGCCCCTGAGCTGTGAACTATCCATCTATGCTATTCCAGGGCTCTCTTAAGAGGAGGTTGAGAGAAGGAAGGAATTTTATGGGTCTTGGACCATGGCTGTGAAGAACTGAACCCTTAACATCGGGCCCAAACTCCTGGGCACAGTAGTGAGGAAATCTGTGAAACAGCCAGACAAAAAAACTGTGATGTAACCACTTCACAGCAGGACCATGGCTTAGGGAGTATGTGCATCAGCAGACACCCACATTCTAGCACATCTGGATAGAGAAGTGCCCAGTGAAAAACCAAAGGCAAGAGAGCAACTACCTCAGCCATGCAGGCCACAGTGTTCAAACCGTGTTCCTGAAGACAAAGAGAGAGTACAGGTTAGCCAGGCCCAGAAACCATTTGCACCTGAAGGTGTGCTGACATGGATGGAGTTCCCAGACCCAAAGTGTGAGCAGACGCTAGATCTGAGCATGTCTCTTGACTTTTTAATCCCATAAAGTGAAACAGACTTAGACATGTATGAAACATTGACTGAAAGATGCTGCCCTTTTGACTTGATTAGAATATTACTTATTTCATTAAACTGAGCTGTGAATTTTAGAAAATATAAGCCTACTTTCATATGCTGATGTAGTAACACGTCATTTATGCATCATGCTCACAAAACAAGACCTGCTTTAAATTTCTGAAATAATGTTATTAAAAGCTATCATTTGAGTTCTTAATCTATAATTTTAATGCAAAAGATACCAGAGAAAAGAAGGAAATTAGTAGTTGTGAACTGAAGGTCCCATAAAAATGCCACACCTGTGTCAAAGATTCTATGAGGCTGACTGGATAATCAGAATTTTATATATATGGAAAAGAGAAACAGTAGAGACCTAGATAACTTATCTTGAGCTATCTTTATTCTTATTAACAGTTGTCCATTGTCAACTCTCTGTCTGACTAGCATGACTTTGACTATCAGGCAAGTCATTAGCTTTCACTAAGCTCAAAGCTGATGATGGTATCAGTACCTGAATCTCCAGAAGAACCCTCTCCCACTTTGCTGTGATCCACCTACCTGACAGAGGTTCCCACTGATGTACTTGGCAAATGCCTTTATTTGTTATGAAGCTATAAAATGTTCATGAAGCCACTTTGACATTGAAATATATTGTCTGAGACAGCCTGAATGCATGCTCTTGACTAGTCACTCATGTTAGGCTGAAAATAAAGTATCCCTACACCTTGTGGGTGAGAACATCATTTTGCATGGAGAGAGGACATACCTGTGTCTTCTTGTCATGAATTTTATGTAGTTCTTGATCTTATAACATCTTCCATTTCTATGAATTATCTAATTGAAAACATTCTCAGTAGATGTTTGCCCTGGACCTTGCAAATGTTGAAACCCTTGTACATACTATAGAAACTGGCACTTTGACTACTGTGTAATTAATTTTTGCTCCTCCTGTTTGTTCTAAAGGTGTAAAGAGCACATTTGTTTACTTATGTATTCCATTGTCATTCGTGAGTTACCACATCATTGCATCAAAGTGTCTGTCAAAGAGTAAAATTGGTGTCATTTTTAATAAGTGGATTTTCAACAATTTCAAATTTGATCATTTAAATCATTAGGGAATCTATTGGACATGACATTTCATCTGTATTTGACACTGCAATCAGATAGGCTATCTGTGCCTACCTTGTGGTTCTTATTCTATATTTTTATCATGCTCTTTTGTTTGTTTCAGCTGCCTAGTTTTCCCTCCCAGCACCCATCTCTATGAATGGAATGTCTGGGTTCTGCTGCTGTGAATCCAATTTCTTCAATTTTTTTTTCTGTTTGAGAGATTATGTAATTCTTTCTTTATACAGACTATTTCCTCCATATAGAGTGAGATGATGATATAATCACTTATTTTGTGAATACAATCAGAAGCAGGTTGGCTGGATCTCAAGGTGCTTCAACTTAGACTTTCCCTCAACACCTACATTACTGTACCAACTTCTAATCTCATCAGCAATAAACAAGGGAATGCATTTCTTCACACCCTTACCCTTGCCCTAGCAAATGTAAGGTGATATTTCCCTAGGGTTTTAATTTACATATCTCAGAGCTGGAGAGATGGCTCAGCAGTTAAGAGGACCTGGGTTCAATTCCCAGTATCCTCATAGCAGCTTACAACTCTCTGTAACTCCAGTTCCAAGAGATCTATCTGGCACCCTTATGCAGACAAATATGCAGGCAAGACACCAATGTACATAAAAATAAATAAGTCTTTAATTTGTATATATCTAATAACAAATGATACTACTAACTGTCAGAGAAATTGAAAATTGTGGTCAGAAATAAAACATCACTCATCTCACCACAGGAGTGCATGGACATTTGGTACTTTGGAAAGGGGTGCTTGTAGGGTCCCCAGAACTCCCAGAGGTACTGCAGGCTTCCTTGTTCACTTGGGGCCATGGTAATTATGGGTGCATAGTCTCTGTAAGGTGATAATGAAAAATTTATTTTTCATAAGCATAGCTCATGGTAGAATTAAATAAGGTAAAAGCAGCCAGCCATCACACAGAAGCTGTATTTTTAATTTGGGTGCTGTGAGGTGGAGAAAATATAGTTATTTAATTATAATGCATTTTAATACTTAGTTGCAGGCTAATTATTGAGATATGCATTAATTATTTACTAGTTATTAAGCTTTTCTGCTTAATATCATAAGGTCTAATCTAGGAATTAAGAGCACTAAGTATGATCAATGATTTTTAAAATATTGATATGTACTCAAAGTAGAACATTTCAAAAATTCAATACATATATAATGCAAAACTATTTGTAGCATATACCAAGCAGACATTGGCACTATGAACAGTCGTGGTGTGCCAGAATAAGTGTGTGTGTGTGTGTGTGTGTGTGTGTGTAGTGTGTGGGTAGTTACTTTTCTCTTATTATGATTAAAAATACCGTGGCCACAGGGAATTAAGGAAGTAAGGATCTGTTTTTAGCTTACAGTTCCAGTTCCTAATAGAGAGAAGGAGGACACAGCAGGAACATGAGACTATCTTGGCAGGCAGGAAACAGAGCGATCGTATTTAATTCACACAGAGAAAGCAAAAAAGAGCGAAGTGGAGGAAGGTTAAACCTCTCAAAATCTCCGGCAACTTTCCCAACCATTGCCATCACCTGGAGACAATGTATCCAAATACATGAGCATATGGGGAGCATTTCTCCTTCAAGCCACAATAGGGAGGGTTCATTCTTACCCATCATTTGTCCTCCTTTTATGTATGAATAAATGTTTTGTTCTTCATACTTCAGACCTTACTAAATTACACTTATTTCACTAAATAGTATTGGAGTAAGAATTATCATCACATTGATAGAGGTACCATAGCTTTTTAAAACCAGTTCTCAGTAGGTTTTTTCATATGTATCTGTATTTCAAGTGAAATTATTATGAACACCATTGCCTAAAAATATTTTTAATCAATGTAAAGATGCCTCAAAAATTGAAAACAGAACTTCAGCATAACTAAACTCTACAATTTTGGGGCATATGGCCAAAAGCAATAAAAGTCAGCTTACCATAGAGAGGCCATAGAGATACCATAGAACAACATTGGTTGATATATAATAGCTATTATGAATCAGCCTAATATACTCATTGATGAGTGAATGGATAAAGAGTATGTAATGTATACACAAATGTGTTTTACACACAACAAAGAAAAATTCAGTGCCATTTGTAGAAAAGTGGGTACAACCAGACATGGTAATGTTAAGTAGGAGCAGTTCCACAAGTGTGAGTAGCTAATATTTAACTCTCTCTGTAGAGTCAGAGGTGGGAAGAAAGGGAGAGGGAAAGAAATAAGGGGATAGGAAAGTGCAATAAAGGGTATGAATGTGGCCTATAGTGTGTATATATGGAATGTTATAATAAAAACCCCTGCTTTGTACAATTTTCAAAAATCAATAAAAATAACTCCTCCCTCTCTGCAACTGGATTGCAAGAGTTCAGCTCAGTGTTTAGCTGTGGGTGCCTGCTTCTGCTTCCATCAGCTACTAGATAAAGACTCTAGAATGGCATATAAGGTAATCACCAATCTCAATATCAGGGAAGGGCATTTAAGGTAGCCTCTCAACTATTGCTTAGATTCTTAGTTGGGGGTCATCCTTTTAGATCTCTGGAGATTTTCCCAGTGCCAGATTTATCTCTAAACCTATAATGGCTCCCTCTATTATGGTATCTCTTTTCTTGCTGTCCTCCATCCTTCCCCAGACTCAATCTTCCAAGTCCCACATGTCCTCTCTCCATCCCTTCTCTTTCTCCTAACTTTCTCTCCCCCTATCCCCCATGATCCCAATTTGCTTAGGAGAGCTTGTCCCATTTCCTTTCTCCAGGGGACCATATATGTCTCTCTTAGGTCAAGACCAGGCTGGAGAAATCCACAGAAACAGCTGACCTGAACAAGGGGGAGTGCATGGACCCTGAATGTGGTATCAGTTAGGAGGACTGGGCAGTCTATGGAGCCTCTGGTAGTGGAACAGTATTTATTCCTATTGCATTGGAAGCCCATTGCACATAGAGGGATACTCTCTCAGCCTAGACACATGGGGGAGGCCTAGGCCCTGCCCCAAATGATGTGACAGACTTTGAAGATCCCCCATGGAAGGCTTCACCCTCCCTGGGGAGCAGAATGGGGATGGAATAGGGGTTCGGTGGGGGGCAGGGGAGGAGAGGAGAGAGAGGGAACTGGGACTGACATGTAAGACAAGGTTGTTTCTAATTTAAATTTTTAAAAATGAAATAAAATGTCAATAAAAATAACTTGTCAAGGGGGCTAGAGAGACTGCTCAGTGGTTGAGAGTGTGCGCTGCCCGCGCAGAGAACCCACCTGCAGTAGCCAGCACCCATGTCAGGCACTTGAGAACACCTATAACTCCAGTTCTAGGGCATCCAATGTACACGGCCAGTACAAGCCCCTTCACTCCCATACACACACACACACACACACACACACACACACACACACACACACACAGGGATACACATATACATTCCACATGCACATACTTGAAATTAAGAAAAAGCATTAAAAACTCACCTGTGAATAATTTTCAAAATTATGAAGGCTATGGGACTGGACAGATGAGGTGGTCCACTTGTTAGAGTGCATATCATTATAGCAGAGGACCAAAGTTAATTCCCAGCACCCACATCAACTGGCTTGTACCTACCTATAACTCTAGCTCTGGGGTCTCTGGTGCCCTCTTCTGGCCGCAAGGGAACCTGCACTTAAGTATACATAACCCCATACAGACATATTCATACCCACTATTAACAAATAGAAAATTATGAAGGCCATGGAAAGTAAAAGCTCCCTTCTGCTACTCTTACATTGTATTTGATTTTGAAAGTTATTGGAAGTGGAAGTATGATATTGTATGGCTAATACAGGCAGATGAGATGAAATAAATGCAATGATAAATGTAATCTTATTGTAGTCTCTAAGAATGTTTTTAGATTGTTTTGTTCTGGGTGCTGCACAAATGCTAGATGAGTGCCCTATCAGTGAGCTATATCCCCAGCCTTTATATACTGCCAGGCATTTAACCACACTGTGAACCTTGAGATTGTGGGGTTTACTGGAAAAACCTGTTTGTAGTTGTGGTGTGCCTCTAGCACACACCTTTAAAACAAGAGCTTTCTACTTGGATATTGGAAACGGTTAAATAAAGTCAACCATAGGTTAAGAGGTGAAACTGCTGCCCGTTGACAAGAAGCAAACAAAAACAAGATAGAGTAAAAAGGAAGTCGGGAGAACAGATGGACAGACACACAAGAAGTAGAGGGGAGGGGCATTGAGTTTGATGTTTTCTGTTTGAGATGGCAAAGGAGAATGGGAATTCTCTGGAACATCCGCAGAAGAAGGTCAACTGGGTGCTACCTCTGCCTCTCTAAGCTAGCAGGCTTTCACCCCAGCCTCCGGAGTCTTTACTGGTAAAACCGAACTAATCAGTTAAAAACAACACTTATACTCTTTTTAACTAATTAATTTAATTTTGAGTAGGGTCTCTCTGAATACCCAGGCTAACCTCTTGTCTCAGCTTCCTGAGTAATTGGGATTACAGATCTTGCCACCAGTTACAGCTCATTTTTAATTACCTTGTTACTAGAAAAACAGTCCTGTAGATTAGTAAAGCAAAATGGAAGAAGCAGCTGCATATGAACTTATGAAGGTATAGCCACCTGAGTTTTGACAGAGTGCCAAAATACATTCGAGAAAAGGAATTTTCTTCAGTAAACCAGATGTCCATAGATAGAGGAATGACTTCTACAGAAGAAACAACTCCAGATGTGGTGGAGAGCTTAACAGACAACCAATTCTCTTGGAGGGAAAAGCAGGAAAAAACACTTCATAGTGTGATCACAGGCAGGGACTCACTAGGACCCAGTTGCTAAGGAAATAATGGTAATATTGACATTTTTTTCATCTGACAAATGAAACCTCATGAAATTAAAAATCTTTACAATAAAGTAAGAGGTCAATTGTGTGAAAAAACAGGCTACAAAATAAGAGAAAAATGTTTTCTAGATTTCAGAAGATTAATAGCTATATTTTACAAAGAAGTAAAACTATAAAAAAAATTAAACAGCCCAATCAATAAAAGTGAGCAGACAGTTCTCAAAATATGAAATAACACGGCAAATAAACATGTAAAAAATTCTATTGTCATTAGTCTTCAGAGAAACATGAATTACAAGTACATTGAGAGTTCATCTCACCCCTGTCAAAACGGCATCATTAAGAAAAATAATAGCAAAGCCTGGAAGGAGTGTGGGTGATCAGGAACCCTTATGCACTGCTGGTGGGAATGTGAACTAGTCCAGCCAATGCAGAAAATAGCATGGTTGCTCCTCAAAAAACTAAAATATGACCCAGCTACAGGTGGGTATTTACCTGAAGGATTCCAAGCCAATCGAGCTCAAAGACTTATCTGCATACAGATTTATTCTAGTTCTATTGACAATAGCTAAGCTATGGAAATGAACTAGATGTCTATCAACAGAAAGGGATAAAGAAAACGCAAGATATGTGTGTATGTACACACACACACACACACACACACACACACACACACACACACACACACAGTTACAAAAGAAAATTTGGAGCCAAATGAATGAGGTTGTATTGTTTGCATGATAATGGATGCAGCTGCTAATAATCATTAAACCAATTAAGTCAGTGTGCTAGTTACTTTTCTATTGCTCTGATAAAACCCAGTCTAGGCAGCTTATTGAGGGAAGGGTTTATTTGGGCTTATAACTTACAACCCCAAAGGGAAGGGTCCATCACCATTATGCTGGAAGGCTTGGCAACTGGAGCAGCAGTCTGAGAGTTCACACCCTAAATTTCAAAGTCTGTCCCAGCCACATACTCTTCCAGCAAAGCCACACCTCCTGACAACCGAGGAACACCAGTGTTGAGATGCCTGAGGATTTGTGGACATCTCATTCAAGCCAGCAAAGTCAGTCTCAGGAAGACAAATACCAAATGTCTTCTCTCATTTGTGGCACCTAGATCTTGCAGGACACATTAAATCGTGTGTGTGTGTGTGTGTGTGTGTGTGTGTGTGTGTGTGTGCATGTGTGTGTGTGTGTGCGTGTGCTTGTGTCTATGTGTGTGTGTGTGTGCGTGTGCTTGTGTCTGTGTGTGTGTGTGCGCGTGTGTGCACGTGCCAAGAAGGACAAGCAAAGCTATTTAAAGAACAAAGAAGGGCTAATGTTCAGATTTTAGAGCTGAGATCACTATGACCTCATACTTCTTTTTCTTGTGGAATAGGTCAATAGGAGGCCAAAAGCACTGTGCCATGAATCATTACCAGTATTTCTCATGTCTGACTTGAATAGAGAATTCTGGGTCTTTATTGGAAATATACGAAAGAGGAGCCATGCTTGTAGAATGGGAAGTTTTAGCTTTGTCATGTTTGAAAACGGCGTTATGGAGTACAAGTAAGAGGTATATGCTATGAGATACATCATGAGAATCAGAGCAAGTTTTACATAACGAATGGAATGAACAGAGATAAGAAAACTTAAGTCACTACTGTCTCAGGGTTAATCAGTGGCAATAGTGACATAGAAATTTACATCGGTGCTTCAACGCCAAGGATGCTTTCACCATCCTTCAGGTAACAAAGAACTCCCCATTCTAAGGTGATGAGAGAGTGAAGCTTAGTCTCAATCACAGAAAAGCAGTTTCATCATTACAGTGCAAGCAGATCACATAGAGGATGGCTTCCTTGCCTTCAGAGACTCCTCTCAGAAATACAGAACATTACAAATGATCACTACTCTCTTGGCTGAGCAGTCAGCTTGATGGAAATATGTTTTCCCAGAAGTTGTCCTTGGAGACCTTTTGCTTTTATACTGCAAATCAGTGCTAATTCGTTTTGTTTCAAGACTTCCTACCTGCCAAAAGATGAAATTTAAAACTTCTTTATTATATAAAAATGCCTGTCTTTCACAAAGGCAAGAGTAGAATTGTTATAAAAGCAAAGCCTGACAAGTAGTATTAGAAATGAAGTCGAATGTGGGCCCCTGGCTTATCAGTTAATATAACTGAAAAAGAGCCATGTCTGTGCTAAAGATTCTACATGATGACTGATGAGAAATTCCTAATCATGAAGAGTTGGGATGCTGCTAGCCCAGAGCCAAATTATCTCAGGCTATCTTTAGTCCTCTTAAGATATGCCTTCTGGGACAGACGTAATGTCCCAATGTCCTAATGTGATTTTCAGGGATAACCCTGTTGGATACATTAGCTTAGAAGGTAGCTACCTCCAACCACACAAACACTAAGAATTCCATCAATTAGCATCAGAAGACGGTAGCTGAGGTTCTGTTACCCACCTACCTGATAGCACCATCTATGCATTAGAGAAAGTTCTTGAATCATGACTTCCTTTTATCAAAGTTGACCAGACATTACTAAACATCATGTAAGGGCAACATGGGCCATGGTTATCCATAGTTGTCTTGTGAAGGGGCCACCAATTCCTTCATCTGAGGTGACGGCTATTTTGCCTGATGACTCTGGGATGAATGGAACTGTAGTAATGTGTTCAGTGACCAAATTTCAGCTGGCCTACAAGATTTCTGTTTTCATATAAATACCCATATATAAATAAAATAATCTTGTCCATAAAATGAGTTTTAAAGAAAACAACTAATAGCTTTTTATTAACTTTTTAGTTAATTTAGGGTAAGAATGCAAAATGTCTATTCTTTGGGGAAAAAGAAAACATTCTCAACTCTGACTTTCTTTTAAGGAGCCAGCATGAGTTCAGCTCAGCTCTCTTTCACCCACACAGCTAAATGTGTCAAGTTGGCTCCTATTTTTGAAAATGTTTACTGCTTCTGGATTATAAGAAGAGGAGGCTGGGAATGTTATGGTTTTCATTTAAATGTTCCTTTCTCCTTCATGCTTTCCAAAGGGGAGCCTTTTTAAACTCGCCTTTCTCTAAATGAAGAGATCCAAGTCCTAGAATATCACTACATCCTTAATTCCTCAAAACAAAGCCAAATTATCCTGAGCTAATTTTAATCACCATGAAAGCCATTGTCCACCTCTGTGCTTGAACTAAGATTTTGGTGACTATTGCAATCTCATGATGTGTTCCTAACAAGCCCCAGACTTCTACCAATCCCAAAGTTAAAAGTCTTATCAGACAGAATCTTAAACCTATAGCAGATTTCCTGGATGTGCTGTAGACCACTTACCTGAGGTCCCGGTGACTGCATCTAATTAATGCCTTGATTTGTTTCATTTTCTGCACTGTAGCTAATAAAACTACATGATGTAATAGGCCCCCAGAATTTAGCACAACTGACAACATGTTAGAAGTTCCAACCCACCATTCTGACCCAGGAACTCAGCACTTAACACCCCAACACTTGCCAAATCAAGAACAATGGTGCATAATTCTGGGAAAGTCCCTAAGTGTTCTAATCTTGCTTTCTTAGCTTCTGTAGCCCTATTTATTGTGACTTTTCTTGCTAATCAAAGTGTGTCTACCAAGATATGATTTTGTGCACAAAAAGCCCTAGATTGGTAAGGATCTTGGCTACGTGATTTGGGCAAGTTCCCTGTATGGCCCATTGGCCTGTGAAGAAAAGCTTTCTATTGATTTTAGGAACCCTTGTGTTCTTTGAAGGAATTACTTCAAAACACATAGTGAAACATAGCAAACTGAATCTGTGTCTCCAGATTTGGTCACACATATTTGGATCCCTAATAAACTAAGCTGTCTGTTTTTCTTTATAAGAAGAGAGATGTATAGTCAAATTAACAACCCCTTAATACCATGCAGTGTGGGTCGGGCAGAGGAATTCAAAGTGAATCACCAAGATCTGCTTCTTCACTAAACATAATTCGTTTTTCTCTCCAGCTCCCACCCTCTCCACCCCCATCTCCATCTCTCCAGAAGGTTGCTTTGGGAACAAGAGTAAAAGAGTTGTCACACAACTATGTAGCAGAATTGCCCATTTCCCAATTAATGAGCTATCTTCAGGGATTACACACTCATAATTATATGTAGAGCTGAACTATGTAAGACATTTAGATAATTAAATTGCTCATTTATGGCCAGGCATGGTGTTACACACCTTTAATCCCAGCGCTTGGGAGGCAGAGGCAGGAGGACTGCTGTGATTCTGAGGCCAGCCTGTTCTACACCTTGACTTCTAGAACAGCCAGTGCTGTATAATGAGACACCGTATAATAATTTTAAAAACTTACATGTTCTTTTGCATTCTTATTGGAAAAGGTAGGAGACAGATAAATTACAATTTTTCAGCAGGTAAAATCTAATTAAGGTAGAAAAATTCTCTTCTATAAATTTGATAGTGAAGGGCAAGTGTCCTAACTGTAGATAGGATGGCATGTGTTTAGTCACATAGTAAAAAGAGCCCTGAGCTTTCTATCCAGATCTTTGTTAGAACTCTTCTAAGTTATTTGTCCTCTCTGACACTGTTTGCTCAAATGTAAAGTAATAATGATGGGAATATTAAAGTAATAGTAAATTAAAGTAATATTAAATAATAGTAACTAGTGAGCAAGTTAAGTATACTCACTAAGGTTCATAATTGATCATAAAGCACAAAATGTCAAAACTCCAGATTCGAGTTATTAGTAGTAAATTTCATCAAAATATAAATATCATAACCATGCAGATGTTGCCCATGAATATAGAGAAGCTCTTTTATCTTTAGTAATATTCAATAACTACCTCAGCATGGGATCTTCTAAAAGCAGACCCCTAATGAAGGAATTGGAGGACAGGTAATGAGTTGAGCCCAAGGGAGGAAGCAGGGGGAGCATTCAACTCCATCGAGAAATAAAGTGGCAAGCTGCCTACTGCTTTGGGGCATTGAGCTAAATCTTTCTGGAGACTTCCAGAAGCCTACAGAACAGTCCTCAGAATCCAACCCAAGGGAATGGAGAGGGTTCCTTGGGCATGTGGCTCACTCCCTTGACCTCAACCTCCAAATGTTTGCTTAGTGCTGTTCTGAGTTTGTCAGGAAAAGCAGTTAAAATGTTTTCACTCTTTGCGGGAGTGGAGACAGCATGTCCTGTGGCTACTGCTATAAGGAAATATCAGTGGGTCATGACAGCCCTTTGAAGAACCCTCGGAGAAAATGAGAACATCCGTGCGCTCACCCAACTTTCAGTCTAGAGGGCGAAAGAGAAAAGAGAGGAAAAGCAAAGACGCGGTCTTTCTCCCCCACATGCTCAGGTGGCAACTCATCAAATGCTGCAGGGCTGGGTAAGCCATTGTAGCCAAACCCAAGGTCACTGAGCAACAGAGGAATCCTTGTTCCCTGCATTCTTTGCATTCCACGCATTAGCCCAGTGCACACACATGTGGGAAACTAAGGAAATGGGAGTTCCAAGACCTGTGAACAATAATAACTTTCTTACTGTATGAGTTGATTGTCTCAGCTATTTCATTACAGTGACAGAAAGCTGTTTAAGATATGGTTTTAACCTTTTTTATCCTCAAAATAAGAATAGAAAGCTCACATGTATAAATGTGTACAAAAGCTCTAAACCAACATAATCAAACCAGTCACATAATCAAACCAGTCACTGTCATTTGCCCTGTACAGCTACATCTCAGTGTAACATCTGGTCTCTCGCCCACAGAAGAGCCCATTTGATTAAGTAAAAAGATCAAAAACCTCAAAATACTTGGAATTTTCATCCACAGCGATGATTGCATCTCACTCCACCCACAGCAGCCCAAGGAGCAGATTGTGTTGTTTCTGTGGGTGCCACAGTTGCCCCTAGGGGAAGGGGTGGCTCTACCCAAAGCCTGAAGCACAGTGCAGTCTTTAGTGCCTGGTCTTGCCAAGGCATTGTTTCCCTTTACCCTTCTGAAAGCATTTGCTGTGTGTTCTTAATCCTTTCGGTTCTCCAGAAGACTGGCTAAGGATTGTACTATGCAGCAAACCATCATGTTTGTTTCTAAAAAGCACAAGTGCTAGCCTAATCACTGTGCTAGGAGGGGAAAGCAGCCCATTGTGAGGTTGTGTTGGTGATGTCGTAATATGTCATCCCTCATCATTGTGGGGTATGTGCGAGTGGATGGACATGTGTGGGTCTGTGTGTATGTGTCTGTATGTATATTGCTTACCTACGTGTGTTTGTGGGTACGTGTGTGTGTTTGTGTGTGTGTTTTATGTGTAGGTGTGTGTTTGTGGGGGGGGAGGTTTTGCATATTAAGGCTCAAAAGCACAAAGGAAATAAAAAAATTATCATAAAACAGAGTTTTTGTATTATGACACAATGAACCCACATGTTTATGTTCCCAGGGCTTCACAATCATTCTAAATCAGGGTAATTTTTATATAATAATACCTTGTATTTGCACAATGCTTTATAGTTTTCAGGGTGCCTTGAGGCATTATTTCATTTGCTCACAGGAGAAACTCATAATTTAACAACAGCAAAACAGCTGAGGGCCTTCTCACTGGAAACACATGGACACTTAAATCACCCGATACTTTGGAAGTGCATCTCTGCTGCCTTCTAGCCTTCTAAGAAGCACCTCCAGTCATTGCTACAAACTACTATAAAAGAATGGACGCAGCCTCCTGACACAAAGGATGTTTCAGACTTTGATACCTTTTTCTTTTACTACAGATGACGGAGACTCACCAAGGCAAGATCAAAATACCCTATCCCAGGTGGTAAACACTTCTTTTCATTCATGTTTTGGTGTCTAAACTTCATACAACAAAGAAAAGTAGCATAGGCTGGCCTGGGCCTCACTGTGTAGACCGGGCTGGCCTCTAACTCACAGAGATCTGAATGTCTCTGAATCTGTCCATGGATTGCTGCAGTTAAAGACCTATGCCACCATGCCAGCATATTTTGAAGCAATATTTTTTATTTGTTCTTTGAAATTTTCATATATGTTCAGCAATGCCAATGAAAAATCCCAGCCCAGTTAGTGCCGACCACATATTTACATGTGTGTGGGACTGTCCTTCCCAGGGTTTATCTAGTCCCAACTTTCAATCTTCATTTGCCTTCTGACAGAACCACCATCTGTGTGTATTCTCTCCTTTTAGACTCAGAAATCTGAAGGGTTTAGACCATTTTAACTTTATCTTCAATTGATACATGAAATAAAAACTAGATATAATGTGGGGGACTGTATAGTGTTTCAGTACATGCATACATCATGTTGTGTTTAAGTGTAGTTAAATAGATCTTACATATTGCTTCTTGATGGCGAAAACCCTTCCTTCTAGTGTATCTTGTCTACCATCCCCATGCCATGCTAGAATATATCTTACTCCTCTCTTACTATTATTCACTACCGTGGACCCTTTCCTACCCACCCACCCCCACTCTTCCCATGGCCTTCTGGTAGTTACACATCTGATGTCAGAAACCTACTGAGAAAATGTTGCTCTCTCGGGAGTGAATGTGTCACCCAAGATCTGCACACTGAAGTGAGAAAAAAAGCAATGTAAAATGATAGGTTCGAACCAGCCAGTTGACAGTAGACACAAAGGAGAGAGAGGCTCTAGGCACAGTGCCCTCCCTTCCTGACCTTTTGACTCCTAGCACCCTCTGAAGCCTGGCTTCTGGGTCCAGGCTTGGTTCTGCTTCCATCAGGCTCCTGTGAAGATATTTCTGCTCAGGTAGTAATAGGTTTGGTCCTAGGAAGTGGCATTGAAGGGGTTACTAACTAGTCCCAGTGGGTTGTTGGAAGGAACCTATTTACCTTTGGGCATGATGAAAACTGCCATCTTCAAGGCACAGTCTCTGTACCCTAAGTTTCAGAAATGTGGAAAGAAAGTGTGTAAGCACAATCTGATTCTGCACGGCCTCAGCCCAGGACCGGAGACCACTCTGCATCAACACTTACTGTCTGTGTAGGTGTGGAAGTTGTGATTCTGGAATACAGCCTTAAAATGTTTGTTTTCTTGGGGTTTGAAGCTATTAAATAAGTAGTTCTACCGGTGTATTTACACAGTCCATTAAGACTTTCCCTGAGCGTACTTTTCTTGGGCCTAGGCTCTTCCTTCAGAACACTGGCTGATCCGGTGCTCATTTCCTGGTGGTTACTGTTAAGTTTCAAACACTGGCATAAATGGCTGAGGTACCTATGTATCATATCGAAACAGGCCTGGCTACCAGGTTCGGTTTTCCCAGCATCCCCCAGTCTATGGCTGGCATACTCCATATGCTACCTGGATACCAACTCTCCAACAGGAACTACTCTGCCCTTCCCCCAAAGGCTTTTCCCTATGTAATCCAGTCATTTGGGTTACTTGTTCACTTTCTTTACCTCTTGCCTTCTCGGGGGCTGCATCTGATTCCCGTTTCAGTGAATTGTGTAAGTATTGAATGCCCAATCCCTTACCCAGCCCCCTACTTTGGCAGCCATGACAGCCTGAAGAAAAGATCCATAAAGATGTATGCCCCTGACTCAACAACATGGACTGAGCTCCTGACCTTGCCCAACCTTGCTCTAGTCTCTAGGAAGCTAGATACCCTCCATGTGGTAAGGAACCAATCAGAAATAACAATGGAATGCAGAGAGTAGCAACAACCTTGGGAGGGCATAAGCAACCTTCCTGTAGCTACAGTTGACCAATCATCACAGGGCAGGTAGTCCAAGCCCCAGAGATGCACCAATCTCATGACTGTTTCTATGCAACTAGTGGACCCCCAGACACTCCCCTTGCTCTACCACAATTGATTATTCCCTACCCCACTGCTGCTCGAGGCCCCACCCGCTTCACCAGATGTGTTGGACAGGGAACTGAGTTAAATGGAAAAATTAAAGACTCTTCTCTTGGTGATTTGGGGGTTCAGAGTTTGGGCACAGCAGTGTAACATGGTGAGACAGTAGAAAACAGCTTTGTGTATCTCCTGTCTCCTGATGAAGGCCCCATTGTTATGAGCAGTTTCTCTCATCGGCCTGGTCCCACTGCCACACCAGCTCCAAATAACACACTGAGACTCTGTATTAGATATAAAGCTGTAGGCCAGTTACTTGTTTCTTATTGGCTAGCTCTGTCTTAATTATTAACCATTTCTATTTATCTAAGTACTTCCACATGGTCTTATCTTACCAGAGAGAGGGGCTGGTGTTTTTTCTCTTTCAGTCCACCACCTTGGATCTCCTCCCTACTACTTCCTCTCTCCTCCTAGTCTCCTAGTCCCACCCATCTTACTTTCTTATTGGCCAACAGTGCTTTATTCATTAACCAATAAGAGAAGCAAATTTACAAAATGACATCTCCCATCACCCCATGGTGGGAGTCAGTTCCTTTTTCTTCTTCAACTAGTCTTCTTATCTCTATAGCTCCAGCTGGAAAGGGCCTTTTTTGGGAGGAGGGAGATGGAGAACCTGCTCTGTTCAGGAATGAGACAGAAAGAGAAAGATAAAGAGGGAGACAGTGTTGTGCCCAAATTCTGAACCCCCAAATCACCAAGAGACCCATTCCAAAGCAAAAGTAGAGTCTTTTATTATTATCGAATTAATTGGGCTAACTGGGGCCCTCCATCCATCCCACATGGCGGGTAGTGTGGAGGGAGAGAAGAACCCCAAGGGTCTGTGAGGTGGGGAATTTATTAAGGGGAGCAAGGGGAGTATCCAGGGGGTACACAATAGCCTCAGGATTGGTGTGCTTCCAGGCTTGAGAGGCTTGTCCTGTGTTGATTGGTCAACTGGTTGTTACGGCCTATAACCCCTCCCAGGGCAGCTGCCATGCTCTGCATGTCACTGTTATGCTGCTTTTACCTTAAAATACATCCAAAGCCTGCCAGCTAACTTCTGATTGGTTCCTTGCCATGTGGAGGGTATCTGACCTCCTAGTGACTAGCGCAGCTCCTGCAAGGTCAGAAGGCTGGAATCTAACACATGTGCTGAGTCAGGGGCTACGTCTTGCTAGGCTTTATTTTATTTTTTTTTTTTTTCAGCCTGTCATGTCTGCTAAAGCTGGGGCCTGGATGAGGGTCTGGTCCCTTCAACAGGTTGGGTCCTGACAGCCCAGCAAGACAGCAAAGACAGGAAGACTACCTTGGTGTGAGGCCAGTAGGCTACATAGCAAGATCCTGCCATGAGCAAATAAACAAAACACAGCAGCCTCCAGGGCCAAACAGAACATGGAGGAGGGAACTACAAACTATAGTAATTTGCCTTTCAGAACTCTGCAAAACTAGCCAAGGTGATTTACTGCCATCTCCAGATTTTCAGGTTTTTATGACCCTTGCTCCAAAACCTTCCTCCATCATCCACAGAACATTTGATTCAACTTTTGGAATTTAGATTACATGTTGCGAACAAATTTCATTATCATTCTACTCTTACCTCCATTTGAAAACATGGAAGTTTTTGTTTTGTTTAAATTCAGTACCCCCAATTCCTTCCAGGGAACAGAAGAGCCTAGGTAAGCATTTCCACTAATGTAGTTGGCTTGCGATGCAGGGACATCTCCCAGAATCCTCTGAACACCATGGGGAGCATAAAGTAACCCAGGTATAATCTCTGAAAGAAGCAGTAAATAAAGGAAGAACACTGGCTTTGGAACCAAGATGCTCTTGCTAAGAATCGAATGATTACCATGAGGTTTTTTGTTCAAATAATATGCAATATATATATATATATATATATATATATATATATATACACACACACACACACACACACACACACACACACACACACACACACACACACACACATTCTCCGCAGTTCCCCAGTTCAGATAAATCTCACAGAGGAAAAGCTAAGTTCACCGCTGGGGTCCAGTGGTCCATCTGAAATACTTCAAAGTGATTTTCTGGAGAGATTGTTGAGAGAGCAAGCTTCACAGCATCTTGACACTAAACATGCATTATGATACACTGTGTGAGGTCCAGAATGAACTGACAGAGGTGAGTGAGTCATGTGAGTTAGTCACATTCTAGACTTTTAAAAATTCACTTGTCCTTTAAGAAACAAAACCCACATTAACTGAAGAAGCTTCAGGATGTATTTCTGCTAGCTGGTGCCAGCAATACTTTAATCACTTACTGCTCATGGACTGCAACAACCAGATGTTCAGATTTTAAGGACATCCCACCCACTTCCCAAGCTCCCAGTATGATCCTAATTACCCGCTTGCAGCTAATTGTTTCTTTGCTCCTGGCTGAAAACATTGTAAAACTGACACCAAGTACTGTGTGAGTAAAATATGTTAGGAACAGCTTGTATTTAATAAGTACCTAAGGACCAAAGTGGAAATTCCACAGCCAATCCTGGGGAGTCATCCTCTCTGACAAAGATGTCTTCTGAGAAAGGAACTGTAGTTTAATGGAAAGATAGTTATTTTGGAATAAGAACATCGATGCTCAATCCCAAATTCAGCCACACGTTCAGTTCTCAACCTTGAGTAACTAGTTATTTCTCTGCAAAATAACCCTGGCAATATTTTCCTTCTGCCACTGCAGACTCAAAAGCAGGAGTGAACGGGAGCATGCAGCTGTATTTGGTAAATACCGCAGTGAAATATAAAGCGAACAAAAGGATAATGTATTTTCTCCATCAAGAGAAAAGGATATATTCAGGAGATGTTTGAGACATAAAATAAAGTGGAAGTTTTATTTCTAACAAACAACATTATCAGCTAAGCTGGGGGAAAGAGCAAGCAGCCCAAGGCAAAATGAAAATAGGAGGCCCCTTATTCAAGAAATAGGAAAGTGGTGTGTGTGTTGGGGGTGGGGGGGGGGATTCCAGTGAGAGAGTGCTTGCCTAGCATGGACAAAGCCCTGGGGTGGTTCCCAAACTGCATACAATGAGTTCAGTGGCACATGACTAATCCCACCACCCAAGAGGTTGGGGCAGGAAGTCAACATTTAAAGCCTCCCTCTGCTGCAGAGAGTTTGAGGCCAGCCAGGGCCTCAGGATCATTGTCTTATATTCTTTCTGCTTTTTCTCCTGCTGTCCCTTTTAAAGATCTCTCTTAACTGACAATGCTCAAATAACTATTCATGAATGCAGAATGCTGAACCAAATGATTGCAGGATACACATTATACTCAAGTTCTGAATTGTTGACTACCAATTGCTGGTGCATAATGGAAATACTAACAAAGCTGAATTGACTAAAGTCACCCAAATGTTTCTGACCATAATGCAATGTGACAAAAAGTCAATAACAAAACAAGAAACAAGAAATCAGAATGAGTCTGAAGCTGAGTAATGCAAGTCAGAACATCCCAAGAACCAAAGCAAAAAGCTCAAGAGTTATAACAAATAATCCTGCACAAAGGAAATGTGGAGATATCATACTGATAGAAATTACACATTTGTTCTTCTGAATAAAAAACGCCTGAAGATCGTCATTCTCACTTAAAAGATAGGAAAATTAACAAATTAAGGACAAAGAGATGAGAACAAACTCAGTAACAGAAAAACACTGAAACTAGCAACATAAAGCAAGTGATTGGAAATACGTAAATATTTAATGGAATACTAACTCAATAAATCCTTGGTAAGTTTGATGAATGAAAAAAACCATTAAGCTACTGACAATTCAATATTATAACAGAAAATGACATGTTAGTGTAGATATTATAAAAGAAAGGAAGTGACATTACAACCATGGTTACTTTAGTGTTTTTTGAAACTCCATTAAAGAATAAATTTGTAATTTAAATTTTTGCACAACTTAAATTCCTGTATGCTATGACTTAATTGTACACTATACTATATTAAAGTTTTAAGAAAGTATAGTCAATGTTGTATCTAGAAAGTCATAAGAAAACAATTCTAAGTACATATTCCCATTCTGACAAAACCACAACAAAGAAAAATTATAGAACGATCTCTCACGCATGAAGAAAGGAGGGACTTTTATCAAGCTGAATCCAACAATTAGTTTAAAAGCTGATGGTGCATTATGCACTATTTTCATATTATGAGGATAAAAGAGGTTTTTAAAAAATTGTTATTAGTATGTGTACCTGAGTGTGTGTGTGTGTGTGTGTGTGTGTGTGTGTGTGTGCCTGTCTGTGATGTGTGCGTGGTGCATGGACAGACATGTTCATGTTACTGTAAATGTTTAGCTATCAGAGGATGGTTTCACAGAGTTGATTATGCCACTTGCTCACTGGATTCTCTGCTTTTTCTGCCATGCTGTACTCTCCAGGCTGGCTGGCCCTATCTCTGTCTGCCATTGTGCCATATGTGTTTAGATTACAGATGCCAGCCCTGCATATACCTTTCTGCAGGTTCTAGGGACAAAGCTCAAGTTGCCAGACTTATGCAGCAAGCACTTACACCCACTGATCCATCTTGCCAACTCAAGTAGATAAATTATTTTAACATATAAAAATCAGACGATGAGTTAATTACACAGAAGACCAAGGAAGAAAAGAATTTCAGAAGACAATTCGGTGATAACACGTATTAGTATTTTACTGAAGCTGTGATAAAATACCATGACCAAAAGCAACTTAAGGAAGAAAGGGTTTATTTTGGTTTATATGTTCCAAAGAATAGAGTCTATCATGGAGGGGAGGTCATGGAAACAGGCAGTGAGAGCAGAGGGACAATATTAAGAAGCTGGTGGTCACATTTTCTTCTGCAGGCAGGAAACAGGATAAAGTTACAAATCCTGTAAACTTGCCCCCACTAATATCCTTTCTCTAGTAGTGCTCTGACCTTCTAAGGTCCCATAACCTCTCCAAACAGTGCCCCAACTTTTAACTGAGTATTCCAAGGCAGGAGACTGCCAGGGACACTTCTTCAAACTAGCACAGTGTGCTGCACAAATTCTAAAGCGTTTCTATAGGTAATAACTTAAAAAAAAAAAAAAAACTATAAACTTGCTACTTGAAGCTGAGCAGTAGAATGTTTTCAGGGACAAATAAAATGTGAGTCATCACTACTCATTCCTACAGTTACTACCATCCACAGACATTAGCAAATTCAATCAGCAAGAAATCTCATTATCTATAGATGATGTGATTTTGTATGTAGAAAGTCCAATAAGTATCTCAGTAAATCACAGCCTTGATGCACATGTTATCAAGTTTCCAAGACACTAGCTAACATGTGAAATTTGTGTGTCTATACATGTGTAACAACTGGAAAATAAATTATTTTAGCAGCTGCTATTCCAAAAGTATTTTTAAAATCAATATTTAAGGATAAACCTGACAAAAGATGTACATTTTTTTATTTAATTATTACTTTTTTTTTAATTTACATGTTAATCCCAGTTCCCTCTCCCTGCCTCCCTCCCTCTCCCTCATTTTATTGAAAAAAAAAACTATAAATATTGGCTGATGATGTAACCCAGGGTGTAGCCAGGGTGATGTAGCCTCAGTAATGCAAAGGGATGTTAAGGTGGTATTATGTTTTTGAGAAAGTATAGAAGAGGTGACTAAATGATAGCTATACTATGTCCATAATTTGGAAAATTTGGAATTTTAAGGAGTTTTCAATTCTATACAAATTAATACAGAGACAGAAAGCCATCCTAATTGAAAAACCTATGCATATATTGTAAGAAAAAATACATTTTTGTGGGGGAAAAATGCTGGAGAAGAGTAGAGGAGGTAAATGCTCACGGTGAGCACAGGAGCACACTGTAATGGTGGAAAGGCAGAAAAGGTTCTTTCACAGTATGACACTCAGGGGCAATCTCCTCATACACCCACACTGGTCTTGGATGATTTTGACACAGAAAAATAGTGAATAAAAAGTGCTATGTTTAATCAATCAAAATATTAATCTTATAGATTATATGCATGGTGCTCAAGGTAAAAGCAGCAAAACATCTATAATACAGTTTAGGAAATGTCTTCATGGATGACACTGGGCAGTTTCATCACCAAACAAATGAAGTACTTAGTGCAAAGAAAAATGGCTGACAAATTGGGCCATGTTAAAATTGAAACATTCAATTGGGATTGATATGTAAAATAAGAAAAATTTAAAAATTGAAAAAAAAAAAGAAAATTGAAACATTCTCACCAAACATTAATAAAATGGGAGAAACTATGGAATCAGAGGAGTTATTTGCAACCTGTATGACCAAAAAAAAGAAAAAAGAATTAGAAACCAAAGAATAACAGCTAAAAATGATGCATAGACAAAGCCAAATAGAAAAAGTATGGAATAGGGAGAAAGCACTTCATGAATTATGAAAGAGGGTCTAAATTGTTTTCTAGTTTTAATTTTTTCATGGCTTTTTTGGTGTTGTGGTATATAAGTGAATAAAATATATTACATACTAAATTATAAAATTTAATGTAATGTTTCTCGCCTGTTTGAATGCCAATTCTAACTATATATAAATATATTAAGTTGTATAGACTTTGGGTGTTGTTAATTTTGGTGTATGTTTTTTTTATTTGCAATTTTTAAAACAAATTTTAGTGAAACAATTTTAAAGCTAGCAAAAAACAGAAAACATTTCATGAAGGATGATGTTCAAATTGCCAATGAGCACAGGAAGTGACTCAGCCTTATTAGTCACCAGGAAAGCTAATGACTTCCAGGAAAGACCTCTGCTACATTTGGTACAATGGCTGCTTAGAAATCTGTCTAGACTATTCAGTAATGAAGACATGGAGAAGAAAGAACTCTGATTTCCACCTGCACAATCTCTTTAGAAATGTGTGGTACCATCTTTAAGATTAAAATATGGAAACAATGGATGCTCTAGCCATGTGTGTCTCTTAGACACACAGAAACAGGAACTTGTTCACAGGTACACCAAGAAAGAGATAGGCTGTTTCTTGGCACTGTAATTCACAATAGCTGATAACCAAAATGTCTATTATGAGGATGTGTGTAAAAGTATTGACATGGTACACAATAGAATACTGCCCAGTAACAAAAATGAATCTGTGAAACAACCATTCTCATGAAGACAGCAAGTGACAGAGATTGCGCCTGAATGAGCGCTTACCTTGTGATGCTGATTAGGTGAAACTATTCAAAACTATTCAAAATCAGGTGAAACTATAACACAGATCTATGGTGGCATTGATTTCTAGGGAAGGAAACAGTTATGTGAAGGAAAGCTTCTCAACTCTCAACCCTCTGAAATCTTACTCCTGTAAGTTCATGCACACAGGAAGTCTGCCCTGCTGACACACACTTGTAATCTTTTGCTACCCAGGAGGCAGAAACGGGACCTGAGTTTGAGACCAGAAGCAAAAAAAAAAAAAAAAAAAAAAAAAAAAAAAAAAAAATGTAGTCAAACCTAGTCAAACCATTCTAATGTTCTTAGTTTGAGTATAGTTAAATATGCTAACCAAACTCTGGTTAGACACCAAATGTGGCCTCCATAGTGGAAGTGCTTTAAGCAAGGCCAGCCAGAATTCCTGTGAAGATTCTAATGCAGATGAGATGGAGTCACACATCCTGTCTTTGTTCTCTTCATCTTATTTAACTGGAGGAGTCAGCAGATTGGAGAACATCTCCAGTTCCTGAGACTGACAAAACCACGATTTGCCTTTAAAAAGAATTATTTTATCATGTCTTTGTGTGGGTAGAAGTATGTGCACTTGAATATAGTGTGTGCAGAGGCCAGAAGCGGGTGTTAGATCCCTTGGAGCTATAGCTCACAGGCAGGAGAAGCCACCTTGTGTAGGCGCTGGGAACTGAGCTCAGGTCTGCTGCAGGAGTGGTACTTACTTTCAACCACTACACTATCTCTATAGCCCCTTGATTTTTCTTTTTAAAACAACAACAAAACACTATTAGTAGCAAAATAAAAACCCCAAAATACCCCCTTTAAAATAAAATGCTTATAGAAACCAAAAGCATGGGAACAGAACACTGTATTTATCTGTAAGTGATGGTGTAGGAGAAACTGCCAGACAGCCTACCCAAGCTGATGTCACCCTGCCCAGGCCAGCTCACATGAGTACACATGGCAGGCATGTGTACTGAAGCAAGCCTGCCACTGCATCCAAAGACTCCTAACAGAGAGACACCTGACTGGAGCCACCAATGAGGAAAGGACAGAACAGCAGAGACAGCCACCTGAGACAACGGGACCTTGAGAGTGGGTATAATGGCAGGCCTAACTTCCTCAATAAACCAGTCTGCAGCATGCTCTTCTACTCACTCCCAGTGTCTGAGTCATTGGTACTGTGTCTTCTCATCCCCTCCCCAAAAGGGTCACCCACAACATGATGGAAGAGCTACAACTTTTGCAAGCATTCATCTATGCCACAGGAAAACACAAATGTCACTAAAGACCTCAGCTCTAATGTCCCTGTCTTTTGGAGAATACTGCATCTTCTCTGTTGCCTATCTGATTTCAGATGCATATTTAATCATTCTAAGAGAGTTTCCAAAGAACAGTCATTGTTACGGCTTACCAATTTCTTTGTTATCACAAAGAAACTGAAGGAAAAAAAAAAAAAGTAAAGAGTTTAAATAGGTAAGCAAACCACTGGGAAGTTTAAACTCTTTAAAGTTAAAAGTAATTTGAATTGCAAAAGATACCAGATGACAGAAACCCACTTTTAGTCTTTCAACCTTAATTACCGTCTTAGGAAGTATGCAGCACTCAGTCAGATTGATTAGCTGCTCTCTCTATAGGCAGCAGCAGCATTAATCTTTGGAAACACAAAACAAAACAGCAAGCACTGACTTTCTCCCCATCTTTTACTCCAAACCGGGATTCTATTATTTTGTCAGCTTCACAAAGAAGATGAAATGCTAAGGCCCCAAATTAGCCATGAACTAGCTGTTTATAGGCTACAAGGTTGGTGTAGATGATAACGCTGAATGTTTGGTAGCGTTCACACAGAGTAGAAGCTGGTTCTAAAAAGGAGCACATACTGTTGTGCCCAGATTCTGAACTCCTCAAAATCACCCAAGAGACCTGTTCTGATGCAAAAGCAGAGTCTTTTGTTGTTGTTGAGCAAGCTACTGCCTTAATTGGGGTCCTTCCTCTGATCTTTGTGGTAGATGGCTGGAGAAGGACCCCCAGGAACTTCTAGGTGGGGTAACTTATTGGGTAATGTAAGGGGTGTGTCTAGGGATAGTCTCAGGATTGGTGCCCTTTAGGGCTGAGACGACCTGTCATGTATTGATTGGTCAACTGGTTGTTATAGCCTCTAGGCCCACCCCGGGCAGTATGCTCTGCACAGCACTGTTACACCATTTTTACTGTATAATGCCTTAGAGCACATCAGCTAACTTCTGATTGATTTCTAGACAAGGTCAGACATGTGCTGAGTCAGAGGCCTACAAGCCTTTTCTTCAGTGTGTCATGGCTACTAAAGCAGGGGTCCGGTCCCTTCAATACTGTGTGTACTTCACCAAACAGCACAGGCTGTCCTTAGGCGGCTGTTTCCACTTGTCCTTACCAGACCTAGTTCAGCACTTATATGTTGGTTTTGTCATGGAGTGGCTAAATGTCTATGCAGTGATAAGAGGGGATGGGAGATCTTCAAGTGGTAAAAGGTCTCAAGGTTGGGGCTCCTCCTCAATGGGATTTGTATCCTACTAAAAGGGGATGATGCCTGTCTCTGATTTGTAAAGATGTAATGAGAAACCATCTATCAGCAGGTTGGCCGCAGGACCTTCAGCAAAACCCAGCTGTGCCAGAAACCGCTCTCAGAGACTCCAAAACAGTGCGAAATAAATTGTGTAAGCTCCCTATAGCAAGAAGGGAGCTTACTGTGGCTATAGCAGCCCAAACAAAGACAAATGCCACTGATACTAGTACACACTGATTTCTGCATTTTGTAAGTATTACTAGTGAATAGTAAGTATTACTATTGACTTTTTTGCATCTGCCCTTACTGGCCATGCTAAATTTACTTATTAATTTAATCGATTACCTCTAATTTTTATTGTATTGTATTGTTTGTGTGCACACTCGCAGCTTCTGAGAAAATAACTTGTGGTATTTCTTCCTGCCTAATTCCAGTAACTTTTAACTTTTTGCTTTATTGCATTGATTAAAACCCTACCTATATCTTAAACAAAGTCTTTCAAATCTAAAATCATTGCATAGAATTATATTTTATATTATCTTTTTGTAAATAGCATGTTAGCATACTAAGGAGTGTCTTTCTTCTTTCTGGATGTGGATGTGCTCAAAAGAAACAGAAGCTAACTTTTAAAAAATGCTTGCTATGAGCAAGCTGATAGGCTGGCTTGGATTTTTTTTTCTTGTTTCAAATATATAGTGAATTATATTAACTGATTTTTCAAATAATAAGTCAACCTTTCAAAATTGGGAAATCTCTTTTGTGCATAGTTAACTTAGCAAGTATTTAAATTATTATTGTGCTGCTAATGTAAAACTTAACGTATGACTAATCACTTCTCAACCTGTTCAGGGACAAACAGCCCTTTACTTCACCCTTTATTCTTATTTTTTTTAATACTTCAATTTTCTTTTCCTGTTGCTGTGTTAAAATAGTCTGATCAAAGAAAGTTGAGAGGAAAAGAGTTTTCTTTGACACAAAGTTCCAGGTTAGTGACCATCATAGTAGTGAATGAAGTTCGAGTGACAGGAGCTTGCGGGAGCTGGTCACGTGGCATCCACAGTCAGGAAGAGCAGAAAATGCTTGCAGAGTTTTAATCTACTTCCTCTGTTTTATCACTCCAGGATCACAGTGAAGCCACCCATGTGGGCAGGCATCCTACCTTAAGTAACATAACTGAGATAATGGTCCACAAGCTTGCTTAGAAAGCCAGCTCCCAGGTGATGGTAGATTTTTTCCAGGCTGACAACACCAGCCACCACAATTCCACCCCTTGTCAAGCTGACACTCAAACACATGGTGTTTAAGCCATAGCCCTCTACTTCTTGTCTCCACAGAGTCACGTTTACCTCATAACGTAAAACACAGTTCAATAGTCGTCTAGTCGTCATGTTCTTAACAGTTCCAATACTGATAAATTTCAAATCTCTTGACTGTGAGCACTTATAAAATAAGAATGCATCCTTCCAACATGCAACAGTACAGAGTAAATATGGCTATCCCAAAAGAGACGAGCCAGGGCATAGAAAGACAGATGCCATGAAAGGAGCATCAAAATCCAGCAGCTCTTTGTCAAGTATCTGGGGCTTACAACTCTGGGTTCCAAATGACTTAGGGAGCCTCATCCCTTCAGCTCTACCATCTTCAGTATAAAGATTCTATCCTAGGCAGTGTCCTTGCCATAACTACAGCTATCTTGGGCAGATAATCCATAGTTCAGGCATCTTTAATGTCCTGAATCCTCCATTGCAACCAATGCTTCACCTGACAGCAGACCTCTCAGGGACACCCTATGAATGTGACACATTGCCTAGCATCAACTGTTTCCTATGACTTCCTCCTTCTAACATCTTATATCTTTCATGCTTCCAAAGCTAGAACCATATGAGCCATGTTGCCAAGTTCTACTGCAACCTTGGTTTGTAGTCTAGCCTCCTTAGATGACAGTTAGATTGATTTCTGTAACTCCAGGGAAACACTGTTGTAGGCAGCTGCTTTGAGGACCAGGGAAGTACTTAAAATCACACTGAATCTTCACTGCCTGTAGCCACTGCGGGGCATGGAGCTTGGGCTCTGGGACCCATTTCTTGCCTCAGTACAGCAAGGTGGCTTCTCTTCAATGTGTCACTCTCTTTAACAATCACAACTGTTTTGTTGGTATCAGTCTGACTGTTCTCTTGTCCTGAAGTTCTTATGCCGAAGAAATTAATCTATCACTTTCTAGAATTCTATTTCACTCATGTTCTCAAGAAATTGACACAACGAAGTCAGACTCTTGGCCACCGAATCACACAAATGCCACCACTCTTGGCAGAGTCTTTGTTCTCCTCTGAAACCCATGAGCTAGGACCCTACTCTCTGCATCTCTCTCCATGTGCGCTTTTCAAATCCCCATCAGAATGGCCACTGTTTTCTACTTACAGCATATTATTAGGGCTTCTCTATCCCCGAATTCCAAACTTTTCCCCATTCCTCTTGGAAGCCATTTCCAATGTCCTAACAACCTTACAGTCTGATTTATCATACCAATGGCCACACTCTGTGGGGACAACTTCTGTTTTCGTTTCTCTTCCTGTTGCTTTGATCAAGAAGGAAAAAAAAAAATATTCTGCCCAAAGCCGCTCAAGGGGACAAAGGTTTCTTCATCTCACACTTCATGGCACAGTCCACATGACACGGAAGTCAGCGCTGCAGGATCTGGAAGCAGTGGATCACGTTCAGAAGATGAGAGAAATAGATACTTATGTGCTTTTTGATCAGTGTCTCCATTTTCTACACCCAGGATCCCAGTCAGGGAATAATTCCAAGCACCGTAAGCAGGCCTTTCCATCTCCACTAATGCAATCAAAACAGGACCCGTAGGAATCCACAGAGGCCCTCTCAGGGGATGCTAGATATCAACATAGCTATTGGTATAAATTTGGCTTCTAAGATATGCTACATGCTATTATTTTTGTGTGGTCAGTAACCATTTAGGGTTTGTCTTCATTAAGATTTCTATGGCTGTGAAGAGACATGTCCTAGACCAGTGATTCTGAACCCGTGGGTTGTGATCCCCTCAGGAGTAACATATCAGATATCCTGCATACCAAACATGTACATTGTGATTTATAACAGTAGCAAAATTACAGTTATGAAGTAGCAACAAAAATAATTTATCGTAGGTAGGAACTAAATTAAAGGGGAGCAGCATTGGAAAGGTTGAGAACGACTGTCCTAGTCCAAAAGCAAGGGCTGTCTTCCCTGGTCCTTCAAAGCCATCAGAGAAGCATTTGCCATTCTCTTATATAAATGAATTAAAAAACTGATCTTAGGAGGATGATGTATGGAAGGGATGGATGGAGACCAAATACCTTTTGCTGTGTAAAAACTTCTCAACTAGTGTTTAGGAATAAACATATACATATACATACATATATACATATGAATAAACATGCATGTACATAATTACACATAAGTATATAATGCATGTAACAACAATTAATGACAAGAGGCTATGAATTTGAAAAAGAGCATGGAAGGGTATATGGGAGGGTTTGGAGGGAGGAAAGGGAAGTAGAAAATGATGTAAATTTATTATAATCTTGAAAAATAAAAAAATATATAACTTTTAAAAACCTCAGCTGTAACAGCTCATAAGAAAAACCAGGTAGACAGGGGAAGAAGAAAACTCCATGTGATATTTTTCTCTTTTCCTGGAAAGAAAGCAGTACAAAGTCCTTACATTTTAATTGACTCTGATGCCTTGTTGCGTGACAAGAACAGCAAAGTCGCTGAGGCAAGACCATTCAAATGACATCAGGAATCTGCAGGCCAGTGCTTCTGCAGTTACCTGATGTTCATGGTTCTGTCTCTCAAAGGGACATTTAGCTGTTCTCTGCGACTCTGCTATATAGACACAGGAAATGGAAGTTTTCAAATAACTTGAAATGAGTCCTGGAACTAGACTTTTGTGTTTAGAATGAGGGAAAAGCAAAGTAGAAAAAAATGTATTCTGCATTTGTGCTGTGTACAAATGGGGATTCATGCATGTCGGTTACTTGAGAGAGAATAATAAGCTAAATGTGATCATTTCTCTGTGCACTGACCCTCTCATTTGGAGTAAATATAACTTTTTAGGAACTGTGCTTTAGGACTTGACACTTAGCTGTCTATGGATGCTTGGTGTCCAAAACTGTCTCCTGATTCCCATTCTCAAAGGTCCTCACTTATGGGTGCAAGATAATTTTGTTTGTTTATTTGTTTTGTGTTTTGGCGGGGGCACTGGAACTATCAGCCTTCCTTCCATATTCTCTCAATAGTTTAACTCTTGCTATAGAATCTAAAAGAAAGATTAACAAAAATGTAACATTCTGAGGGGAATTGAGCAAATATAAGAAAACACAAAGGGTCCTCATAAGCCAAAGCAAACTTCCCTGAAATGTGAGTAAATGCCTGCCCAGGGTGAACAAACATGTGGTGTGGGGTGGCTGTGGTACTGCTAATATTCATTGACTCTCAGCATCGGATAATGAATCTGACAATGTTCCCATGCCTGGTATGGGAGATAACGTGCCAAGTTGACATAGACATACTTCTTTGTGTATCTAGGGGTTGTAGAACCAAACTAAGATAACATTACAACCTTCATATACATTTATTACGTAGAAACTTAAAACCCAAGGGGCTGTGGACAACAGAGAGTCATTGACCTGACCAAATATCAGAATATTAGGAAATCTGAAATTATTTAGACATCTACATTGTTAATAAAGATAACCACCAAGTCAACCCTGAAATAAGAAAAAACATTAACCAAGTGCAGTGACACATGCCTGTACTACTAGGACTAGGTAGACGGGGACAGAAGAATCACTAGTAAAAGGCAAGCCCAAGTTACATGGAAACTCTCATGGCCCTCCAAAGAAGCAGAAAGCAAACTTTACTTCCTTTTTAAGAGAGACAATAGAATAAAATCAGTCCTATTACCTGCACCTTGACCTTGGAGCTTGGTTGGCAGATGCCACTCTTAACTCTTCCGTGCTCACTCATTACATCAGCCTCTCGGGGAGAGGCTTGGCATGCTTAGCCCACAAATGCCCCATGTGGATACTTTATGTGAGTGGAGAAAGCAGTTCTAAAACATCTACCGTAAATGATCATCAGTAACAACAGCGTAGCGTATTGGCCTTTATTTTTACAATCCATGCCATTGTCGGGTGGGTACACCCTCACAGAGTGGGTATGGGCAATGAAAAGGAGGAATACCAAGAAGGAAAACAAAGCAGTTTGCTAGTTTGCACTGAAGTTTGGGAGAAAGTAACTAGTCACTACTTCTCCTTCACAGTTTGGTTGGGATTGTTTGCTGCCTTAACTCGCTCAAGAAAACAGCCTCAGATTATGACACATTTGCACTTGTTCAGTCAGCTGGTTTTGCTTTGGTTCATTGATTCAGCTCAGGATTGAAGCAAATTATTGGTCCTGCCTCAACCTCTGCACTACTAGAGCCACGGGTGTGCATCACCATGCCTGTCTATTACAGGGTTTATGTGTTCATTTTGTTATCATTTTGCAAATCTAGCACTGCGTGTGGTTTGTGTATTTCCAGAAAAAATCTGAAAGGCAAGTATGTGCTTTTAGATTCTATCCCAAGGACTGAGATAAGTCACTATGAAATGGTACCTAGTCCTGTTTCAGATATCATGTCAGGCAGAGTCTCCAGCAAACAAACTGAGCTAAGACATTCAAGATTAATAAAAAATAATTCATGAGGAGCTTTAAGAAGACAAGAAAATCCATTATTAATGCAGTGACCATTCCTTCATTCAGTAGGTTTCACCATTACAGGCATTGTTCATTTAGTGACTCGGCCCACACCAAGATACAGAACTGAGCCTGTACCTTAAGGATACAGCTATGAAAGCACTGGCATTGCGGTATTCCCACACTCCAGGAGGAACAGAAAGGAGGGTCCTCTGACCCAGCTATGTGACACAGTTTCACATGGTGGAGAAACTGTTTTGTACAAACTGAGGCCATCTGTCACTGCAGGACCATGGAGTGTATTAGTCTGTCTGAGGCCACGGAGGATGTGGTGTTTAAATTTTTCTTTTATTTTAAGCATATACCCACATGTACGTGTGGGATGTGGCAACTTCAGTACATAGACATAGTACATGGGTGCACGAGCCCCTGCTGCATGCCCGGGAGGATGGGAGAGAGCAAGAAGCAGTGATTAGTGGAGGAGAGCAATTACATCTGAGTGGGGACACTGCTGGCTAAGGCACTGGACATTCTAACCAGCGTATGAATTGAACATTAATGGAGCCGCACCACTGTGGCTGTCATCTTGGAGCATGGCTGTAGTAGATCACATTCTCTCCAAGGAAGTGAATATTTTCTTTCCTAGCAGAATTCAATTCATATTTTCTTATGCTGGGCAGCCCATGTATTTATAAAAAAGGCTGCCATTCAGCTAGGTAATGCTTAATTTTCATACCTGTAGCACATAGCAAAAGATTTGGGGGGTTGGCTTATTCAGGTTTAAAAGTGCGTTAGATTAGACTGCTGCCCCCAGACTTCTACAAAGTGAACTGGTCTTTCTGTCTGTTCATATGGCCATAGGAAGGGATGGTGGGGCTTTTGTACCAGAAGCCCTGCTTTGTGGCCTTAAGGAAGAATTTTCTTTGTAAAATATCTTTACTTTCTAATTATGAGTGTGGTGCGTGCTTGGGTGGGGAGATTGTGTACATCAGTGCAAGTGTCCACAAGGACTAGAGGGTGTTAGTTCTCCTAGAGTGTGAGATAGAGGCAGTTGTGAGCTACACAGTATGGGTTCTGGGAACTGAACTTGGGTTCTCTGCAAGAGCAGTATGTATGTGGTCTTAACCGCTAAGCCCCAAGGAAGAATTTTCATCACATGTCCACAGGGTTCTGTAACATTTACTGAGTTTCTTATCGCTTGTCTTTGAACATAATTTCTTTCAGAATCACAGCTCACTTGATTTTCCTTCTATTTCCAAAAGTTCCAAAAGTGAATCTCCTGAAAATTGCCAGATGAGGTTTTCTTCAGTAATAATATGGGTTTTTAACGCTATCAAGTTTTACGATTGGCATTTCAAATTGTTCTCAAAGTCAACAGGTTAAAAGAACATTCACTAAGATATAGATTTGTTTAATATTCTATGAGCAGCTTTTCAAAGATTTCCTCTTTTCCTTTTGGTTTGAACTAAGAATAGCAACAGCTTGCTATACCTGGCTGAAAGGACTCTACACACTACATAGAAGAGTACCAGCTCCTCTCTTTCAAATGTGAAGCGTCAAAGCTTCAACAAAAGATTGTTACTCAAAAGGCCAGAAGCTCACCATCTGCTATCCAGTGTGCTCTCACCAAAATCTTATTGCTCAGGGTTTTCATCCTGGCCATCTTGGTCTCAAGGAGTGTGGGAAAATAACATTTTGGTGTTTAAGCTACCCAAACATTAATATTTTACTTTAACTAGCTAATCATAACAACAAAGACACTATTTTCTGAATTCCAACAAAAAAGATGATGGATTATTGTAACTAAAACCCCTTCACCAGAAAAAAGTGACATTCCGCAAAAAACAAAGCAAGCACTTCCCAAATACATCTGCTGGAGGCTGAGCATACCTCAGAGGAGTGACCAGGAAGGTGTGCCTCAATAGGACAACTTACAGAGAAGATGGACATGTCTATGTGGTTATTGATTTGGGTCTTTTTAAGTTACTAGCAATTATATTTTGCAGTTTTAATAGTGTAATTTTCTTATTTATTAAATTTATTCTAAGTATCTTCTTCTTTTTGATGCTACTGTAAATGAAATTATTTTCAAAATTGATAATTATATAACCTTTAGTGTATGGATGTGTGGGTAGTTGTTCCCAGTGGTCTGGTTTCGAGAACCATGTTGAACTCATTTATGAGCTTTAGAAATGTGTAGAGTTTTCTACATAAATAATAACATAATGTACAAAAGGGAATTTTCTACCTATTTTGTACTAGTCTGGACACTTTTGACATCTTCTTCTAGCTTAATAAGTCTAACTAGACCCTCTATAAGAAGTATTATGTCCCCACTGCTGTAAAGAAAAAATATGTGAGCAAGTCAGTTTTTCAAAAGGAAAGCAGTCAACTGTGGTGATGCATACCTATAGTCCCAGAACATGGGAGGCAGAGGCAGGAGCATCTCTAGTTTCAATCCTACCTAATCTGACTGTGTGGTGTGGGGAATAAGCCATGGCTCATTCATGGCTTCAGGAATTTTAGTCCATGTGGGAGGCCTGTGACGGGACAGAACATTGCAGGAGAATGGTGTAGTGTAGCAAAGTTCCTGGTCCCATGGTTGTCACAAAGAAGAAAATGAAGAAGGAGATAGAAACAGATATATCCCGCCACAGAGCAGGCATTCAGGACCCACTTCCTCCAATGAGGCTCTGCCTACTAAAGTTTCCAGGGTCTCCCAATGCTGCCAACAAATGTTGAACCTATCAGGGAATTTTGACGATATCAGGGACCTCAAGATCCAATCATTCTCTTAACTTCCCATCTCTTGAATGTGGGAACTAAGCCTCAGCGCTTAACTCCCTAAATAACTTTCCAGATAGCAATTTGCATCCTTGCTTTTGATTTTGATCTTTAATTATGAAAGACTTTCAGTCTTTCATGTTGAAATGTAATGTTGGAAGTGTGCAATATGCTACTTTCATTTTGGACATTTAATTATTTAGTAAGACAAAGTCCAACTAACCTTTTTGAGAATTTAAAATAATCTGTAGTTTTAAAAGTAAAGTTTGAAGATTTTTTAAAAAGTATGTGTGTGCGTGTGTGCGCGGTGCGTGTGTGCATGTGTGTGTGTTTGTGCGCGTGTGTGTGTATGTGCGTGTGTGTGTGTGTGTGTGTGTGTGTGTGTGTACATATGAATACCTACCGAAGCCAGAAGAGAATATGAGAGCCCCTGAAGGCAGGGTTATAGACAACTGTGAGATCCCCAGTGTGGGTGCTAAGAACATGGGCCCTCCACAGAAGAGGCAGGCACTCTTCATCACCAAGTCGTCTCTCTGTTCCCTTGATGGAAGTTTAAAGTATCCTATAATCTGAAAAATTACAGTGGATTACATCCATGTAAAATATATATTGCAGTGTGATAGGACGTACACCTGGTGGCATTTGGGCAATTCATGCAGGAACACAGCTCATGTTCTGGCTTTCTTTCACAGTCTTAATTACCAGTCTTTCCTTTTCATTGCCTAGAACTTATGCTTTATTAAAGAAGTTTTCATATGCAATTATGCTTTGTTGTACTCAGAACATAATATATTAAAAATTTAAACCCACGGATCACTAAATTGCCTATTTGCCTTTCTCTTCTGTGTCTTAACTAAACCTCCAAGTTTTTCTCTTTGGCAAGCCTTTCAATTCCCCTGTTCCTCAAGCCTGAACAAACACAGACAATGCAAGTCCAATCTATTGTTCCTTCGGGGAACCACTTGGCCACAGCAAGCTCCCTTCTTGCAAGAGCAGGTGGCTGTTTCCAATTCTTTGTTTTCATGATTTGCGTCTGAAATATCTCCCAGAGGCTCATGTTTGGGATGTGTCTTCCCCAGCTGCTGGTGGCTTGTGAGAGGCTTCAGAGCCTTGAGGAGATGGGCATAATGAGCTGGGGCTTGCATTACCCTTTCTGGTTCGCTCTCATGCAAACAGCCTCCCCTCCACCCCATCACCCCCTCTACTCCTGCTGTCTCCTGCCACAAAGCCTCCTTGTCAAGATGGAGGACAATCTCTCGGAAACAAATCTTTCCGCACTTAGAGTGCTCCTGATAGGAATGTTGGCCACATCAACACAAAAGTAACTAAAACACAATTCAGTGTCTGCTCTAGATGTTCTGTGCTGGCTCTCCCCTCTCCTGTGAGCACAGTGACCTTTTGATTGGTTGGGTGGTGCTTGCAGGTTTCCTGTCCTGAGCATCCTTCCAATCACAGTAGTCTTTCTGAGCAAAGTATCCCCAACACATGTAAAACTTATAGCTCCCTGCACACCAAGTAACCATGTGCACCAGTAACTTTAAGTTTTCAGGATACAATTAGTCTCTTCAAATGACTATATTTTGTTTCTCTCAATAATATCCCATATTAAATATCCATCATGCTGGCAAGAAGTGTCAAATTTCATGGATTAATGGCGCTATTCATAGGCATCTCATTTCATTCTTCTTCTAAGAAAATCTACTCAACTTAAAATATTTGAGTTTGGGATTAAATCATGAGTTTGTGTTTAAGAACATTTATTTCAATTTTCTATTCCATTTAGTTTATTTATTTAGTGAGTAAATGCTTCAAAGGGTGCTTGATAAAATGTTTTAGTAATTTCAAGTAATTTGTCACTTTAAAGGCTTTTACTAATAGAATTGAAATGGTAAAACTTCCTACTGTATGTGAAATAATTGATGGCAGCATTTTAATACAAGGAATTTTGTTTGCAGAAGTTTTATAAAGCATTGTCTTCTATTCAGAAATGGCTTATCATTTCTATTTTACAATATTTCCTTTTTCAGATTTAGGTATAGACAAGAATAGTCCCTTTAGAGTTAGATAAAACGAACAATAAAACTACATCTAGAGCACTTTATTGAGCTTTGTACATAGGTTCTCTGCAAAGCTTCTAGAAGCACACGATGGCAATCACAGGAGAGGGGACAGATCCTGAGAGCACATTTTCTACATCTACTGGAAATAGCCTCCTTCTAATTTAGGCTGGTCTTCTGACTAGTTCCTGTCTACACCTCCCACTTTTACACCCAACTCCTCCTCCATTCTGTCTGTGGATTGTACTACAGTGCTTCCAACATATGTGTGTCATTCCCTGGAAGAGGTTGCTGTCACTACAATTTTATTTGCAAGGCAACATTGCTTTCAAAGTATTCTCACCATGAGTCTTTTCAATGCTCTGCTGACATTGGTAAAAATGTTAACTATATAAAAGTTGTTACACATTAATATCAAACTATTTTCCCAGGAAGTATTCCATGGCATGCAAAGGCATTTACTATACTGGCTCCCAGTTAAAAATGTGTGTCTGTGGTTCACATTTGGTTATCACATCCAGGGCAGCATCTGACTCATAATCATAACAAAGGCACAATTAATGCTAGCAACATGAATTGGGAAGTTGAATCTACATAATTCTGTGACCAATTAATTCATCATCACCCAAGAATAAAGATGACCATTACACTGTAAAGAACCCAGAGAGCTCCTGTGTTTTCATACAGTGATTGTCACATACTTGAAATAATGGACAACAGATGACCTGTGAACTATGTGCATAAACGAGACGTTCCTTCAGAGTATTGTCCAACTTTAGCAGAACCTCAAGAAGAGTATATGTAAGCTTAAAAATAAAGCATCCAGGCCAACTTTCCAGTAAAATATTGGGCTTATTGATATCTCACAAAAATTATATCTGAGTATAAGTAAGCCAAGAATAGGCTTACAATTGTCCTGGACAGTGTATTGTTCTAGATTCACAAACATATCTTCCAGATACTCCTTGAAATGTGCTTTAATAGCTAAATTAAGCAACTATAAAAACATGTAGTCATTGAGACATACAAGTTTTCAAAAATTTGTGTAAGCAGTTGAATATGGGATTAAAACCTTCTATCTCTGAAGGGAAACTTATTAAGACAAGATATTTACAAGGGGAAGAAACAACAATATGACCTAAAGGGAAGTGAAATACTATAGGGAAACTCCTTGAGACAGAGTAAACAACACAGGAAAGTTTGAAGAAGTTCCTGAAACTGATGGAATTCACTAGAACACCCCCCAAGAGTAATAAAAAACAGTAAAGACTAAGAAAGCCCCGTAGTCATAGCACTCACGTGTAATCCCAGTTCTTGGGGACAGATCTCTGTGATGTCCGTGGCCAGGCTGGTCTAAAGAGCAAGTTCCAGGACAGCCATAGGTGTTACACAGGGAAAATCTGTCTTGGAGAGAGAAAAAAAATGAATAAAAGTCACCATCAGATGAGCCAAGATGCAAACAGACTCTTAAGACCAGACCAGCTATTTAGAAGAAGCAGAGAACAGCTGAGCTGCCCGGAAGAAATAAAAGACCCACTGACCTGTCTGGAAAAGGCTCAGATGAGGTGAGCCCCTCACCCACATCCCTGAAAGCAACCCCAATACAAATAGCTCACTGGCTCACCAGTTAGATTTTGGTAGTATCTGTACTTTAGTCTCTAGTCAGTTCCCTATCTGGGATGAACAGATTTTCACTCATACCTCTGCAAGAATAGTATCACACAACACTAACTTAGACAACTTATCACATATCCATATAGCTTTGTCATAAGCTTTGTCTAAAAACAAATCTGGGGCCCCTGTGTTCTTAAAAATGAAACTCTAGCTCATATTAAAAGAAATATTAAATTACCATTCTCTATATAACTGTTGAAAGATATAAGTAGGGCATTATTATGGAATAAAAAAATACTATATAAAGAGAACCAAATACTCTTACTTTCAAATAAGAAAGAACAAAATCTATGTGGATAAAGATTACTATTTCACTGCAAAAACTGAATAGCTACAGTCGATAGCCACAAGGGCTCCTTCCCTTAAAATCCTGCTTTTCAAATTTGGGATGCATGCTGGACCTCTGAGATGACCACATCAATAGCTGAGGAGTATCTGTATAATGCCTGACTCCTAAAAATGCACAGAGATCAACAGATGCCTTCTTATGTTCTTATTTCATTCCCAGTCCATATTTACTTTCATCCACAGCCAAGCAGTGAAACCATTGCCTGCCAAGCACCTTCATGTCCTTCGTGTTTCTCACCCTTAATCATAATCTCTAAGTTATGTGATCCCCGATACACCCAACATTAGCCCCATTAGTTGATAAAAAGAAAAAAATGACAGGATTCCATTTTAGCTCAGGACCACTCAGCGCTGTCGATATTTTATGCCTGCCTAATGAATGCACAAGCTTATTTCCACATCTGTTTCATACATTGCCTTTCCCAAGGAAGCCTCCTTTTTAGCTAATGGACTCTATCCCACGTCTCACTAAGAGGAGCCTTTTACAATATTGCCCTCTTGCTCTGTGCTCATACCTCCTTAATCCCTGCAGTTGATGTGCCTGCCTGTCTGTCCTTGTTCCCTAGACAGGATCTTAATAATAATTCTCCATTTCTCTGCTGCATCACAAATTCTTTTTTCCATCAATCTACATACATTATGTTTCCTGATTTCAAAATTAATCCCCTTGATCCTATTTTGCTCTACTGCGCATATTATTTCATCTTCTTCCCGAACTAACGAATTCAAGAGTTACCCATGGTATTTGTTACTTTCCTTGAGGCTGACTACCAAAGTGATTCACAATTCTTGGCATATTTCCGCCTTTTGATGCCTGTATTAGTTAATTGTGTTATTTCTATGACAAAATACCTGACATAGCCACCTTAAAGGAAGAAGGCTTTATTTCTGGCTTACAGTTTAAGGATTATAGTCCATTGTGGCAGAGTGGCCATGCAACAAAAATGGCTTTGTTGTGGCAGCCTGGGATGTGATGGAGCTGGTCATGCACAATATGGAATCTAGAACGATAGAATGGTAGGCTTTTCCTGCTCAGCCTGTTCTCTCTAGAGATATAGAGATTAATTTTCTCTTATACAAAAGATCTGGGAGAAGTGGCTAGGATGTTTAATTTTTCATAGTTTGAAATGCTAGTACATGTTTCTTTAGAATATCTTAGGCATGAGATCCAGTTTTAAATACGATTGACTTGTTTCATAACACTTTATATACAATAGCCTGAAGGTTGTTTTACACATATTTTAATAATTCCATGTATGAGATACAGCCCTGTTGTACTCTTTGTAGCTCTAGCTTGATGCTGAAGCTAAAAATGTCCTAACCATTGAAGTATTTGGGATTCAGAGTGAGTGTACTCCATCTACTCCACTCTTGGTTTCTCTAGGAATACTTCCAGTGAATAAACTCACTTTAGATATGTTTCCCATTTGTTTCAGTGAGAGATCCACTGGCGCTTTAATTTTGAGGAATACAATTCTTTTTGTGGATTTTCTTTCTTTTCCATTTTTTACCTTAAAACACTTCTCCTTTATTGTTCTTCCCCATGTCATTCTAATAAAGTATTTTCCAGTTTACTCTCTGTGCCCCTTTTCCTGCTCCAAGCATCACTCGGTTCCTTTCTTTGCCTTTTATTTTTATGTCATTTTATGAATGATTACACCCCCTCAAGCATATCTCAATGCATGCTGTATACTACATCCTCTGATTCTGTATGTCTGTTTTCAGGAGACCCCTGGCATCCACTTTTGGGCGAGCATATCATGGCAGAAGAGTCTATGCTGTCCAGTGCTCTAGATACACACCTGTATAATGTGGGCATATGGCAAACAACTGTGTTTGCCTCTCTGTCTTCCGTCTTGCCTCAGCCAGATCATTTCTCATTATAAATAAGCTAACTTTAAGGTAATTAAGTAAATAAGTCACCCTGGGTATTGGTGATAGGACATTGTAATCATTTCCTTTGGCCAGTCTGAGTTTTGAAATGATAGTTGCCACAGTTCACTTAAAACCTGGAGCTATGTACTGGTTCTTTGGTGTTTTCTTTCCATTTTTTGCCCGAAGTTGAGCATGTTTGGCTATATTCTTTGGAAGTATTGCAGAGGGGTTGCTAGTCCTTACTTGCTGAGGATGTTTTTTTGGCTTTACTGGCTAATGTGTGTTTCAGAAAAGAAAAGAGAGGGCAAAGCATGCTGTTTTGTACCAAAAGCAGCCCACAAGCTGTATTTATTTTTTTGCTTTTTGCTTTGCTTTTGTTTTTTGTTTTTTTCATAGTAAGTCACTCTTGTGATGCGCACCTGTTCTCTATGTTGCTTGTCACATGTCATGTGGGGCAGGATCTGCAGGGCTCTGAACATGCTCATGAGTTGCATAGCAACCCCAAGTTTCATTCTTCTCGCAGTGTACCCTAACTCTACCCCCTGTGCCCCAGCCTACCCTGCCTTAAAATAGAATGTGTGGTACTATGAGTCATTTGAAAATGGTTCTCTAAGAAACAACATGTTACTTCTACGGGTAGTGCTAATCAGGAAAGCACTCAGGGGCTGCAGTGACTAAGAGAAGGAAAAGGTACCACTATCAGCTCTAGAAATATTGTGGCTTATCGATACATTAAGGAAACATCAGCAGGTCAACAAGACCTTAGAAGAAAGTGAAAAACAAGAACCCAAAAAAATGGGGCAGTATTAGAATGCTTCATGTCCCCAAAATGAAATAAGCCAAACATATACTTGGAATTTGTCAGGTAATGAAAGCTCCAAAGAATTTTTACTGCACATGCCTGGACAATCTTAGTTATCTTACTGATTCTCCATCTACTATTTTAAAATACAATTAAAAAAGAAGTCTATGTAAACAAATCAAATCCAAAATTGAAGATAAGGATTACAAAGCCTGCCCAGCTCTTTTCAGGTCTGTATAGGCTTCTTGCTTCACATATGAAGAAGGGTCTTGGACACTTGTCAACAGATGATTACAGGAGCGTGTTCCCTGGCTCCCGGGCCTCTGCAGAAGGCACAAGCTGCCAGAGGCTGGAATAGAGACTGACTCCTGTGCCCTCTATAACCTCCCTTCTCCTTTGACTGTATCTCCCTAGAAGGCAATGGGAGTTTACAAGGCGTCACCAATAACTATTTCTCCAAAAGACCAATTATGAAGTTAAAATGGAGATAAGTGCATTTTGGTGGGGAGACTCATACTTTAAAATGCAAAGCTGCTATGTGTCTCGTTCAAAAAAAAAAAGTGACATTTTTCCAGCCATGATACAGTGCTGGGGCACAGAGAGAAGAGTTAGGGCAGCCTACTGGAAAAACGGAACTTTGGTTCTATATATAAAGAAAGGAGTTTTGTTAACACTGCTCAATTGCTCTGTTGACATTTGTACTGAAAGGTGTGTGTGTGTGTGTGTGTGTGTGTGTGTGTGTGTGTGTGTGTGTATGTAAGAGAGAGAGAGACAGAGACAAAGAGAGACACAGAGAGATAGTGTGCTGGGGTAGAGTTGGAGATAAAGGGCTGCCTTGAACATTATAGCACGTTGAACAGAAACCGTGGCCTTTACCCATTACTCTGATTGGCAAATTAGACCTCTAGTCTCTCTAGTCTCTCACCCAGCTGCCAAGAGGTGTATCCAAACATTCATCCATCGAACATTGGTCCCCATTCTAAGATTTTTCTCCCTTAATTCTCTAATCTGTAGACATGTGACCATGGTTTCATTTATTTATAGTTCATCTGCACTCTGCACATCTGCATCCTGTTTGTTATGTTCTCTAATATCACTTTCTGGGAAAAAAGGAAGGACTTTTGGCTGTGTTTTGTCACATAGTAAGTACGTAATCTTGTGAATGTCTCTGTCACAGAACAGTCAGGAGACAATGGTGACACTGGGTTCTCATGAGGGTAAGTGTAGACTGTTGGTTCAGTGTTTGCTACCTATAGCTGCTCAATGACTAAACACCCAGTCTCCTGTGTTTTAGTGGTTTCACGTCCACTCTGGAGAGGGGAAGATACTCTGGGGCAAGTAAAACACATAGCAGTTACTATTCTGCATCCTCCATTGGCCTGTAAATGTCTCCTAAGCAACAAGACTGAGCTGTGGCAACCTATTCAGGAGGCACAACCGCAGTGTAGTGCTGATGTTTGGCTCAGAGCTGGCTGCCCTGAGCCTGCATGTCTCCCTCAAATACATAAAAAAAACATGTGATAGCTAAAGGCTTGCAGATATTTGTCTCATGCACTTGTGATCTGAGAATTTTGCCGGAGTGAGTGATTGTAATTACAACTCTTAGAGAAGCCTTCTGCACTCATCACTTTCTGGTACATCATCACAGTTCCTATCTTGGGAGTAATAAGAAAATATCTGGTGGATGACTTTACTCTGATTGAGATCTGAATTCTGGTTTTTTTTTTTTTCCTATATGAAATTTGTCTGCTTTCTCCACATATAATTGTGTCTATCTTTTAAAATGCAACGATAGCTGTATTTCTGCCCACTGATTCATTGTGTATAACTCAGGTTGAATTTCTTTAAAAGAGGCAAGAAATAAATGTGTTTTTTTTCAAAACAAACTGATCCAAATATTAATTTATTCATCTGTACATTGAAGAGAAACATTTCTGGGAAAATATAAATGGGATTGTCTTTTTCTGACTTGTTTTTCCAAAGTAGTCAGCTAAAAGGCAGTATTATAAGACATTAGAATTAGTATAGGGAAATACATTTTTTAGAGTCCACTAGTGTGTCTCCCCAAGAAAATCTGAAGTGGTGATTATTTACATAAGTTCACCTTTTCATAATGTTTTTAAAATGACAAAAACACTTTAGAATCATAAACATGCAAAACATGAATGGTTCAAATCACACAGATACTCTATTCTTTTGACATACAGGTCAATGTTATTTTAATAGAGGCAGGAGACCAATAAGCCCAATAAATTTATGGAAAGCCATGCCTGAGCTCCTAGGTAAGGCAGTATCACTCTCAAATTATTAAGAACATAGAAATTTCTGGTATGTGCTTCATGTCAATAATACAAAAACTTTATCTAAGACATTGAACCTCATCTGAAGACAGTTACGTCCACAGACCACAGATGAACTTTACAGAGGTTTAGCAATCAGAATTATTATTTGAAAACAATCTGTTCAAGTGAGTCTAAAGAATCTTATCTATAGATACCAAGAGCATGCCATTCTTATTCCATATGCGGGCATTATGTTATCATTAAAATCAAAAGCCAGGTATGTTGATGTTTATGATTAATCATTAATTTCCAGTTCCATGGCAGTTCATTAACTTTTAGAGGACATCTCTGAGTACAGCATTAATGTAATCTAACGACTGTAGCGTGAATAATAGAAACCCAGAGACAGATATCAGGATTCAAGCAGAAGATCAGAAAAGCAAAGCAGCCAGACAGTAGCTCTTACCTCTAAAAGGCTGAAATGGAGATCCTGTCTTCCCTGTGACTAGAAACTGAATCTCACATGAGACCTTTTACTTCTTCCTTATATACCCCTCTAGTTCTGGGTTTGAAGGTGTGAGCTCTGTTTCTCTTTTAGCTGATTCACACTCCTGCAGACCTGGGTAACCTTGAACTCACAGAGATCCATCTGCCTCCGTGTCCTGAGTCATGGTATTAAAGGTGTGTACCACCACTGCCTGTTCTCTATGGCTAAGTGGTGAGGCTAGCTTTGCATTCTGATCCCCAGACAAGCTTTATTAAATTATACACAATATATCACCACAAAAGACAACAACTAATTTCTGCTATTTCCATTAAACATGCTATGGTTATTTTGGCAGAGTAAAATAACTTCAGTGCTTGTGATATGTGAGCTGATTCTTGTTGCTAATCTATTCTTTGGATGGCTGACTGGAGTCTAGCATGTGTTGGTGTCTAGCCTTTGGGGCTTCAACACAGGTGACATTGAACACTGCCCACTATATTTTTCTCCTTTGCACATTCTTACTTATTTAAAAGCCAGGCAGTCTGCTTGTAAATGACAACAGTCATTTTCTTTCATCAAAATAAATTGAGTTTCAAGGAGTTCAATATTTAAGTCGGGGCCATGAGACTGGGAGAAGAGATACACACATGACGTGTCAGCTTGGATATGGAGTTTATAAATAGAACCGCAAAAGGGGTATCTTTAGCTTATCACTGAGATTTTTTTTTTATGTTTTCCTTCTGTTGAAAATAGATTCTTTTCTCACACAATATATCCTAATTACAGTTTTCCCTCCTTCGCCTCCTCCTAGTACCTCCCCACCTCCCTTTCCCTCTGGATCCACTCCCCTTCTGTCTCTCATTAGAAGAGAACAGGCTTCTATGAGACGACAACCAAATGTGACAAAATAAAATATAGTACTATAAAACAAAAACCACCACACTGAGGATGGGCAAGGCAAACCAAACCAACCGAAGGAGAGGAGCCCAAGAGCAGTCACGAGAATCAGAGACCACCCATTCACACATGCAGGAGTCTCATAAATGCTAAGCTGGAAAATATACATTCAGGGGGCCTGGTACAGACCCGTGCTTGTGGCTTCAGAATATGTGCGTTCATGTGAGCCTTGTTTAGTTGGCTCAGAGAGCATTGTTCTCCTCGTGTCCTCCATCCCCTCTGGCTCTTACTCTCTGCCTTCTCCTCTGTGGGATCCCTGAGCTCTGAGGGGAGGAGTTTGATGGAGACATCCCACTTATTGCTGTGTTCCAGAGACTCTCCCTCCTCCATCTAATGGCTAGCTGTGGGTATCTGCAGTCTGCTGAAGGAGGAAGCTTCTCTGTTGATGGCTGAATGAGGCACTGATTCCTGAGTATGGCAAAATGTCGTTAGGAGTCATTTTATTAATGCTTTTTCTTTTTTTTTTTTTAGATCAGCAATGTTTGGTTTTAGCTCAGGTCTCTGGGCTATTAAATCTCTGGTTCTTTGCCACCCAAGCAGTGTCAGGAGTGTGTTCCATCTTGTGGAGTGGGCCTTAAGTCAGATCAGACATTAGTTGGCTACTCTCACATGCTTTGTGTCTCCATTGTCCTAGTATAGCTTGCAGGGAAGAAGGATGAAAGGTTTGGGGCCTGGGTTAGTATTTAGGTTTGTTTCTCTTGTTTCTCCTTTTTTTTTTTTTTTTTTTTTTTTTTTTTTTTTTTTTTGAGCACCAAGATACTAGCAGGTAGGAGCGAAAGCTTCAGGTAGGCACAAACTCTACTTTTCCATGTTCCTTGTTTGTGTTGGTGTTGTAGTCCACAACAGGAACTTTCTGTTGGTTTCTGGAGTGCAACCCATTGTCTGAGCAACAGGCTGGGTTATTTGGAATTAAATGCCACTCAGTCTTAATGCTGGAATTCTCCTTCGGTGACAAGACATGGTCATAGAAAAATGTGACAATTCTAAGTCTTAAAACTTTCAGCAGAACTTGACAATGAATTTATAAGTTGGTTTATCTTGACTCTCCGGGGTTAGACTGTAATTCATGCCAAATAAATTGTGAGGTTAAAAATTGCCAATGTAAGTTTCACACATGAATAGGGTTTTGTTATAATTATATTAAACATATTTTACTTGTCTACTTTTAGTAAATATTTCCAAAGCAATAAAACTATTCTTTTTTTTCCTTCTTCACATACACATGACCAGTTTTTAAAGATTTCTAGGTTTTTAAGTTAAAACAGAAAATACGAAGTCACAAATTCTAATGTAACACTTTGGAACAGTTTTATAAGGCAATGTAGTTCATTTAATTGTCATAGCACAAGGACTTAACAAAAGAACCTTGTTAATATGAGCTCTTAGGATGCAGATCTTTTTTAGAAAAAGAAAAGAATGAATTACATTGGATTTAACCAACTGAATAGGTGAATATTTTAATTTGCATTGTTTGCCTGTCATTTTGTCTATTATCTCTCATTCCTGGTATCTTGAAATAACTCAGGGAAGAGATGAGGCATTGCTCTCTGCCATGGTTATAAATAATAGGTGTTTTTCTAGAACATTCATTTTTGACAGCTGTTAATTTTTTGGTGGATCCTTTTAACTTCAGAAAAATAAGGAAGCCACGAAGTATATTCACTCTTCCTTTAGGGAGAGTTAAATACAACAAACAACATTAAAATTTCCTCATGACTGGACTTTGAATCTGACTAGTTAAATAAACTATTCAACAGAAATGTTAGCTTTCAATTCAGGAACCAAAGACAGATGAGTTGAATATAGTCGTTTTGTACAGCGTTGACTGTCAGTGTCCTTTGATTTCTTGACAGTTTAATTTCATGCTAACTTTAAATGATAGAAAGTACAGTGATAAAATACTGAACTCCCCTAGACTCGAGGGTGGAGATAATCCACAGAATATATCAAGTTTGTTCAAATAAGCTTGGCAGTAACATGATGGGAAAGAGGGAATAATTTTCTCCTGAAAGGTATTTCTATACGTATTTTTCTTAGAATGTAAGGAAAGTTCACATTACAAGTGAAAGCATGTGTTACAGGAAAGCAAAGCAGCTGTGCAGAACCAGAATGCAAATCATTGTGTGTAACTGTGTATAATACATATGTGGATATATATGCATATATAATAAATAACACCATTCATGAGTGTCTGAGAGTTTTCAGGAACATAGGTAGAAAATTCGTAGAACATTTGGGGGGAAGGGTGCCTGCCAGATGCTAAGGAGATTAAATTTGATGTTTGAAGACACACATCAAATAAACATCATGCAGTGTGCCTGAGAATGGGGGACAAAGAAGTAGGAGGGGACCAGAGCCTAACAAAAGCTCTTGCTTCAGTTGGAATACTGGTCTGAAAATAGCTCCAGACAGAATATCCTGAGACAGCCTGACTCATATATAGGGAACTCACTGCAGGCTCTCAGGTTATCAAATCCTGCTCTGTTCCCAACCTATTTATCATTCATCCACCCCATTGACTTCTGGGGGCTTGCTACAATTGCTGATTGACTCTCAGTCCCTCCCTTTTCTTTATCCTTCTTCACAAGAATGATTTCTGAAGTCGGTTCAATCACTCCAAGATTGAAGTCCAGCTTCTCTGCAAACTATAAGCTATGACACACAAATGTGTGTGTGTGTGTGTGTGTGTGTGTGTGTGTGTGTGTGTGTGTGTGTGTGAGCAGTCTCTTCTGGCCTTAATACACTAAAGTAAACACAAGAAACATGGAAGAACAAAAGATTCTGAATGGACAGCTTTGACTAAGTGTAAAGGCTGAGTCCTGCTGCACATCCATGGGAAGAGACAATAGCCATTACTTGTTGATTTGTTTTTCCTCACATGCACAGGACAGATGAAGCCCATGAGACTGTCTGCAAGGTCATTATAGCTTAGGTACAAAGTGAATTCTAAGAGAAAATAAACAGAATATATTTTTGTTTGTTTATACAGTAAAGTCTTAATTCAAGGAAGAAAGCAGCTTGACAAATGAAATTATAGAAACTAATTGACTATCATTGTGTCTCATATGTACGAAGTGCTTAATTATAAACATGTACTAATATATTCATCTATTCAAAATATTGAAAGTTTTAAGAAGTGGTGACTTATCACTACATGGCTGAAAAGTAGCAGAGATTGCTTGAATTTACAGCTAAACCCATTTCCATAGCAACAGGAAACGCCTACATTTTACAAATTGCATAACCATCACACGACTCCTTCATTATAAATGGTATAAGACACATGGCTCTCCTAGTGTGTTTCAAGTACACCTCTAGGCACTTCGTATTTTATTTTAGAGTAGTATTTCTCTTATTCTGTGAACTTTCTGTATATTTATAAAACATATTTTGATCATATTCATCTACCAATACCTCCTTTCACTTCCCTCTAGTGTACCCACCGTGTCACCTCCCCACCTCTGTGCCTTCTTTTTGTCTTTTTTATTAATAATAATTAGTGTTATACATGTAAACATGAGTGCGGCCATTTATTAGGGGATGAACACCCACCCGAAGCCATATCCCCAAAGGCAAATGACATTTTGTCTCTCAGCAGCCATCAATTGCTGATAGCTCTTCTACCAAGCTTAAAACCTAAGAAGCCCCTCCCCAGTCCATGACAGAATTTTTGACTAGCTTGATCTTGTCCAAATAACCCTGAGTACTATGGATTGAGATGCACAGCAGATATGTTTGACCAGAAGTCTTTGCTTCACAGATTTTCTATTTCTTCAGCTCTTTCATTCTCCCTGTGCACTGTTCTTCAGTGTTCCCTGAGCTTCGGGTGGGGGAAGAAAGTATGGATGATTCACCCAGTGTTGAGTACCCACTGTTACACTTGTCACTTTGACCAGCTTTGAGTCTCTGCATTCACCACTACCCACTGCAAAAGGAATTTTATCTGAACAAAGTCAAAAGCAGCATAGGCCTGTGTGTTTAAACAGAAATATAAGGAAGTTTGACAGAATGATCATTTAACATAACACCAACAATTGCTTACCCCATGGGGTTAACAGTTATGAGTTTTTAACAGGTCTGCAGTCATAGAAATAAAGCCATTCCCATGGAACAAGTCTCATATGAAAGCAGAAAGTGGTTGGTTATCTCCATAACATCCTGCCACTGTTGTACCAGAGGGTATATCTTATCAGGAAGGCAAGTCAGTATTATACATATCATGGAGGGTCCAGCACTAATAGGGATGAGGGATACTGGGTACAGAAAGATTCAAACATGGAAGGAGACAGGAGATGGAGAAATCATGGGGTGGAAAAAGGCTTACCAAAATAAGAATGTATGAAAAAGTTATATGGAATCCTATGATCTTGAAGTAAAAATATAATCAAAGGAGACAGTAGAATACAAGTGATGTGAAAGAAGGTGAGTGAGTATTCCAGATTAAAGGTCTAAGTGGGGGTGGTGCCAGGTTAGTGAAGGAGACCACAGATTGGAGTGTGTTAACCAAAACAAAGGATGTACGAAGAAATCTGTTCTAATGTGCATCTCTGTTGCTGTGATAAAACACTGACCAAAACCAACTTGGAGAAGAAAAGTTTATATGGCTTCTAAGTTACATGCTGTCACTGAAGAAATTAAAGTAGTAACTCGAGGCAGGAACCTGGAGCAGGAACCAGAAAAGGAATGTCACATACTAACATCCTCTCTACAGCTGGTTTACCTTGCCCGGAGGTGGCACTGCACACAGTAGGCTGGGCCCTCCCATATCAATCATTAATCAGGAAAATGCCCCATAGATTTGTCTACAGGTCACTCTCATATACAGATTTTTTCCCAGTGAGTTTCCCACTTCCCAGAGGGCCTTGATTGCTTGTGTCAACAACAACAACAACAACAAAAGGTTCACTGTCACAAAGCCTTAAAGAATGGAGATAATTTGCTAGCTTGTAAGCTGTTTTTTAAAAATAAAATAATTAAAATAAATTGTGTATGTGTGTGCACACTTTTATGAGGGTACCTCCCTATGAGTCATTGGGTAGGGAGGCCCCAAAGGTACACAAAACAACAGAATCTATTGACAGTGCTTTTGATTGCCTACATAACTACATGGTAAATTTCTATTGCTGAAGACACCACTCACTTTTTCAAGATATGTTCTCTATTGGAACACTTACCAAATCCAAACATATAACAATTTATCAACCTTGTCCTCATGGCTCTCTATAATCCCTCACTCTCAGTTCCTGGGGAAGAAAGTTAGCTATTTGTTTATGGTTAAACATAATGGAATGATATAACACATACTGCTCAGCATTTGCTTATTTTACCCAGCATCATGATTTGGGGATTTTTTTTCTTTGTTTTGTTTCATTAGTTACTTATTCTGATTTATTGATGAATCTTCCGCATGGACATACTAATTTTGTTTACTCACCCATTGTTGATAATAGACATTTGAGTTATTTCTAGTTTGGGGCTATCGCAAATAAAGCTTCTATAAACTTTCGTAGTTAAGTCTTTACATAGCTAAATTATAATTTTCTTGAATAAATACATAAAGAGGGAAAGGCTGATTGATTTATATCATAGATAATTGTCTAGTGCTGGAAGGAGGTAGAGAATGTTTCACAAAGTGGTGGTAGTGTTGTTCATCCCCAATGCTGTGTAAAGTATTATTGTTGGCATCCCTTGCTTTGGTAGTATTGCTCATTTTAGTTGAATTTATTTCAGGAATGACTTTCCTTCTTATTTATATTTGCTTGTTAAGATATTCAATATATTTTCTATGGACTTCTTTCCCATTGATCTCTCGTGTGTAGAGGTTTGCTCAAATATTCTATAGTCCTTAGAGGATTGTTTGGTGACTTCTTATTGAAGCTCATCAGCCCTTTTATGATCTGTACACACATCCTTTGTTAGACCTGTCTACTACATACTCCTTCCATCATGAGCCTTTAGATCCTTTTCTTTAAAATACCATTGATCTTTAGCAAATATACTGTCTCATCTTTCTTCATAGCCTCCTAAAAAGTATTTACCCACAACAATATTGCCGACATTGTTTCAATTTCCTGTGAAACTTTATAGTTTTTGCTTCAGACTTGGGTCTGTAAGGTATTTTATGTAATTTTTGTTTTTATATGGGATAGCAAAAAGTAAGTTTCCTTTTCCTCTATTACAATGGCTAGTTAACTGAATTCTACTTCTTTTTCTTATTGAGCTAAATTGGTGAATTGTCCAGAAATACTTTTGTCATGCATGTATTGGAAGTCTAGGTCTGGACTTTATCCAATTGGCCCATGTCAATCCTTTGACCATTACCTCATGCCTTGCATACATGTAATTCCACATACCCGAGTCAAAGCTAAAGATGTCATCTTAACTGACACATTTGTGTATCTTTAAATTTTCTGAAACATAGATCTTTCTGCATTGCTAAGACTATCCTTAAATTTACGGCTCAAGCAATCCTCCTTTCTAGTTTCCTGAGTGTGTTATTTCACCCTACTTCCAAGCATCACTCTACCCTACCTCCAACCAACATTCTGTCATATCACAAAAGATCTGGAGACACAAACTGCCTGGGTAAATCACTCTGATAGTTCACAGCTGTGGAGTTAGCTGTTTATCATAGCAACACTGGAACTAACTCTTTCAACCTAAATCATGAAGGAAAAGTGACACCATAATCAATCAGAATTGCAGAGATTGGAGCTAAAGCAAATAGCACAACTCTGGCATTCAGTGTGCAGCTACAAATGTGATATCCTAGGGCCCATGTCCTTTGACTTAATTCCATGTAATGATTATAGCAACCCAATTCAGGAAGGACTTCCTTGGGAAGCAACGTGCACCATCTTGCATATGCAAGGCCAGGGCAATTAGAGGCACAAGAGAAGCAGAAAGAGTAGTACAGGAAGGCAGATTTACATATCAGCTATGATTTCATGACCTGTTGCAGGTGAGAACTTACTAGTTATAATTATTTTTATTATTGTGATATTAAAATGCCTGTAGATATTGATAGCTCCCTTTATTGATTTATCAGTTGTCGTATGGCACTGATAGTGGTTAAACTTGTGTCTCAGCATTACTGTTGATGCTTGTGACTTAGAAGAATGAACTTCACTGAAGAATGAACAAGGACATCATATCCTTGTTGTGTATGTGTGTGTGGGGGGGGTGTTATAGCATACTTTTTATTGAACATGAGATAACCGTAATATGTTGAATGAAAATGTTATGTTACTATTTGGGATATGTATGGTTAAAGGGGCTGAGAGAATATTCACTATAAAAGCTTGAGGATCCATGATTAATCTCCAGCATGAAGGGTGTGTCTACAATCCCAGCAGTGGAGAAACAGAAGGAAGAGAACCTCTGGAACTTTCTGGTTAGCCACTTGAACTACTTCAATGAACTCCAAAATTGATGACATACCCTATTCCTAAGCCTGAGGAAGAATGATAAAAGATGCTCAGTGATGCCCTCTGGAATATACATACCATCATACATGTGCACACAAAATAAAGAGTATTGGTGTCAATGCTGAAAAATATGGAGTGTGGTAGTCTTGTAATGTTTCCACTTGCCTAGATGCAGCATGACATATAGAGTTCCCTCTCCAGAATCCTTGTCATGAGATAGATTGGAAAACCTGTCATGAAAAGTTTATAAGGCTAAAATGAAGCAGCAGCCCTGTGTGCAACAGATGCTTTTCCAAGTCCTGTCCATGTTTATCTTATACTTCTAGAACAAGGACCAATTTCTCCTACAGGCTACTCATGCAGTTAGATATGCTAGACATCAGACATGTTAGAAGCCCAACCCAAGGTCCAGGCCATTCTGGAGGGTTCCAGTTGGTGTGCATGGGTCATGTTTGTATTCCATTCCCCGTTATTCTCATCTGGTCCTCCCAGCTACTTCCCTTGAAAAGCCAAGGTCTTATAGATAATACTTAATTAGGTCTCATATGTTCTGCGACAAAGCCCTTGTACACTATATCATATAATGTATATCTGAAACATAATTCACATGTCACATATAACCTTCTATGATACTTAATATAAAATACTTTACATGTCATAAATATCTTCATGATTCTGCCTCTCTAATTGAATTCTTTTATGCTACATTACATAAAACAAAATCTACACCTTCATAAAATATAATTTATAGTAAGAGTTTGTGTTTCTTTTGGATCAAAGAAGTATTTTCTGATACTCCTGTATATACAAGACAATATTATAGTTTTCCACTTATTTCTAAAACTGGTTCTAAGCCACTGTTTCCACTTTTACTTATATTTCCATGTGTGGAGTTGTTCTTAAACCATTTTCTAAACTGAGAGATGCTGATTTCACATTACTGTTGGTGCAGCCAACTGGCTTTTATATTTGGTTGTTTGCCTCCTGGTTCTGGTGGGTAACCAAGAACAATCGCAATTGTTTGTATTGTTTGGGGAGGATGATCTACAGGACATCTCTGGTCTACTCAAGGAGAGGTATCCACACCTTCTACTGGGCTTTTTATTTGGTAACCTGAAGCTTCAGAAAAGAGCATAATCTAATTAAATGTTTGCCTATGAATTTTGTATTTGTATGAACATACACACACACACACACACACACACACACACACACACACAGCGTTATGGGAAGCTTTTGTGAGTTTTTGGTCCATTTTAACAGATAAGGTCATTTTTTTTTTTTTTTAGATGTGGAATTGTGAGCTCATAGGCATGAACCCTGACCTGCCCTATCTTTTTACCTTCATGTCAACAAGTGCTGTGTCCCCACTCTTTGTAAAAATCACCCCACAATTAGATGCAAACCACCCCATAAGATACTCAGGACAAAACACAGCAGCATCCCGCTGCTTGCCAACTGCCATCCTCCACTTGAATTCAGACCACTGTGCAGAAAGCCATATGCATTTAACGTGTTCTGCATGATCAGCACAAAAGCCATTTGAAAACAACCTGCTACATTATTGATGGCGGGCTTGACAGTGCCTACTGCTATGGTATTGGCCCCCTGCACCAAGCTGCTTGTGTTTCGCCTCACTGATTTTGTTTCGTTCATGGTGGGGTATAAAATACCAGCTAGAGTGAAAGAGCGAGGTTTGACAAGTCTATTACACAGATGCTGACACCCGGATACAGACAATCCCGAGACAACAGGGGCCCATCCACCACATTATCTGCAGACATGCTTCTTCTGTGATAGGGTTGGGTTCAATGGGCTGTGTAGAGTGATTTTATAAACTATATTAACTGACACTGCTTTCAGAGAGTGCTTATATGAGCTATATTAAGATGACTGCCGTAAATGATTCAGATGAACACTCAGTTACCAAAATGAATCGACATTTGCGATCCAACTGTGTAATTATAATGTTGTGAAGTAGTTTTTTTTTTTTTTAATGTCAAGTATATTCTCTAAATGAAAGGGAACAATGTGATGTATCATCAGTAAATGTGAAGGGGGTATGAACATGATAGATTACTTAATGTAGCTTTCTGTGCATTAGCTAATCTTTGGTGGTTCCTATACACCTGGTAAGGGTGTGGATTTCTTCTTCTACAGGAACTTCATCTAGCCTGTGCAGCCATTAATTTCAATTGTCAACTTAACTGTTTTAGTGAACGCCTGGGGTAGTAATGAGACACATTTGGTTGTACATGTGAAGGTATTTCCAGAGAGACAATAACTGAGAGAGAAAGGACCACTCTGAATGTGGATGATACCATCCCATCCAATAGGCATGAATCCAGAGCTCATAAAGGTGGGAAGGAGAGAAATAGCTAAACATTAGTATTCTGTTTCTCTGTTTCCTGGTTAGCCCCATGGATGAAACCATGCCTGAAGCCATACCTTCTTCCCCAAAATGGACTGTAGCCTGTGAAATATTAGCAAGAAGGATCCCTATTTCCCACCAGGCATTTCTGTCAAGTGTCTGCCATAGCAGTGACAAGCATGCTAAGAAAATATGATGAATTTTACACTTTCTTCAACCTTGCCATTCTCAAGTTCTATAACCTTTTCTCAAAATCCCTAGCCAAGACTCTAAGAAGTGCTCCTCAACTCTGCCTCTGGCCTGGTGTCTCCTGTATGAAGTCTCCATCTGCTTCCTGCCTGTTTACACTCAAGACCGAAGATACAGTTCGAGGGCTCTGTGTAAAGACAGATGCCATCATCCCCTCAGGATGATGTTGGTGTTTCCATTACATGTCTCTGCCCTGATGCTATTCTCTGGACACATTTACAGACAGTTCTGTCAGTCAGGAACATAGGTCAGCAGCAGAGTGTGTGCCTAACATGCTGCTGTCTGTAATTTGATCATGGGCATTAAAAGTTAACATGAATTAACACCCCTATCCAAATGGTTTGTGGAGAAGCTATCATGGACTGATTCCAATAGTATTTCAGTTTTAAGTGTTTACAATCTATTCAGAGAGTTGCATATGCATTAATAAAATGACTTCCCCCAAACCCAGACCTATGTGTTTAAAACAAGATCTCTGCAAAGTCATCTGTTGCTGCTCTTTTCTATCGATTCTCTTTCCTTCTTTCTCCATTTCTCCCTCTTTGCAAAGCCAAACCAACTTACAATTGCCTTGGAATACATTTTGTTTTGTAGAATATTTTGTATCCCAGATGATTTGAATACTCATTTTGCCTTGATTCTTTGTCTGCCTTTGTCCTTCCAAAAGAATCCTAGTCTCGAAATAACTTTATGGATTAGAAAGTAACTATATGGGATGGGTTATAAGGGGTGATGACTAAAATAAGGCAGAGGGTAGAGCTTGCCACAGGTGCTGCTGGATGGCTGTGTTCTGCTTATGAAAATCAGTTCATGTTTGAACTTAAGTAACATATATTTGCACAGATTTAAAGTTAAGCTTTCAAAAAGAAACTCAATGCACTTAAATTATCCTTGAAACTTCATTTACTCATCTTTTTCTGTTAGCTTATCTTTCCCTTCTTCTTATAAACACAACAGGTAGAAAATACACTGAGTGTATTATGAAAGACCTGAGGCTTTCATTCTTGATTTGCTGATTTCTCTGGTCATGATTATACGTACAGGCAGATATACAATATGCATATTCTTTGAGCTGAACTGACTTACCCTAGAGCTCTCCCTTTGACCAGATTCCTGACAGAGTGCCTGGCCAAATGGTATAATCATATGGTCCTATAAGAGCATCTGATGAGGCTGTATTTGATTTTGTGTTGTCAACAGCAACATTTTCCAGCACTGTGCTGGAGCCTGGTAATGACTCTAATTAATACGATTCAAAGGACTCACGTAGGAGGTATCATGTCCTTGCTATCAAACATGGTTAATAGTCCACAATTACCAAAGCTAAATTATCCTGGTGTTTCTTTATATCAGAAAGAAATGAAGAGTAAAAGGAGAATTCTTCTAGAAGGTCATTTGCCAACCTGTGTCTATTTTCTACACCTGCAAACACAGTGTATGGTGTGTCCTTGCACACTAATTCATGCATGTACACATGAACCTATATCTATACCATGCATACACAGGCACACACTATCACATTTTTTTATTTTACATGTTGATCCCAGCTCCCTCTCCCTTCTTCCCTCTCTTCCTCCCTCCCATGTCCCCAGACCACCCTCCCATCTTATCTACCCCCCCCACTCCACAGGGAAGGTGATGCCTTCCAGGAGGGGTCAACAAAATTTGTCAAGTCATTTGGAGTAGGGACTAGGCCCTCCCTCCTGCCTCTAGGTTAAGGGAGTGTCCCTCACTCTCACATTTTGGAAAGAACCATAACTTTACATGAAGTGGAAAGTATGAATGTGAAAAACTGAGAGCGATATTTAGCTTTGGTACATCCTATTCTATGACTTCAGTTGCATTCAGAATAAGAAAAAAAAATATTCAGGAAAAGAATACCAGTTCCATCAGAGTAAGTGAAAACTGAATAAGTGGCCAGCAGGAAAGGAGCCCATCATATATCTCCGTAATACAAGTGGGTTTATCAAGGAAAAGTGTTTATACAACATCTATGCTGCATCTGACCTGATGTTAGCACAGAGGAAATAACAGCAACACTCATATCCCACCCTTAAAGACTAAACAGAACTATAAACCCAGAGATGTGGCCTTAAAAAGAACATGTAGTGCTACCTATTTGACAATTGCTTTTACCCTACTTTTAAAATAGTGAGCCTTAGTAGTTTCTTGAAGACAAGTCGTACCATTTATCTTTGAGAGACCTAAGAGAAAATTTTTTTCTTTCCATTTGATGAAATACAAACAGTCATTCCTCAGTATCTCCATGGGATGACTTCCAGGATCCCACTCAGCCCATCAGTCCCTTATGGTTAAAAAATCCACAGATGAGCCATCATCCTATGAAATGACATTTTACTCACATTTCCTTAAGTCTATTTTGGTCATCTCTTGATTATTTATAATACCTGACACAATGTAAATAATATATAATAGTTGTAGTATTTAAGAAACAATAACAAGTATGTATTTATTTGGCATAAACAACATACATTATTTATTCATTCATCAATTTCTTTACTAGTACTTTTCAACCTGGGGCTGGTTGAATCTGCAGAAGCAGACCACACAGGTCAACAACATTGCAAAAAGAATTCTCAAGATCAACTAGATAACCTTATAATATGATACCCAGTAGTTACTCTTACACCCTTATCTGAATCAACCAACCAGCACATTACAGCACAGCCAATAAATTTCAATGGAGACAGAGAATGAACCTGTGGCACAAAATGACTGCTCAGTGAGTTTGAAGACACCATACCTCTAATTTGGAATTCTTTTCAGTATCTCTATGGTTGATCACATCCAAGCTTTACCTCAAAATGAATGGTGGATAGTGTAGTTCAGAGCAACTACATACAAACATGCATAGTCTTCTGTTACTCTAACAGGATCATGTGATGCAGACTGTAAATGAAACATGATAACCAGGCTATTTCTTAGGATTCTTTAGGAATGGTTAGATCCAGAAAAGAAAATAAAGGTAGCAGATGAGCATGAGCAAAAGACCTAGTGAGGAATGATTGGCCATTGGCACAGATTAAATCCAAAATGATGGCATTGGATATGGTGCCTTTAGAAGGTAATTAAGCCCCCAAAATTCTCACAATCCAATGTAATGATGGAATTAAGACATTTAAAGGAGAAAACATTAGAGTTCACATTCTTCCACTTTCTGCACACCTATTGAGGACACCATAAGAAGAAGCTATTCCACACTTCAAGAGGTAGGCCATCAACTGACCCTAGATCCCCAGCACCTTAGCTTTGGACTTCTTATCTTCTACTGTAATAGGTGTACAAGTTTATTGTTAAGCCAGCAAGGCTATTTAAATATTGAAATGTAATCTGAGAGCATGTCTTGGAGCTTGGCTGTTTATGGGATTATGTTAGATTGAGATACTAAACAATAATGGGGTTCAGAAGCAAACTCTACACTCAGATATAGCCAATGTAATGAGATGCATAGGGAATGCAGTTCAGGACCTGGACCTCAAACAAAGTTGGAAAACCATGCATGAGGAATCACTAAGGAATCACTAAGGATATTTCTATGAACATGGACACAGGATCATTCTCTGAAGTTCATACAAATAAGTAGGCTCAAGACAGAATATCAGAAGGAAAAGTGGAGGGAATCCCAGGAGATTGTGAGTTTGGGTGCAAGAAAAGAGGAGGTGAGCTGCTATTTCCATCTGGCAACGTTCAGAAGCATTTTGATCCTTGTGATCTCTCTTGGCCTTGTTGAAGCTGGTTTGTGCTGAAGGAAATGGCAAGGGCTGATTAACCTCTGACTTTGTCACCAAAATCTTAATACGCACGATGACACACCTGCTAACCCAGTCATAGGAAATGGGATCTTTGTGTGTTCTTTTTATACCAACTCCAGCAACAGAAGCTTCCAGATAATTAAAAACTAAATCAGTATCAGTGAGGAATATAGAACACGAAGCCCCAGGAGCAGTACTGAGAAGAAGCGGTACTGGATATAAATCACTTGATAGAGAGGAGGATGAAGCTCAAAGACTAAATTGAATCAGGAAATGGGAGTTCTCATCACTCACTTTTCCATTCTAAAATATGAGTGTTGATTACTGATGTCGGTTCATCAAGGACGGAAACTAACCCTTGAGGGCTGCATTACTCAGGGTTCTCCAGAGGGATATAATCAACATGACTTACTTAGAATATTAGATGAGACTTATAGAATTGGGCCCATGATTAGAAAGGCTGAGAAAGATCTGTGGTTTGCAAGCTACAGAGTGAGCCAAGGAATCCAGGAATGCAGCCCAGCTTGAGTGTGAAGGCTGAATTTAAGAAAAGCCAACATCTAAGAGCAAGAAGTGATGGATAGCCCAAAAACAAGAAGGGAAAGAGAAGAAAAATATCACTGTTCCTTTGACTTTTGGTCTACCCAGTCTTCCATGAGGTTGGGTGATGCCTCCACACTGTAAAAGTAGACCTTCTTTTAGCCTTTTCTAACACACAAGAATAATGGTCCACCAGCTATCCAGGTTCTTTAGTTTGCCATATAACATTAACTGTCATAAGCACAACACAATTGTTGTAACATCAGCCACTGTGTGCACATACCCTACATCCATATATGATTATCACATAATACATGTGTTTTGGACCTTGCTATTTTCATCATCTTACAAAGAACAAAGGAGGCCCATAGAAGCTGAGTATCTGTGATGTCTCACAGTGGGCAAGCAGTGGGTACAGGATTCATACACAAGGGATCCAGGAGCAGAGCCAGTACTGCTGACCAGGGTGATGGTGTTCAGGAAGACCAAGCCCCATATAAGTAAGGGCACAGGTCCTGCAGATGCTCTGAAACACTTGGTGACAAATCTGCTCCCTCCTGGCATGGCTACTTTCTTCCAAGCAGATGTTTCACTGTCAAGTAATTTAGTAATACATGTTACCTTGTAATAAAAGACATATTTCAGAACTATACAAGTAGCTCTGCAGGTATAATCTGCTAACGGTGCTAGAATACTCCCGAGAATCCAGGCTCACAAACTAACAGCCCACCACCACCACCATATGCTTGTCTGTTCTTCAGCGTGATCACTATGCTGCAAACCTCACTCAGAGCTCTTTACATCTTCCTCCCTCTATGTCCCAGGTGCCCTCCTTGGTGGAGCCTGGCCCTCCACCACCCTCTTCCTTGCCATTAGCTCCTCTGCTCTCTCTCTACCAGTCCCACTATAGTCTGCTTCCAAACCAATCCTGAAGAATTGGCCTTGATGCAAGCCCCTCTTCAAAATCCATAGCCTCTTCTAGAAACATCCATTTCCACATCCTTTGAAGATGTGCATGAACTTGGAAATGCTCAGCCTGCATCCCCATGCCTACTGCTGTTGCATTTTTGAATGCCACCTGTGCGCCACCAATGTAAACAACGTGCTGTTTATTCCAATACGTCTCTTTTCTTTCTAGTTTTCTTTCTGCCTGAAATAAATAATAAATTCATCTTCACCAGCTTCTTCATATATTTAAAGTCATCATAGGCTCTTCTTCTCCTTATCCTTCTTTTGTTTTTGTTAGAAAATGAAATCTACAACTGAGCTGTTTCCAGCCCTAATGATTGTCTTTCATTTATTTAATATATGTATGTGTAAAAATATATAACTTTTTATAGTCTTAGCTGTTCTGGAAGTCACTCTGTAGGCTGACCTTAAAATTAGAGTTCCACCTGCCTCTCTGCCTTCTGGGATTAAAGGTGTGTGACACCACCACCCAGCTAGTTTTTATATTTTATAATTTTTATATTCATTTATTTTATATATTTCATAATTTTTATTTTGCCACATAACCTAAAGTAACCGAAAACTGACAGTCCTGTTGCCTCAGCCTTCAGAGTGCTCAGAATATAGGTTGCATCACCATGACCTGCAAATGTTTAATCTCTTTTAAAAACATATAAATATTTAAGTTATTAATACCAGTCATAAAAAAGTTTAATATAATAAAATATAAAAATAAGGACACTACTTTCTAAATAATACAAGCATCCGTGAAATTCATCTCTACATTTTAACAGGTTGAGGCTTTCTGTGATGGACTATTGGGGCCTTATGTAATGAGTGCTGCATTTATCTGTGGGTGCAAGGATAAGCATTTAGGATGCAGTTAGAAGTTATACTGGTTTAGGGATAGACAAGATTAAGTTCTCTTAATAAATTTTAAGTGTCAGTGCTCTGTCAGATGGATAACTATCAAAGACATTCTCCAATTCTGTCAATTGTATCTTCACCCAATTGTTTCCCAAGCTTAAAATTTTGCACATCATTTGTCAGTTCTCTGACATTTTTTTCTTGAGATATTGGCCTGAGATGTCCTTCTATATGCTGTGAATATGTGTTGTTCTTTTTGGTTGATAAATAAAGCTTATTTGGACAATGGCCAAGCAGAATAGAGCCAGATGAAAAATCCAAACAAAGATACAATGAGAAAGAAGGTAAGGTCAGGGAGATGCCATACAGCTGCCAGGGTAGCAAGATGTAAGGTAACAAGTCATGAGATTCATGGCAGAATATAAAATAATAGAAATTGTTTTTTAATTGTGAGAGCTAGTCAGTAATATGCCTGAGACATTGGATAACAATTATAATTAATGTTAAATCTTAGAGTTGTTATTTGGGACCTGGTGGGTAGATGAGAAACCTCCAAATAAATGTGGCACCCAAATGTTTGGCAAAAAATTTGACATAAAATCTAACAAAAGCTTTAAAAGTGCTTTTAAACACAGATGAACAGAGTCAAGTGTAGTTTCTTGGTAGGAGAATTTTCCAGGTGGGCTCTGTTTGCTAGAGGCAAGCACAAGTGTGCTCCTTTAAGAGGTGGTTTCCTGACTCAGTGTTAGCAGAACAATAACTGCACTGGTCTTTTTAAGAGGCCCTGCTACCTATATGGAGTCTACGAGCATCCAGCAGCATGGACATGAAACCTCCCCAGAGTTGGGGAAAATATACTTGGCTCCCTACCAGTTCCTCTGCTATAAAGCTAGACTATCAGGAAGCCAAGAATTGGTTTGGAGCCAGCCACTTTAGTCTTAGCCAAGCCCACTTGCCATTAAAAAAAAGAAGAAGAAGAAGAAAAAGAAAAAAAAACTCTACTGGTCAGAAAAGAATTACAGATGGAAAATAAAAACAGATTCTGAAAAAAAGCCCTCTAAACTGGTCACAGTGTGTTGACAAATATGCATGGAGTTTAGAGAGAGAGAGAGAAGATAGAAGATGGACAGAGTCATAGATTAAAAAATAATTTAATGATAAAAAAATGAGGTCCTTAGAGGAGAAATAGAACAATAAAAAATTATAATGGGCCATGTAAATATCGAAAATACACAGTCTAGATTATGTACATTATTGTGTTTTCTTTAAATTTTTTGACTGTTAATGAGCCCACTTCAGAGAGACATTTGATTGTGGGGACTGCTAAGCTAAACAAACATGTATATTTTAAAGATGTCTTGGGTCTAAGGATATGCTGCTTTGGAAAAGGTGTTCTACTGTTTCCACAGAAGACAAAATCTGTGGATTCCTTCCAGGCTAATATGTTTTGATTTAGCAAGACTCCCTGAAATGATGACCCAAGTGATCCAATATCCATGACAGCTTCAGGACTGCTGGTTGAGATGATCAACCACACAGGATACCCCAGTCAGGACCTGAACATAATTCTAAATTTTCTCAGTGTCCCCATAAGATAACAGTGCCCCCAATTGACAGGAAGTCATCTAGAAAGCTACTAATTCCCAAATATTGTTTATAAATGTTTGTTTTCATTTAAAGGGAGTCGATTATAAGTGGTTAATGGCCACAGCCAATGTTTTTCTAAAGAAAAAAGTAGATATGCTATAGAAAGGAATACTTTACATTAGTGAGGACTTTGATTTATTGATACAAGTTTAAGGCAAATTTTGTTATACTAGATGCATTTCTACTCTTGTTTAAGGTATTATGTTTATATAGGTCATTCGAAATGTAATATATACTTAAGAAATACAAATTTATAGTCATCTATAATAGTCAAACTTACCAACATGTTAGTTAGGTTCTCTAGATATACAGAAATATATTTCAGATGGATAGTTTTTTTTAAAAAAACTACAGAATATGGCATTGAAAATGTTTTAAAAACTTAGACTTTTCTTTGACAGTGAGACATGTCTTCTCCTGGGAGAATCAATTACTTCAAGTGGATGATAGGCATCAGAGAAGCTCCTTCTGGAGTTTGCCCTCAATGTGTGGTAAAATCAGCCATTTGGTCAAAGAAACTGCTCTTGCTTGAATTGCTTGATTGCTTGCTGTATAAACTGGACATGCAGGACCCACAGGAAAGTGACTACTGAACTTGCCAAAACAAGATGGGGTAGACCTACAGGGTTCCTGTTTCACAGGAGAAACCAACAGACATTCTGCAAGACAAAGAAAACAACTGAAAGTTTGCCAGTATAAGGAAAAACAGATCTTTAATTCCCTGCCCCTTAGAAAAGTCTGCCAGATACTATGGACCTATGGGCTGAAGATAGATGCCCCAGTGTTACAGAAGAACTTTGGGTGATTGTCCAAGCAGCCAGATTCTCTGTCATTTCTAAAGTTTTGAAAGCTGCTTACAATGCACTTCCAGTTTACTTAGGTAATGTTATATCCTTCTGGGGTCTTTGCGAAGTTGAAGATAGATAGTTATAGTTTCCCTTAGTTATGATAAAAGATAAATTAGATATGTTGGGCTTTGGTGTTGCACGCCTTTAGTCCCAGCACTCAGGAGGCAGAGGCAGGAGAATCTCTGTGAGTTCCAGGCTAGCCTAGTCTACAGAGCTAGTTCCAGGACAGGCTCCAAAGCTATACAGAGAAACCCTGTCTCAAAAAACAAACAAACAAACAAACAAAGATAAATTAGATGTAAACTTTACACTCACAAAGATAGGATAGATGATATTTTCTTGAGTTTTGCCAAATAGACTAACTATTGTAACTATAATACTTGTTTGGTACTTGTTTTGTTATGTATACATAATATATATATATATATATATATATATATATATATATATGTGTGTGTGTGTGTGTGTGTGTGTGTGTATAATTTATAATTTTACTATGTTAAAGTTAAAACCTTCATTTTTAATTAGACAGAAAAAGGGCAAAAATATGGAGTGTTCTTGTGTATACTGCAAATATATGTTGCTTTTATTGTTTGATAAATAAAGTGATTTGGCCAGTAGCCAAGCAGAATAGAGCCATGTGGACAATCCATACATAGATATGAAGAGAAAGAAGAGAGAGTCAGGGAGACTCCATGTAGCTTCCAGGGAAGCAAGAAGCGAGGAAACAAGCCATGAGTTTTGTGATAAAATATAAAATAATAGAAATGGGTTAATTTAATTGTGAGAGCTAGTTAGTTATATGCCTGAACAATTGGCCAAACAAGTATAATTAATATTAAGCCTAAGAGTGGTTATTTGGGAACTGGTGGACGGGTTGAGAAACCTCCAACTACAAGTTACTACAGTACCATTCTAAAAGTCCTTAACCTAGGCCTATAAGTTGAAGTGACTTTCCCTGTGCTTTTCTATGGAGAGTTTCAAGTACTACATTAGGATCTTTGACTCATTTTGAATTAATTTGTGTATGGGGGAGAGAGATGAATCTATTTTCATTCTTCTGCCTGTGGATGTCTTGTTTTCTCAGTACTTTGGTTGAAAGTCTGTCTTTTAGCCAATGTGTGTTTTTAGCATCTTTGTTAAAATCAGCTGTGCAATTATATTCCTGTGTCTCCCAGTCTATTCCATTGATCAGCATTTCTGGTTATGTGTTAATACCATACTCTTGTTGTTACCATGCTATATAATATCACTTGACATCCGGTATCATTATACCTCCTGTGTTTTACCATTTGTTTGCTGCTCGCTGGCTCCAGTCCAGAGCTCTAAGTGAAGGTCAATTATTTTATTCAATGCCATTTATATCTTATTTATCTTTGCTAATGTTACTTACAGCAATTCCAAACTATTTGTCATAATGTTCTCTGCTAATGGCAGAAAAGAATCACTGCTAGAGAAATAAGGAGTTGGTGTTGCTAGGTGATAACACCCATGAACAGGCCATGGATAAGAAGGAAAAGCTACCAGAAGGACATTCAGCAGTATAACACCTTAAGATCCATTTAAAAGGAACCATTGCTTCAAAATCTCCCTGTGGAGATCCTTACATAAATCTTGATAGCCAGGAGGTATCCATACGTTTAGCAAAATATAGCATTCTTTTGAAAGAGAGGATCCATGAACTTTATAGTGTAGAAAGATTGTCATAAGAATTTACAAAGATGATTGTGGTATTCCAAGGTGGTGTACTTCAGTTTTCTGTAATGAGATTTTGTCCAATTAAGCCAGGTGTTCTCTAGATCAATGAGTAGACAGAAAAGATAGCAGTCTCCTCTTTTCTGTGCTCCTGACATTCCATTCACGGGCAAGAAATGTGTGAAGCCCCGCATAAATACTTACACTTCACCAGTGTTCTTTTTTCTGTTTCTACATCGTATAATGTAGAAAATTCTGTGTGCAAGTAAAGAACATAGCAATGTACGAACACTCGTGCCTTAGTTAAGGTTTCTGTTGCTGTGAGGAGACACCATGAGCACCACAATTCTTATAAAGGAAAACATTTAGTTGGGGTGGAGGCTTACAGTCCAGAGGTTCAGGCCATTATCATTGCTGAAAGCATGGCAGCCTGCAGGCAGATGTGGTTCTGCCTATTTCTTGATGAGAAGGAAACAGGAAGTGGCCTGTGACACCCTGGGAGTACTGAAAGCACGGGACAATTCAAAGGCCACCCCCACAGTGACACTCTTCCTCCAACAAGGCCACACCTACTTTACAGGGCCAAACTTCCTAATAATGCCAATCCCTTTGGGGGCCATTTCCTTTCAAACAACCACAACTCAAGTGAAAAAAAAATTCACAAACTGATTACAGAATATTATCAGAAAAAGTACGTAAACCTCTGCCATACATATGTAAACTGTGTGAAAATGATTATTAAGTACTATTTGCCGTGTCATTGTAAATTATGAAGATACAAATGAGGTTATAGCCACAAATTTCCTTCACTCCTGACTAGTGGCACACTATTGACATAAAAGTAAGGGAGAGCATCATAATGCGCAAAATAAACATGTAAGTGATTAATTGGGTTATTTAAGAATTTCCTGTCAAATCAACATAAGCAGTAAGTACCAGTGTGAAACCCTTATGTGTGACTTACAGAAAAAGGGATGATTTCTGTGTCCTGGTAACCAAAGGTTGTAAACTCAAAATTAGCATTCCTGTATCCTTGTTTTATAAATTGTATGCCTATACTTGGACAGTTGTTTGGCCCGATGCAAGGTACAATACTACTGAAGTAGTATTTATTTTAGTATTAGTATTATTTAGTATTTACTTATTACTTTCTGTTTGGACATTTAAGCCAATAGAGAAACTGGTGAGATGGCTCAGCAGGAAAAGACACTGGCTTCTCTAAGTCTCATGACCTGAATTTAATACTTGGGACCCACATGGGGGAAGGAAAGAAATGACTCCAAAGAGTTGTCCTCTGACATTTTCACTTCGCTATGACACATTTGCATAAGTAAGCATGTACACCGACACATACACACACACACACACATATATATATATATATACATGCACATGCACACTCACAAATAAAAGTAATAAGAATTTTAAAAGTCAGTTGACATAAGTTATTCCCATTTTACATGTAATAAATATCTCTCTCAAAATTGAACTTTATTTGGGTCAATACAAGTAAAAGTAAGGCAACTGGCTTATAGCTTTCATTTCCTTCAGGGATTTGCTAGGCAGAAATGTAATATCACTCACTCAGTCTTCAATCCATAAATGGAGATTACACCACAAGGCTCTCATCCTAGAACTCTGTTGCAGTCTATGGCTGTATGCTCTCTTTGAACATCTTTGAATCTTAAATGCTATTTTTTAGCACAGTGTATTTTTACCAAGTTAGTACAACTCCTCTGCACAATTAATTACTTTGAAGGTTTCCTGGTGGTCATAGTATCCAATGGGATTTCTGGTGCTGCTCTGTTTGGGCTCTACCAGCCCTATAAAGTCTGTGGAGAAAGCACATCCACCTTTTGTGGGAGTTGAGGACTTCAAAAGGTAGACTCTTCACCTGGCAATGGTATTTGGTATACTACCCAACAACACCTGTTTTTCTCTGTTTACCCAAATGAGGATGGAAAAGGTTCTGCTTTGAATTCTCTCAAAGAAAAGCCTTCTGGATTCCTATTTGGAAATAGATGAAGCTTATAAACAAACACATTGACACTTACCAACTGTAAGACCTATTTCAACCTACATCTTCCATTTTCACTTTCCTCATAATTAAAATGCAAATTAGCATGCTTCTTTGATTTCTTCTAAATGATCAAAGCAAAATGAGATGATAATGTATGTAAAAGACATTTAACTATAAAAAGCTGTGCCAGCATGTTCTTTGCCCTACTGTTCAATATTTGCTCTTAATAGGTATTCCCAGATCATCATATTTATCTCTGAGAAACCATGCTGTTACAGAAAGTGCTATGTGTTTGCCAACAATATTTTGCACATTGGTCTATAGAGTGCTGGTGTCCAATGAATACTATACCTAATCTAATCCTCATAGTTTTTATTGAAAAATCATTCGCTGACTATTACTTATTGAATTTGGTTTTCTGGAAATTTTAAATTATTCCTAATGTAAATGAAGTCTTGATACAATACAAATTCTTACCACGTGGATTCCTTTTGAGATGTATGTAAGTCCAGTGTGAATATTGTTAAGAATTAGTTGTAATCTGTGTTTTGCAGGAAATTTCATCTAACTGTGTTGGGAGCATGTTTCTGTGTGAGAAACAAATGAAAACTTATTCTCCCTAGGACTGAAATTTTGAAAGAATAAATATGCTCCTTATGTTCCCCCAAATAGTGAAATACTGTTAGTGGACAAATATCTACTCATCTTTGATAGGGACCAATGTCAAAGCAAGGTAACAGGACCACTAAAGCCTGTATCAGTGAACAAATAAATTTATTGGTGCTATTTGCAAGAGGAAAACTTAAGAATACTTACAGGAGAATGGAGGACCCAAAGGCGGGTGCATTACTGTGGTGACACTAATTAGCCATAAAAGCTAGGCAGTGGTGGCACACACCTTTAATCCCAGGACTTAGGAGACAAAGGCATATGGGTCTCTCTGAGTTCAAGGCCACCCAGGACTACCAGAAATTAAATCAGTCTAAAGGAGTAACAGAGTTCACACCTTTAATCCTAACACTTAGGATCCCATGCCTTTAATCCCAACACTAGGAAGGTGGAGACAGGAGTGATATGGATGGGCAGAGAAAGGATTATAAGGCAAGAAGAGACAGGAACTCGGAGCTTTTGTCTCTGAGGATTCGTGGAGACAGGATTGCCATTTCAGCTAGACAGAGGTAAGTTCTAATTAATAGCTAGATTACTTTGCTTCTCTGACCTTCAGCTTGCACCTTGAACCCCAATATCTGTCTCTTGGTCTTTTATTTATCATTTATCATGCAACAATTGATGTCCAACATTAAAATACAAATTCACACCAAGAAAGCCTCTTGAGGTCACCAGTCCAGCCCCAAGCCTGAACTGCAGGCAGGACTCACACCTGAGTCCTACCCAACCAGCTAGGTTTTCTCCTTAAATCTTTGAGCAAGTTTGGGATTTTTTGGTTGCTGCTTTTCTAAAGTCTTCAGCTGCCACTCAAACTCAAAAGTCTTTCAGGCTTTCCCACTCCTCAGGCTGACACTCTCAGCTCACAGACATAAGCTAGTTCTCCAATTCAGATATGCTATGTCTCACAGTTCACTACCATTGTCAATCGGAAGTTCTTAAAGGAAGGGAATAGTTTAAAAAGAGATTTTCCCCCCCCCACGTTAAAAAATGGAAAACACTACTAAAATGGAGAAAACTGGTCTCCATGTGATTACATAATGGATGGTTCAAAATGGAACAAGTAAATGAAGGGATAATCAATGTAACCAGGATTGACATACTGTTAGTTATCATTTTGATAAGTTTTGTTGTTGGTTTGATAATTATTGTTCTATCTCTAAAAAATAAGTTTGTTGATATGAGTGCTAAAATGCAGGCCTTTGTAAAACTTATTAAAGCAGGTTATAGAGATATGGATACATGGAAAAACAAGTTAACCATTGCATTTTCAGGTTATAAAGGAACACTTCCAAGGTCTTAAAAGAACCAACTTTAATATATCCAGTAACCTTACAGGAAGTGCCAAATGAAAGAGGTTATATAAGAACTACTTGAAAGCTTGTGATAAGGTTAGATTTAGGGAAATTCAAGCAAGCTATGGTCTTGCATGTCATGCATTCACCATTTTTGAAGCAGATGATAAATGTATGGTCAGTTTGTAATAAAATTATCCCTATAGATTGGATAGATTTGATTAAAGCTGTGTTAGAGCCTAAATCTCTATTACAATGGGTTTCCCAGTTCAGAGAAAAGGCTAAGATTATTGAACAAAAGGCCAAAGCAAGAGGTATGGATATATCCCAAGATAGAATTCTTAGAGAAAGAGATTATGCTACTGTAAACACCCAGTGTCTTGGATTTATGCTGTGCAGCTGCTTTGAATGCTTGGAAAAACATTTGAGAAGCAGGAAGGAAAATATAATCATTTACAAAAGTTATGCAGGGCCCTGTTACGAGCATTCTTCCTGCCATCCTGGTCCCAATGCTTTGTATGTCCCAAATAACATACAAAGACTCTATTAGTTATAAGACTGTTGGCCAATGACCAGGGTCTCCTATTGGCTAGCTCTGTCTTAGTTCTATCACATTTCTATCAATCTAAGTATTTCCACACAGTCTTATCTTTCAGAGAAAGGATCCAAATCTCTTACTCCTCTGGGGTCCTAGATCTCAACTCTGGTGCCTTTGTTTCCCAGAATTCTTGTATTTCCTAGACCCACCTATCTTGCTTGCCTATTGGCCAACAACATTTTATTCATCAACCAATAGGAGAAACATATTTACAGGAAATCATTTATGGATTTCTTAAAAAGACTGCCATCAGCAATAAATAGAATGATATAGGAATCAGAACCTAGAAAAAAAAAAAACAATAAAATCTATGGCTTTTGAAAATACTCATGCCCAATGTAAAAGGATAATTAGGCCTTTAAAAGCAAGGTCAGCACCTTTGGAGGACTGTGTCTGAAATACAAATACTATTGAAGTTCATGGCTATGAAGATGATACATGGATAGGAGAGATGGTTTCAGCAGGTTTAAAGAAAAATTAAAATGTCAAATGTTTTAATTGTGGCAAACAAGGGCACTTTAAAAGGGATTTCAAATAGGACATTGCTAGAAACAATTCTTTTTATAAATAAAATCCAAACAGCACAGCCCTCCTTTCTGGATTATACAGAAGGTTTGGCAAAGGTGGACAATGAATGTAGTTCAACAATATAAAATCAAGGCATTTCTTTGCCATAGGGAAATGACTTGAGGGGACTCTTGCGGACCCCTATGGAAAATCCTATGTCAAATTCAGTTCTGTTCTTTTCTGTCACCATGGAAATCACTTCCCAGAGCAATTAAAGAGCCTAATACCTATTAAAAGAAATCATATCATTCTGGATGATAGAAGAGCTACAAAAGAGAGAAGAAAAAGGGCAGAAAAAATCACAAAATGAGTATATTGGCAAGCTCCTATAAATGAGCAGAGAACAAAATTAAAAGTACAAATAAATGATGTTATCATTGAAGATCTAGTAGATACAGGTGCAGACATAACAATTATATCACAAGAATTTTGCATCAGAATTGGTATCTTCAGGAGGTAAATGATAACTTTTAGGGACTAGAACTTTATCGCAGATAAAACAGAGCATAAGAAAACTTGAATGAAAAGGAACAGAGAGGAATATTAAAGCCATATGTTGCAAATATTGCAATGAATTTGTGGGGATGTGATTTATTAGAGAAATGGAATACTCAAATAAATATTCCTCCAAACTTAGAAACAAGCCATAAATTAACATATGGTTCTGACAAAAAAATGTAAGAAGGCATTGCAAAGAATAATCACTGATCATTCAGGTAGTACAAGAACAGGACATAACAGATTCAAATCTTCCAAAAACAGTCCTGCTTTAAAATAGCTGATAGACAAATCAATTTAGGTTGTGCAACAAGCCAGTATAGGAGCAACTAAATGTTCATATTGAGGAATCAACCAACCCTTGGAATTCTCCTGTATTTTTTATTAAAAAAGAAATCAGGAAAATGGAGAATGGTAACAGATTGAAGAGCGTTAATAAGGTTATATAGCCAATAGGCTCTCTACAGTCTAGAATTCCTTTGCTTTCTAAATTGCCTAAAGGATGGCTTCTCATAGTTACTGATTTTAAGATTGTTTCTTTAGTATAACATTATAAGGCAAGGACAGAGAAAAATTTGCATTCACAGTGCCTACTTATAATAATTTTCAGCCTTCTAAGAGGAATCAATGAAATATTTTCCCACAGGAAACATTAAATAGCCCCACTCTATGCTAATATTTTGTATTGGAAATAATCCATAAGCAATTTCCTCAATCTATAGTTTACCATTATGTGAATGCCATTTTATCATCTGATTCAAATATAGATAATTTAGAAAGAATGAAGAAGTAAAGAGAATTTTTACCTTGTTGTGGGTTGCAAATTACTCCTGAAAAATACAAAGAAGGGATTATATTAGTTATTTAGGCTATAAAATAGGTTTACAAAAAAAAGAAGCTTCTGTAAGGCAAAGGGCATAGTTCACAAGACCAAACAACAGCCCACAGATTGGGAAAGGATCTTCACCAACCCCACATCTGACAGAGGGGTGATCTCCAAAATATACAAAGAACTTAAGAAACTAGCCACAAAACACCAAATAACCCTATTAAAAATGGGGTACAGAACTGAATACACAATTCTCAATAGAGGAAATCAAAAATGGCTGAAAGAAACTTAAGAAAGTGTTCAACATCCTTAGCTATCAGGGAAATGCAAATCAAAACAACTTTAAGATACCATCTTACTCTTTCCACAATGGCTAAAATTAGAAACACCAATGACAACTTATGCTGGAGAGGATGTGGAGAAAGGGGGACACTCTTCCACTGCTGCTGGGAGTGCAAACTTGTACAGTCATTTTGGAGATCAGTATGGCAGTTCCTCAGGAAAATGGGAATCAGTCTACCACAGGATCTGACAATCCCACTCTTAGGCATATACCCAAATGATCCATATTCATGCAACAAGGACATCTGTTCAACTATGCTCATAGCAGCATTATTTGTAATAGCAAGAACATAGAAGCAACCTAGATGTCCCTCAACTGAAGAATGGATAAAGAAGATGTGACACATTTACACAATGGAATACTATTCAGCAGAAGAAAAAATTAAAAATAAATGGGATCTTGAAATTTGCAGACAAATGGATGGAACTTGAAGAAACCATCCTGAATGAGGTAGCCCACTCACAAAAAGAGGAACATGGTATGTACTTACTCATATATGGATTTTAGACATAGAGAAAAGGATCACCAGCCTATAATTCACACCACCAGGGAAATTAGGATACAAGAAAGAACCTAAGAGATTCATACAAGATCCCTCACAGAAAGAGAAAGGAACAAGATCTCCTGAGCATATTGGGAGGAGGGCAGTGAGTGAAGAGGGAGCTAGGAGAAAGAGATGGGGAGGAGAGGAAAGCATGTGGGACTAGGAAGATTGAGTTAGGGGAGGAATATAGGAGAGAAAGGAGAGAGAGAGAGAGAGAGATGCCATAAAAGAGAGAGACATTATACGTTTGAAGAGAAAACTGACTCTAAAAAATGTTTAGAGACAAAAAGGTAGAAATTAGGAGAGATTGATTTTAGACTCTTAATGATTTTCAAAGATTGCTAGGGGACATTTTCTATCTATGACACATCATTGGGATAAACCCTGATCTACTGATTCATTTAAACAAAACCTTAGATAGTGACAAGGAGTTAAATAGTCCCAGGGAACTAACACCTGAATCTAGAGAGAACTGGCTTTAGCAGAAGAGGAATTACAGATTGCACATGTGTATCACTTGGATCCAAAGCTTTACTGCATTCTAGTCTTATTATCCTCTAAGCATTCTCCTACAGGAATTTTAATAAAGAGAGAAGATATTATCATGGAGTGGGTCTTTTTACTATGTAAACCAAGTAACAAATTAAAAACTTATGTAGAATGATCTCTGATTTAATTCTAAAAGGAAAATTGAAACTTCATCAATTAGTATGGATAGATCCAGGATAAATTATAGTACCTCTTACTAATGAGGAAATTGAAAAATTATGAGTACAATGTGAACCTGGTAAGGAGCTTGTAGTAACTTTTTTGGGAGAGATTAATAAAAAGTATCCCACAAGCAAGATTTTTCAATTTATAAAGGGAATTAAATGTATCATTCCTCACATTGTATGGAAAACACCAATAACTGGAACCCCTACATTCTACACTGATGCAAATAAATCAAGAAAATCAGATTACAAATCACAAAATTTAAGTAAAAGGGGTCTAAGTCCTTACAATTCTGTCTGAATCATGGTGTTAGTAGATCATAAAGAACCTCTCAACATAGTTACTGATTCATAATATGCAGAAAGAGTTGTTTGTCATATTGGAACCACTGAACTTATACCAGATGATAAAGAATTGACATCATTATTTATTCAATTATAAGACATAATCAGGAATAGGAATCATCCTGTGTGTGTGTGTGTGTGTGTGTGTGTGTGTGTGTGTGTGTTTGTGTTTCACACATCAGATATCATAGGGCTCTGCCAGTCCCTCTAACATTAATGATGAAAGTGATCATCTATTGATAGGAAATGTACTAAAGGCCTGAGGACTTCATAAAAAAACATTATGCCAAATAATAAAGTTTTGAAAAAAAGACTTCTCCATCACTTGGTAATAAGCCAAAGACAAATATGGAAATAGCCTACTTGTTATTTATACAACCAAACTCCAATGCCTGCAGGAAGTAACCCAAAGGGCATTCAAAAGAATAAAATCTGGCAGATGGATGTGTTCCATTTTGTAGAATTTGGAAAAATAAAATATGTATACTACAGCATTGATACCTACCCAGGTATCAATGGACAACTGCTTTGAGTTTAGGAGAGGCTGATTCAGTAATTACCCATTTGCTAGAAATCATGGCCATCATGGATATACCTACACAAATAAAGACAATGACCTAGCATATATCCCTAATAAAATGAAACATTAAAACAGTTTTTGCTTATTATAATATAAAGCATATTACAGGATTTCTACATAATCCTATAGGGCAGGCATTTACAGGAAGATCAAGTAGAACTCTAAAGGATATGTTAAATAAACAGAAAAAGATGATAAAGAATCCCTAAAATAGACCACACAGTGCTTTATTAACTTTGAATTTCCTGAATGCTAATGAAAAGGGAATGACAGCTATGGAGAGACATTGGATAATAGAAAAAACTATGGAATTAAATCAGCTGGTATACTTCAAAGATGCATTGATCTCTGAATGGAAACCAGGACATTTGTTACATTGGTCAGGAGGTTTTTCGTTTGTTTCCACTGGAGAAGAAAAGCCATGGATAGCATCAAAATTGATAAAGATTTAATTTGAACAAAACACATCTTAGGAGAGATTATAGTTTAGGCTGTTTAATCTAAACTAATCTATAAACATAACAAATGCTTTCCATTTGATCAGATAAAACTTGCCAAAGGAGAACCTCCCCAAAATTTAGGATTGGGGAATGGTTTTATTCTTGTCTTTTCAGGAGAATAAAGGTATACATATAAGGAATATGGAGACCATTGCACAAATGAGATATCTGAAGAAAAATGACAAATTATCCAGAAAAATCATCCTAAGAAAAGGAGTAAATTGACTTATATCATAAGTATATCATATTTCTAACAGGGCACATTTTTATAAATTATCCCAAATGTTTGTTTCTACTTTTCTCTGCACATATATAATAAAAAATGGTCTTTTTGTAGTTTTGGTCCAATTAAAGGTTAAAGCTGGCTTGTAAGTGTGCCTCTGTCCTTCTCTAAATCCAAGCATTCCTGCTTAAGAAAAATAAAAAAAAAAATCTATCTCATGTCAGAAGAGCTGCCTGATAGGGAACAGAAGAAAACTAATATTTAAGGACTATTTTTATTGCCACTGATCTCTTAATTCTTTGGTTTTTATTGATTTTTAACAGCTTTTCTTAAAGCATAAATGTTATATTTATATAAATATTTATAAGATTAATATATGTATTTTAAAGTTTTGTCATGATATTGATGGTCATATAGAGTACTAAGTAATTCTAGAGAAAGGTTTCAGCTACCTTTCTGTACATGATTTCTGGTTTGAGTCTCTACCAGTTTTCTGCAGTGAATCATGGCCATGCCTAACAGTGACCTTTAAAGTCTCCAAAAGGAGGGTGGGGCCCCACAACAACTTTACCAGAACTATGATAACACCATTAAGCTCAACAATGGCAACTAAAAATGGAATTTGGACTACAAACTCCTCAGGACAATTTTGAGGTGGCCAGTGGAGATGATTCAGTCTCCCAGACATTGCACAGAACAATTTCAAGGTGGCTAGCTGAGATGATCCAGCTTCATAGACTACTCTAGCCAGGACTTGAGACAAGCCCTGTACTTTCCCATTATGCAGAGACAAAAATAATACAACTTGACAGTTAACCCAAAATGTTTCTTTCTAGAATCTCCTAAAGATGCTGTCACCCTCAGACAGCAGTAGATAACTTTAAGAAAATGATTCACACATTACCACGAGGTGAGGTGGGTGGTTTTTGGTCACTCATTGGGTTATGGACATTAGTCATTGTTTAGGGGGGATTGGTTACAAGTTGTTATTGGTTATGAACAGGAAGAAAGTTGAACACAGGAAATTAGATTCAGAGTTTTTGCTTTGAAAGAAAAGGAATACAGATATGATAGTATAAAAAAGGTAGATTATTGAATCTACTCTTTAAAAGTGACTACTAGTTTTAAATATTTTACATTAGATTAGACTTCTGCATATTTTAAACCAATATTGTATATTGATACAAATTTGCAATTGGCTAAAATATACTATACATATGTTTCTAATATTGTTCCTCATTCATCAATTTAATGAAACTTTCTAGTCCTTAAATGTTATTATTGCCAACTATATAAGATAATGAAGAAATGTGTGTTAGTAATTAGTCAACTATTACAATCGAACTTGTTGTCATATTAGGCATGTTATCAAGGTCAAGCAGAGATATATTTTATAAAGACAGGTCATCTTCAACACTTCAGATAAATATAGAATATGGCATTTAAAGTATTTTAATAACATAAGTTCTCTTTTTATGACAATGAGACATGGCTTCTCCTGGAAGCAGCAATCTACCTCAGAGAAGATGATGTCAAAGAAACTCACATAGAATTTACTTTTTTGTGACAAAGATAAGCCAATGGGCAAGAAAGTGCCCTTACCCCAACTGCTGACAGTAGGCTGTCCAAATTGGAAAAACAGGACACCAAAAAGAGTGACTGAAAACCTTGCAAAAACAGGCAGGATAGTCCTTCAGAATGTCCTGCTTCACAGAAATGTCTATCAGATATGCTAGGCCTATAGGTTGCAGATGCTCCAACATTGCAAAGGAAACTTGGATGAATGTACAGGCAGTCAACTGTTTTTGTCATTTATCAAATTTTGGGGTGTCATTTGATTGCAATCCCAGTTTACTCAGTTAATATTATTTCCTTCTCAGATGTCTGATGTCATTGAAGGTTAGTTAATTATAGTTTTCCTTGTTTACCAGACTCAGAAAGGAAACTCACTAAAAAAAAAAAAAATGTAAGGGGTATAAAGTTGAGAGACATAAAAAGATAATTTGATTATGTAAATTAGAATAGATAATAAATTAGGTACAAGACTTTGGACTCACCAAGACAGAATAGATAATGGAGTTATTTTCTCTGTATTTGTCAAAAGAGAATGGATTAGACATTGTTGATATAATTATTGCCTGTATATTTTCTATGTATTTATTGGATATAGTTTTTCTTATGTTAGTTGTAGGCATCTCTTTTTGTATTAGATGAGAAAGAGGAATTGTGATAATAGTTTATGATTTGTAAAAGCCACTGGAGATCAAAATAGCAAAGCAGCCATACTAATTCGTCACAGGAGTCAGGCAGTGGTAGCACACACCTTTAATCCCAGGACTCAGGAGAAAAAGTTGGATCTCTCTGAATTTAAGCTACCCAGGGCTACATGAGATTGAATCAGTCTAGTCTACAAGAGTAGGAGAGCTCATGCCAACAATGTTAGTTTCCTTCAGAAAAACATCTTAAATGTGGAAACTGCCACACCAACTCCAGAGTCCTCTGTGTGACATGACTTATGTCGTCATGCCAGACAGGAGATAGGTATCCCTCAGGGCTAAGCTCCCTGGAGGCCTCTGGCAGAGTGCCTGGTTCTGGACTCCAAAGAGTTTTGGATGTTCTCCAAAGATGCTTCACTTCCTGGGTTATGGGTTTTGCATAGTGTCTTTCTCGATATTATCTTTTTTCCTGTGCTTGGCATGGCCACTAGCATTTGAATAGAGAATGGTATGAAGAAGACTTAAGAAACAGGCTAGACTTTTAGCAGCACGCAAAATTGGCCTGACTGGCCATAAAAAATATTAAGCTTTATAAACTTCTACATTTCAGCCCGACAGAATTCTAAGAATAAAACTGACCTCAGGTCTGAGACTCTTAACCACTGTCTGGAGGCCAGATGGTACTCAGAGGGTACTTCTTGCTTTGTTCTTTTAGTTTCAAGATAAGTTGTCAATACGTAACCACTCATAAGATGTGACTGTGTATAGCCTGGCATGGGGTCAAATCTTAGTCCCTAGATCATATGTATATATCTGATGCTCTCGCTGAAGTAAGCTTGCAGCAGTTTCACAAGCCTCTCTTGTGTTTGTGTCTGTCTGCCCTTTGCCGAATCCATCCCTAACTGAGTACCTAGGACCCTGATCCTCTCCACACCACCCCCCCCCCCCGGGCAGTCAGAGCCCACTGGGTGGTCCGCGGCAGGTGGCGCCTAAACAGGGACATTTGGACAGGTAATTCTTTTTTCTCTTTTCTCTCATTTTTCCCAGGTGAGGGTAGGCTCTTGCTAAGGGATCTGCAGTCCTGCCAGTGAAGGTAGGCTGGTTAAGAGCAAGGAATCGAGGTGACAATGGGACAATCAAGTTCCAAAGGTAAGAAAATGTTCTTGTCAGTCCTGAGACACATGTTGGCAGTACATGGGTTGAAGGTTTCTGATCCAGCCGCATCAACATTCTATGATTTTGTGCTGCAGGTGTCACCTTGGTTTCTGGAGGATGGTAGCCTTAGCCTACCAGACTGGAAGAGAGTGGGTAAGGACATCAAAAATGTTGGAAAATGGAGAGGAGACTTTCCCTCAGCAGGCATATCCTTTATGGTATCTATGGATATGCTACTGGGGACAAGATCCTACTTGGCTCCTAATTCTCAAGTCACTATCCCTAAAGATATCTTAAAAGAAGTTATGACCAATGCTATATTGGCATGGAGGTCTATCCCTCCTCCTGGGACCAAGAGCACTACTTTGTCAGGGATAAAACAGGCTAATGAGGAGCCCTATCATTCCTTTGTCTCACGATTGGAGGAGGCAATTAATAGAATGATGCCCCCCAGTGAGGGGGCAGACATTCTACTCAAGCAATTAGCTTGGGAAAATGCCAACACTTTGTGGCAAAACTTGATAAGACCCATCACAATATCAGAAACAATATTAAGGCCTGTGTAGATGGCTCACCAGCAATAGTGCAAGGAATGGCCTACGCTACAGCAATAAAAGTACAAACATTTAGCACTTATGTAAAGAAGACTTATGGAGGAGGCAGGAACTCCCCCTCATGTTCCAATTATGGTCAGGAAGGACACATGAAAAAGGATTGTCCTAAGAATAGGCAACAGGATAAAGGGTGTAAGCAGCCCCCAGGCCTATGTCCCGGGTGCCAAAAAGAAAGACACTGGAGAAACGAACGCAGGTCAAAATTTCATAAGGATGGGAACAAAATAGAAGACAAACCAAAATAGTCACAAAACCAATAGAGGACAACCTCTCATCCCCGAAGTATTCTCTAGACATCGAGAAAGGTCACAGGCATCCCTGTGTTCCTTCTTCCCACATCTGCTGTCATTCCAAATTCTCTTCTAGAAAAATATTTACATTGGCGGTTTCCATGCCCATGTCACAAATTTGATGTATCTTCACATAACCCTAATTCAAACCCCAAAAGCTTTTGTCTTATTTGACTTAATGGTACATAAAAATGTTGGTTCTATCCATGTACCACGTAACAAAACATTGTCTGCTTTACCTCCTTTTCTTAACTACCAATGTAGGATGACATGTAACTCTAATGGATATGTTTATCTATTCAGAGCAAAAGGAAAAAAAGAGGTAATTCCAGGTAGTAAAGATTTTTTTTAATATTTTAAAAATATATTTATCATTACATAAAATATAACACTATGAAAAGACAAAAGCTACAAATAATAGGGACAGAAGAATGGGAAATCCAACTTAAAGGCATAGGAAAAAATATTCAACAAAATCATAGAAGAAAACATTTCCAGTCTACAGAAGGACATGCCTATGAATATACAAGAGGCTTACAGAACACCAAATAGGCTGAATTAAAAAAAAAAGAAAAAAACAGTCCCCTTGCCACATAATAATCAAAACAATAAACATACAGAATAAAGAAAGAATATTAAGAGCTGCAAAGGAGAAAAGTCAGGTAACATATAAAAGCAGACCTACCAGAATTACACCTGACTTTTTAATTGAAATAATTAAAGTCAGAAGGTCCTGCTCAAATGTTATGCAGACACTAAGGGACCACAGATGACAGCCCAAACTACTTCACCCAGCAAAGCTTTCAATAACAATAGATGGAAAAAAACAAGATCTTCCATGACAAAACTAAATTATAACAATATCTATCCACAAAGCCAGCCTTACAAAAGGTACTAGAAAGAAAATGCCAAACAAATGAAATCACCTATGTCCACAAGAACACAAGAACTAGATGAGCTTACAGCAGCAAATCCGAAAGAAGGAAATTGAACACACAATGCCATCACCAACAACAAAAACAAAAATAACAGGAACTAGCAACCGCTCATCTTTAATATCCAGTAATATAAATGGTCTCAATTCACCTATAAAAAGACACAGGTTAATAGATGGGATATGAAAACAGAATCTATCCTTCTGTTGCATACAAGAAACACACCTCAAACTCACAGGCACACGTTACCTCAGAGTAAAGGATTGAGAAAAAGAAATTCTAATCAAATGAACCTAGAAAACAAGCTGGTATAGCTATCCTAATATCTACCAAAATAGACTCCAAACTAAAATCAATCAAAAAAACAAAAAGATAAAGAAGAGCATTACATATTCATCACAGGAAAAATCCATCAACAGGAAATACAAATTCTGAACATCTATGCACCAAATACAAGGTCTCCTGCAATTGTAAAACAAACAAACAATAAAAAAAAACATTACTGAAGCTTAAATCACATATCAAGCTGCACACATTAATAGTGAGAAATGAGAGACTTCAACACCACTGGACAGATCTACCAGACAGAAGCTTAATAGACAAATAAGGGAACTAACAGAGGTGATGACTCAAATGGACTTAACAGACATGTATAGAACATTTCACCCAAAAGCAAAAGAATATACTTTCCTTTCAGTACCTCATGGAACCTTCTCAAAAATAGACCACATACTCAGTAACTTAGCAGATACCAAAAAAAAAAAAGAATAAACCCCTGTACTCTACCAGATTACCACATCTTAAAGTTAGAATTCAACAGCAACATTAATTTCAGAAAGCCCATAAACACATGGAAATTTAACAATCATCAACTGAACCATCACTGGGTCAAGGAAGAAAGAAAGAAAAAAGAAAGAAAGAAAGAAAGAAAGAAAGAAAGAAAGAAAGAAAGAAAGAAAGAAAGAAACGAAGGAAGAAAAAGAAAGAAAGAAAGAAAGAAAGAAAGAAAGAAAGAAAGAAAGAAAGAAAGAAAGAAAAGACTTCCTAAAATGAAAATGACCTCACAACATACCCAAACTTATGGGACACAATGAAAGCAGTGCTGAGAGGAAAGTTCACAGCACTCAATGCCTACAGAAAGAAGCTGGAAAAACCCCACACTGGTGAATTAACAGAACAACTGAAAGTGCTAGAACAAAAAGAAGCAAGCTCACCCAAAAGGAGTAGATGACAGAAACAGTCAAATTGAGGGCTGAAATCAATACAATAGAAACAAAGAAAACAATGCAAAAAATCAATCAGATTTGGTATTTTGAGAAATTCAACAAAATAGTCAAACCTTTACCCAAACTAACCAAAAGACAAAGAGAGAATATCCAAATTTACAAAATCAGAATGGAAAAGGGGGTTATAACAACAGACACTGAGGAAATCCAGAGAATCATCAGGTCATACTTCAAAAAACCTGTAACCTACAAAATTAGAAAACTTTAAGGAAATTGACAATTTTCTATATAAGTACCACATACCAAAATTAAATTAATAACAGATAAGCAACTTAAATATACCTATAAACCCTAAGGAAATAGAAACAGTTGTCAATAATCTCCCAACCAAAAGAAGCCTAGTTCCGGATGGATTCTCTGCAGAATCCTACCAGAAGTTCTAATACTCTTCAAATTGTTACACATTATAAAAACAGATGGAACATTGTCAAACTCTTTTTATAAGGATGCAGTTACCCTGATACCTAAGACACACAAAGACACAACTAAGAAAGAGAACTACAGACCAATATCTCTCATGAACATAGATCCAAAAATACCCAATAAAATACTGGCAAACCAAATTCAATAACACATCAGAAAATTCCATCCACCATGACCAAGTATGCTTCACCCCAGAGATGCAGAGATGATTCAATATATGAAAATTCATCAATGTAATCCACCATGTAAACAAACTGAAAGAAAAAAAAGCACCTGATCATCTCACTAGCTGCTGAAAATGCCTTCGACAAAATTCAACACCCCTTCAATGATAAAGGTTTTGGAGAGAATAGGGATGCAAGGAATATAAATTAATATGATAAAGGCAATATACAGTAACCCAACAGCCAACATCAAACTAAATGGAGAGAAACTCAAAGCAATCCTACTGAGATCAGGAACAGGACAAGGCTGTCGCCTCTCTCCTTATCTATTTAACATAGCACTCAAAGTTCTAGCTATAGCATTAAGACAACAAAAGGAGATCAAAGGGATAAAAATTGGAAAAGAAGAAGTAAAACTCTAACTACTTGTGCATGACATGTTAGCTTATATAAGTGACACCAAAATATTGTGCTAGAGAACTCCTAGCAGGATACAAAATTAACTAAAAATAAATAAATAAATAAATAAATAAATAAATAAATAAATAAATAGTCTTCCTATATACAGGTGATAAATGGACTGAGAAGGAAATTAAAGGAACATCACTCTTTACAATAGCCACAAATAACATAAAATATCTTGGGGTAACTCTAACCAAACAAGTGAAAAACCTGTATGATAAGAACTTCAAGTCTTTAAAGAAAAATATTAAAGAAGATATCAGAAAATAGACAGATCTCCCATGCTCTTCAATAGGTAGGATCAACATAGTGAAAAAAAAAGCAATCCTACCAAAAATCATCTACAGATTCAATGCAATCCCCATCAAAATCCCAGCACAACTCTTCACAGACCTTGAAAGAACAATACTCTACTTCATATGGAAAAACAAAAGCCCAGGATAGCCAAAACAATTCTGGACAATAAAGAATCATTTGGGGGCATCACCATCCATGACTTCAAACTGTACTATAGTAATGAAAACAACTTGGTATTGACATAAAAACAAACAGGTAGACCAATGGAATCAAAATTGAAGAACCTGATGTCAACCTACACACATATGAACACCTAATTTTTGACAAAGAAGTTAAAAATAAAAATGAAAAATAAAACATTCAACAAATATTGCTGGTATAACTGACTGTCAACTTGTAGAAGAATGCAAATAGATCCATATGTGTTGCCATGCACAAAACTCAAGACCAAGTGGACCAAAAACCTCAATATAAATTCATCCACACTGAATCTCATAGAAGAGAAAGTAGAAAATACATTTAAACCCACAGGCACAGGAGACCACTTCCTAAATAAAACACCAGTAGCACAGACTCTGACAGCAACTATTAATAAATGGGACCTCTTGAAACTGAGAAGCCTCTGTAAAGTAAAGAACAGGGACAATAAGACAAAATTGCTCCATACAGAATGGGAAAAATCTTCACCAAACCCACATCTGACATAGGACTGATCTTCAAAATATACAATGAACTCAAGAAACTAGATATCAAGCTACCAAATAATCCAATTTTAAAAATGGGGTACAGATCTAAACAGAGGATTCTCAACAGAACAATCTCAAATGGCCAAAACACACTTAAGGAAATGCTCAACATCATTAGTCATCAGGGAAATGCAAATCAAACTACTCTGAGATTCCATCTTACACCATTGAGAATACCCAATAACAGGGGATCTTATACTTATTCTACCCATAGATTAGTGCAGCTTTTAGACCTCAGCAGAGACATTTCTTTGTGAGACAGGCAACAGTTAATGTAGAAACATACAACTGGTCCAAGTAGATATAGTAAATGTATGTGGAGTGTTCAACCACAAAGGAGTCACCTGCATCATACTCCTTTCTCAAAGCCTCTGGGACCACTGGGGAAGATGGGTCAGAAAGATTGTAAGATCCAGATATTGGGGATGACTAGAGCAAAACAATGTTTTCTAAACACAACAGGATCTCAGCACTCATGAACTCACAACAGCATCATTGTTTGCCCAAAATCAAGGTAGTAAACTTTCAAGCATGGGATGGGGGAACTTAACAACCCCCACCCATAGTTGAGGAGATACTGGCTTTTGTTAGCTTCTGAGGAACATGAGTCTGTTTTCTTTATGGGTGTGGTTTCCGGTAGGTCAAATATGCTCCAGTGGATGACCTCAGGCCTAAGATTTGGATCAATAAGTTGTAAAAAACAAACAAACAAAAAATCCCAGTGTTCTGGAGGCAAGAAGGTTGGATCTCTGTGAATTCAAGGGCAACCTGGTCAAACAAATAAAATACAAGAAAGAAAGAAAGAAAGAAAGAAAGAAAGAAAGAAAGAAAGGAAGGAAGGAAGGAAGGAAGGAAGGAAGGAAGGAAGGAAGGAAGGAAGGAAGGAAGGAAGAAGGGAGGAAGGAAGGAAGGAAGGATGAAATTGAGAGTCTATGAAGATTAGAGGTGTGTCTAGGAGGGGTTGGAGAGTGTGGACCAGTGGAGGTGGGTCTAGGAGGGGTTCTGGGAGGAGAAAGTCATGCATGTGATCAATATACATTTTATGTATGTATAATTCTCAGAGAATTAATAAAATGACTTTATTTTTAAAGTCTCAAAGGATTAGCTTCCTGACTTTTATGAGAGACCTATTTAACCAAAATTTTGGATTTATCTGGCATGTTGAATTAATTATATGGAATCTATTATTAAATAATAAGCATTTATACTTTGTAAGAATATACTCATTAATTATACTTAATAAGTGTAATGTGTATATAATTTATAATATAAAATAATAAGCTGGGTGGTGGTGATGCACACGTTTAACCCCAGCACTCAGGAGGTAGAGGCAGGCAGATCTCTGTGAGTTTGAGATCAGCCTGATCTACAAAAGCTAGTTCCAGGAGAAACCCTGTCTCAAACCCCCCTCACAGGTCCATGCTTTGAATGTTTGGTACCCAGCTGTGTCACTATTTTGACAGATTCTTGAAACTAAGACATAGGTCACTAGGAGCAGGTCCTAGGGGTCATACTGTTTCAGGGCACTTTCTAAGGAACTGGAGATAGATAGATTCAAATGATTCTCAAGCAATACTCTTCCCTTTATTTTCTTGTTCATACCATTTAAAAGTCTTCTGAAAATGACAAATGGTATACCGGTCAACTAATTTACCACTTCGGCAAAGTGTACATAAAGTTATGAAAATATCCTTTATAGTTCCTATGGATGCCTCAATTTCACTTTAAATTAAAAGAATGATTGTTTCAGTAAAGGGAATGTTTTAAATGCTAAACAAAATAGCAATGATAATCTTTCACTGCAAAGAAAACAAAATTTTCATTTTCTCCTGTTGCAAAATTTTGATATAATGAATTGAACAGCAGATTAAAAGCCTGTCATCTGTAATTAAGCTGTGAAGTCATTCATCTCTGGTACAATAGTATCCAAAGCAAGAAAAACATGGCAATTTTGATGGATTATAGCGAGTTACTACAACACCTTAAAAATAGACTTTGCATTCATTTATCTCAGCTACTAAATTGTTATTCCCTGAGAAGATGAAACTCGTGAAATTATATTGGCAGAATGTCATTTACATAATTGTCATTACTGATAATTGTTTGTCCTAGAAAAAATTAATTTGAAAATAAATGAATGAACAATGTGTATACTTTTAAAATTTGTATGGGTAAATAGGAATTAACTTATTTTGTCAAATTATAATTTATAAATTTAATCATAAAAAAAGATGTAAGAACCAAATTTACATTTTAAGCTTTAATTGCTATGCCTAAGACATCCAAGAAACAAAAATGTCTCTGATCTGAAAGCCCCTTGCTTAAGGACAGATAGTTCCTGAAGTGCTGGAGACTACTGTTTATGGGATATAACAAGCCACATGTGTCCACTACCCTAAACAAGTGTGTTTGACCCATCTGTACCAGATGTGCTGGATCACAGGTGGGCAGAACAGTCACAGCCAGGAATTATGTCAGGATGTATGCTTGCCCCTGATTATACCTGATGGGAAATACATTAAGACCCTGCAAACCATAACTCAGGATCATTTTCTGGAAACCCAGAGAGTTCATCAATCTGGCCAGTATTTAATTAAAGCTTGCTTCAAATTTGGCTTTAAACTGGGATAGTAGTCTTGTTCTCAACCAATGGGATCAACATATATTAGATTATTTTAAATAAAGGCCCTGTAATCTGTCATGAATATTCATATTCTAAATAATGAATAAAATGTATTTAATCACTTTATAAACAAAGCCAAAGCATATTTCTTCATTATGATTTAACTATATTGTTTCTTGAGAGAGAAAATTGGAAATAAACTTTCATATTATGCAATCATTTGAATTATTTGTGAACTTCCATATCTTCTAATTGATGTTGGATTCAAAATATAGATAAATTATTCTAACAATGGAAGGAGCCAATGCAATGGAGCTAAGATAATGTATTTCATGAATACTTATAGAAATGATTCTTAATGATATTCTGTTATACACATAGATTGATTCCTCGCCCAATAGTTATGAGAAAGCCTTCACCGAGAAACTGGTGGAATAAATATGCAGAGACTCACAGCCCAAACATTAAGCAAAGCTTAAGGAATCCTGTGAAAGTTGGGAGGAAGAATTTAGAACCCAGTGGGTCAAAAATACCACACAAAACCCCACAGAAACAACTAACCTGTGCTCACAGGGACTCAAGAAACTGAATCAACAACCAGGGAGCCTGCATGGGATTGACACAGCCCCTTGTATATCTAACAATTGTGTGCAAGACTCCTAACTGTGAGAGCAGGGGCTTTCTCTGTATTGCCAGCTTTGGGGAAGCATTTCTCCTACTGAAGAAATTGCCTCACCCAGCCTTAATAGAAGAGGAAGCGCCTAGTCTTGCTGGGACTTGATTTACCATGGCTAGCTGGTATCCATGGGAGGCCCACCTATATCTGAAGGGAAACACTGGAAGAGTAGTGGATGGATCTGAGAAGAAGAGAAGGAGGGGAGGGAGAAGGAGCTGAGAAGAGAGGAGGGAAGGGAAACTTTGGTTGGGATGTAAAATAAATATGATTCCAAGTTGAAACTAAAATACATCCATGTGACATTGCATTCCTCACCTCATACCTCCCAGGGATTATCAATATTTGTACCCATAAATAACTGGATTCTTCATGGAACTAAAATAATATAATCAGAAGGAAAATGGGATAAAGATGGAGAAGTTAGGAGGATTTCTGAGTGCCCCCCAACCAATCCTCAAGTTTATTGAATTGTGAATGCAACCACTTACATTATACTCTAACCCCCAATATCTCATGATGTGACTACATTTGGAGATGGGGCCCTTTTAGAGAGAAGTTAGTCAAAGTAGTGTTGATAGGGTAGACCCTGACCTAATATGACAGGACTCTTCTACGTAAAGGAACCTTGGGAGTATATAGAGACATAGCAACAGTGTGTTCAGAGAATAGGTCCTATGAATCCACAGCAAGACAGAGATCTCAGGAGAAAGTAAAACTGCCAGCCATCTTCATCTTAGATGCCCAGGCTCCAGAGCTATTAGAACACACATGCTATAGTGGAGTATAAACCTGACTAATTACCATCAGACTATCAGATTTTTATATCCATAATGGTTTATTTGCTTAATGTCCCTTACAGGTCATAGTCCAAAAAAGGCCATGTCTTTTCTTTCATAGATGTGGGCTTAAAGTCTTTTTCTAGAAATTAGAGGCTTTGGCCTCTTTTTTTTTTTTTTTTTTTTTTTTTTTTTACTTTATTAAATAATTTAAACATACTGTGTACGCTTAAGGAATAATATATGACTATAGGTGACATGAACATTTTCCATAGTACATGAATAGTGCTAGCAAAGATATGATGGTGCAGGTGTTGAGTGCACCATGTCAAGGATCTCAGGGGAAATGCTCTCAGGATTAGGACAATGCACAGGCATGTAGAAGCTCACACATCTATAGCCAAGGTCTAATAGTGTGTCCTCTCTTCAGCCAGCAACACATTTTTTTTTTTTTTTTTTTTGCCCCTTTGGTTATAAATACCTCAGGAAAACATTAAGTGAGCCCTTATCTCTTGATCTTGGAAAGAATGGAGCTAAAGATAAGCAATTACAGGAGAAGAATAGAATATCATTGGCCCCCATTATACCTGAAACAATCTGAATGTACTCATAGCATCAATAATTGGGTGTATACATTAATATAAAGGTACGCAACTAACAAGGTAAATGATGAATACTCAAAAAGCCCATATCCCACCTGTACAAAAAATCATGTAGTAAGTCACATAAAATGTCAACACTGTCAAGGAAAGTAATCATCAGAACAGATATCAATATGAGCTAATTAAAATTTGAATTATATCCTTATGCAACTTTTTAAATATAATATACTAAATATCTATAAACACAGATATAACTTCAAAGTCATGGTTTTATTTCAACTTTATGTTTTGCTTTGCTTTGCTTTCATTTATACATTCATTTCACAGGCAATGATTTCTGGCATTTGTACAAAATAAAGAGTTCAGGCACCAAGGAAATAAAATGATGATTCATAAAAATTTCCAGCCAACATGTATTATGTATCATTTGAGACTTTATGGTGAACATACTACAAGGGACACTAATATCTCTATTCCATGGCCTTTTACTAAAATGTAACAAAAAGAAATAGATAGAACCTAAATATGGCCATTGTCCCGACTTCATACTGATCTGCCCTTCATTTTCTAAACATTTACCTAGAACTGATGTTGGCAACAGGCTCTGATGGTGCCCTGTGGAGTGCTGAAGCCGATTCCATGGCTGGATACTTGTAACACTCTGGGGCCTGGGATTCTGCCCACTGGAACAGTGGACTTGACACAGCAGCTGCATATTTGGAAATCACAGCTGGAAAGTCTGTGGAGAATAAATTTGAGCTAAGAAGTGTCAGCAAACCATTTCATGCTCTTCCGAAAATGAAATTATATTCATTTATTACCTCAACAATTTTGACCGAATATATATTGAAATACATCACAAAAGTAGTTTTCCTTAGCTTCTTGGTGCTTAATCATAGCTCAGCTATATTTTTAGAAAAAAAAATTGAGGATAAAGTTGGTTTTGCTAACAAACCAACACCAATTTTTATGCGCTGTTGGTATCATGCCTCATGATGTAAAGGACTGAATACAGTTGCATCCAGCCTTAGAGGACTGCACTGAAAGCAGGAAAACTGTGAAGGGAATTGGGAGACCCCTTTTAAGCGTTCATGGTGGACACTGTGGTGAGGCTTTATGTAGGAAATGCTTCCACACGGTCCAGGGGTTAAGGTTTGCTCTCCAGGTACAGGGGCTATTTTGAAAAGTGTTGGAAACTACAGGGACTAGACCTTGGAGATGTTGCTCCTGCCTTTCCCTGCTTTTCCCCACCTTTCCCCACCTTTCTTTTTATTTCTGGCCGTTTTGAGGTGAGCATCTCTACTCCACTATGCCTTCTGCCATAACAGCCTACTTTCCCACTTGCCAAGGTACAACAGACCCAACTTACTATGGATTGGATGCACCAAACCTTGAGTTGGAGCAGATCTTCCCTCCTAGAAACAATTTCTCTTAGGTATCTCCCACACTGATTAAAAATAAAAAAATAAAAAATAAAACTGCCTCCCATGTTCCCAGTAGGATACGAATTCACAAGATTCCCTGGTGATCAATGGTTAACTTCTGGATCAATGGTTAATTCCAGATTCCTATTGCTCAAAATAAGACTACGTCCTAACTCCCTATTAGCTCTGAAAACAGTGAATCTGACTTTATCTTCTCCATCTTATCTAACAGAATTCCTTCTAGATGAAATCCCTAGTTCATCCTAATCACACTAGAAGAAACCCATCCACTTCATCAATATTCAAGAACATTTTCCGAGTGCTTGGGAAGAGGGATTAACTAGTGTGAGATAGTGGCATAGCACATATGGTTTACGAAAAAAAAACTCACTATTCTAAAGAAATCATTGGTAGTTCACTCATCTAATTTAAAATCTTAACAAGAAATACATTAAAGCAGAAATTCTTCGATGCTTGTTATGTCCTTTTGCAACCTTGTGTGCACGATATTAGTCATTGGTGGTTTGTTTCTAGACTGGCCTCTCATTGAAGTCTCGTTTTGGATCAAATCTAGGAAGCTGATCCATGTGAAAGGGGCTATTGTTCCTCCTTGATAATTACTCAGCTGCTCTCTGTATGGAACTTCCTCTGTGGCATGTGTTCCAGCAATTTAAATTTTTTCTTTAAATGGGAACAGTAAATAAATGCAGGTGTGAAATTTCTAAATATAAGATTGAATTGTTTGTAACTTAGAGCTGCAATTTGTATAGAACATTAGTACTTCTATCCAGCATGGATGAAACTTCAAGCTTTGTTTTAGTAAGAACAGAATAGAGTGTTCTTCGCTTTTTATAGTAACACCAGGTAAGTTAAGAGTTAATATGCTTTTCTATCTTAGGACTGAGCCCTGAGAAGAGGAGCATATATTAGGGGGAGGGGCAAAGGGTAAAGCCCTGTAGTATGTACAGTGAGGCTGAAACTAAGTCAGGAGAACTACACCTCCCCTAATAATTCGCAAAGAGAATTTATTGCCAGAAATACTGGTTTCTGTGCTATTCCAAAACTTACATACCGAGCCCCAAGTCCCACCTTAGGAGGTGGAGTGTTTGAAATATTCAGTTATGAATGTGATGTCCTCATGAATGGGATTAGTGCCCTTATAAAAAGAAGCCAGGGCATCCAGTCAATGTCCTGTGATAATGACCCAAGAATAGGATGTCTCCAAGCCAGAAGAGGACCCTCATCATAGCGCAGCCATGTTTTATCCAGATTCCAATGTTCTATTGTCAAGAACAATGTGGAATAAATTTTTTGCGTTCATAGTTACCCAGCCTCTGGTACTTTGTTACAGTAGCCTAAACTGACTAAGGCACATCCCCATAAAACATTTTTGTTTTTCTCTATGATGTTCTTGATGAAAAACAAAAGCTAGACAATTGTTAAAACAGAAAAATCATGCTTAGTTCAAAACTAATAATAGGAGAAGAAAGACCATAGCACAGAACTTGGCTCAATTTCAAATACAGCATAGTTCATGAAAATTTATACTCAAGGATCAAGATTAAGGTTAGTGGGTACAAACTACGAAGCAGAGACATTCAGAGTAGGGGGACTTTTGACAACAGTTTCTAGCAGGATTCTTCCTGAAGACAGGCAAGAATGATCATCCATCACTCTGGGGGATGATAGAGTGGAGTATCTCCTCTGATATCAAGGGATCAGATATTGAGGGTATATGGCTTTGTAAAAATTGCCTGAGTAGAGCTCCTTGATAAACTTTATTTTACAAGCAAGAGCACAGATAGAGTAGAAGATTCAATAACCTGAGTAAAATTTGATTCAGAAAAAAAAAATTGTCAACCTTCTTTGTTGTCCTAGAAAAGAAGAAATAGCACCCTCTTTCTCTCCAACAAAGTGAGGAGCTCACTTACCACCCCCATTAATATCTCATCACTCTGAATATCCATAGATCCCTAAATACTATCTGCTCCCCCTGCCTATCTCCATCAAGAATCCCCATATAGCTAATATTTCCTACTAACAATTTCTAGCCTCATTTCCTTGGCTATATATTCCCAGTTGCTTGTGTTAAGTTTGAAGTTGAGGGCAATTCCTTTCCTTCACTGAAAACCCTGTTGCCTTGGTCCCTGTACTTACCACAGTGGTCTAAATGAAGTAATTCTTTTTCCACTTCTTAAAGATACACTTTTTATTTATGTGGACTTGTGTGTATACCATACATTTGCAGGTGCCCACAGAGGCCAGAAGAAAACACTGAATTTCCTGGAGCTGGAGTTAAAGGCAACTATGACATGGATGCTGGGAATCAAACTTTGGTCTTCCGAAAATATTCTTAGCCATTGAATCAGCTCTCTGGCCTTGAATAATGTCATTCCTTTTACTTATTAAGAAGTATCATCAAATATGTTTTTCTTCCACACTAACTCTGTTAGATTTTGGTGGCTATGACAGATCCATGAGACAGTAACTCAAGTGTGGAAAGGCTAATTTGGCTCATGGTTTCAAAGACCTCAGTCTTTGGTCATTTGGTTCCATTGTTTCTAGAGTCATGCTTGGCAACGTGGCTAAAGATTATAGCAGCAAGCCCATTGTGGAACAAAGGGGCTCATCTCATGGCAGAGAAATGATAGAGTACCTAAGAGGAAAGGTCTAGGGACAAGATACCTTTCAAAGACACAATGAATGTTGACCTATTCTCTCTAACAAAGCCCTACTCCTTAATAGTTCATATGGCTATCAACTCCTAATGCATTAATTTATTTATGAACTCTATTGATGACATTTCCCAACTTCAAGATTCAATCACATCTCAAAATTTCAAAGGCCTTTCAGTAGCTGACCAAGTCATTAACACATGAGTCTTTCGTAAATGTTTTTAGAATCAAACCATAACAATGACATATAACATAATCTTTCCAGGGACTTTATTTCAGGTGAGAAGATTCAATTCACTTCTAAATTCATGAATAAATGAGACAGAACAATGTTTCATATGGAGACTTGTAAAGGAGTAAGAGTTACCAACAGTTTCAATTTTGTTTCCAATTGAAAGTTATATAAATATTAGTATGATTTGTAAGGAAGCAATTACAGCCTGCATATAAGAGTAACCAAGTAAAAAACATGAATGTTCATGTGCTAATTCACAATTATTAATATTTTACATCATTTGTAGTTTTAAGAGTCCAAGATGGTGAGTTCTGGATCATTGAGCCCAAAGCTTCTATGTGAAAGGACTGAATGTTAGCAAATTCTTAAGGCAAAGGACATGGAAATTTGTATGCAATGGAACCAAGAAAGGAAAGCTATCAGTCAAATAAAACCTGTGTCCAAGGAGAGTCACTGAGGCACCAAGACTAACATTGGTAGTCTACATCACATTCCACAAAGAAAGGAAAAAGTTGTTCTTTTTAAAAAGGCTTTATTTGCAGGGGAGCAGGAATTTAATCAAAAAAGCCAAATCCCATGTCATCATCTGACTCATCAGATTCTTCCTTCGTCTCGTCTTTCTTCTCCCCTGGAGAGATAGCTCAGTGATTAAGAGCACTGGCTGCTCTTCCAGAGGTCCTGAGTTCAATTCCAAGCCACCACATGGTGGCTCACAACCATCTATAATAAGTTCTGGCTTGCAGGCAGACATGCAGACAGAATGTTGTATACATAATGAATAAATAATTTTTTAAAAAAAGAAAGGAAAAACAATATTCAGTTTAAAATTTTTTACTGTACCAGAATAAGTGACAGACTGTCACAAGCAGGTATAGGTGATCCACATGGTGCTTAGCCTTAGGGACCAGAGTCCACCTACCCACACTAAACCAAAGCTGACCCCTCTGGAAATACATTTGATGAACACAGGTTGCACCTGGATGCCCCCTAAGCCAAGATGTACTCAGAGAGTAAGTGGAAGTGGCCATCTCACACCAGCTACTGCACACTTGCCCCAAGCTGTGCAGAAATAGAGAGATCTTCCTAAGATTCCACCTCAGGTGGGGAAAAAACCCAGTAAATCCCTCAAGGAGGACAAATTCCATATGAAGAGTCAGCAGCCTCTGCTTTCATCTCTGTTGGCAGGCAGGTCTTCAACCTCATGGACCTCTAAAGCCTTGCATCTGCTCTACCCTTAACCATGGAGGCAAGTTCAGATTAGTCACTGTATCCACTCAACACTGGGCATCCAGCTCAGAAAAACAAACCATACATTCAAACAGAGGCATCGGTGATCTGGCCATCTTCCCTACAACTTCCTTACTAATCCTTGACTTTCGTCATTTCATATTTAATTCAAGAAATAACATGCTTTGGTCTCAGATGCAACATAATTAAAATCCCAAATGAGGTACCTACTAGTCCCACAATCCAAGACAAATCAATTTGTGACCTTTGTTTTCCATATCTGTAGCTATAGAGCAAAATGGGTAGCATACACGAAACACCTAGCACCAAGTGAAAATACTCATCACCCCATGAAGCACCCAGCACCACGTGTGTTTCACAGGCACAGGTGCTTCAGAGCTTGGCTTCTTCCTGCAGCTCTGACATCTGCCTTAATCTCAGTAATTAGACTAGGCTGTTTGGCTCTTGTTCCTCATTTTATAGCAGTGTTCTTGGGTGGATTCTGGTTAAGTATAGCTATTCTGTACATTAATTTTACTTTTTTCCAACAAACTTTAGTCCCACAGAATTGTGTGTTTGGTGGTGACTTCTGAAGTATTTCTACAAGTCAAATGCTTATGTTAGTTGCATAGCTACTAAAATGTATCCTTGATGAAAAATAATAATATTTGAGAGTATCTCTTTAAAGTATTAGAAAAGCACAACCCATCCCAGGTACTTGAGCTTCAGCTGGAATGTTAAACATTAGAGGGTGCCTGACAAGATTTCTCCCAGCTCCCAGAAAACTGTGGGAGCTACAAAACAAACTCAAGCTTCCACTTGTTTGGATGCTTCCTCTAACTGCTCTATTGCAGCCATTCTCTCCCTGTGGTTTTATTTTCATGTTATGAGATTGACTTTCCACTTCACAGCGTTCACAGGCTTGTTTCCTACGGAATGCCTCACCAAACACTCAGGTACTGTGCTAGCAAGGATAAAGCCATCTTTTGGCTTGGATTTCTGTGGAAGTTACCTGGGAGTCAAATAAAAATTAAGATATATTCGCATTCAGTGAAATAACTAAGGCTGGGGAGGTGGCTTTGCTAATAAAGATGCCACCACCCATCCCAAAATACCTGTGCTCCATCCCTAGACCCCAACTGGCCCCCACATCATGGAAAAAAGATGAACTCCTACAAGCTGTATTCTGACTTCTACATGAACACTCTAGTACACAACAACACCCAGAGACATATAAAAAGATAAATGTAAACTAAGTGTCCCATACCAAAAAAAACACACTCGAATAAAATTTTGAAAGAAAGTACCTAGCTATAATGACTACAATGGAATACCATTATCATTCACACTTAATTATTTTGAGTTTTCATTTAGAAGAAAATATGTGTGTTGTCTATGGTAAATCTAAACAGGGCCTTCCGGCATGCCAACTTCAATGAGAAAGCCCTCCAGAAATTTCCATTAATTTCTGGAAGGACCCCTTCTAGATAATAGACTTTTGCTGCACTCCTCTGCTCTGTTCAGCCACAGCTGTGTGTGTGGCCCACCTTTATCCAAACTGTAGCTTTGGGGGAAAAAAAACCTGGTGCTTAGGCTTCATGAGGAAGCCTGTGTTCCCCTTTCTACCCACAACCCACCACAGTCTCAACAGAGTGCATCGCTGGTCCTTTGGTAGGCATCTCTTTGTCGACTTCCCATGTTTCTGACCAATGCTTGAGGAGAAAGCTCAGCACCTCACCAGGTTAGCCTGCACTCCACTCACCACACAGGACCACGTGGCAGAGCAGGCCCCTTCTTTCCATAAAGGCAGAAAGCAAAGTCAGAGATGGGGCCAGGGTACCATAACCTCAATGGCTCCACCCCCTAAAGTCCCTGCCACCTTCCAGGAGTGTCACAGGCCGGCCAGCAAAGCACACAATGCTGGAGGAGGCAGTCCAGATGCAGTGTGAGATTCCAGCTCCTTCTGGGGAGGCACAGTTGATATACACCAGGTACTAAACAAGCAATGTGTGGCTTTCATCAGACCCCTCCTGCTTTTCATCAACATTCCAGCCCACACCCACCCGGTCTTCCTGGCATTAATTGGCTGTTCCCATAAAAGACTTCCTTTCTGTAACTGTGCTTGGCAACCACTGTAACCACAAACCCATAAGAAATAAAATGGAGGAATGGAACCAGCGTGAACATAGACCCAAAACATGCATGTTCTGAGAGCTCTTGACATTGAACTTTCAAAGTACCTAAGGCCAACTGTGATGGCGAATGTTCCCAGAAGCCAGGAACTCCCTGGAAATATATATATATATATAGTGGGGTGGGGTGGGGTGGGGTGGGGAATCTGCTCCTAGCTGCAAAGGTAAGGGAGCCCAACAGGGCCAACAAAGGAAGGAATAGGTTTTGTCTTTCTTTTTACTAAGTTCATGTGGGAGCCAAGCAGTGAAAGTTCAGACATAGCTACAGAAGCACTAAAGCCACCATGTTTATGATAAATCCTCCCAGCTTCTCCAAGCCCGTGCACACCTGTCATTCACAAATACCAAACATTCAAATCTCATGGCTGCCCAGGGTCCTCTTCCAAATTCAACAGAGACTGTTCAGAGTTTGTGGGTGCAGACTAGCCTTTGTGCCTGCTGGACTTTGATCCCAAGGAAAGGGGATCTCTGGCCTCCCCAGGACCTCTGATAACCAGCATAACTTCTGTCCCACGTTTCTGTCTGTTTGGTGATGCTTCTCTGCCAGCCCCTCCTAAAAAAAGCTTCCCAGAGCCTCTGTCATACAGAAGTCATGACTAGGTCTGTTTCTTGCACTCCAACTCGGATGTAAGGCACGGGCTTCGTAAAGAAGTGAGGCCGATCCCTCACTTAACATAGCAAATTTAGGGCCACAATGAGGCTGCCTCAAAAGCAAAAGCAAAAGAAAAGAAAGGGGGTGGAGAGGAGAGGAGCGGTGGGGAGGGAAGGGGCAGGTGACAGAACACAAAAGGGAGGGGACCAAACAGGAGAGGAGGGAGCAATACGGGAAGGAGAGTTAGAAAGCTAAGCCCCAGAGCGCTCCCCCCAACTCTCCACCTTTCCTCCTGTTGTAAAATGATGCATTCCTCAGCTATCTACAAAAAATAAGCTACTGTCACCAACCGCATACAAGTCATTAGAACATTCTGTGGCAGTATCTGAAGCCTTGGTGGCAACAGGTTGTGGAAGGACACATTCTCTCTTGGTAAGACACGCAGCGTAAACTGGTACTCTGCCAAGAATTTTAGCTTGCTTTTGTCTTCGGGGAGGCTCACAATGCTGCTGAACTCATCACCCGTGCTCTGATTCCTACCAATCTAGAGATGTTCTTGATTGTTAGCAATCCTGAAGAAGAGGAGGGCCTTCATCTAGTGGGAAGGAAGTTCTCCATCAGTATACCTGAAACATTTGATTATCTCAGTTGGACTTGTTCCCTTCCCAGGCCTGCTGAACATCAACCAGCTGCTACAGTCGGCTGTAAATTGATATTTTGATTACACACTCCTGTACTTTTCCAGCCCTGTACAATCTGGGCTGAAGCATTGCTTTATAATGCTGTCATTCTTTCTATAAACTCAGCATTTGCTCTTTTCTGCCCCATAAAACAGGCGCTGCCTTCTGCACTTAGAACTCAATAAATATTAATTATTGCTACAAGGGCACATAACCGGACAGACTGTCTGGCTTTCCTTTTATAAACTGAATTTCACTCATATATTTAGCTATTACAGAAAGGTGGATATAATGTTGTTAAATATTCAGAAAAATCATTACCCTATTTTTTTTTTTTTAGTCTCAGAAAGTATCCTCAGTTCCTAGTAACATAGTACATATTCTTTTGTTTAATTGTAAACACAGAAAAAGAAGCAAAAGGGGGGGACATGGGAAGGCATTGCTGTTAGATAATAGAGATAGCAAATTCTAAAGTGTTTTACATAATTAGTTTAGAATAACTTAGGACTGCCCCATATGTATTTGAAGCTAATTTCCATTAAAAGAGAAGTTTAACAGTAAAAAGAAACAAAACTGAAATTGAAATTTCCAGTCTTTCAAGTGGTCACAATCTAACCTGCCTAACCTTGAAGCCAGTGCTTTCTGCCTGCAGAAATGTCTCAGAACCCCTGTGACCCAAGCCCAGGGTCCTCCAAAGGAACTGCAGGACACTGACCCCTGCAGCTGGACCTAAGCTCTCACTCCAAAGTCCTGTGAAGAGTCTAGAGGAGCATACCCACTCTTGAAGACTGCCTCACCAGGACACTTAGAAAGTTTACTCTTCTCATGTAGCCTCTCTGGCCTCCAATACTTGCTCTTCCTCCTCAGCCTCCTAAATGCTAGTATCACATCATACCCAGATTTAGAATAAACTTTGGTGACTTTTAAGAGCTTACAACAATAGTATGAAGTTGCTATTGATTCTTTCATGGAAGACAAAACTAAGGTCCAGAAAGGTGGTAAGTTATACCAGTGTGTGCACTTTCCACGCCTTCCTAATATGGCTAGAAAATTCCTGCATACAGGTCATGAGTCAGGTGATAGGCTGCCTTAAAGAACAATTTCATTAGAAAGTTTCTACTTTTAGGGATTATAGACGATCCCACTAGAATGCTTTAGCACAGTGCTGACTACAAAGTATACATAGATCTTAGTTGTTGCTAATGTCATTACTATGATTAAATTGTTTGTTGTTCCTATAGTTTAACTGTGGACCCTAATACTGTCCTGTCACCACGAAATCAGTATTCTGTCACACTCAAAGTAGTACACAGTCTATAGAATCTATGACTCACACTGACTGATCAGCACCTGGTTCTTTAGCAGTACCAAGTTTGGAGCTACACAAGTGTCGGTCACTGAATATGTCTCTCACATCCAAGTACAACTAAAATCCAGACCTAGAATTTAATCAACATATAACACTGCAAGGAAAATGGAGGAGGATCAATAATCTGGTGAGCTTCCTGAGTTGTCTTTGGCTGTTTCAAGGGTCCTCGGATGACAGAACTGCCTTTATAACCACGGAGAAAAGGATGGAAGGAAGGACAAAAGCAGGGACCAGGAAGAACTGTCTGGCCAAATCCAACCAAGAAAGCCTCATGCAAAACGCCAAGTTCCCCTGCCCTCCCAGGCACTTGAGTTGTCACATTCAAGTGCACTGGACCAGCAAAGCCTTGGCCTTCCCTGCCACTACCCACAAACAATTGGGGCATGGCAAGTAGCCCTATCCATCCACAGCCATAGCAAGGACACTGAAGTCCCTGCCTCTAGCCAGTGACGTAAGAACCAGACAGAAGCTTCTGTCCCAACCACCAAAGTCATTTAGTGACACAGCAACTAAACAGCACCTTCTGCTCTCCCAGATGACACACCAAGGATGGAGGATAGGTAGCACAGGGGAACGGAGGAGACCAGAAGACATGGAAAAGACTGCAAACACAGGCCAAGCTCACGGGCTAAATTTCCAAAGGGTAACCTACTATGAAAAGAGACATACTTGTACACTCTTCTCATTTTATAACTAAAACATTCACGATACCCCCATAAAGGCACCCATATGGAGAACCAGGATTACCAGCATGGTTGAGGGATGACAAGAATTAGAGGCAGTACCAACATGAAGCAGGTGCTGGCATTATCTGATGAGAATTTTAAAGTAGCCATTATAAACCTCTTCAATAGTTAATTGCAACTCCCCTTAATCGGTGAAGACTGATACAGATAAGAGAAAATATGTTATGGGTGTTAGGTACAGAGCAGATCCCAAATGGCAGCGCTACAGAACTGCTATCAGATAAACAAAGCCCTAAATTCTGGGAGAAATTCTAGGAGGCGGGTTCTGTTTGTTGGGAGAAGCCATTCCTTCTCCTATCCACCCCATTGGTCAGCAATCTCAGGCAAATGGCATCTGGTTCCTGATTGAGCCAAAGGGCTTGCAACAGGTCAAAGTCCCCATGCTAGCTCCCAGGCTGTTCTGGCTTTCACTCTCCTGCCAGTACCTGTCCCAGTAACCTGACAAGGTTTCCCTGCTGGCTGCTGTTCTCTTCCTGACACAGAGTGGTCCAGTACAGTGTTTTCATTGTAATGGGAAGGAGCCAAGTGGAAATTACAGCACCAAATGATGCAGTGACTAAAATAAATAAACGTACTAGAAGTAATTAATTGCAGAGTGAAGTTGATAAGAGGTGAACTGAGAAACAAGTTAATAGAATGCATTCAGTCTACAAAATAGATAAGACACCAGATTAAAGTCAGTGGAGATGAGCAGCCCTCCTTACTGCAAAGCCTGTTATTCAACAAGCACACTCTCTTCAAAAGGAGTTTTAGGGATCTGTGGTCAAACACGAAGTATTTCATGAAACAATGGCTGAAAACTGACCACATTTGGTGAGAGATATAAACCTACAGATTCAAGGAGTGAGTCAAATTCCATGCAAGAAATTCAAAGAGACTCACCCAATGCACACAATTAAATATCCCCCCATGCTATACAAAGCAGCATAATCTAAAACATTATAAATACAGTTATGGTAGAGCTCAGTACTCTTCAAAGCCCTGGGTATAAACACATGAAAAGCTCTGTATGTACATCTAATCTTACAGTAATTAATAAGAAATAAAGAAATGAGAAACATCCCACACTAAATAACTTAGTAATGCATATAGAAACTAAAAAGCACCAAGCATAAGCAAACTGCTAACAGCAACAACAAAATCTTTCTATGACTATTAAAATGCCTGATCTACAGAGCAAGCTCCAGGACAGCCAGAGCTACCCAGAGAAACCCTGTCTCAAGAAACCAAATTTAAAAAAAAATTACATGTACATATAGTATTTGTAAATTCAGGGTTATTTACACTTAGGATTTGTGTCAGGACGTACAATAGTCCAGAGCTGGCCTTCCAGGCAGTAGCTGTCCCTGCCACAGTCAGTGAGGAACTAAATGCTGTGGCTATGGAGTAGGGAAGCTGTCCACATTCTGGCTACAGAACAATACTGTGAGACCAGAAAAAAATGGATGCCTATACAAACTTCTGTGCACCCATGAAACCAGTAAATGACCATCAAGAGGTCTGCTAATAAAAACTACAAAACTTTCCAGAGCCTATTTGCCAGCTACAGAGCAGACACAGCAAGCATTGAAACCACCATCCCCAGCCTCTGAATGGTCTGTGAAAATGTGATTGTCAAGCACCTGGATCCTGTCTCCTGTGAAGGCTGCAGGTGCAGTGCAGGCTAGCACACAATGAGGAAGCCATATACCGAAGGCCAGTACCAGAATCCTCTGTACTGCCCAGCACATCTCCAGAGAAACTAGTCAGCAGTGGTGGTTTACATAGTGTTCCTAATAAGTGTTGATAAACAGAAACAGGACAACTGAATGAGATTTTCCCAGTGTTATTCCCCATGGTGTCAGACAGGAATTTAATTTTATGGGGCCCAGTATTGTTTGGAAGATTTACGTAATCCATTACGTCTGATCCAAAGATTAGGAGCTAGGCTTCATTTACTCATCATAACCAACTCATATATGATTATTGGTCTATTTATAAGCCCACAAAGACAGAAAGATGAATGAACATTCCTCACAGAACAGGAAATGGCAACCTTCTGGGCCAGCGTGATTATTTTCATTGTGTGTCTGCTTTTGAACGTATACATCCTGGGATAGCTTTCTGTGGCAGTACTTCTCTGGGGGTAGGGCACAGGCGGCACAGGACTCAAACCTTCTTCAGATAGGAAACACATGCTCTCTTTTCAAAAAGCCCAGCGCTGATGAACTAAATGCATCCTCACAAAGTTCTTCTAGTAGAAGAATTTCACAACCTCTGTTGATGGTTTCTACCCTTCTTCTTAACCTCCTACTGCCATGGACATGCTTGGATTCTGGTTCTAAGGAAGGGTACATCACGAGATGGGAAACGGAAACTTTCTTGTTAATCCCAAATACAATAAACTTACTGACCTCAAAAAAAAAAAAAAAAAAAAAAAAAAGAATCAAGACTGTGAAGAGAAAGTCTAGAAAAATAATTTCTCTCTGGGAAAAGTATTAGTTGAAGTGGTAATTCATATAATAAAAGGGTTGATTTCTAAACAAAAAAATGCTGTATAAATGTATAAATAAGGCATAGATGGGCACATGCATGCGCACGCACACGCGCGCGCACACACACACACACACACACACACACACACACTGAGCCTTATCTGTGTTGCAAGATAAAGGATATACTAATTTATTCTTCTCTCACACAATAGGCTCGGACTACAGCCTCTCCTCTATCTACTCCTCCCAGACTCCCCCATCCCCTCTCTCCCAGATCCACTCCTCCTCCTCCATTCCCCTTCAGAAAAGAGCAACAAACACAGCATAAGAAGATGCAATAAGACTAGGCACAAACTGTCAAATCAAGGCTGGAAGAGGCAACCCAATAAGAAAAAAGAGGTCCCAAGAACAGGCAAAGGAGTCAGAGACAGCCCCCAGGACCACTGTTAGGAGGCCCACAGAACTCCAAGCTAAACAACCACAACATGTATTCAGAGATCCTAGAGCAGACCCATGTAGACTCTGTGATTGCTGCTTCATTGAGGTAAGCCAGGTACACTCCAACTTGGATTATGTAATTTTGTCCTAATAAATACATATGCCCTTCCTTCTGATCCAAACTACAGGACACATCTGGTTTTGGTGCTATATAGAATCAGTGTCATCAGGTTGGCCCTAATAGTTTGCACTCTCTGTAGTCTAGTTATGTATGTCTCTTTTTCTTGGTCTCATGGCACCCTGATGCTGATCCTCATACACTGGGACCCAGTTGCTCTAGAACTGAACCTAACAACTTGCATAGTTCTTGCATCCAGAACCAAAGGAAATTATAGGTCATATGAGTTACAGTAATTCAAATGATAATAATAATAATTCACATTAACAGCTGAACAACCATTACAGTAATCATGGCAGGCTGATTTGTTCTTTGCTTGCAAAGTGGTATCTTTTTCTTTAGGAGGTTATATGAAGAAGCCATTTCAAACCCAGGCAGTGAATTTGATGTTTAATAAGGATGTGGATAAGCAATTAGTCTGAACAGATGTTTATTCAGGGAGAAATAACTCACAACATAGACAGGTGAACACCAGCAGGTTCCTGGTCCCAAGGATGCCTCCGGAAGTGCTCCTATCCCAGTGCAGCAAACAAGGAGCAAGAGAGTGTTCCCTGCTCCTCCTCAGACCTAGTTCCACAGGTCACTTCTGCCCCTGGCTCCACCCCCCAATGGGCGTGGTCAGTGCCACAGAAGGAGACAAAGTGAATATCCCACTACACTACATTCTGGAACTCTTTTCTTTTTTAAATCAACAGACACAACATTTTGATTTTGCTCTGATCTGACTATTTTTATGCTCGAGTTCTTCCCTTTAGGCATAAGATTTTTTATTTTTTTAGGTGCCTACTGCTAAGAGACTCTCAATTTTTAAAGGGACCTTCCTTGTACCTTTCTCTCTCTTTCTCTTTTTTTTTTTTTCTTTTTTCTTTTTCTATTTTACAAGACAGATTTCTCTGTGTAACCTAACCATGGCTGTCCTGGAACTTGCTCTGTAGACCAGGTTGGCCTTGAACTCACATAGATGTGCCTGTCTCTGCCTCCTGTGTGCTAGGACTAAAGGAGTATGGCACCACTGCCTGGCTAACACCTTGTACTTTTAAAGCACTGCAAATTTTAAACACTGGAACTTTTACACTTGCACTATGTTTTATGTTTTAATATTAACATAAGATCCTGGGCATAAGGAGATGAGGTTATGACTTAAGTTGATGTATTTGTATGTCAAGTTGGTAAGAAGTAGTGTCTTAACATTACTTGTTAAATTTATATAGCCCAGGATGACATAAAAAAAAAAAAAAGAGTCTCTACTGAATAATTGCATTTATCAGGTTGGCCTGTGAACCTATCCATGAGGGGTTATCTTGATTGTCTTAATTAATGGGGAAGCCACTTTAATTGAATTTTTCTTGAATCTTGGTAGAGCAGATTGAATTGTCATTATAATATACCAAACATTTTATATTATTGACTTCAATTTGAAGATCTTTTTATCTTGGAGTATTTAAAGCTTTTTTGTTTTGTTTTGTTTTTTGTTTGTTTTTCATTTTGTTTTGTTTTTAATCATGGAATATCTCAAATCCACACAAAAGTGAACAGAGCAGTGTTATAAATCTCATGTCACCAAACTGAAATAATGATCAACATACTGCAAAATTTGTTTCACCCAGAGTCCCACCTACTTTGTCCTCTTTCATCTTGAACCAAATTCCATGTATGCTACAGTTTTAGCTATAATTTGCATTATAAATTTTGCCTGTTTTCAGCTGGATTACTGATGATAACTAAGTCTTTAACATAACCATATAGTATCATTAACATACCAAAAACTAAATAATTATTAATGTGATCAATTAATCTGTGCTGTCTTATACCAATTTGACAAACAAACTAGAGTTATCTGAAAGGAAGGCACCTCAATTGGAAAGAAGTCTCCATAAGGCTCAGCTGTAAGGTATGTTCTCTTATTTAGTGATTGATAGGGGAGGGCCCAGCTTATTGTGGGTGGTGCCATCCATGGGCTGGTGGTCCTGGGTCCTATAAGAAAGCAGGCTGAGCAGGGTTGTGGTGGTGAATGCCTTTAATCCCAGCACTAGGGAAGCAGAAGCAGGTGGATCTCTATGAGTTCAAGGTCAGCTTGATCTATAGAGTGAGGTTCAGATCAGCCAAGGCTACACTGAGAAATCCTATCTTAAACAAGCAAACAAACAAAAAACTGGCTGAGTAGGCCATGAAGAGCAAGCCAGTAAGCAGCACCCCTCCATGGCTTCCTTTAGTGGTGAACTGTATTATGGAAATGCAAGCCAATTAAATCCTTTCCTCTCCAAGGTGCTTTTTGGTCATGGTGTTTCATTGAACCAACAGAAACCCTAACTAAGACATACTTTTTAAATTTTTCTCTAGTGTTCCCACAAACAGCACAGTTATAACTTGTTAAATTAGAATCCAAATACCAGCTGTACAGTTAATTGGATATACTTCTTAAGTCTATTTCCCCTAAAATCACTCTATCCCTCTTCTTATCTTTGCTACTTCTTGAATTGCTGAAAATAAGTTTTGGGTCTTAGATTTTCCAACACTCTAGATTTTTGCCAACCACATATACAAGGTGTAGGCTACCATGTTCCTTGGTCTTATTTCAATCCACAGGAGGCTTTATCGGATTCAGCATCTTCTGTTTTTCCACAGAACCTTACATCCCTGTTGTGAAGTTCTTCCCTAGAGATGGTCTGAAGTGAATGTCTGGCTGCCTCAGTTGTTTGGAGTTACCAGTGCTAACACAATAGTCACAGCAAAAGCTTGTTATGCTAATCCTATCGCTCTGGTTTCTTAGCTGGAAGAAAGTCTATGGCTCTTCATTGTAAAATCAGCTCTGAGAATTCTAAAGCAAACTCTTTCACTTACTAAATGCACACTATCCTGAATAGCATACTCGAACTTTTAAAGTCTAATTTGAAATTCAAGAGATATTGAAATGCAAAAGTGATTGTCAATCCTCCCATCCCTGTGGTAATAAATTTTAACCTCAAAGTCTGGGCTAAACAGTAGAGAAAAGCAATTACAGGTGATTGAGTACAGGCATGCATTGGGTAAAATTCCAAGGCATTTTCCTGCTTGTCAATATAAACAAAATCCCGGGGAACTTGTAGCAATCCCAGGGGAACAAAGTAGAATGGAACAACTCTTCTTAGAGCATGATCGCCAGTTTTCTAATCAGAATGGTGTTCCTGTGCTAGGACAGCTCTGCTGTGCATTTACAGGCCCACACAGTGAATAAGCAAACCAGCAGGAGCTCTCACCTTCAGTAATTCTTCTGTCACACAGGCTCCTGCCTGAGTGACAGTCACATGGGTTCTTCAATAGCCTTCATGGTCTCTGCTGATTCTAGTGCCACAGTTGGAGGTCCATGACAATAGCAAGGCCTAGGGTCAACACCCACTGGGAGACAAGGTGTTATCTACATTAGCTCAAGACTCTTCCTAAAAATTATTCTCCTTAGTAAAGTATTAGATTTGGAGAAGGGATTAGATTGTGGACTTTCACAGGAACAGCTATTATCTCTGTGGGAGAGTGGAATTCTGATTATTATGGATATTGCTGTTACTTTAGTTGAAAAAAAAAAAAAAAAACACTTGTTTTACCCTGTCATCCCACCCCTGTTCTTAGGGGAGAAATCTGAAACTTGGTAGTAATAATCTTTGTTTTCAACATGGGCAGTGATGCTGTATAGTCTCAAGACTGGACACTGTAAATCATTATTTCTGCATAGTTGAGGATACTCCAATTTGACACTAGACATCACAATTTTCCTCTTATATTCAGTCTGAGCTAAGGCTGTGAGATGCATTTTTTTCCCTCCTGTGTAAGCTCTACAGTTAGATTCTCCAGCTTTCACTACCAGTTTCATCAGTTTATAACTCCAAAATATTTGAACTTTAGCATTTTTAAGTCTTTTTTTTAATTGTCTGGCTATTGTAAATAATATTTTCTTATCCCAAAGGTTCATGCATGAGAAAAATGAAAAATAATGATATAGTTACCCATAAGAAGACCATTAGAAAGTAGTACATGACATTACAAATCTCCACAAAAATACTGTGAAAATCCTCTGCACGGAACAGGAGGAAGGCACCCAAGAGTACAAGGGTCATCTTCACTACTCTGGTGCCTTTCATGTGTGGAACAGCTCCCAGAGATTTGTAGATATTATTTCTATGCAGATTGGTTGCCCCCACATAGCTTTGCTACTATCTTAATCCATTCCAAATTCACAAAAGAACTGGAAACACTGCCAAGGTGCCCATCTGGGGACTGCCTGCTGGGTACTAGAATTTTCTGTCTGTCCTGTGTTCTCTCTGGCAACCTTCAGCAACATCAAGAGCAGGGAGATCATCCCAAAGGACAGCTTCCTGGGTTCTCGAACAAGACTGGAAACCACCTAACTACCCCACGCTGGGCTTCTTGGACTGTTGTTGCAAACAGCAGCAGTACCAGGTTGACAGGAAAGGTAGACTGTTTAGATGGATACATGCTTACCACTCCAGTCAACAAAGGTACTCCAAGGACAGCAGGACATAGGGTGTGAAAATATTTGGATTCAAACTATGCTTTTTTTTTTTTCCACAAGAGTCATAACTAATTAGTGACTTGGTTTCCTTATGTACTGGGTGACCATCTCCAATGCATTCCTACCTAAGCCTTCTGCAGGTCATGTTAGGCAGGCCAAATGATCTGACCCTGGATCATATTCAACCACATGAACTTCTGAGGGCTGCATTGTTGCAGTGTGATGTGCTGGGCTACACTTTCATCTACTGTGGCCCCCTTCTAACTTACAGAATTTAGTTTGCTTTCTATTGATGTGATAAAGACCATTCTCAAAAGCAACCTGAGAAGGAAACGGTGCATTTGACACAAATATCCTGGACCACAGTCCTTTGGGAGAAGCAGGAACCTGGAGACTGAAAAAGACCTTGACACCATGCATGGAGCAGTGGTTCTCAGCCTCCTAACTGTGACCCTTTAATACAGTGGTTCTCAAACACCCTAATGCTGCAAGACTTTACCACAGTGTTTCTCAGCCTCCCTAATTCTGAAACCCTTTAATACAGTGGTTCTCAATGTTCCTAATGATGTGACCCTTTATTAAATACAGTCTTCTCAACCTCCCTGATGTGTTAAACCACGGTTTAATACAGTGGTTCTCAGCCTCCCTAAAGCTTCAACCCTTTAACGCACTGAGAGACTCTGTGCTCTGTCTCTGAAAAATAGAGAGGGACATAGGAAGGTGTTGACCTCTGAACAACACATAGGAGCTCTCATGCATGCAATCAAATACACACACACACACACACACACTTTACAAAAAAATTCTCAAAGTTTCATTTGAACCCCTCCCCCCCATAGATCCATTCCCTCCAGACACCCTTGTTCAAATTTTGTCACTGAACATAATAGTGATCTCAGAGAGACTGATTCTGTTACCGACTCTGCTTTATTAGTGTTTCTTCCCTGGGCAGTGTGAGAGGAAATATTATCTTTTTCTAATATGTTGTGATGAATTCCTCCTCCTCTTTCTCACTAGAATTCAGTAAAACATGAGAGCAAATGACATCATCAGAGTGACAGGTTCTTAGTAATAGGAGACAGTTGCCCCTCTCACAGAACTTCCAGACATTTTTTTTCCCTAGGTTTCTCTGTATTGCTTTGGAGCCTGTCCTGGAACTTGCAGTGTAGACCAGGCTGGCTTCAAACTCACAGAGATCTGCCTGCCTCTGCCTCCCAAGTGCTGGGATTAAAGGCATGTGTCACCAACGCCCAGCACTTTTCTAATACAAAATCCCTGCTGCCAGTCTATTTCTGACTAAATGAAGTCCTAACTAAACTAACTCTTTATTACTTAACATTAATCTATAATATCAACCCGATTCCCCAACAGTCATTGCCATTCATGCTATGCCCTAAAGCAAAAGTAGAAAAGGCCCAGTGTGTTTATTTTCAGGTTTCGTCATCTTAACACAACAAGAAGGAAAAAGGGAAGAAGGAAAGGGGAATAGAGAGAGAGGTGAGGGAGGAAGAAAAAAGACAGGCTAGGCCAGGGTTATTGCTGTGCTAAAGCACTTGCCAGTCATGCACAAGGCTCTGGCTTTGAACACCCTTACAGAGAAGTAAAGAAGGGAGAGAGAGAGAAGGAAGTTGTAGTGGAGCTTAAAAAATGCTGTGACAAGTGTTCCCAGTGGGTGTGAATTACAGCAACTGGTGCCTTCCTACTGTGCTCTCTAAAAAGCAAGGGGAAGATATTTTTTTTCTTAATGTGCTAACACTGTTGGATATGCCACGATGCATAATTATCCCATTGACGTTGAGGTTTTTATTGCTTTATTTGATTTCCTTAATAATAATTTTTACTTTGATGAAAACACTTTCTCATATTTTAATGACATACTGCCAAGGGTCGGCATTAGCTTGGTTTCTGTGGCTGTTATAAAACACGGACCAAAAGCAACCTGGGGACGGAAGAGTTTCTTTGGCACACAGGTTACAGTCCACCATGAAGGAAGCCAAGGCAGGACTCAAGCGGGAACCAGAAGACAAGAACTGAAGCAGAGGCAGACTGTGAAACACTGCTTACTGGCTTACCCCTTGTGGCTCCCACATCCTACAAATGCCCCCTCCCCACTCTTGCCTTCAGGCCAATCTTATGGACACATTGTCTCACAGGCCAATCTTATGGACACACTGTCTCACAGGCCAATCTTATGGACACATTGTCTCACAGGCCAATCTTATGGACACATTGTCTCACAGGCCAATCTTATGGACACATTGTCTCACAGGCCAATCTTATGGACACATTGTCTCACAGGCCAATCTTATGGACACATTGTCTCACAGGCCAATCTTATGGACACATTGTCTCACAGGCCAATCTTATGGACACATTGTCTCACAGGCCAATCTTATGGACACATTGCTTCACAGGCCAATCTTATGGACACATTGTCTCACAGGCCAATCTTATGGACACATTGTCTCACAGGCCAATCTTATGGACACATTGTCTCACAGGCCAATCTTATGGACACATTGTCTCACAGGCCAATCTTATGGACACATTGCTTCACAGGCCAATCTTATGGACACATTGTCTCACAGGCCAATCTTATGGACACATTGTCTCACAGGCCAATCTTATGGACACATTGTCTCACAGGCCAATCTTATGGACACATTGTCTCACAGGCCAATCTTATGGACACATTGTCTCAGCTGAGCTTCTCTCTTCCCAGAATGTCAGCTTGTATCAAATTGGAGAGCATCTAACCAGCACACAGTCAGTAGACCGTTGCTTGTGTTTTTACTAAAACAGTGTTTCATTTCCAAGCCAGGATCAAGAAAAACAAAAGGCTGATGAACAGAACCAAATTCCTGACCATGTAGAAAACAGGCTTCAGAACAGGAGTAAAGCCGAGTGGCTGTGTGAAGGGGAGCAAGGCTGAGTGTCTGTGTGAGAGGGACCAAGGCCGAGTGTCAGATGTCAGAGTAGGAGCAAGGTTGAGTGAGATTGGGCTTCCTGTCGCTGAGATCCATCAACCTCTAGAGAGGAAAGTTTTGCCTAGAGCTCCCAATCAAGGTTTCATGGCCCTGGAAGCAGAAGGCAGAGGAGGCTTATTCTTATTCACTTCATGCTGGTGTGCACTGTCCCCTTCAGGGGCACACCCCGATGACTACCTAAACTATCTCACCTGGCCTCACTGAGCCTGACCTCTTAAAGGATCCCCTGTCTTCCAACAGAATGAACCAGCCTTCAACACACAGGCCTATGGGAACATTCCAGATCCAAGCAACACTCATTAAGAATGAATAAACATTTGCTCTGCTTCCTAGAGGTCTGAACAGAAGGTGGATGCACCAACGTGTGACTGCACATCAAATCACAATGATAAGCAGACAGAAAGAGCTGCAGAGGCGCAGAGATGAAACCAAACACTGTGGTCACATGCTTTCCTCAGAGGAAATCGAGGAGTGACAACTTGTTTTCTTCTTCAGCAGCATATGAAGCTAAAACCAAGTCAAAGAAGAATTTCGACTCGATGGAGTGACACCAAAATACAGTATTCTCTGGCAAGTAAAGGGGATAAATTCCAAGCCCCTTGGTGGTTGCTAAAAATCACTCATAGTTCTAAAGCCTACAGACATTTATGAAATATTTTTCCTCCTTACATTTATTTACTGACTGAGTTCAATTTATAAATTAACAATAACTGCCTATAGAACATAATCATGATAGTATAATGCAACTAACTTATTTAAAGTAAGTTGTGTATTTCTGGAATTTTCTGTTCAATGTTTCCAGACCTTAAGTGGCCATAGACATAAAATGTAAAGCAGAGATGGGAATAAGGAAGTTGTTATATTGCAGTAAAACCATAATGAATTTTGAGAATGCTTTTTGTTCAAAGTTCTACATCCAGTTATCCCTCTAAATTAGACAGTTTCAAATGACTACAGTGCTGCAGCACAGTCAGACAGAATGAAGGGTAGAAACTGGAAATGAAAGACAGAGCCCAATTCATAATAGTTTAACAGCAGAAGATAACCTTGTGGTTTGGAGCCAAGGGAATCACAAAGTCACACCATGCAACAGAGCTCCTGTGGGAGGTTTAATGGGAGTGTGTATGCAGAGTAGGTCTCTGAGTGAGAGCCAAAGGAAGAGACAGAAGCAAGGAGGGATGCTTTTTATAAGAGTATATAGTGCACATGCATAGGATGAGTGCTCTACTCAGTGGGGCAGTTGTCAAGGTGTCACATCTTGGCTGTTGGCTGCTCCTATATCCTGTGAGGTCCCAGAGGGCTGGCCGGTGTCAATGCCTAAATGCTAACACTATTTGAAATAGTTAGCTCTCCACAACTGACCAAAGCCTAGCTGTTGTAATGACTGCAACACATCACCAGTACTTGCTTCAGTTTCTTTTAGAATGATGATTCCAAAGTGATTTAGCCCCGGGTTCCAATACACAATCCAATAAACAAAATCAGTAGCCTCCTTCAAGTTTTTTTCAACAGTATAAAGGGGAAATCCGACACACTTTGCCATCTCCCATACATCCATATATATATATATATATATATATATATATATGTGTGTGTGTGTGTGTGTGTGTGTGTGTGTGTGTGTGTGTGTGTTTCAATAAGAATTGTTCAGAAAAGTAGGATATATCTACTTATTTTTTTTATTTTTCCAAGAAAAAAAGGCAATATTTATTCAAATTAGAAAAAAATCTGAGAATTCAAAATTCTCAATAGTTCTCTTGAAAATCAGATCAGATCAGAGTCCTCTCTACTTTTCAGTGACCTTTTCTGCTTCCCAGTGTTAAATTTTATTTTTCAAGTGTCCTTAAACTGTGACTAACCATGACTTCTATCAGAATCCTTATTATTGCAATGGTTGATAGCATATTGCTGGTGATAATTAGGAAATGTGGGAAAAGATTAAAATTTCTCTTTTTTTTATAAAATTTTCAGGCTATATAATTCAATATGTTTTATTTATTTTTTTAAAACTTTCATGCAGGTATAAAATGTAGAGAATCTTTCTTTGTACTGCCAGCTCAGAAAAAACAACATGGAGACTTAATTTTAAGTATGAAATCCAGGCCTATAGCTTAGGCTTGTCCCACTAACTCATAACTTAAATTAACCCATTTATACTAATCTGCATTTTGCTTTGTGGCTTTTTACCTCTTTTCCATCTTGTGCCTCTTATTTCCTCCCAGTGTCTTCTGCGTCTTTCCCATACCTAGATTCATCTCTGTCTGTCTCTCTCTCCATCTCTCTCTCTCTCTGTATATATATCTCTCTCTCAGCCTGGGGGTCCCACCTAACCTCTTCCAATTAGCTATTGGCCATTCATCACTCTATTAAACTGAATAGAAGGTGCCTTGGCAAAGATACACCTTCACAGTGTACAAAAAGATCATTCCATAACAATGTACCCTGATCATATTTACTCCTACTCCAACTCTCCACCTCCCCTAGGGCTGTCACCAAATATGTCTTCCCCAACTTAATATTCTCTTTCAATTTATTTTATTATCCACTGAGATCAATTAATGTTTCCTGTATGTGTTTAGTTGTGGGACCATGCACTACTAGAGCATGGGTGTTGATTTTGTTTTGAAATATCTCCTTTTCAAAGCTACATACCCACTCCCTTCAGACATCAATTGTGTAGAGTGACGCTTTAGGCAAATGTAAGGCAGCCTGCTAGGGAGTAGGCTGAGAAGCCACAGCAATCTCATTCACCAGCTGTCCAGCTTTCTTCATGTATGGATGACCGTGAGTGCTTGGGTCAAGTGCCTGACTGAACCTGATTCCATTCAACCATTTGTCAATGCCAAGGTTCTTCACATGCGTTGTGTCTTCCTATACATTGTGTATCTATCATATATTATATAGGATTCTATTATCTGTCTATCATCTCTCACCTATCAACTATCATCTCTTATCTATTATCTGTAGTATATAATCTATGGATTCATCATTTGTTGTTCACCATCTGTTAGTAATCTATCATATATTTATCTACCCATGAATTTCTAACACACTAAGAATTTACCTGGCTCCAAAAAATAAAAAACAGACTAATACTTGTTAGCTCAGATAGCATAAGAACAGGGCTACAGAGTCACAAGAATGTGAGTTCTATCTCTACCTTCTTTGCAGATTGCCTGTCCTTGAGTGGTCTCCCACAAAGTCTTTCCATACCCTAGACTCCTCCTCTGGAGAAAACTGGAAGTAGCAAAGGAGCAAATCATATAATACATAACACTGAAAAACTATGAAGTGATGGGAGATGTCATTCTGTAAATATGTTTCTCTTATTGGTTAATGAATTAAACACTGTTGGCCTCTAAGGAAGCAAGATAGGCAGAACTAGGAGACAAGGAGGATTCTGGGAGATGTAGTAGAGAGTAGTCGAAATGTAGGATGCAAGAGGAGTAAGAGGTCCAGACTCTCTCTGGTAAGAGAGGGTCGGAGCGCTTTGAACCCATTCATCTGAACTTTAAAATATTCTTAGGTAACTCAACTCCATATTTCAGTCAGTGGTTTACCTACCTTTGACCATTTCTATAATTTTTATAATTTCAGCAACATTCTCAGTGATAGATAGGTCTTCTTTTCACACAGACCCCAAATATCCTTGTCAGAAATGTCAGTTAACCACATGCAGTCAGCAACCAATGTGTTCCTGAGTATAATCTGCTGAAGAAAAGGAAGGTGGAGAAAGAGGAGGTGGGAGAGGAAAGAAGAGAAAGCATCAAAAATCAAGCAAGCAGAAGAAAGACCAGTCTTCCTACAGTTCATAAAGAAAGGGAAAATGGACAAATGAAGCCAGGGTTGTGCATGGGGCTCCATGACATTGGTAGTTCTGGTAAAGCCTTCTTTCCTGTATTATATCCCATGTTAATGTGGCCTCTGGAGCAGCAGGGCTTAACCATGTGCTCCATGAAGTCATGAGAGGCAAGTGCCCTAATCTTGATGTAACAGACTCTGGGCTACAGTGTGATCTCAACATGACAGTGCTCTCTTTCATGAGTTGGATTCTTTCAAAGTCGGTTGAATTCTTGGATTAAAGAAATACATGTGAGGCACATGTTCATTGGGCTCCAGCATAAGCCAGGGAGAAGGGGAAGAAGATGAGGAAAGAGAAAGGAGCTGTGCTCATCACCTTGGTCTATGCTGCCATTCAGCAGCATGCTGCCGGCTTGGAGATGTGGTCACTGCCATTGTCAGCTGCTCGTACATGCCATTCTTGTTTGGTAGCAGGTCCTCTTAAAAGAGCCTTGCAATATTTTTTTTGTTTGGTTGGTATTTTGGTTTGTTTGTTTGTTTTGTTTTTCTTCTTATTTTGAGTCAGGAAGACTCCCATAAAGGAGCCACACAAGCCTCTCCACTATGGAGGAGAGCCACTTGGCAGAATGTAAATTAATATACATGGGTTAAATTGTTATCACAGCTAGTTGAGCACAAGCCTAAGCTTAGGCTAAGCTTTCGTAATTAATAAGAAGTCTCTGTATCATTATTTGGGAGCTGGGGATCCAAAGAAAGACCAGCTATACACTTCATCCAAACAGCTTATAAACTGCTACTTTCCTTTGGGCCTTGTCAGTCTCCTCTATCATTTCCCCTCCAGGACAAACATCCCATCCCCACGATTGCTTGTCCCTTCTCTCTCTTCCTCTGTCTTCTGTCTTTGTCTCTTACTCCCTGCTCTTTGTCCCTCTAGGACAAATAAAGCTCCTTTGTGCCGAGCACTTGGTCTTGGGGTTCTGAGCCAGTGCTTACTTTTTCACCTTTTTCCTTCTCCCGTATCTTACTTACAGTTCCAAGCTAAGGCAAAGCTGCTGAGTCATGCCAGCCCTACCACCCATCAACCAATTGAGGAGGAAAGGAGTTGAACTAGAGCATGACTCAATACAGTGTAGACTTTGAATTTCCTCCAAAGCCCTATGGTTAAAGGGTTGGCCCCCCAGTTAAGAGGTTCTTTGGACTTGGAGGGGTGCCACTGAGGGGGATAATGGAACACAGATAACTGCTTGATTTCAATTCCTGTTTATCCCATCCCTTGCCTATCATTGACACCCAGTACCTAACAGGGAAGCAATGGACTTAACCCATCCTCTAAAATACTAAGCCATGAAAAGCCTTTGCTCACATAAGTTCACTGAGTAACAGTGAAAAGGAAGGAGAAAGAAGAAGAGGAAGTGAAAGAGAGGGAAGGGAGGGAGGGAAGGAGAGAAGGAAGAAGGGAGGGAGGGAAGAAGAGAGGGAGGGAGGGATTTAATAAAGACAGCCTGAAGGACCAGAATGCAATGCCAGCCACACATGAGTTATCCATAGAAGCAGAGCAGTAGTGGTGCACACCTTTAATCCCAGCACTCAAGAGACAGAGGCAGGTGGATCTCTGTGAGTTCAAGACCACCCAGGGCTACATTAAAGTGAATCAGTCTAAAAGAGAAATGGAGCCCATACCTTTAACCCCAGAACTAGAAGGTGTATAAGGCGCTCAGTGCAGTCTTAGAAAGCAGTCTAGGATTGTAGGCCTGGTGGAGGGCAGTGAAGTCCGGGGATGCAATCTGAGGTTCAGTGGATCATCCCTTCAGTCTGAGCACTGGCAGAGGGGAGAGCTCTCTAGTGTCTCCCTGCTTTGCTTCTCTGATCTTCAGTTTGTCTCTGGGTTTGTATTATTAGTGCTATCATTTGCCTGTTTGCCTTCATTCTCGCTAATGAGTTATCTCTTTCCTAGCATTGGAATCTGAATTAAGTTCTGAATTAAGTACCAAAGATTCTGAAGATACACTGAAGACCAGCTGAGATCCTCATGCTTGTAGACTGAACAACTACTGTATTCTTGGACCTTCCATTGGGAGACAGCCATGTTCTAATATTTACACTTTCATATTTATATTATTTATTAAATATAAAATATATATGGGGGAGAACCCTGACTAACACAGAGGGGTTGCTTACTGGAGTAGAAATGATTCAGTTGCATCACCAAAGCCCACTCCAGCACGGGTGACAGCTCACAAAGCCAGGAACCTGGAGCACTCTGAACCACCTAAGGCAGCTCAGCTGGTTGGATTTCCAAGTGACTATAAACCTCTTCCAGGTCTCTGTTTCTTCCAGGCAGCTAGTCAAGAGTTTTTTTTGCAGCTTGGTTTGTCTCAGAGTCACTCTCCACAGCTTTTATTGTTTATTCTTGGGAGAGAGGGGGCTAATGAATTGCTCAGTTTCAGGGACTTACTGGAGTTATTTTGAGTTGTTTGCCTTCTGTCTTAAGGTACCTGCAAGATGGAATGTTTCAGTCTCAAAAGAAACTGCTATGCAATAACTACCCATATTAATAAGCTCTGGGATTATTAAGAGAACTTGCTTTATTGAATAAGGTAACTGACAGTCAATATAACCAACACACACCTCGGGCCTCCACATCCATACACAGATGCATGCAGACCCACACATACATGTGCGCTCACAATGCATACATATCACACACACACACACACACACACACACACACACACACATATCCGTTTGAGACTGGGGGGGTGGGAAACTGATGAGATCTCAGCAAGAAGTACACTACTGAAATATTTATTCTTTGGGCCCTCGGCTAGAACTCAACCATTTTCTCTGTGCCTTATACCTCCAGGATCCTCACCCGAGAAACACTTTTATCAAGTGCAAGGATTTATGCCTGGCCTGTCTCAAACCGTTGCTCAAAAGAAAGTACTGCAACAGTCATTAATTACTTGTGGGATGAGTAAATGATAGCCAGTGGCTCTTAACACAGCTGTGAACTTTGAGTGTCACCTTCTACTTTCGCCACGATTTTCACAACTGGGATGCCTCATTGTGGCCCATGAAGCCCCCCCCCCCTGCCCTTCCACTGTCCTGTGCCTTATTTTCCTGTCTCTGTGAATGTCAACACTCTAAAGGCAACAGGTGGTAACAAAGTTGCAGTGTGTTACTAGTCTAAGAATTATTCTGTTAGACTGAGAAAGCAAGCACTCAAGTATTAAGGGAAATGAGAATTGAAAATTAGGAATGCTAGCCAATCACTTGGTGTAATACTGAGTTGGTCCTATTAGCTCACTACGTACCAAACAGGTCCCTGCTTTCTCTGCCTACTTATGAAATTAGCTCTGTAAATCAATTGGCTTCATTTACTGCTGCTATTTCATCCTAGTTTAAAGCTGAACTAATCATCCAAGACTTACATTCAAAGTCCCTTCCTTACCCTGAGCCCCTTTCATTCCATCCTCCCTCATGCTTTGACAAAAGCACACTTGAGAAAACTATTCCTTCTATGGGGAAAACCCAGAAATCACTTTAATAGTTCTGTGCTGAGTCAGCCATCTGTAATGTGGAGAAATGCATAGCTTCTTATTTAATCTAAGTAAGTCTAACCTCTTAAACCATGCAGAAATACACCGTTTCTACTATCCCTAAACTAAGAACTGTGTTGGGCAGTTTCTCTGCCTTCTGGATTCATTGCAAATTAAAACTAAACAGATTCTACAGAGCGGCCAAATGATGGCATGGTATTCTTTCTTTTCTTTGGCTCTGCCCTGTCCCTGTCTGGGCAACAGACAAGATGGCTTTGCTGTTTGTGTAAGACCTCTTTGCTTAGAGAGAAGAAAATGACAATAAAGATGTGGAGGGCAGGACAAAGCAGGAGGGAGGGAAAGAAGGAGGAACTGTATTAATGGGTATGGGTCACAGCTTCAGGAATGTTGAGATCCACTGTGTTACAGGATCACAGTGTTAGGGAGGCTGAGGACCACTGTATCAGAGCAAAGTGGATGGATGAACAAAAACTTAGCAGAGATGACTCCAAGACACTGAGTTGGAAAAAGCAGATATCCATCGTTAGCATTAAGAAAAAGAAAGAATTAGAAAAACATTGGAAAGTTGATAGCTTTGATTTTTGGATATGTACAATTTGAAGAAGCATAAAATCCAGTTGAGTATGTTCAAGTGGTAATGAAAATCTAAAGTCTGAAGTTTTTTTTAGAGGGGTGATAATCCAAGGAACAAGGACAGAGCAGATGAAGAAATATCCAGGAATAATCACAGAGAAGGAAGAAAGGATTAGAGGCATTACATGAGTGTTTACAGCTTAAAGTTGAACAAAACAAATTCCTGAATTTCTGGCATGAGTAACTGTGGTGTCCATGAAATAGTCTGTATGGGAAGGAGAGAAATCTGTAGCTCAAGTCACTCTGTCCTCTTAAATGAATGCAAAGAAGATGAGTGTGTGGCCTACAAGGGAAGAAGTGAGTCCATCGCTCTGCATAGGTCAGCTGTTCACCAGAGACCTCAGTGGTCTGGAATCTCTCAGGGCAGCCTACCCCAAGCTCCATGTGCCTTTAATTAATCAGGAAGATCACAGTGTTCCCCTCTGATGTTGTTTGCAAGAACGATGCTAGACAGTTGCTGAATGTATTCCAAAGAAGAAATTCATGAGCAAAGAGTCCTGGTTCAGTCCCATGGAAAGTTAGCTCTGCCAGAGAGGAGAAGGCAGTCATCAGGACCATGCCATTCCAGTTTGCTTTCTGGTATGTAATGAAAAGCAACTTGGGGAGGAAAGGGTTCATTTGGCTTACACTTTCAGATCACAATCCATCATTGAGAGAAATCAGTGCAGGAGGTCAAAGCATGGACCATGGAGGAATGCAACTCACTGACTTCCTCTTTCTGCAAGATTCCTTATACAATCAACGACAGTCAGCTCAGTGCAGGCTCCATCCACAGTGAGCTGAGCCCTCTCTCATCAACCAATAATCAAGGCAATTCCCCACAGACAGGCCAACCTGACCTGGGCTGTACCTCAACTGGGGCTCTCTCTCCCCACATGATGCTTGCTTGATCAAATTGACAATAACAAATAACCAAGATATGGGAAATAAAGTGCCGCTGCTGCCCGTCAGAACAGAAACGATATGTTGGTAGGCACTGAGAAACTAGAATGTGTTAAAAGTAAGATCCTAAAAAGATACTCGGCATAGTGACCAACTTTTACACAACAAAAATTGTGTATTATTTTTAGCATGAGTTTCTGAATAATGAAAACACTTGGGAAGGGTATTCTCACACATGTACAACAAAACTCTTAGATTTTAAGTGTTTGGTGAGGAATAAAATCCTATTTATATTTAGTTGTGCTGAGAATCATAGACATTAGCAATCAATATAAAATAAATATAAGCAAGGCATTTTAAAAAGCAATATGGTATAGAATGGGGAGCAAATGCTAGAAATACAGGGCACCCGAATTAACTAAATATCTTGACAGATTAATGAAAACCATATTCACTCAGAAACACACAAGTAGAACAATGTACTTTAATGCATCACATGACTGATGAAAAGCTAATAGCAGTTTCTATCTCTCAAAGGACATAGTGTCCCATAATAGCACAAAGCCAAGGTGCATCTGAACTCCTGTTCAAAGGAAATCAGTCACAGTGACAAGTACCCAAAGCCATGCAATGAGAATTTTGAAGGGGTTCAGGTGTTTATATTAAGAAAAACAAGATCAAGAGATGTATGGTTCTGCACCATGTATGTTAAAGCATTGCACTTACGCTTTATGATTAGAAAGGAAAATGAGCCAATTCATTTATTTAATAAGTACTTCTGGAGACATTGACATGTGTTAGATTTTTTGATATAAAATTAAAATAAGCCAGATATAGTTCCTGTTCTCTTGAACCTTATGATTCAGCACAGGAGAATAACAAATCCAGCACCCATGAAGAAATGAACTCTCCAAAGAGCAGGTGAAAAGGAAAGCTTCTAGAGAGAACTTACCAAGCCAGAAGGCTGAAAACCACTTTCTCATTATCAGTTGTTCCTAAAGACAATATGTGAACATCATACAAAGAGAACCATTTCAAGAGTCACAGAATGGAGTAGCATCAAAGGCGTCCGATGACTGGGTGCTGATTGCTTCCTAGAGGAAGTCACTCACTAAGATGGGATCCTCTAGGTAAAGTGAGAACTCAACAAGCCATTGCCAGAGAGTTCAGGCCTCCTGCCAGCTGAGAGTCAAAAAAATCCCAGCACAGTCAATGAAATTCTCTGTGAAATTTCCTACATAGAGACAACATTGTTTTTGTAGAGACATTATTTCAAATATGAATGTTAAAATAGCAGCTTTTTTGGAATCTCACAAGCAAGTTAATTACAAGTAAGCGTTAATTGCATTTATAGAAAAAGACATATCTTAACACCCATGTAACCTTCATGACCAATGGTTATGTCACATCAGATACTAATCTTATCCAAGGCACTTCTGGCTCTGCTGTATGACCTGCATTATGAAATGCAGAAAGAGGGAGAAAAAGGGAGAGAGAGCAGAGATGGAGGTGGAGGAGAGACTTTCAGCAACCTTCAAGGCAACTTCAAAAGCCATAAAAATCGAATTTGTGGATCACTAAGAGACCTAACCTTGATTCTCTCTTGAGAAGCCCACAAACCTCTCACGCCAATGCTCAAAACAATGTTAAAATCTCCTCTTAATAAATTCTGATTCTGCCTCTTACTGGTTTGCTCTGAAATTCTTTTCTGTGGTGAAGTTAAGGATCCCTGCTATACCCAAGTGGAGGTTTCCCAGAACTTTTGCTGCCACAAGACAAGTACTAAAGAACTGGGTGTCTACACCTGGCCTGCTGCTACTTCCTTAGTATTTCCTCCTAAAACAATTGAACAGGGGATAAAAGGGTTCCAAAGCACAAAAAAGCACAGCAAATATCAGAGAATCTCAGCATCCAGCACCAACTCAGAGCATTGTTTTCTTTTCCATGAAGCTCATGTCTGGGAACATTGTTGTGTCTGCTTCTATCAGCCCTTCAAGATACTTTCTACCTTGAAATCCCAGACATGTTTGGATTTAGGACTAATTCTCCAACTCCATCTGAGCAATTTCAAAGAAATTTTATTTGCATACTTATAACTATAAAATTGAGAGTTTAGCTAAGTGTACTGAGTGGCACATGCCTTTAATCCCAGCCCTTGAAGACAGAAACAGGTGGATCTCTGTAAATTCGAGGTCAGCCTTGGCTCCATAGTGAGTTCCAGGACAGCCAGACCTAAATAGTGAGATCCTGTCTAGGAAAATAGTGAATAAATAAAACTGAAATATTAATGAAATGCTCCCTATAAGACCCTTCAAAACCCTCTTGAGTCCTGAGGAAATTGATTTGCTTTGTCCAATTTCAATTCTGTTAATGGCCAAAATACAGCTTCGGTGTGAAGAGTTTCTCACAACCCAATGCCACCAAAGCTCTGTATTTCCTCCCAAAGGCAGGAGCAAGCAGAGGGGAATTCAGCCACTGTCAAACTGTTGAGATGAGTGAGCTTAACTGATCAAGTGGATTTCATCTCGTGCTTCAGTGTGTGCAGCTTGAGCCCTTGTTTACAAGCTAATCAACTGTAACTTTAAAACCTCTGCTTGGCTTTTGTTTTTGTTTTTGTTGTTTTATTTGTTTTTCTTTTGATAATTTTTTATTTAAATTTGAAACAAGCTTGTTTTACATATTAATCCCAGTTTCCGCACCCTCCCATCCTCCCCTGTTTCCCCCCCCCACCAATTCCCATCTTGGTTCTGCTCCCCAGGGAGGGTGAGGCCTTCCATGGGGAGTCTTCAAAGTCTGTCATATCATTTAGTGAAGGGTACAGGCCCTTTTCCATGTGTCTAGGCTAAGGGAGTATCCCTCTATGTGGAATGGGCTCCCAAAGTCCATTCATAGACTAGGGATAAATACAGATCTACTACCAGAGGCCCTATAGACTGCCCAGTCCTCCCAACTGATACCATATTCAGGGATTCTGAGTGAGTCCTATGCTGGTTTCTCAGCTATCAGACTGGGGTCCATGAGGTCCCCTTGTTCAGGTCAGCAGTTTCTGTGGGTTTCTCCAGCCTGGTCTTGACCCCTTTGCTCATCACTCTTCCCCTTTCTGCAACTGCATTCCAGGAATTCAGCTGAGCATTTAGCTGTATGTATCTACTTCTTCTTCTATCAGCTACTACATGAAGGCTGTAGGATGACATATAAGGTAGTCATCAATCTCATTACTGGGAAAGGGCATTTAAGGTAGCCTCTTCATGATTGCTTAGATTGTTAGTTGGGATCATCCTTGTAGATCTCTGCACATTTCTCTAGTACCAGATTTCTCTAAAAACCCATAATGGCTCCCTCTGTCATGGTATTTCTTTTCTTCCTCTCCTCTATTCTTCCCCTGACTCAATCATCCTACTCCCTCATAGCCACCTCTTCCTCTCTGCTTGGCATTTGTAACCTCAGCTGATGTGTCTGTAAATAGCTAAATAATGGCAAGGTTTTCGAAGTTCATGAAGTAAAAATGCAGGGAGATTCCAAAGCATTCGACCTGTGTGGGAAAACCTTCTGTCAGGGACTGGCTCTCATTTTCCAATTAACTTCATTTGCTGATCAAAATAAGAGTTGTTGGTGTCGTAATTAAAAGAGTGGAAGCAGCTGCATGGATGACTGTGTTCTTTCTGTGTTCAGAAGGGACTGTATTCTATAAATATGTAAAGCTATCACAGTAAATAATTGAACTTTATGTGCAGCAGAAGTGAATTAGCTCCTTGGGGACAGGAATGTAACCAGTAACCGCCAGAGAGGGAAATAAACAAACTGGGTCCCTGGGGCATTGGGTATCACCAGTAGGCTGTCTCACCAGGGAGGAGGTAGAAAGCTCTCCGGGAGAGAGGGAGTTTCTTCACTGTGTGGCAGTTGTTCACCAGTCAAATGAGAAGCTGAGACAGCAAGCCTGTCTCTTCAGATCTCAGGACTTCTGAGATAATAAGGACCTCCCTTTGGAACAGTGGGCATAGCTCACCCAAAGAAAAGGTGGACACGAGGAGATCCCTAAGCAACACACTGCCTGTGTCACATGCAGATTGAAACCCTTCTGAGTGGCCTTTCTTGCACCACTTTGCCTGAATTCTCACCAGCTCTGCCCTGCTGCCCTGTCTGCTTCATGACCTTCCCTCCCACCCAGGGCCCCAAGCAAATAAGAAGTGGTCCCTCTACACAGCCAGGAAATGTGCCCTCCACCTCCTAGAACTATGAAATAACTCTGCCATCTCTTATGGCTACGCTTAGCTGGAGTCCCTGGCCAGCCTTACCCTGAGCTAACAGTGGGCCACTCAGTTTCCTGGAGAGAATACGAGACAAAGTGTCTAGAGTGGAAACAACATTGGGAATGAGGGCCCAGCTTCTTGGCTAATTTCTGTGGTCAAGTCTAGGACCAAGAATTGATGAGCCCAAGTCTTGGGCTCCTCAGCTGTTACATGAAGACTATGTAGTAAGTGACCTCTAAGTTTTATTTTCAATTCAAATATGATCCGAATTTCATTCTATGTTATGGGGTTAGGGGTGGGGGTGCTTAAGGCTGCTTATACACCTGCTCTCAACCCCAGAGAATTCCTAAACCTAGCCCTAATGTTTTGCTATCTTTCCCTACAATTCTAAAATTTATCCATGAAAATATAAAGAGATATAAGGGAGGCCACTCTGCAACAACAATTTTCTAAACATGTTATCTCCATCTGTGCATTCCAGGATCCACTAGAATCTTTGGGCTGATGGACAGATCCATTCTGAAGTCAATGTTCTTTAAAAACTATTTGGCATTATTTAGTGTGTGTGTGTGTGTGTGTGTGTGTGTGTGTGTGTGTGTGTTGTGCATACCATGGCATATATTATGTAGAAATCATACAACAACTTCTGGGAGTTGATTCTTCCCTTCTACTTCATGGATCCCAGGAATTAAACTCAGGGCATCAGGCTTAGTGGTACAGTGTCTTTACCTGCTGGGTCATGTGACTAGTCCCCAAATTTATGTTTTTAATGAATGGCAGCTAATTGTGTGTTTTATTTCAGTGGCTGGTGTTCATTTGTCTATTTTTGTTTCCTTTTGAATTTTCTTTATTTGATTGCCCAGACTAGCCTTTGGACTGATCCTCTGCCTTGACCTCCTAAGTGTTGTGATTATGGTATGTACTAGCACACTTGGTTTTGATGATTGATATATTTTTAATTGCATAGATTTAAGGAAGAAGGCCAGAGCTATAACAATCAAATAGGAAGTGAAGGGTTATGGCTGGCTTTGGGGCCAGTCCCCAGTGGGCTCAAAGAAAAGTCACAGGTCCAAAGGTCCGGAGGCACTAGACTGTTTTTAAATGAGGGTGTTAATTAAGGGCAAGGGACACTCACACTCTCTTCTCTGTTATTCTTTTTGTCCTCTATATTCTCTTTTCTTATCTCTATCCAGAAATGTCCCTTCTGTCTCTCTGGATGTTTTCCTTCTCCTCCTAACTCTCTTGATGTTCTCCTCTTAATTTGCCCATCCCTCCTAATTCTACTTATTCTTGATGTTTTCCTTCTAACCTATTTTAACTCTATCTCTGTTCTTTCCCTTATAGCTTATATACCCCAGAAAAATCTTTCAAGCAATATAAAAGTTACAATGGGCTTATATTCTAGTTTTCAAATAAATGATTACAGCCAAAAACATGTTTTTTCATCTCCCTTACATGACTGAAACAAAGTCACCCTGATAACCCACACATATTTACATCTAAGCAACTAATTACAGATTAACAGAATATGGGCAAGCAGAAAGTATTTCTTCTCAGCCAGCTTTTCTGTTGGGAAGCTGCCTATTGCAATCACAAAGAAAGAACCAATCACTTTATTATTAATCTTGAAAGTTAATTGCATAACCAATCTTATGGGAATCACAAACCTAAATTTTTATACATAAAGAAAGTCTAGGGTGTATATTCTTATATCAGGAGATTGAGGGCAGAAATGGATACAAGGAGTTAATCAGCATCTTTGATCATCAACCAACTCTAAGAAGGGAAGTACCTCAGCTAGTAAGAAATGGGTTGCTTTGTATTTTTGACCTTAGCTATATGTCCTTGTGAACTTTAGATTGCTTTCTGGGGGTTTTCATCTTAAAGCTATAATCTGAAGGCAGGATTTAAATGAGTCCACCCAATAAATAGATATTTATAAGGGAAGCACTTAACAAATAACACTAAACAACCACCTTGATCTTCCTATTACAGAAGATGCAGTCTCTGCCCTTCTGATGTAACCCAAGAGAGTGAGCCAGCCTCTCCTCTACCTTTTAAGGGGTCACATCTGCACACCTGAAGCCACGCCCATAGGGTGTGGCCATCGTCTCAAGTTCACTGGCAAAGCACAATGCCACTACAGTTATCAGTGATCTGATCTAACCTGAAGTTATTTTAAAGCTTTGTTTCAGCTAATGATGTGCTGTGAAACCTGTGAACATATATCCCAACATAAGGGTAAAAGAATTCAAGCTAGTTGGACTCCTGGGACTCAATAGTTTTTCTTAATCATTAATGTAAGCCACAGTCTATGTGGCTCCTCAAGAGAAACTCATGTGTGTGACACTTCCTTGTTTTATTTTTTTATCGCCAAAGCTGTGTCTAAACTAACATTATTGTTATCAGTTATTCAGCACAGCTTAGGAAGAAATTATCTTCATAATAGTCCACAGGTAAAAATGCTCACTAGAACGAGATGTTTCCATGAGATGAACACACTGTAATACAGGCAGTGGGGATCTCCCCCACCACACACACACACACACACACACACACACACACACACACACACACATGCCTACTCATACCATGCCAGTTACCAGAGAAAGGTGTCAGCAGCTAATACATAAAGGCACAGCAGAAACAAAAGACATTCTAGAGTCTGTGGTCTCAGGGCCTTGTCTATCTGAGATTTACCTATCAGTGATTTTCCTCCTGGTGGGTTGACACCTGAACTTCAGTTGCCACCTGCTGCTTCTCTGATAGGGCCACAGCAAAGGGACACTACAGCCCACTTGAGCATATGTCCCTTGAAACCTTGCCCTTCTCCCCTATTCCCTATGCCTTGCAAAAAAAAAAAAAAAAAAAAAAAAAAACCCATTAGATTACATTCCTAAAGCTAGCCACCAAGGTCTATTCTGTTATTTGGCCACTTCTTCTTGGGGCTGACAATTAACATCTAGCTACTGAAGTATTGAAGTCCAGCAACCAGACGTCCCATTTGGTTCACCTAATTAGAATGCCAAAATAAAATTAAACACCTCATCCTGGCACAGGGTTTCCCCCCTGTACCTTTATAAACTTCCATTTTTCTATGTTCCATGTCTGTCTCCTCTCTCCCCAGAGGCAGTCCTTTGTCCCTCTGGACCAAATACCCCTCCCCCCTTTTCCTTGACCCCTTCCCCTTCTCCCTTGTCCCCTATCTCTTTTACCATGGCATCCTAGCCCATTTGAATAAAGACCTCCCACTTTTCTCCTCTTAAAAATTATACCTGCAAAGTCATTTGCTGCTGTTTTTCTGTCTGACAGAAAGCAGCCACTTTAACTTGTCTTTCCCACTTAATAAAGACCTCTCTGTGAAAGCAGGTGTTTGGGTGTGGTTTGTGTCTAATCTGGGGTCTGAGAGGAAGCCCCAGTTGTGTGGAGGTCTCCTTCAGGAAGGACTTGGAAAATTTTTGTACCGAAATCTTGTCAATAGGCAACACAATATTGTTTTTTAAAAGTATGTTATTCAAGTGGGAAGCTAAAGCATTCAAGAATTCTCTAGAATACTTTAATACATTGGCATTGCAGAATGGTGAAAATTTAACAGGTCATTGTCACATAGCAAAGAATGACTTCAAAACTCTACTTATCTGGACATTTCTTAGCAGAATTGAGTCATTATTTTGGAAAACCACTTTCAATAATCTACAAACTGATAAAACTCCATTCAGAACTTTTGCATGAGTCACTTTCCAGTTAGATACAGAAAGATGCATTGAAACAGATACATACACAATGAAATTTAATAATGGGAAGAAAAAAATGAATGTTCAAATAAGCAAGAAGCCTATTATAATTTTTGATGGATATGATGATCAATTTTCACTGCCAGCTTGAACAGATTTACAATCATCTAGGAACTTGAGCTACACTATTGGGGGTGTCTGAGACTGTTTCAAGGGGGACTAAGGGGACCCAGAATGTACGTGGCAACATTCCCTAATGTACAGAAATGGATGGAATAAAAGACAAAGAGAGAGCATGCTAGCACCCATGTTTATAATCTGCCTTTGGTCCCACTGATATATGAGCATGTTGCCATGGAGCTACCTAATACCATGCCTTCTATACCATGATGGACCATATCCCCTCAAAGAATTAGCCCAAATAAGTCTTTCTTTCTCTAAGCTGCTTCTTGACAGATGTTCAGCCACAGCAACCAGCAAAGTAGGTAGTCCAATCCATTCCCAGGCCTTAATGTGTATCCCATTTCTGTTTTGGGTTCATTATGAGGGGCAGAACATGAGTTCTATTTCATTATTTTATTTCCTCTAGGACAGAGGAAACGAAAGGATCACAGTAGATAATCATACAGAGGAAGGTGGTTAGGAACTGCATCAGAAAACTTTGGCTGAGGACTCCTGTTTGGGGACACCAAGAAGTTTTCTAATTAAAAGTCACAGAAGTCATATTGCCGGACTGAGGGAGCACATGCATCCTTTGCTTTCAAATGTCATTTAGGCAATTATACAAATATCTTCAGCTGTACCACAGACTAGAAAGACAAAGAAAACTCCCCTGAGTAAGGAACATTGCATGGAGAGCCCTGAGGAGGTTCTTGAAGCTCTTCTTGGCCTTCCTGAAGCAGGCAGAAAAGGAACAATTCACAGGAGTGATTTCTAGGCTTTCCTCAATATGGAGCCCTTGGTCCTTAGACTAACCAGGAGCCTTGAAATACTGTATACTCACTGTCCCTTCTAGAACGTTCTCTGAATCCCACACACAAGACAGCAGCACAGGAAAGTCAAAATCTTCTATGTCAGCTGTATCTTAGCTTAAATTCACCCATGAAACAGCTGTTTCCTACTTCCTGTTCCTAATGAAAACCTGCATTCCATACTGGCAGCAGATGACACAGCTTCCTTTGTTTGGTGCAAATGAGCAATCTTGGCACAGCTTTTTGTTCTTCAATATATTAAAATTAGCCTGTATGTTTTCATGTCTACTCCAGAGTCTGGCAGCTTAGCTGTAGACAAATACCAGTCCCCTGACCACTACTGTAAATCAGGATGGGTGTATTTTCAGTAAGGCCACAACCACCCCACTATTAATTTGTTCTTTCTAGCAGCTATGAAGACAATGCAACATGCAGTCTGCCAAAGGCCTCCTGTGGTTCTTAGTATGACTGTGGACCAACTGTTCTCTCTGCAATGTGGAGGAGAGAACCCAGCCTCACACTCTGTGCTCTCCATGGTGTCTGAATAGAACCAGAAGGGAAAGTTGTAGGGGTCCCATTGTGCAGCTAACATGCTTGTATACCCTTAAAAGTAATTAGTGTCTCTCCAAATGCTTATAGGATTTCCTCAACTCATTGTCAGCTACATTTCTGAGTACATGAAGTCTTACAGTGCCCTAGGATTTCCAGGGCTATAAACAGCCTTGGTATATCGAGGGTACTGTCCTGTGATGGTGCTTTAATCCAAGCCCAGTATTCGTTTTCCAGACAATGTTTAAGGCTGGTTTGCTCACAGCTTCCATGCAAGTCATCTGAGATCTTATGGTAGGAGAAAAAAAAAAAAAGAATAGAGAATGAGGTATGTACAAAGAGGCATGCAGTATGCAAATTACCTAAAAAGGTCCCAAACCACAGGACACAGGCATCTCTGTATTTGTCACTTTCTGCAGGACCAACCTACTTTCTCCCTTAGAAGTTTTCCTTCTAATAAACTTTCTGCATTGGCCTCTGTTCAGTTTTTTGTTCAAGAAGACAAAAACCTGGAAACCCCAGAGGTGACTCCTAGACTCAGAAGTTCACAGAAGCAGTGTAGGACCAGATGGGTTGAAGCTTATTTGTGAAGCTTCTAGAAGAGAAAAATGCCCAGCTCTCCTTTAAAGCACACCAGCCTTACATCTTAGGCAACTTGAGGGTTTGTGTCCACGGCAGGGTTGGCGTTGGGTAAGAAAATGAACTGTTTTTCCTCTTCAAATAACAGTGTATCTTTGATAGAAAAGGGATGATGGGATTTCATTTCTCTCATTGCATTGCCATTGGGCTGCCATCTTTTTTTTTATTATTATTATTATTGTAAGCTTTTTCTAACCCAGCCTAAGAACACTCACATAACACTATTATATCTAAGCTCACAACTCTTAGGAATATTGTTACCATTTAACAAAAAGGGGCAGAGAGGTTAAGTAACACACTTTAGACTACAAAGCTGACGACCAGAGCTAGAACTGGAACTCAATGCCCAGCCCCAGTGCCCAAGGCCTTAACCAATCCACAAAACAACCATGGGATCTGACAATTTGTGACTCCACACAAAGGCACAAGGTTTTTCTGGAGATGAGAGACAGAAAGGGGTAGTAAATAAGTAAAAATAAATAAATAAATAAATAAACGAGCCAAGAGAAGCAGGCACCTTTGCATCTACAAAACCCATATCCAACTACAATAATGATGTAACCCTGGTTATACAATATCAGCTAGTTCTCTCTGCCTTGTCAGGATGACAGGCTCTTGTCTGGAACCCCAAGTTCTTCAGAAGACAATATCTGAGGCACTTGCCAAGATTGTCAAGAATTTCTAGGTACTTACAATACTATACAGCATCTGCTTATTTTTTCTTCCTTTTCTGCAGTGTCACAAAACAAAATCTACTTTCAGAATATGAGCAAGTGAAGCTTTAGTGGAAGGGAACTTGTTTCTGAAATGTCATTAGATGACCCAGCTCTGTTACTTCACCAGTTGTCCCTAACCCCCTTACCACTGCTCTCCTCTGCCTCTTCATCCTCTCCCTCCTCTTCTTCCTCCTTGCTATCCCACTCTAAGCATCCATCATCAAAGCATTCAAGATACAACAAGTTTTCTTTGGGGTTATATTCTCACCAACATACTTACTTCTGCTCATTGGATCTGACTATCCAAGTCTCACTGTCTACACAAACAGTACACTTAGCACATAGATGCTGAGGCTGCCCAAGCCACATCCTCTACACACGCAGTACACTAAACTCAGAGATGCTGAGGCCAGCTCTTTGACTAAGACTGCTCCTTCTCCCTCATTACAACTTGATAATAGTGTGAGTAACTGTGACCGAAGACAGATGGACAGAACAGACAGAGACGAATGGAGCAGAGAAGGCCCTGGACAGATGTGTAGATGTGATCTCCTGATACATGATCTGTCGCCCTAGACCAGAGTCAGCAAAGGTGGAGAATGAAACCCTTGAAAGGCAGAAATCCATGTTGATAAATGAGTTAAACCAAACTGGATTCTCCTGAAGTTTAAATTCTAAAAACAGAGGTGAACAATAAACAAGTAAATGAGCACATAATACATTAGGAGATGATGCCATGAAGGTCAAAGGACAGAAAGAGAAAGCAGGGTGTTTGGAGCAAGGCAATCTTTTCTGGGTTATTTTGGCAGAGGCAAACTAGAGTGTGGGTCATGTGTGTGTGTGTGTGGGGGGGGGGTAGATGACCATTCAAGTCTGAGGGAGAACAGAAGACAAGACTGATCAAATGTCAAAAGGACAGGATAGCAAGGATGGACATCCACTAGAGCTGAGAACATCATGCTCTGTTCAAGGACCACTGGAGGAGCAGTGCATGCAAGTTTTGTCCTTAATTAGCTAAGCTCCTGAAGACATTATTCTATAAAGATGCATCATCTTCTTATAGATCTAAATACAAAACTTTGCACTTGGTCATATCATTTAGTTGCATTTGTTAATTTTTGCCGAAGTCAGTATGTAATACTAAATTTCCAAAGCAAAAGTTTAAAAAAAATACTATTACTTCGTCAAATTATTTTGTCATACAATTCCTAATCCTAACCATTCTGTTAGAAGGTGAGTGTGTGTGTGTGTGTGTGCGTGCGTGCGTGCGTGTGTGTGTGTGTGTGTGTGTGTGTGTGTGTGTGTAGTCATTGTGAAGCTTGAGTAGGGAAAGGGATAAGTATGGAGCAGAGGCAATTACTGGAGAAGTAAAACTGTTCTACAGGATGCTGTAATAATGGGTCCATGCCAATGTACATTTACCTAAATTAGAAAAGCATCTAAAACTAGGAATAATTAAGGTGATTATAATTGCTCTGAGAAACAGCATCTGAAAAATCAATAACATGGGCAATAAAGAATTTAACTAAAACACAAAAACACAGTGGGATGTATGTATGTATGTATGTATGTATGTATGTACAATATCTGTTAAGAGGGACTTTACTTGGTCTTGTCTCCTGGACTATTTGTGTGGATCCGTATCTGGATAAAATTCACTGTCTTGTAAAAGTAGTAAATTTCAGAGTATGAATTACTTTTCTTTAGACTGGACATTTATTAGGTCATTAGGACTTGAGCTAAGATGTAAGTCACTATGGGCACTAGGCTCAGGCTTTGTTTCAGCTTCGCTTATATGATACAATAAGACATCCTGACATAAAAGAAAGTTTCACAAAAATAAAAAGAGATAAAAGTCATGAGTTGCATTTTATTATATCATAGTTCAACAAAACTAGAAATCAATAGCAAGAAAAACAACAGTACCGCAAATATATAGCAAGTGAACAACAGTACACTCTTATATGACTCGTGGGTTATTGAAGAAATCAAGGAGGAAGTTAAAATTCCTAAATACAAATAAAACGGAAAGCACAACCTATCAAAACTTTTAGGATCTATCTAAGGTAGCTATAAGCAGACCAACTATAGCTAGAACTGCTTACCTTAAAGACAGGCATATCTTAGATGAATAACCTAATAATATACCCAAAGGTCTTAGAAAAATAAGAATAATTCAAACCTCAGAGCAGTATACAGCAAGAATTAACAAAGATTGAGGCAAAAATTGTGAGATGGAGAGAAAAAAAGAGAGAAAAAACATATGGAATGGATCAAACAAATAGTTGTTTCTTCAAAAAAAAAATTCTCAACTTAAAGAAGGAGGGGGGAGTGAGAGCAAGAGCAGACCCAAATTAATAAAATTAGGGAAGGAAAGAGGAATATTACTACAAAGATGCTAATTTGATCCAAAGAGTCACTGAGGAACACTTGGAAAACTTATATTCCAGAAAACTTGCAAAATCTTGAAATGATTACGCCTCTAAATACAAATATCCTATCAAAATTAAATTAAGAAAGTATTAAAAAATGTGAACAGATCTGTAACATTGAATTGCATTAAAGCAGTAATAAAACGTAGTGAACAATGAAAATACCAGAACCCAATGGCTTCACTGTCAGACTGTTCCAAACCTCTAAAGAGATAACACCAATGTCCTTTAAACTATTAAACATGAATCAGTCTGGGAAGAACACTACCAGACTCACTCTCTGAGTTAGCACTATCTTAATACTAAAATTCTTGCAGATACAAAAGCAAAAAGGAAAACTCATAGACCAATTTCTCATTTATTAATATTATAATAGAAAAACTACCAATAAAATTATTTCAAGTTGAGTTCAAGGTACTCAAGAAAATGCCACATGTTGACCAAGTTGGTCTCAGTTTAAGGACACAACTTTGGTTTACATATACAGGTCAGTGTGATTGTCAGCACAGATGGGTCAAAGGACAGAAACCACATAGTCATCTGAACCCATAGTGATCAACATCACTTCGTAGCAAAATCCTTAAAGGAACTGTTGTGGAAGTAAACTACATTAACACAATAAAGACTATATGACAAACTTGTAGCCAACATTATATTAAAAAGTGAAAAATCAAGACCATTTCCTCTAAAATCTGGAATGTGTCAAGGATGCCCACTCTCTCCATGAAATGAAACAATGGTGCCTACCCTCTCCATTCTTGGGCATCATCATGCTCACCAGCTCAACTGAAGAAATAAGAAAAAGAAATAAAAGGGATGCAAACAGAAAGTGAGTAAATCAAATTATCTCTGTTTGCCAACAATACAATCTTATCTTTAAAAGACCCTAAGAGCTCCACCAGAAAATTCATAAAACTGATAAACTCCTTTTTAAAAATACCGAAGTCACTAGCCCTTTTGTACACCAATAAAAAAAAAGTTGCTAATAAAGAAATAAGGGGTAAACCTCATTCACAATAACTTAATACCAGGGAATAAACCTAACTAAGGAGATAGAGAATTCCACAATGAAAACCTTGAGAAATTGAAGAAAGTAATTAGAGAAGACAAGCTCACAGATCATCATAATTAATACATAGTACCAAAATGGTCTTTCAGGTTCAAAGCAACCCTCATTAAAACGGTCATGACATTTTTCACAGAACTAGAAAAATCAATTCCAAAATGTACATGGAGATGAAAAGAACAATAATACAATATTGGAGTTATTTCTATATTTGATCTCAAGTTCTAATACAAAGATTTAGCTACAAAACCAGGGAAGTGGCCCAGAATGTATATATATAAATAATGGAAGAGAATAGAGGACTCAGAAATAAGCACACACAGCTATAACCACTGAATTGTCAACAGTGTCAAAGCCATGAATGAAACTAGATCTATCACATATCACAAAAAACAATTTGAAATATATTAAAGACCTGAAACTCTACAGGAAAACAAACAAAACACTTCAAACCATAGGCAAGGACTTGCACACAGGTCTCTAGAATCACAGAAAACCATTTCCAGAATTGACAAATGGGATCAAATAACACTGAAACAAAAAACAAAAGGAAACCTGTGCAGGAAAAAGAAACCAGAATTGAAAGACAGCCCAAAGAAGGTGGGCGGGGTGTAGCTTTGCCACTTACACATTACACGGGGGACTCATATCTAGACTATACAAGGACTGAAAAAAATTAAACTTCAAAAGTAATTCATCCAGTCAATAAGTGAGCTAATGAACTGAACAAATAGTTCTCAACAGAAGAAATATGCAGCCAATTTAGTGCCTGGAAGAAGTGTTCATCTTTCTCATCCATCGGGGGAAATGATAATTAAAACTGGAAGGTTTTCAATATGACGTCATCACAATGGCTGTCAGAAAACAGCAATGCATGCTGGGAAGGATGTGAAGTAAAAAGTCCTCACACACTGTTTGTGTGACCATAAACTCTGTAACTCCTACAGAAGTCGATATGGAGGTTTCTCTGAGGAAAAAAGAAACAGAAACTGAAAATAGGACCTTTATACAGCCAAGCTACCACCTTTGGGTATATACCGGCAGGAGTCTGAATCCCCACACCACACAGACATGTGCACATCTATGTTTACAGCAGCAATACGGTACAGAGCCAGCTGAGGTGTCCATCAGTGGACTAAAGCATCAAGAAGTGTGGTACATTTACACAATCAAATTTTAATCAGTAGGGAGAAAAATGACATTATGACATTTGAAGGAAAATGGATAAAACTGGAAATCATGTTCAGCTACAGCACTGGCTCATTGTCAATCATTTTATACTACAACTGAAAAAAAAAATAAGGAAAAAGCAATGAAGAGAATTTAAGTTAATTTCTGAGATTTTATAGCTTAAATCGCTGATGAGTTTTTGTTATTTTGAAGCGCCAAAAATTTGCTGACGCATAATTTGATCAACCCGGAGTTTAACTGCAATAAAAATCTTTGCTCCCAGGACAGAGCACTGGGATCCCTGGATGTTGTGCTTGCAAGAGGGGCTTCTGCTTTGAGCTGACTTAACCTTGATTGGCCTCAGAAATGGATGATAGCGGTATCTTATCCGTAAATGGAAATCTGAATCTCTGCTCTTATGTGAAGATGATGCTTTAAATATAGAAGAATATAACGGGGTAATTACTCTATCAAACTACCCTGTCAGTCAAAAAGCCTGACTGCCGGTTGGCCCTGTGCATCTGAAGAAAAGTGGGAGCTAAAAGCTGCATGGGGTCTTTTGGGCCATCCTTTCACTGAATTTCTTTCTTCAGGTTGCTGCAGTAAAGTCCAGAGACTTTATAAAGATTCATCTGTCTCACCTTCTGAAAACTGTTGAACAAGACTAAGTTCCTAGTTCCAGATATCTTGGTGTGTCCATGTGGGGTAAAAAGAGACAGAGCCTTTGGGGGAAGCTTTATAACATCATTATTCCTGTTCCTGAGGGCTCTGCCCCCATGGCCTAACCACTCCAAAGGCTCCACCTCCTAACACCATCACTTGAGCGTTTGAACATAAAAGTTTAGGAGAGTCAGTCCATCATATTCATTAAGTTAATCTTTCCGGGATTATAAAACACAGTCAAAATGGTTAAGAAAAGAAAATGGACAAATTATAAAGGAAGGAAGTTTTGTAGAATCCCAGCTTAGCCTACTGGCTTACCCTTACTGAGGGTGCATTTCTATTTATTCAAGAAAGAGAGGACAGCAACAGACCAAAGCAACAATTCTGTGCAAAGCTTGCTCAGCGAAGTGACCCATCTGTTGGAGCCACTAAGAGTAGGAATGACCCTCAGACACCTGTATGGTGGGAAATTCCACTCCAGCATGGACGACAACCCATGACAGATGCATCACTGGGGTCCTCTCTCAAGCAGATACACCACACCACTGAAGAACCACCTCTCCCTCAGCAGTGATTTTCTGCTTATCGAACTTCCTGAGCTGGGGACCTCATTAGCTTTGAAGGTTTTTTTTTTTTTTTTTTTTTTTTTTTTTGTAAACTTTATCTTATTTCATGTTTTTTCTAATTTAATTAAAATTTTTAAAACTAATACAATGTCGATCCCAGTTCCCTCCCCTCCCTTCTTCCCTCCCTCTTCCCTTCTCTTCCCACTCACATGCACCCTGTCCACCCTCCTACCCCCATTCCACATCGAATACTACTCTGCAGAAAAAAAAATAATGAAATCTCAAAATTCACAGGCAAGTGGATAGAACTTAAAGAAACCATCCTGAATGAGGTAACCCAGTCACAAAAAGAGGAACATGGTATGTACTCGATCATATACAGATTTTAGACCTAGAGCAAAGGATCACCAGCCTATAATTCACACCACCAGAGAAACTAGGATACAAGGTGTATTCTAAGAGATTCATATAAAGTCCCTCACAGAAGGGGGAATGGACAAGTCCCCCAGAGAACATGGGAAGTGGGGGGGGGGGCAGCGAATGGAGAGAGAACTAGGAGAAAGAGAAGGGGAGGAGAGGAAAGCACGTGTGACTAGGGAGATTGAGTCAGGGAGGAATAGACAGAAGAGAGAGAGGGAGAGAGAGAGAGAGAGAGAGAACATAAAAGAGGGAGCTATTATTGGTATGAAGGAAAACTGTACCTAAAGAAAGTCTAGAGACCTACAAGACTGACTCCAACTAACATTTTGAGCAACAGTGGAAAGTCTACCATAAATGCCCTTCCCGGATAGCGAGATCAACAACTAACTTATCCACCGTCATGGAGCCCTCATCTAGTAGCTGATGGAAACAGAAGCAGACACACATAACTAACACTGAGTTGAACTAGAATCCAGATGCAGAGGGAGAGGACAAGACCAGGTTGCAGAAACACATGGAGACAGCTGACCTGAACAAGGAGGAGCTAATGGGTCCCCCAGACTGATAGCTTGGAATCCAGCATGGGACTGACTCAGACCCCCTGAACATGGGTCTCAGCCAGAAGGCCTGAGCAGTCTAAGGGACCACAGACAGTGGAACCAGGATGTATTCCTGGTGCACAAAAGGACCTTGTGGACACATCCCCCATGGAGGGATAACTCCCTTAACCTAGAGACAGGAGAGAAGTCCTAGTCCCTTCTTCAAAAGGCTTTGAAGGTTTTTAGCAGTGTGAATCTCCTAAACCTCCTTGCTCCCCCTAAGAAAGGAAGTCTCAGTTTGAAAAAAAAAAGAAAGGAAGGAAGGAAGGAAGAAAGGAAGGAAGAAAGAAAGAAACCAAGACAACTGGCTGCAGCCCAGTTCAAAAGAAAAAATATGGGTTCTTTGTTCAAAAAGGAGCAAAAGCATCTATCAATACACTAAAATATTTAGGGTTTTTTTCTTTTATTTCTTTCTCATGACTTACAGTGTTTTTTTAATTTACCATCCAATGTTACAAATTAAAACTCAGCACAAATGTGGCCACATATCTTGAATTTATTTTAACTATAAATAAAAGAACATATGGCTTACATGTTGAATCACAAGTATCGTTGATTGCCATTTTAAAGCTTGTACGTGTTGTTAGGTCTCAGCCTATCCAAATATACAGAAAGGAGCTCAAAGTGGACTATAGCATAATTTCTGGCATTATTCCTCAGGAACTTGCAAAACCAGTTCCCACCTGCCAAAAGGAGTCCTTTTCCTTAGAGCTGGCAGAAGGGACATATGGCTCTCCATTGACATGTATCTATGGCTACATATCAAAGCACAGGATGACCTCCAGACTCCCTCGGTCCCTATTCACAAGTACTTGTTATGTATACCAAAGTCTTACACAGGATTCTCCTGGCCTTTTCCTCCCCTTAGTTACTCAGTCTCCTTATAACTCTACTCTCTACTATTCTGGGAGTTACTCTCTATCTCTGGCTCTATTGTATGAACTAGTCTCTCTTCTCCTGAAGATAACCCTGGCATGTCCAGTTTGTTGACTTGCTGTTTTTGTGGTTGTGCTCTGGACCCCTCCTGATGCCTCTGACTATTGTCTTCATCCTATCTACAATGCAAACCTTCCCATACCATGGAGCAGTCATGGCAGCAGTTTCTTTACTACAACCCCTTGCAAACACATATGTATTTCATTCTTACCAGGACAAATAATAAACTGTATAAAATGGTTTCATCTCTTTTTTTTGTGTCCTGCACATGGAGAAAACCTCAGGCATTAGATAAAAAAAAACAAAAACAAAAACAAAAAACAAAAAACAAAAAAAAAAACAAAATGAAGAACCAGAGGGCAAGTGAATGATGAATGACATCGTCATCTGTGTAGCCATCTTCAGTGTAAGTATTCAACTAGTGCAAAAAAGAAAAGAGTATAAGGAAGGATAGCACAGGGCTTCAGCCCATTCCTGCTTTTTTAAAACCCATTGCTTTCTTATTTTCTCAATCAGAAGACATTCTGGTTCAGTGAGAAGAAATGGCCTACATGGGACCCTAGCAACCTGGCTTAGTTTTTCCTCATTTTTCTGGGCTCCCTCCAGTCAATGAATTCTACACATAGGACATCAAGAATGCTTTCTACAAATGACATGGTACTATAATTTGGATCTAGAACATTCCAAAGCTCATGAGTTAATGGCTTGATTCCTAGACCATGAATTTGTTGGAAGGCAAAGGGATTTAGCGAGGCAGGGCTAATCAAAGGCCATTGGTTCACTCTCTAGGACAGTGCTTTGAGAGGGATGTGGAAATTCTAGCCCTTTCCCTCCTCTCTACTTTTGCTTCCTGGCGCATATGAAGTAAGACACTTCTTCAACCATGTTTCTGCCATGCATCAGAGAATTATGAGAATAAATGAATGCACAAATATACTAAAGAAATAACATTAATAAATAAAGGGAAGCAGAAAGGCCAAGAAGATGGTTCAGCTGATATAGTGTTTCCCATGCAAGAGGGAGGACCTGAGTTTGATTCACATGCCAGTCTGAGAGTGGTGGCATGCACTGGGAGGTATCTTGAGCATATATGAGACCTCAAAGCCCACCTCTAAAGTGACACGCTTCCACCAACAAATCCACAGCCACTCCAACAAGGCCACACTTCCTAATAGTGCCAGTCCCTATGAGCCTGGAGGGGCTACTTCTGTTCAAATTCCCACAGTCTCCTTTAGTGATTATTAGTCACAGAGAGATCTAGCAGTCCATGTGTATGCCGTATCTGTACCTATGTGGTGGATAAATGATGTTTAACCTAATTACCACATCGGACAGAAGAACTTCAACAGAGGTCATTAAGAGCAAACTGTGAACCGTGGAAGATCAGGATCCAAGGTAGGAAACAAGAAAAGGTAAAACAAACAAGCAAAACACTCCCTTACCCAGTAACTAACAAATCAAACAGAAATTTTCACAAAGTGAGCATTCCTGCCAAATTAAAAGAGAATATATATTTGATGTCAAAGTTAACCAAAATGGATATTATATTTAAAGACAATTTCAGAAGATTCTAGATCAGTTTATTTCTTTAATGTTCAAAAGCAGTGACTGCAATTCCTAGAATCCAGATCCCAAAAATCCTTCCACTTGCTGTGACATCTCAAGCCATCTACCTGTCGGGAATAGGGCATCTGTCTCAAGTCCTGCCTGGATTAAGTCAACATAAGTCTATTCATCAAGTTGACAATCTTAAATGAAAGTCGGTGCTCTATTTGATTTCCCGCCGTTATAATATGCCTTCAGCCACAACCACTTTCCAATTGCTTTTCCTGGGGAAGATTATGGTACGATAAGCTGGGCCAGGGCCTTAATAAATCAACTGGCGAGGAGAATAAAAGTGAAAAAATGTGCAGAACAAAGATATCAGATCTCATTTATTTTTACTTTTATTCTTCCCTATGCATATATCTTTCTAATGTTCAAACATTATCTCCAAATCATCCATTTAAAGTAAGACTCAAATTAATTTAATTTCCATATCAAGAATACACTAAGCAAGCAAACAGAACAATCTCTCAGAGGCCAGGCTGTGGTTCTTCCGTCTCAGGAGAACACCTATGAGGCTTTATTAACTCCCACGAGAAGCTGGTGGACTACAACTCAAAGGGTTTCACATAGATTCATAGCAGAACAGTTAGGAGAAAGCCTTCAGCCTCCCTAATAACAGGGTTATGTTCATCACCAGTGGCCAATGAGTGGCTTCTTTGCCCCACCTTCTTTTACATAGGCAAGACATTTTCCCAGAGTTCTCTTTTTGAGGTCATTAGCTAGAACTGGGGCAAAGTGTGGAGTAATACTCTACCCAACTCCTCTCCAGGTGACTGGCCACAGCTGGGTCACATCTACATCAACTATCAACAAAAGAAATACAGCGACTATGATTAGTCTGGGTTAATTACAAGTCACCCCTGAGGTCTCAGCCACTTACCAAACAAATGGAGAGTGTAGTTTTCTGGATGAGTGGAGGCCTTGAATCAACCATAGGTCATGTGTTTATCTCACAAAGACACACCTGTAACTAGCTCCATTTTTACCTATCTAATGCATTGATCATGCAGTGAAGATGAAGTCAAGCATAAAATATAGAAAAAAATATTAGCACTGAATAGCTAAACTTTTTTTCTTCTTCATGTTTTTATTCATTGTATATACCAATCTCCCTACTCTCCTGCTGTTCTGTCCCCTCACATTCCTTCTACCTGCCCCCATCCACTCCTTCCCCATCTTCATTCAGAAGGGGTAAGGCCTCCCATGGGAACGAACGAAGCATGAAATATAAAAAAATTGAGGCAGGACCAAGAACCTCCCCACTACATCAAGGCTGAACAAGGCATCCCATCAAAGGAAGAGTTTCAAAGAGCCAGTAGTTCATGGACAGGTCCTGATCCCACTACTAGAGGCCCCACAAAACACCAAACTACACAACTGTCACCCAGAAGTATTCATATCCATTCTGTTTGCCTGTATCTTTTAATTATCAAATTGTATCCATTTATATTAACAGATATTATTGACCAGTGATTCTTAATTCCTGTTATGTTTTGTTTTATTTTGTTTGGGTAGTGGTGTTGGAAGTATGTATGTTTCTCTTCTTTGGGTTTTGTTGTTGTGAGATTATGTATTTGTTTTTGTGATATAACTGAGTTCCTTGGGTTGGACTTTTCCTTCTAGTACTTTCTGTAGTGATAGAATTGTGGATAAGTGTTGCTTAAATCTGGTTTTGTCATGGAATATCTTGTTTTCTCTGTGTTGTGTTGATTCAAAGGTTTGCTGGGTATAGTAGTCTGGTCTAGTTATCCATGGACCCTTAGTGTCTGTAAAACTTCTGTCCAGGACCTTCTGGCTTTTAGAGTCGCCACTGAGAAGTTGAGTGTAATTTTGATAGGTCTGCTTTTATAAGTTACTTGGTCTTTTTCCTTTGAAGCTCTTAAAATTCTTTCTTTGTTCTGTATATTTATTGATTAGATTATTATGTGGTGAGGGAACTTTTTTTTGTCCAGTCTATGTGGTGTTCTATAAGCTTCTTGTACCTTTATAGGCATGCCCTTCTTTATGCTGGGAAAGTTATATTTTATGATCTTATTGAATATGTTTTCTGTGCCTTTGAGCTGGGATTCTTCTCCCCCTTCTATCCCTATTATACTTAGGTTTGTTTTTATTTTCATGTTGTCCCATAATTCCTGGATGTTTTGTTAATAAATTATTAGATTTAACATTTTCTTTGATTCATGAATCTATTTCCTTTATTCCTTCAATGCCTGAGATTTCCTCTTCCATCTCTCGTGTTCTGTTGATGATGCTTACAGCTGTAGTTCCTATTTGCTTTCCCAGATTTTCCACTTCCAGAATTCCCTCAGTTTGTAGTTTTGTTTTTGGGTTTTTTGTTTGTTTGTTTGTTTTTTATTGCTTTTATTTAAATGTTTTCAAGTCTTGAACAATTTCCTTAACCTGTTTGACTGTTTTTTCTTGGCTTCCTTATGGGATTTATTGATTTCTTCCAAAAGTTTGTTTGATTTTTCCTTGACTTCTTTACTTCATTTTCCCTTCTATCATCTTCATAAAGAAATTTTTAAGTTCATTTTCCCATGTTTCAGCTTCACTGGAATGTTTAGATTTTGCTGCTGTAGGATCACTGGGTTCTGGTGGTGCCATATTGCTCTTTCGGTTGTTGAATATATTCTTACACTGGTGTTTACCAATCCTTTCTTCCAACCAGTATGGCTTGTGCTTGTGCCTATTCTTCCAACTGGTGTAGTTCCCACCTATGCCTATGTAGTCTGCTGGGGTTTCGGGGGATTGAGTTCAGGTGCATGAGGCTGGGTGGCAGAGTGGGTCTTAGCAGGACAGCATCAGTGGGTGGCAGGGGTAAGAGCATAGCCTGAGGTAAGCATCACAGTTGCCTGCAGGCTGCTGGAGCATGCAGCAGAGCAGTGGATTCAAATAGCTGAAACTCTAACGCTAGGCCAAAAGGATTTGTCTTACTTTGAAGATCGTTTTGCACGCGATGTTTACCCTGGGAAGGCTCAATTACTGAGTGTTTGAGAATTACCATTTTTCTTTCTTATAGTGGCCTTCAACATCTACTAAATGGAAGTTGTTAGACCAAGTCAAGAAGCAGTTAGGTGACTTTAGAGGGAGGTGTGTAAACGTCAATGTGGAGGTAGGTTTTTGAGTGCCAGCCTCTGCAGAGGCTGTGCCTTCAGTCAGTACAGACCATTGCCATCTCACAGGATGCTGGGAGCACCTTGCCAGCATGCTTCCACCACCGTTACTCAACATTCCACACCTGCCCTTTGGACCACCCATGTATCCACCCAATTCGTCATCACCGTCTCTGTGCTCACTTTATGCAGAGAGATACCCAAAGTGATTTTGCAGTGGTTCCTCTTCCTTAAAGTGTGTGAACAAACAGAAAGGGCCCCACACAGATGCTCCTCGGACAGCGGCACAGAAATGGCCAGTGAGTATGTAGGAACTGTTAATCCCACTAATCAGAGAAATGCAAATTAAGGGCACAAGGACTTCTGACCTCACATCTGTTAAAATGGCTATTAAAAGATGAAAGGTAAATGTTGGCAAGGATGTGGAATGAGGAATGTAAATTAATGTAACCATGTGGAAAACAGTATGGAGTTTCTGCCAAAAAGCAAAAATAAAAATAAAAGTGGATTTCTGTGGTTTAAAAATCCAGAGTATAAATTCAAAGTGAGTGAAAATGGTATGTCCAAAATATATCTGCACTTCTGTGCTCACTACAGCAGCCAAGACACGACAAACAAATAGCACAGGGATTGGGAAGAGAAAGAAATCTTGCCATTTTCCCCAGCAGCTGTGGCCATCTGTGTCCATCATAGGGAACCACCGCCAGGAGGCAGCAGCAGACCCTTGGCTTCCTCATTCAGTTCTTGGGTATAAACTGATTTCTGTTTGTGGGGTGGGAAGTTTAGGAGACAAGACTTAGGTAAGGGAAGGTGGGGAACGAGTATACTCTTTGGCACACATGGAAGTCTTTGGTCTCCCCCATGGCTTTGACAAGTCACAAGGCTGATATTTTTGATATCTTCCTCTCAGGTCCCTTAGCGGGATCTGGACCCCCCCCCACAAAAAGAAGGAGATCAATAGTGACAAAAGCTAACATAGCATGTTTCCTGCATCGTTCGAGCATGGCTTATGGCAGCATGCATAGTGACTTGGGTGCATGCTAGCAAAGTGGGTTCAACTGGCCATTTTCATTTCAAAAGGGGATATGAAAAGTGTTGAGTTGCATAAGCCCATGGAACATTTTGAAAGCAAACCCAGTTTGCAGTGCTGCTTGTAAATATTAGTCACCAGCTCTCCCCTTGGTAGCAGTGAGGGCTTTGGTCTCTGCCAGTGTTCATTTCGGTGAATTCTAGGATTTAGAAGGTCCTGTGCTGTCCTTCCCCTGCAACGTGCAGGTGTCCTAAGAAGTGTGATTGTCCTTCCACTCAAGTCCTAATTTTCCCACTGGCATGCTCGATGGTATGTTTTTCTGAGAGATCACTTCAGTGATCATTTCTTTGTGAATTAACTGGCATTTTCTGTATGAGTGTCTTGCTTTGAGAATCAATGTTCTGCCCAGTCAGTATGCAGGATCTTTAGCATAGATGTGTCTTCTTCAGAGAACCTCCGTCCACATTATTAAAAATCAGTTATTAATGGAAGTAACTTACGGTGTTCATCTTTGGAGGAAAGGGGCCTCACTCTCCTTTCTAGGGGCCTTGTGGCTCAGTGTCAGGGTTTGCTCCCTGGGACTTGCCACACTGTCCAGGGGATCCTCATGGCTATGTGCCTAGCTGTATCGGATGTCAGAGTGTGGGTTTTAGATGTTGCTGGTACTGGAACCCTACCCAGGCCCTTTTGTAGGATAGCCATGCGCTTTACCCAATGAGCAAGAGCTACAGCCCATCCCCACCCCAGTTACCTTATTGCAATCTTTCTAAAGCAGTCATGTGGATATATCTACCTTGCTGAAAAATCCTCCTGAGGATAACCTATAAGGTTTAAACACAATGATGCATTTAAAAAACACCCTCCTAAAGCCTGAACCATACGTGATAGGTCTCAGGGGCCCTCCGTGGTTGAGTGGGGGGGGGTACATAAGATCAAAATATATTGAGCGTAAGTATGAAATCCTCAGAGACTTGATGCCAGAGCTTTCTGTCCCTGCTGGTCCAGCAGCCCTTGAGCCTCAAATAAACACACAGATGCTATATTAGTTATAAAACTGTTGGATGGTGGCTTGGGTTTCTTATTGACTGGCTCTGTCTTAATTATTAACCCATTTCTATTAATCTATGTATTTCCATGTGATATTGGCTTACCAGAGAACTCCTCATACATCCTCTCTTCCCAGGCTCAACATGAGGACTGTCTGCCTCTGTTTCCCAGAATTCTCCTAATCTCCTAGTCCCACCAATCTCCCTGCCTCTATTGGCCACAGTGTTTTATCCATCGTCTCATAAGAGAAACATATACAAAAGGACTCACCCCATCAGAGACTCAATAAAAGATACACTTTTTAAATCAGGTGAAGCACAACAGAGGAATAAGGCAGCAGACAAGGACCTCTGCCCACACAGTGCCCACACAGGTGAACACACACCACATATACATACACACAGTACCTATACACAAATACAAAACAAAACAAGCAGCAGCCACCACTTAGGTTGCTAAAATGTTCCAGATGCTTAGCCATCTCTTACTGAGAAGATGAGAATCAAAATCTTCTGTATTTACAAACTCCCAAATCCATAAAACTCAAAGAAAAATATCCTTAATTTGAATGTGAAATAAAAAAATTCTGTGGGGGTAGGTTTGAATCTAATTTACTTTGTAACAACTATTAAATGGTCACTAACTTGCACAATCGAGGCCCAGCTTAAAACTCAGCCCAAATCAGTTGCAAATAAAAAATGCAAGTTCAAGAGGGGAAAAACTGGATGTACACGGGGACATTATCATTAACTTTCTCTTAACAAAGAGAAAGTGCACAAACCACAGGATGATTCAAACAACACGAACATCTTTGTACAGAGGGAAGATGCGAAACAAAACATCTATGCAGAGTCTAACTCCTTAAAATAGAAGACAAAACACAAACCAATCCAAGCAATGCCATTTCAGTCAACCACCTGGCCTGTTCCCTATCACAAAACAGAAAAGTTGTTTCTCTTTTGAACTTAGAAATCACGTAGAACCCCATGTTAGGGATGGCTGCAGTTTCTGATACTAAAGCTTCAAGTTGCTAGGGATCAGCTTTGACAGCTGAGAGGCTGAACACTGAAGAACTTCCGACACACCCTTAGTGCTAACCCTCGGCCCTAAGTAGTTCCTCTGGGGCAGAAGCAGAGCACCCATTTGAGGTTGTCCTGTGCGGACTCCTCGCTGCTTCATAACGGTTCTGAGACATCCCGCTTCAACTGCAAACCTTGCGAGACTTTGCTTCTAAGACCGAGCTCAGCCTGTGAGTAATAAGGATAAAGAGGCGACGTGAGAGCAACCAAGGGTTCTCATTATTGAAGGAGATTTTATTCTCTGATAATTTACATAACCTTAGAGGCCAAAGCACAATGACTGTGAATTGTAAGAGCCTGGCTGAACAGTGAGCAGGTAAGAACATTTAGAAAGTGCTTTCAAAGCTGTTGCCAAAGCTGTGGTGGTTCCCTTGCTGTGCTGATTTGCTTTCTGTTGCTGGGGTAAAACCCTGATCAAAAGTACCCTAGGGAGGAAAGAGTTGATGGAAGGCAAGGCAGAACTCAAGGCAGAAACCTGGAAGCTGGCTTTGTGAGCCTGCTTTCTTCTTCTTCAACTCTTACCAGATTCTCCCACCTCCCTATGTAACCAACTTTATACTCTCTCCCTCCTTACTCCCTTTGTTTCTCCTTACAACAGCAACAAAGGACAAAAGACAAAAAACATCCCACAAACATGAAAATCATAACAGACCAAAGAGCAATAAGACAAAAAAAAATAGCAAAAAGAAAAGTCTAGAAAAATATCACTGAGTTCATTTTCTGTTGGCCAACTACTCCTAGGTATGAGCCTACCCAGGAATGTGGTTCATACATCCAGTGATGCTCCTTTGGAGAAAACTGGTTTTCCCTTTAATTGGTTATCAGATAGTTACAAATAGCATATTAATTATGGAAGGGGCCTCATGTCCACTCCCCCCCCCTTGTCTGGCTTGAAACTGTGCGGGTCTTGCACACACTGCCACATTCTCTGTAAGTTCTTAAGTGTATCCACCCTGATGTTTACGTAAGACACTGTTTCCTTGGAGTTTTCCATCACCTCTGTGCTTTACAAGCCTTCTGCCTCCCCTTCTGCATACATCCCTCTGGTACTTGAGAGGAAGGATTTGATGAAGAAATTCCACTTAGGACCGAGTGTCCCAAGTCTCTCACTCTCTGCACCTTGCCCAGGTTTGAGTCTCTGTGTTTATTCCCATATACTACAAGAATTTTCATTGATGTGGGTTGAGTGAGATGCTGGGTATAGCAATATGTCATCAGGAATCATTTTGTTGTTATGTTCCTTTAGCAGAATAATTGTAGAGGTCCATGACCTCTCTAGGCTCAGGTTCTTGGCCCTTGTAGCAGTGGCTGGTATGGTATCTACCTCATGGAGTGGGCCTTATATCCAATCAAAAAGTGGTTGATTATTCCCACAGCTTCTGTATCACGATTCACCAGTATATCTTGCAGGCAGGTCACTGTTGTAGGCCTTTAGTGTTAGTTGTCCTTCTCTCCTTCACTCTTCTTTTCCAACCCCCACATTAAGTGATCCTATTCTAGTTTCCCCTTTACCTCTTCATAACACTGTATTCCATCTCTCTTGAGGGATCCCCTCACACCTTTGATCCTTTACTAGATACCCAATTTCCTTCCGTGCTCGTTAGATTGTAATACACATCACAAAAGCTTAAAAACTAACATTCACACAAAGAAAAATATACATTATCTGTCTTTTGAGGTCTGCATTACCTCCTTCAGGATGAATTTTTCTAGCTCAATCCATTTACTTGCCAATTTAATAATTTTGTTTTCCTTGAGAGATGAATGATATTACATTGTCAGCCTGCTTTCTTATAACCCTAGGACCATCTAAGCAGAATGACATCACCTGCAGTGAGCTAGACCTCCCACACCTGTCATTAAGAAAATGTTCCACAAGCATGCCCACAGGTCAATCTGGTGGAAGCAATTCCTCTAGCAAGATTCCCTCTTCCCAGGTGACTGCAGTTTGTGTGGACTCAACAAAAACTAAGCACCTCACTTTCCTGCGTGCATTGTCTTGGTTTGGTTTGGTTTTTTAATGTTTTTATAAAAGGTAGCTTGTCACTATGCAATGTATTGCAGATGACTCATATAATGAAAGAGAAAACCTTTTTCAACAAGAATAAAGTGATAAAGTCAGGGTCAGGGGGTAATTTACTGGCGTGTGAGCTCAGAGTCATGAGATTCATTACTGGAGTCTACTTCTGAGCTTCTGAAATCACTGTGACCCTGGAGCCCAAGAGTAGAATTTGAATCAATTTCAAATTTGTTAATTATTCAAGTTTTGTAGCAAATAGTCATGAGAATTTTCTAATTTACCTGATTTATACACCTATTGTTTTTAAGCAGGGTAAGGAAAATCTCTAAATCTTTGAGTATAATCAAGATTCCACCAATGTGTTCCTGATTTGTCTTTCAGTTTCTATATGTTCTGAGAAGCCAGATTCCAACAGATAGAGAAGAGCTCAACACCCCAGTCCCCGGTTTGAGGAATACAATTAATCAACACAGGAAGTTGTTAGCCACCTGCAATCAAATAGTATTATTGCTGTGATAAGTTTAAGGTTTTCTTTTTTATTTCAATAAAAAAGAAATATCAATAATTCCCCCAAGGAATGAGAAGCAACAATGTATAGCAACAGAATCCTGAGCAAAGATCCACCTAAATTTCCCAACAAAATCCCTTACCAGCCAACAGTTTCCAAGCCCATATGAACAAATCCCTACAAAAGGAATGCCAGAGAGAGACGATGGAGCCACCAGATTCAGCAAATGTCCTTGGAGGGACAAACAGGCCAAAGCAGCTGTCTTCCCCTACTGCACCAGGTCCCTCTCCTAATGCCCAGGTTTGCCCACTCTTTCCACAAAGTAACCAATGGGAGAGCCATTTCTCTGGCACCCAGTGCCCCAGAGCTACCAGGCCCATCTGTGTCCTCAAGATCTTACTGGGATTCGAGTTCAAGGCTCTCCAAACCCTGCATCTTCAAAAAATACCACAGAACACCTGCACAGGAGTTATTTGACTTCCTTCTCTTTCCAGTGGCAAGCTTCATCCCTCTGACCCCAGAGTCAAGTGGAGTGCCTAAAAGCCATGGGTACTGAGCCTCGCAGGGCCAGGACAACTCCATCCCACAGCCCCACATCCCACACAGGGTGACTTCTCCAAGCCAGGTTATGAGATCATATACTGTGCTTGTCACAGAGTGACTGCAATAATTACCCTTTAAACTAACACCACCAGAAAGGAGCACAAAGTGTGACAGTACGTGGCACCCAAACACATCTCCAGTTGAGGGACCAATGACCCTGGTTTCCCCAAGCAAAGTCCTTCAGAGCTAAAACTGGAATGTTTCTTCTGGATCCCACACCAAAAAAAAAAAAAAAAAAAAAAAAAAAAAAAAAAAAATGAAGGGAATATTACAGAACAGACTCCAGCTATGCAGAAGTGCTAATATATGACCACTTCAATCACAAAGGTCTGTTGCTCTGCTTAATAATTGCCAAGTCCAGACATGATAGATGCAGGGCCTACGTTCACAGGCTGTGGTCCTCTATCCATGTCGCTGTAGGGATGAACTTGTAAATTCCCAGAATGACCCTCAAGAACTGACCCCTATACTCTCTCAGCCTAGACACAGGAGGAAGGGCCTAGGCCCTGCTCCAAATGATATGACAGACTTTGCAGACCCCCATGAAGCAGAAAGGGGATGGGATGGGGGCTGGTGGGAGGGGACACGGGAGGAGGGGAGGGTGTAGGAACTGGGATTGACATGTCAAACAAGCTTGTTTCAGATTTAAATAAAAAAATTATTTAAAAAAACAACTGATCACTGAATGGTGGTCACCACAGCAGGGGGTATTATAAGAATAAGAAAAAAAAAATTTAACAACAACAACAAAAAAAAAAAAAAACTCTAGGAGGACTTCCTGAAGGAGAAGTAATGAACCAGGGGAGATGCAAATCCAGCTAGCTCTCTAGCTCTCCAAGGTTCTATCCAATGGCTGCTACTTGAAGTGAGTTCTGTAATCTGCCAGAAAGTTTTGACCACGGACTCTGAGTTTGGGGACACAAACTAATGCTTCCCCTTCTGGCATTTCTTCTGTAGTGGTTTGTCCATGTGAGCTGTCTACATGACACATGTGTACTGCATGAAGTCTATTTGCTTTAACTTACAAAGAATCTGGCAGGAAGGGATAGTCAAAGAACTTTTGAATCTTGCTTCCAGAAAACTGAAGCTGACAGGTAGGTGGAGGGCAGCAACTGAAGCTGCATTTTCAATGCTCTGTTTTAACACAGTGTAAACAGAGCTGGGGCTGGGCCATATGTCTCGGAGTTTTGGCTTCCTTTGTGTAGGGAGGCCTTGCAGTTGACATGCAATTGTAAAAACAATTTTGGAGTTTTCACAGTTCACTCCCTGGAGCCCTTAAGAAATAGAAGCAAGGCAATGAGAAACTGCTCGGTTTGGTTGGACCTGATACGATTGAATAACTTCAGTTATCTCCGTGGTATCTGGACTGTGAGAGCAGGAGTCTGAGATCAGCAGGGATTTCTGAAAACTTGGCTCTGTCTTCGGTTGATAAGCAGACTTCTGATGGGAATCCAGCCAATGCCTTGGATTTTATTAGAATGTATTAAAAACCCAGAGGCAGAGAAATCTTTCTGGTGCAGGGAACAGCTGGATTATCTTCAGTAACTATGGGATGACATCACAGCAATTTCAAATTCTCTTTATAGCACAGAATTCTTCACTCTGGAACCAGCCCATGACCATTTCCTCCATCCTCTGTGCTTTCCACTAATGTGTGTCATCATCTGCTCTTCTGTTCCTTGGAAGTGCCTCCTTGGGAAGGTTATTGAATTTCCCCATCCTAGGCATTATATTAATTTGAAAAATAGTAAAAACTTGTATGAAGATTAAACTAAATGATTACAAGATTTTTCATCAAGTTCCTTTGCAACTATTTTACCATCCTTTCATTTTCACCTTCTTCTCAATCAGTAAAGAGTAATTTAAAATATGGGTTTTATTATTATCTAAATAACAACAAGTCTGGAGAGACTGCCATTGGAAAGAGAGCTATTATTCTCAGACTTTATGCCACACTATAGGACCACATAGGAGCCTGAGGGATACATGTCACACTGTAGGATCACACAGGGGCTTCAATACCACACTGTAGGACCACACAAGAGCTGCTGGGTTAGAAGGAGTTAAAGGTGGCAGGAAACAGGAGAGAATACCTAAACAGGCTGTGATTTGTTGGTTTGAGTGTATCAGACTTCTAGGACACAGCAATGTCTGGTCCCCAACCCCAGGATGATGAGGACAAAAGTGGCCAGAGTGTGATAGCCCAAAGAAAGAAGTAAATTAGATGTTGTGTAGCTGCTTCCACAGGGTTGAAACAGTCTCTTCTAAAGGGAAGACACAGAGGGACCTAGGAAACTCACAGAATTTACTAAGTTAATACGGTCCCTGTCTTAGATTATATGAGAACTAACAATTGCCAGGGAAAGAGGAGGCTTCTGTGGAGTGGGCTGCACAGAGCTGTCCAAGGATCCCAATGATGTGGCTTTCACAGCTACACTTGACCCATGTCCCTGATATAGCTGCCTACATCACCCAATGTGCTGTCTACTCATGATCCCATAGGTAACCCCAATAAAGTCACTGATTTACTAAGCTAATCTTAGGCACAGCTGTTTCTCTGATCCATAGTTGCCCTGCCTGGGTGAAGAGAAATAGACTCCCTAGGACAAGTTAAGCATCTTTGGAGACCTGCTGGCCCGAGTTAACACCACACCCTGCCTCACTTACACTCTGGAATTACAGACACAATGCATTCCAACCCAGAGGCAATAGGGGCAGCCCAGAACAAAGCAAAGTGCTCAGAAGGTATGATGCCTTCTTTCTGAACCTCAAGGTAGCCCCAAGTCTCCTTGAAGTAATGTGACAGCAGAAGGCTGACTTTGACAGGCACCAGCAGAACTAGGAAAAGGCAAGCGCACCTTCCACGTTATTTCAATGTATTATTTCCCTATCTAAAGTGATAGCTAATCATGGCTCCTCTCCTCTGAGTTCAAAAGCAGCTGAGAAGACTTGGAGGCAAGCAGATGGGCTTAAAAAACAGATTTGTGGGGATTGAACACAGTATATGTCTGCAGGCACAATGAAATGTCTAATGCACTGATGGGTGTAAGGAGTAAGTTTTCCTTCCAGCCTGGACCCTTCATGGCACCAGCCCCAATTAACACACAGAGACCCTGTATTTGATATAATGCTGTTGGTCAGCTACTTGTTTCTTATCGTATGATAGCTCTGTCTTAAGTATTAACCCATTTCTATTAATCTAAGTATTTCCACGTGGTCTCATCTTACCGGGGAGTGGGGCTGACATCTGCTCTCCCCAGTCTCTCCATGTTGACTCCTCCTTACTACTTCCTCTTTCCTCCTTGTCTCCTAGTCCCTCCTATCTTCCTTTGCTATTGGCCAACAGTGCTTTATTCATCAACCAATAAGAGAAACATATTTACAGAATGACATCTCCCATCAGATGGGTGTTGTTCTGATTGGTTCATGGATGAAGCTGGAGGACACAGGCCTTCCTGTTGGGAAGGAGGAATGATTGACCCAAGAATGGACTCTTCTGATTAAAACAGGACGAGAAAGAAGGAAGCCAACCAGTTCCAGCCTGCTCTCTCAAAGGGACCAATCACTACCACTCCCATGAAACAGTGAGCATAGAACACTAAACAAGAAAGGATTTTTGTTGTTGTTCTTATTATAATTGCTGTCTACTGTCATGCACCATATGCAGTGGTAGGTAGGGAGAGGACATTTCCTCCTGTAGACATCCATTCTTCTCCTGTCCATAGTTCATACACAATCCCAGGCGGTTTTGTGCTGGGCCCTGATGAGTCAAATTATTTCTTTCTTAATCCAATGGAAAGGAGAACAGAAGTCTATGGTATTACTCATGTACTAAAGCAGAAATTCTGTCGGTATTCTGGATGTCTAAGCTCATATTTGCCCAACTCCACTATCTGAGAGCAGGAGAGAATGGTTGTCAGTCACACACACACACACACACACACACACAGATGCACGCACGCACACACACACACACACACACACACACACACACACACACACACAGTCCTGACAGTCCACAGAGACCACATCTAAACAAGGTTCTCCTAGAATCTTAGAAAAGCTATCTGTGGAGATTTGAGTGAAATGGTTCCCATATGCTCATTGGCTTGAATGCTTGGTCCCAGTTAGAAGAACTATTTGGGAAGGATTAGGAGGTGTGACCTTATCGGAGAATATACAGGGTGCTCTCTCTCTCTCTCTGATCAGATATGAGCTCTCAGCTACTACTACTCAGTGTCATAGCTACCATATTCCCTTTCATGACTGTGATGTTCACAGACTAAGCCTCTAGAACTGTAAATAAGCCCCAGCTAAATGCTTCCTTTATAAGATGATAATTAAGGTGCCATCTTACCAAAGAACCAATAAGTAGGTGCTGCTATGGGCTAGCCTATGCAATCCAAGGATAAGGTATATATACTTGCATTTCAGGAGGAAAATTATTTTAAACAAGAGAAACATCACTTCTAAGGCAATTGCACTAAAGAAAAGTTTGTGGAGAATTGGTACAGAACATATAAGCACTGTCATTATTTATGTGGGTTTCCTGAGGGAATTGGATTTCACTCAGACTTTAAACTGTGTCTAGACAAAAGAGGGAGGTTTTCAGATAATGGAAACAGCTCTCAGAAAAATCCCTGATAGAAGATGGTATGAAGTAGGCCAGGGAGGCCTTGGATGTAAGGAGATACACCCAGCAAGGCACGGTGATATTGTAAATATGGTTTGCTAAGATTCAGGTGCTAGGAGATTGGGCCCAGTGAGGCAGTATTGAGGTGGCACAACATTATAAGAGGCAGGGCTTGGAGGCCAGGTCATGGGCAGTACTGTCCTCTACAGGAGTTAATATCCTTTCCAAGTGACTCCAGATAGTCACTGGGTTGTGAATTGTTTTTAGAAGATCAGTGTTGGATTGAATCTCTATGGCTTCCTTTCTTGCTATGTGATCTCTCCCTCTCCCATATATTCACTGCATGATGCCATCTATCTGTCATTTTGTGATGTGGTTCCATGTCCCTTATTAGAGCCGAAAAGATGTTGCTGCTTTCTTGAGCCTCCCAGACTGTAAGCTAAGTGCACATCTTTTCTTTGTAAAGCTCCAGGCCTCCAGTGGTTTACTTTAACAATAAAAAAATATATCACATTGTATATTTGAGTATATAAAGAACTATTATAAATTTAAAAATATCTAATTGAAAGTTAAATGCCATTTGTTAAAAAAAAAAAAGTTGGGCCTCTCCATCACCTATCTGGATTACAGAAATAAGCTGTGCATTATACAATCATTTTGTTTATGCCTTGGAAATATTGGGAGTAAGAATAATGAGATATAACTTTATAGTGAGAAGGATGAGAAATCAAGAATGAGGATAGTTAGAGATTTCATTTAAGAGAAAAATATTTTGATAGAATATGATGAACAAGTGAGAGGCTAGCAGATACTGGGCAAGAGTAGGGATGTACTCCATGCAGATCCAGCCCACCATGGAGAGATTGGTGGCACTAAGCAATATGCGCATATATTTGAAATAACACAAGTAATCTTCTCTTGTTTTGTTGCATGATTACCAAGCATGTCCCTTTTACTTTTACCTCCCATGAGCTGTTAATGAAGAGACTTACCTCAAAACATTACAGAAAGTGAAAAATCTTTGAGTTGGGAAATAACAGAAAGTAATAGAAACATGGTAACATTGTATTGCATATAAGCCAAAAGAATCAACAAAATGTAAAAACTAACAAAAGAGCTTTCACAAAAGGAAAAGAGGGGTGATTAATATGCATAGGAACAGTTGTGAATAGCAGCTCTCCCGCTGATGAAGTGTTGAATACACACCAGCTGATAATCTTAAGATGGTTGTCTGAATTTAGAAGATGGACAGCACCAGGACACTTAGCAGACACAGGGCTCAGAAGAACACACACAGGACAATCTCCACATGGCCCCGTCAAGACTGCTTCTGGAAAAGACTGCAGCTATAACTTCTGAGCTGCTGTGTCCACCACCCAAATGTCCACTGCCACAGCCGCACAAGTCCCAGAGACAAGAAGGAGGGCATGGAACATAGTAGCCTTCTCAAAGTCACTTTTTAAAGGTGTACCTTCATTGCCACCTTCCCAAGACACTTGAAACATTGAGACCACTCTTGTCTGTAGTCACTTGTGCAATCAGCCATACCAAGTCTCTCGGGGCAGATGTGCCCCTTCCCTTGTGTTAGTGCACAAGTCTTTATTCCCAGCTGAAACTCTGTTGAACATCCTGAGATTAGTCTAGTCTAATAAATAACACCAAGAAGCATGCTTTGTACAAACACATTCTCCTGACAGTTTTAAGATTAAATCGCCCTTGGTGTTGGAGGAGGCTATGCACAGGGAACAAAATGTTTGGTTCCTTCATCAGCATGTCTCTGAAGCATGACGGAGTGGCAAGCTTTCCTACGAGAGAATGAACCTCTGGAATGAGTCACTGAGGTGCTGGAAATAGGGACCCATGTGAGAAACCATGAATATTTTACTTTCTGATAAGCAAGGTTGTGCAGAACTGGCACATTCTCAGACGTGTGACAAGATCTTAAACCAAGTTCCCAATGGGCTTTCTTTTCTTTATCTCATTATGACGATCTAGAGGCTGGACACACTTCAAAGGAGGTACTGTCTAAAGCATTTTGACAACCAAGATGAAGAGGAGTGGAGCCTGCTTCCCCTCACAGACTCTTCTATCCTCAGAGGACTATGGAGACTTTATGAGGTACCTGGCTTTGGCCTTGTTGTTCTCCACTGGCAAAAATAAACCCACAGCAGCAAACAGCAAGGCCTTTGAGATACTTGCAGCAGCTCTGAGTGCATGCAAATTCCCTTTTCATGTGCATAGTGTCGTTGCTGCACCTGGCCTGGGATGCATCCTCTTGCAGTTCTGCAGGATAGATACATATTTATCTCCACTGCACACACAGGGCACCTGAGGGGCTAAGCACTTGTCTAAGGTGGCTGAGTCTGCCTATGAATGGAGCAATGGTTCTCAATCAGGGCAGAGTATGTCCCAGGAGACACCGGTAAATGTCCAGTACATACTAGCTCAAGATCCCACTGCACACTGGAATAGACAAAACACTCACATAGCAAACACTCATCCAGCTTTGCAAGCCAGGAGCACTGAGACCAAGGGATCTTATTGTAAGGGTTATATAGTCATTGTCCACACTGAAATGGCCACTGTGCCTTCTAGATAATGTCTAGCATGAATAGTCTCTGCAAGGAAAGGGAAAGAAGGAATTTGGTCATTTGGAATGATTTGGCAAGATCTGCCTATAACCTTCTTTGACAGAAATTCTAGGAAACAATGGGAGACTGAGCCCTGTGCAGTGGTCATGTTGCTGAGACCACCCAGGACATGTGCAAATGGATCCTCAGGGATGGAGCTGGACAAGAAGTGATCCTTCCAGTACATCCCATTACTGACTCCAGACTCCAGCTGATGTATCAAACCTGCAAAAGTAACATGGAAGGAGGTGCAGAAGCCAAAGCATCCCCTGGCTGTACAGAGACAATACCCTCACATGCACACAAGCAGTAGGTGGCCTTGAAAGGTCAGGAACCTCCCCCAAAAGCCAGTCCTTCCCTCCTTGATGTCTCCTCAAGTCCGGCCCAGGCTCTCATCAGGTGTGGAAAGTTTAAAGGGGCAGAGCTTGCCCAGGTGTTGTGAGATAATCATTTTGTACACTGTGAAGACATGTCTCCATTTCACCTCACCTGTCTAAGGCACCTGTGGTTGGTTCAATAAAGAGCTTAATGGCCAATAGCTAGGTAGGAGAGGCTAGGTGGGACTTCCAGGCAGAGATGGGAATTCTGGGAAAGAATCAGAGAGGCGGAGATTTGCCAGTAAGATGGAGAGGAACTCGGGAGTACATTATGGAGAAGAGATAATAGACTATGTGACAGAACATAGATTAATATAAATGGGTTGATTTAAGTTGTAAGAGCTAGCTGGGGACAAGTCTAAGCTAAGGTCAAGCTTTCATAATTAATAAGGTGTCTCAATTTCATTATTTGGGAGCTGGCAGTCCAAAGAAAGACCTGTTACTCCCCCAGGACTGACACTGCTTCAGGCATCTGGTGAACACTTATTTCCCTTATTCCCCATTGTGTCTCACAGTTGTTCTTTTTGGATGAGGGTAGACCAAGAAAACCAAATGTGAATATTCTGTATGATCAAGATGTCCCTGTGGACAGGGTCCATGGAAGCATTATGATGGTAGGGATGGTTCACTGTAGATGTTTCTTCTCTTGCCAGCTTGTTTAAGTCCTTACGTCTGACTTCCTAAATACACTGCCCTGACTAGTAAATCACAGACATCAGAAAGTGGGGAGAGGAGAGGGTGGCATGCCTCCCCTGCTGCAGAGAAAGTGCCATCATAAGCAGACAAAAAGAAAACCAACTGGCCTGAGATTCTACTGGATTTCTAGAGAAAACTCTCTCTCCCTCGAAATGTTATATTCCAATCCCCTTCCCTCCTGGCAAACAGAAGTGATTGCAATGTCCCATCAATGGCTGCTACCTGGAAAGACAGTGGAACACCACACCTCAGCTCGACTAGTTCTATCCACATAGCAGCCTCACCTTTTCCAGGACCCCGGCTGGCAAATTCCACCATGTCTTTCTGGAGTCATGCAACCACATTAATGTCATGAAAGGCAGCCTTACACAGCAGAAGAGTCATAACTGTGGACTGGGTAGGCTTGAATGGAAGCTTATCCCTCCCACCTATAAGATGGCACACTGGGCAATCAGTTCACCTTAAAACCTTCCGTTGTCTCATCAAAACTAGGAGATCATTGTACTTCTGACTCTCTGAGCAGCACCACAGGCTGGATGTGAGAATCAACTCAACGGGACTTCAAAGGGGCTGTAGGAACAGCTGATTCATAAGTCATCCCTTACCCTCCTCTCACATCAGTTCCTGAGTCAGAATGTTCCTCCCACTTTAGCTTCCTGGCATTGACTCTGGGACCACTGTAGAGGCCACTAAGAGTCATGATGCCGTCTATATTCCTAATGTCCATTACCAATAGAAGGCCTGGGCTGTGTGATGATCTCAGCAGTGGATGCTGGGATCCACTCTTCACCCCAAATATCTACCTCAGTCTCCTTCTCTGTCCCCTGGCTAACATCTTGAGGGACTCGGGTTACACAGAATGCCTGGCAGACAGACAGCTAGGGAGAGAGGCTATGGCGAGATGATAAAGATGGTGAACTTTCAAGATGCCTTGCTTCTTCCTTACCATCTTGACCTGAGACAAAAGCCTGGCAGCTTAAAACAAGGGCCTCACAGTCCTTTTCTCCCACCTGCTGATGGACTGGCTCTAGGGGCTGAATCAGAACCTCTTATGCAACAGTGTGGGTCAATCAACCGTCCTATCAAGACGCTAGACTGTAAGGCTTAGTGTGGTGAAATGAAGAGAGGGCCCCTTCCATAGAACCCCAGCTACTACATGAGGCCTCCAGCCTCCACTTGGTCCAAATGTGCAAAAGCCCCAGCACTGAAAGGGTATCTGGCCAGGAACTGGTATTTGCTGGTGAGCTGCATGGCTATGGAAAGGGGTTTTCAGCTGAGGGTAAATGCCTTTCACAGAGATAGCATCTGTGGAGCCCAATGGGAAAAGAGACAAACAGCCAGTATTTTCATTATGAGACCACGCCTGCCAGCTGTAACTCCACACCTACTGGCATGGCTTTGTGCTGGCCACCACTGTGCTAGAACGTGGGAACAGCGGATAAGGGTGCTTCCGTATCTTGTATCCATGTTGCAGAAAGAAACCCACACATCTGTTAACACCTTAGCACTCACACACTACTGATGGTTCTTTTGTTCTAAGTTGAGGCCTTACTGTGCTAGGTGTACCTAGGAAAGGGTAAGGTTGATGGACATCCACAGAAACTGACCCAAATATCCACAGAATGAGGGAAGGGTGGTAAGAGATGAGGACAAGAAGCACAGGCATAGCATGTCTCAGAAATGTGACTGAGTATCTGGGAGAGAGGCAAGACGTGACTGACTGCCATTGCTCTTCCTCTCCACCTCCCCCTCTTACATACACTGGGTGGACTTAACGTGGGGTTGGACCAACCACAGCTTTGGGGGTGTTAAACTACTGCCTTCTTAGATTGCTCTCTAAATGAAGCACGGCTTACGTATTTAACTCGTGTCTCTATTCATTCACCACCATGTGCCTGGTAACCGTCTAGTCACACCTGGATGACTGCGTCACTACACCCTCGTGTGCCAACATGATTTTTCTGACACCAACCGACTTGTCCCTCTTCTGGGCACACGGGCGCTTCAAGACACTGTCCTGGCTACCAGAGGCCAGCATCCAAATGAGAATCTCCTCTGCCTGACGACAGCCTAACAGTCATTCACTCTCATGTGGCTGCAGGATGTACCTACTGGGGTCGATAAAGCAGTACATTCTCAACCCATCTAACGCCAGCAAGCAGATAAAAGCAAAGCTTTCTTATTCCATCTTTTGTCTGGGCTGCCACCAAAGATGCCACTCACATGTAGTGTAGGGTTTCCCTCTTCAAATAATATGATCACAAATATCCCCCACAGACGCTCCCGGTTATTTCTTCTTAATTGATTCCAGATCCAATCAGTTTGACAACTAAGGCTAACCATCATCGTACATCTTCTCGATTCTCAACCTGTGGTCTCTCTCTCTCTCTCATAACTCAAATCTATCCCTCGGGCCTAGGGAGGTGACACCATGCTCACACTGAAGAATTGATCCAGTCTCCTCTCCTATGCGTCATCGTTACATCCTGCCCCTGGCCCACTTTGGCTCTCCCCATAGCCGCCGCCCTGACATCCAAGAGTCATTTCTTCCTCAGCTCATAATACAGATGTTCTTTACTGAAAGGTACAAATATTAGTAAATTAAGACACAGAAAGCAGGCAATGTACTGATTAGTCTGTTTGCTCTGCTCATTTGAACATGACCCACACAGCAGAGGCCCTGCTCCTGGATACCTTGTGTCAATTAGGTTCCATGATAACAATCCCTGAGCCACTTTGGCTTAACAAGGAATTGTGAGCCAATTTAAGGCTCTTCTAGAAAGTAACTGGACATTTTAAAGCAGGCCAAAGGGGATGCTGCTTTGTACTTTTTCAGTAACCAATGTAGGCTCACCCTGTCATTTTTCAGTATCACAGTCATGGAGTGGAGGACAAGAAAGGAAAAGCTATTGACCTCATCCTCCATGTCATCAGTCAGCCCCTGGGCAGATGGTGTGTGGGGAGAAAGTTTATTCCTTCGATTTCCTATTTATGGTTTAAGGTGAAGCATAGAAAAATGTGTGAATGTCATTGGACATTCTTGAACCAGTCCTTCTCTATCTACCATTCCAATTCACTGGAGAATCATGGAGCAGTGTCTTTGTAGCCCCAGAACCCACTGGCCAGACACGGCTGGAGGGGCACATCCAGGTCTTACTCCCCACTGAACTTCCACAGACCAAATAGTAACTGCAAAGTACTCTCACCCAGCCACCTTACTCTGATGCATCTTTTGGTACCAAAAAATGCCAATTTTCTCTTCCACAAAAGTATTTCCAGGATGGAAATAAAAACTATTGTCCTAAGACCCAAATTATGCAGCACATACCAACTATCTACCTGTGTATATGACAAAAATAAGATTATTTTAGTCTGATTTCAGAAGACACAAAGATTATTGCCAGGTAGACTTTTTCTTCTTATTTCTTAAAAAGAACAAGAACTTCCCATGGTACATACAGCCACTTGGTAAGCTGTAGGGAAGGATATTTGTTCCTGTACCCAGTGACACTGAAGTTCTTTATAGCATGCTTTAATATATACACATACCATATACTTTATTATCAGTACACTGTCCATAGTACCTACTACTGTACAAATTGTTGTTCTACCATATTATTTAGGAAACAGTGACAAAGAAAATGTCTGCTACTCAATAGCAATGTAATTTTTCATGTACTTGTATGGGGTGTGTATTATGCATGTTCAAGTATATTTTGGTATATGTGTATGCAGATGTGTGCAAATATGGGTATGTGTATGTGTGGCTGTGCCAAAGTTGATAATTGGAATCTTTCTTGATCAATTTTCCATGATATTCTTTGAGGCAGGGTCTCTCAACCAACACCCTCCCAAATTTATAGCCTCTTTTTATTTGACTATTAATCTTTTTTTTTTTAAATTATCACTTTGACCTAAACTTGGTTGAATCTACCAGTACAGAACCCATGGAAATAGCCATGGTCATAGTAGATTACTCACATGACTGAGAGACTTTCAAACTTACTAAAATCTAATTGTTGGGTTTTACTTTCTGTGGAAAGTAGTCTGATTAAAGCCTTAGGTATATGTTTATATGCTTTTCATAAGATATTCTGACCAACATGATGGAATTGTGACCACATAGAAGGTCCTTAGTGCTAGCTTTAGTAGCTTCTAACAGACTGTGTTTCCCTGTAAGCTGAGTTCTAGGTCTCCAAAGTGGCTCATGAAGAGAACCTAAGCTCTGACATGTCTATCAAAGTCCTGAGTGTGTGTGAACTCTATCACACTCCAAGTTCTTACAACAGTAAAATGTGTCATTCATGGAGCAAACTATGGAAGTGCTTGGAATTATTTTAAGGCCCTAGGGACAGCACCAGGCACAAATAAGTCATGGGATAGGTTCTGGCTTCTAACAAAGATTAAGAAAAGCCTCTGTATTCCTGTTCTTCACCATTATGCAAAGCAAAATTGGTCCCTTTCTAGCATATGTCCATAAACTAATCCTCCCAGATAACGTAAGGTAAACCATGCATGGAAATACAGCCTTATCCACTCCTTAAGGCATAGATTTGTTTAACATATTACTGGCAAGTAAAGATGGCAAGTTCTACTTGGGACTTTAGTAACCTATCTCTAATTTGTAAAATTAGAAAGTCTTCCAAAATTTTCTCTAGTTCTGTGGATTTTCAAGAACTGCCATCCTTATTTGACTCATAACAGGGAGAGGATGTACGCCTTCTGAGAAGTTCACTCATGAGCAAAGGTATCGCTTGTGCCTCTCCCTCCCTTCCAGCTCCCCACACCATATTCCACCACCTCCCTCCCTGATTTATGGTCCCCCCCCTTTAATGGCACAATTTTTATTTATCCTTTGTGAAACAATCAAAAGATACCAGTTTGGTCAATGTTACATCTTTAAAGAAAGTCTTGTGATGATTTGTCTTAGCTTTTGAGACTGTACAATTGCCAAGTCATTATTAAGTGACTAAAAGATACCAAGACAATAGGAGCAAAAGCATGTGAGAAAGTGGTGTCAGTCTTTTTCTAAATCCCTTTGTAATAAAATATTTGTATTAATTCTTATACATTAATACCATGTATTTGATAATATTCACTCTCATGCCTCTTTTATTTTAATTACTTTTGGATCTACTTATACTCCCCAGGCCCTTCCCAAATTCATACCCTCTTGAGATAGACAGACAGATATAGATAATCTAATTCTCCTGTCATATATCTATGGGCATGGTGCTGTCTACTGGAGCATAGCCAACTTACCAGGGGCCGCACACTTAAGGGAGACAGACCAATAGTTTCTCAGCTGTGGGAAGAGACTCATTATCCCCTTCTTCCAGAATGTTGATGAAAGCAGCAGCCCTACCATGCTTAGAAGACTATATTTTACCCTGGTCCTCCCTGAACCTTGCTGTCTATGATCCCCCCACCCTGTGTCCTATGAAGTTCCCTGAGTCTTAGGAGGATGAGACAAGCTTCTGATGTCCCATTTAGGGCTGAGCACTCCACAGAAACTTATTCTCTGCACTTTGATCAGTTGTGAGCCTCAGCATTAGTTGCTATTCACTCTACAAAGAAGCTTTCCTGAGGATTGAGAGCTGCAGTGATCTATGGATATAGAGACAAATATTGAGAGTATGTTTGATACTCTATTTATTTAGCAAAACAAAAGGCTAACACCTAGGGCTCAGGAGCTCTCCAACCATGGGGAGATTTACAATGCCAGGCATGAGTTCCTTTCTGTAGAGCAAGTCCTAAATAAATTAGAAAGCAGTTGATTAACCCCATAACAGCCATCTCCCCATTGCACCCATGGGCCTATCTTGCAGGATGATCATTTTTGTAGCTCACAAATTGAACAGCTGGGTATGGCTATTGATGATTTTTCTTCACCTGCAATTTATATAGCACTTTCTGGTATTATGAAGGCTAGCTAGTTGGGGGAAAGCTTTTTAAATCAGTAGGAGCTTGCGTTCTCCTTGCCAGGAGACCAACATAAGCAGAGTCTTCAACAACAGTCTTCAGCATCAGGTTTTGGGTGGAAGCCAAGAGCAATAGCAACAGCCTGCATTGTTTTGGCAGGCTCTAGGACACCCCTAACGAACAATGTAAGGGAGCTGTCTTACACCCTGCACTGGGTTTTTTATTTGGCAAACTGTGCCTTCTAAAAGGAGTATTTTCCCATGTGTAAAGTAACTACAACTAAGTGTGTGTGTGTGTGTGTTTGTATGTTTGTGGCTTTTCCAAACATCCTTAGTGTTAGTTATCCCTCTCCTACACCCCTTCAATCCTACTATCCCATTCCTCTCCCACGCTAAACTCTAAGTATTAAATAGAAAAGACACAACTGACTATACTTGCCAAACACAGTAGTTACAATAGTCTTTTCAGGATATAGGCAAAAAGTAAAACTCTTTATTAAAACTATGAGTAAAGACCTTTAGTCTTCATTTTTCTTGATAACTCTAGTTTGTACAACTTTCTAGCACACTACTGGAAACCTTCAAGCTTTCAGAACTCTTGCCAGTCAATTGCTCACCGACCAGTGTGATGACTGAGCCTCCTCCACAGCAGCAAGCACCTGTATGCACACTCCTCTGGCATCCATCACTTGCCATGATGGGGAGCTCATTTTCTTCCTCGGCAGCTTATTCCATACTGATGGCTTTGTGCCTCAGAGGCACCTCATAAACCCTTTACCTATTTCACAAATACTATATAAATCATACACCTGCCTATATAAATACTGTTCTGGCCTACACCATTTTTAAAACAGTAAGATGCCAGCCAAATTTAGGCATTTTTCAAGCAGGAATTGTTATAGTTTTATGGATGAGAAAATGGGGTTTAAATAATGACAACCAGAGGCTGGAGATGGTAGGTTAGTCTATAAAATGTCTGCCATGCAAATATGAGGACCTGAGCTACATCCTGAAACCCAAGAAAAAAGCAGGCATGTTGGTACATGCTTGCAAACCCATTGCTAAGGAAATGACTGGACAGATCCCTGGGGCTTCCTTCTCTAAAACTATTGCATGTAGATCTAGGTATTGTTGCCCTAAATGCATACAGGTATTTTAATTTGCACACCAACCATTGCCACACTGAATTAGCTTCTTTAAATCAGGGGAAATGAAGTCACAAATGAAAGATTACTAATTTCTAAGTTATACCTTTGCCCACAGTGCTTCTGCAAATGTTTCCTTTAAGGAAATTTATGGTTAATTATCAAGTCACTTGAAACTGGCAGGATTTTTCAGTGGCACTATATTATTTTATGTCTCATATATCAGCAGGTGCTCACATTACTCAGAGTTCTTGAGTCATAGGAATGTTAATTATAATAGCATTAATTATTTCTCTGCAACAATAAAAAATGAACCCTAAAAAATACCAGTAAGGATTAATGTTTGGCACATGAATAAAAATGAATAGCATTTTTTCCTTTTAAATCTGTTGCATTAAATCATAAAATTAGACACAAAACTTTTAGGTATAATTTGATTTTGAATTCATGTTCAAAGTGGTATAATTTTTAATTATATATAAAGAGTTCAATGTTCCTTCCTTGAATTTTTAAGCTGCAATTTTTCTTTTCTACCTGGAGCTCTTTTATTCAGGCTTACTTCTCCTTTGACATAGATTACTCGAATTACTAACTCAACAATAGATCATAGCTTCCTCAATTTGACTCAATTTAGTAAGATGAAAAGTACCTGGTTTTAGAAATACAGTATAACTCTGAAGATAAAAGTAATAATAGCTTCCTGTAATGAGGGTATGCCGAAAGCGTAGTGCGTCATTGTCCCTTCTTTAGGCAAAGAGTACCTGCCTCTGTCATCTGAAATAATTGTATTGGTACTCTGTGATAGTTGCCAACTTTGTGTTCTCCCAGAGGAAAAGTCCACCCACACATCTACTCCCTACAATAGCATAGCCTTGCTGCAGGCATGGCAGCTGTCCCCCGGACTGCAGTGGAGGTATAGCTTAACTCTGGCTTAAGTCTGGCTTAACTCTGCTAGGACTGTATCGGCTTGTTCATAAAAGTCCAGTTCACATCACAATGGTGTGTATGAAAAGCTATTTGTAATAGCGACTCACAGTTTCTAGTAGGAATACCTGCTGGGGATCACAAGGATCTGTACACATATTGGGAAGAATGGGCAAAAACAACAACAATAGTATCAGCAATGTGGTTGTTATAATAACTAATACAAGATTGTGGGAGTGGCTAACAAATGACTTGTCCAAACTTGAGATACATATCATAAGACTGAGCCCACCCTGACACTGTCTGGAGCACCAGGGCCGAGAGGCTGGATGGCCCAGAGACCTAGGACTGAACCAATCACAATTGGAGGGGGGGAAAAGTCAACATAATGATGCCTAGCAATATTCTGCTCTACTTATAGAGTGGTGACTACTCCAATTGTCATCAGAGAGCCTTCATCCAGTAAGTGATGGAAACAGATGCAGACCACAGAAAAACATTAGACTAAGCTTGGGGAATCCTGCTGAAGAGAAGGCGAAAGGAATATAGGAAGCAGAGGAGTCAAAGACATCATAAGAAAATCCACAGAAACAACTAACCAGGGCTCATAGGAGTCTTAACCAACAACCAGGGAGCCTTCATGGGACCAACCTAGCCCGTGTGTGTGTGTGTGTGTGTGTGTGTGTGTGTGTGTGTGTGTGTGCCTGTGTGCATGTGTGTGTGTGTGTATGCATGTGCATGTGTGTGTACGTGTGACAGTTATGTAGCTTGGTTTACTTGTGGTACTCCTAACAGTGGGAACAGGGCTGTCCCTAATGCTTTGGCTGGCTTTTGCCAACCTATTCCTCATACTGGGTTGTCTTGTCCAGCCTTAATACAAGACTAGGTGCTAATCCTCCCGCAATTTGATATGCCATACTTGGTTGACATCCGTGGGAGGTCTGCCCCTTTCTGAAGAGAAAAAGAAGAGCAGTGGATTTAGGGGGTGAGAGGGAATAGGAGTAGAGGGGGAAGAGAAGCCTCGGTAGAGATGTAAAATAAATAAATTTAAAAATAATAAGACTGATACGGGGAAAAAGAGGCAAAGGGCTGAGTCAGTAAAGTGCTTGCCCCACTAACATGAGGACCCCAGTTCAGATCTGCAGCAGCCGCAGAGAGCAGAGCCAGCCATAGTACAGCAGGCAGAGAGGCACTTTCCACAAAGCCTGGTGAGCCACATGATGGGAAAGCAGTCAGTTCCTGAAGATGTCCTCTGACCTCCCCATGCACACACTATGACAAAGGCAAACCCCCACACATGCACCAAATAAATATGTAAACAAAACTTTGAAAATTCAAAAACTGGGAATGGTGGCTGGTCCCCGAAATCCCGGGGCGAGAAAGGGTCCCTAAGCTTGCTGGCAGCTACTCTAGACGATGGATCCAAGAGCACAGCTTTGGTTCCACACTTCCCTTCTCAAACTTGAGCTGCCTCACCCTTTCTCCTGACTTCCATAATTATTATGCTTCAAGAAGATCTGCCAATTTATAAAATTCTTAATGCAGAAATAACATCAATCTTCTAACTTCTATTTAAAGCACTTAAAAACCGGGAAGAACCGTAGAAAGGTTAAAAAGGCTTAGGAATAGCATTTTTGGTTACTTAGATCACACCTCACCCATTTTCATAATCATACCCCCTGAGCAGCCCCAGATTTGGCAGTGTGCAGTATGTAGTTGGGTCCTGCTCATCTCTACAATACATTGTATATCCTACTTAAGGAGGTTTAAAGACACTTCGAAATACAAGGAAGTCAGCTAAGCAAGTCAGAGGAGACGTATAAAAAAGAAAGCTGTGCAGTCATTACCAATCATGCTGAAGTATAACTGTGTGGAAAGCTATTCACCAGGAATTCCATGGAAAACAGTGTGTAGGCAGAGGCCTCTGCTCAACCAAAGGTAGGAGCAGCCTTGGCTACCCACAGCTTCTTCTTCCTTCCACACTCTCCTCAGGTAGCTCCTTTGGCCTCCCAGTCACCATCCCCAACCTTCCAAGTATTCCATTGCACAAGCACTTCATGAAAAGAACAATAGAAGGAGGGGCGAAAGGGAGGGGCAAAGAATGCCTTTGCAACTTTGCTTCCTCAGGCCTGCTGATTATCACATACCCAGACATGCTGATGATAAATGAGTGCCAGCCAGGAGGGGAATGGCTACCTCCAGGAACCCTCACGTTTGCACAGTAAACACGTTTCCAACTTCGTTGTCTCTCCAGCTCCATTGTGTCTTTTTTCCCTCAGCACGGATGATGGTCTATTCCATCCTTTTCGTGGAAATAGCATCATCCCATTATTTGTGGCAAAACAAAGCTGCAATGATGTTTTCATTTGTCTGAACTTGGGAGCAAACCGAGGGAGGCTCAGTGTAAAGAGTTGTGTGACATGCCAGATCCTATGAAGGGAGAGCTCCTCCAGGCCTGGAAGCTGACAGGACCAGTTCCATTTCCCATGTGATCACTGCCTTGAAGCAAGAAGATTGCAGTTGTCACAGGATGAGGCCCCTGCATCAGGAACCTAGAAGGCCCAGCAGAAATTGAACCACTGTATGAAAGGGGTAAAAGGAAAATCCAGGAAGAAAGATAAGAGCACAAGCACACAGCACAGCCCACAATGGGACCAGGAAGGAGAGTGAGCCTGAAGCATAGAGTGTGGGTGGCCCTGAGTCCCCATTGTATTACATCAACACCTGCAGATTATCAGTAGAGCTACCACTCCATCCAGAGTGAACATGCAATGTCTTTCCCATCAGAGTTTTCTCCTCACAACAGTGTAAATTTTGATGTTTTGTGTCATTTATTATCAGCATATACTAATTGTGCAAAACAATGGGTCTCATTTAGAGATTTTCATACATGCCTATCATATACTTTGCTCATATTCCCCTCCTCATTACCCTGGTTTGTTTCCCCTCTCCATGACAGCTACTATCTTTCATCTTCCAGAATTGTCCCCTGATGGGAGATGTCATTCTATAAATGTTTCTCTTATTGGTTAATGAATAAAGCCCTGTTGGCCAATAGGAAAGCAAAATAGGCAGGACTAGGAGACAAGAAGAATTCTGAGAGAAGTAGTAGAGAGAGGTCAAGATGTAGGTACTTGAAAGAAGAGGTCCGGGTCCTCCTAGATTAATAGAAATAGGTTAATATTTAAGACACAGCTAGCCAATAAGAAACACTAGTAACAGGCCAACAGCTTTATATCTAATACAGCATCTCTGTGTATTATTTGGGGCTTATGCAACTCTGGGACCAGGCTGGTGGGAAACTACTTGTAACACTCCCTTTCTACTTACAAGTTATGTGCATTCCTGTGTGTGTGTGTGTGTGTGTGTGTGTGTGTGTGTGTGTGTGTGTTTGTGTCTGTGTGTATGTGTGTGTCTATGTGTTCAGGTATGCTCACATGTGGTTTTCATATGAATGTGTATACATTTTCATGTCATTCCTCAGAAGCTATCTGCCTTGTGTTTTGATAGCATGCATCTCTTTGGCCAGGGCTTGTGAGTTCACTAGGCCAGCTGGACAGCAAACCCAGGGGAACTGCCTGTGCTTGCATTACCATGGTTCACTTTCTGGATGAGTGCTAGAGATCAACTCTGGTCCTCACATTTGCACAGTAAACACGTTTCCAACTTCGTTGTCTCTCCAGCTCCATTGTGTCTTTTTTCCCTTAGCATGGATGATGGTCTATTCCATCCCTTTCATGGAAATAGCATCATTCCATTATTTATGGCAAAACAAAGCTGCAATGATGTTTTCATTTGTCTGAACTTGGGAGCAAACCGAGGGAGGTTCAGTGTAAAGAGTTGTGTGACATGCCAGATCTGAATCATACTCAGGGTGAAAGGAGTCTATGAAGAAGGGTTTGGAAAGCAGGATGAAGGAGGCACAGCTGCTTTATGAGTATGGAACCTGAAGGTTATCAGAGAACAGCTGCCATTGTAGGGATGAACACGGAGTCAGATATTTATGCTATAGAGACAGCTGGTACAACAGTCTACTACTCAGGAGGCTGTGGTAGAAGTGGGAGGCATCCCTGGAAGTGAAACAGAGAGGCATTTATCCCACAGAATCAATGGTTCCTGGAAACTAGGGTACTTCTAAATGTTGAATTCAAACCTAAGCCATGAGAACTGGCGAATGCATGGCATCCACCAAGAAGGCAACAGAGAAGGTGGGCGTATTTGAAGCTGGAGGGGACTAAACTAAATTTTAGATTTGCCTAAATAAGGTTTGATGTCTAGATCTTCCAGAGAAAACAATCAGAAGTAAGTGGAAATCCGGACACTAGAGAGCTGGTCTATGTGTGTATAAAAGTTGAAAGAAGGGTCAGGATATGATCAGAAGGAGCCACAGAGGTCAGTGAGGGAGGTGGGCCCGCTATGCCAGCCCCAAATAACACACTGAGACTCTATTAGATATAAAGCGGTAGTCCAGTTACTAGTTTCTTATCGGCTAGCTCTGTCTTAAGTATTAACCCATTTCTATTAATCTAAGTATTTCCTCGTGGTCTTATCTGACTGGAGAGAGGGAGGTTGGCATCTACCCTGTAGGCCCTCCATCTTGAATCCTCTCTACCACTTCTGGAATCCTCCTTGTCTCCTAGTCCTGCCTATCTTCCTTTCCTATTGGGCAACAGTGCTTTATTCATTAACCAATAAGGGAAACATATTTACAGAATGACATCTCCCATCAGTGGGCAGGGAAGGCAAGGAGAGTACAAAGGTGGCTATGTAGGGACCTCAGGACTTTGGGGATATCGGCAGAAAGGATTGTAATGAGAAACCAGGACCTCCCACTACCTGGCAAGCTCTGCTGCCCACTTGTAGTCTGATTTCCAGTCTCCAACCCCCTTTTCTCCATGAGCCCAAGTCAGGTAAGCACACAGCAAAACAAAAGTGCCATCTCATCTTCCTTCAATGTGCTGATACTTGCTGCCAGAGCTGAAATCACACACAGAAAACTCATCCTGGGCAACAGCTCCTTCTGCAGTTTCATTTTGCTCAGCCAGGTGTGGTTCATTCAGGCTCCAGGACAAGAACCTCTGGTGTAGAAGCATTTTGAAGACTGCTTGGCCCAGCACTCCTGGTTTTCAACCAGGAGTTTCTGCCCTTCTTCCTCTATCCTATTTAATCCACATATCAAAAAAGACATGTTGTGATCAAAAGAAACTTGCACTGTGTTTCTAGAATCATAAGCACACATATTTTACATAAACAACGGGGTTCTATAATAAGTTCCCACGGGTTCGTTCTAATTTAAGTCAGAGCACAAATTTCTCTGTTACTTATTAAGTGACATTTTCTAAGATTTAAGTATTTTAACCATAATATTGGCAAAGTAACCTCCCATTCCAGTTACAACAGTTTAAGAGACGGAGAAAGAACTCTGGTACTTCTGCAAAGCAAAAAGCCTTTCAGAGTAATGTTTGTCATGCTTTGGAATCAAAGGCAACCTATCTAAATCTTTTTGCAGAAACATTAAAATGCCATCTTATTTTGGAAATTATTCAGAGCTATAAAGCAGCAGTAGAACAAAATGGCTTCTCTATAATCAAGTCTGTCCAACTGACAGACTTTCAGAGGAAGATTACAACCCTCCAAACATTCGTGAGTTCCTGTGACGTTATTCTATATTTCACAGCTATTTTTAAGGTAAGTCCATTTTCATGAGCTTGAGTAGAACAATAGGAAAGCAAGCAAAAGTATGTAAACAGATGCATGAATGTTTATTGTCAACCATGTGTTAATGTTAAGGCCATGCTTTGTTTTTGAGTGAAAAGCAGCTCTAAGAGAAAGAAAGGTCAAAATCACCTACCATAGCCCTGGGCATGCTACTTACCCATATGCAACATCCAGTTAAAGAGCGTGGGGTCATTTCATCCTCACATCAATGAGCTCCCCCCACAAAAGTAAGACAGCTAGCTTAAAGGCAGCAAGTTCATCATTGATGAGCCAAGCCAGCCATTCCCTGCTACCCACCTTTGGAGCCAAAGTTCCCTGCTACCCTTCCTATGTCAAGAATGTGTGTGTTCTGGTTCTTCCCACAGTTGGGTCCTCATCCTTTGCAATCAAATATACCTATTCAGACAAGCTTTCCAAAGTCCCTTCAACTACATTAAATCTAAAAACTGTTCTTTGCTTCCAAATCCTGTTTTATGTCTTACTTCGGAGTTTGAAACAGCTCATACTAATGTACCTGGAAATGCTGCCCAGAAAAGCATCAGATCGAGGGGTTAGGCTCTCCTAATGATATTCATGGCTTTATAAGAGCTAGTGAGGATTCTGAGATGCTCTCTGCATGATGTCCTCTGACTTGTATTGCTGCCACACAAGGCTGATACCATGTTCTTGGGCTTTCAGGCATCCAGGGGTATAAGCTAAAGAAGTCTTTGTTACTCACATAGCAGTCAGTGATATCCAGTTATAACCAGTGAAGATGAACTACAACACCCTCCATTTCTTACCAATCACTAGGATTTACCACTGTTTTCTATCACTATCTTCTCCAGTGAAACAGAAGCCAGCAAGTCTTGGAGATGCCACACTTGGGAAATGCTGGCCACGCAAGCAGGAGGACCTGATTTCAATCTCCAGAACCCTTGTTTAAAAAAAGCTGGGCTTGGTGGCACATGCTCTGTGTGGAGGTGGAACCAGCCTATGCTACTTGGCAAACTCTAGGCCAGTAATATACCATGTCTCCAAAACCAAGGGAGATGATGTCTAAAGAATGACACCATTGCTGTCTTGTGGCCTATGAGTACACATGCACACAAACGCATGCATGCCTGCAGACACATACGGATATATGCATGCACACACAGGTGGTGGTGTATCACAGATGGGAGACACCTAGGTCTCAGTGTTAAGTACCTAACATATAATTAAATTTCATCAAGGTATAATTATTAGAAATATACATTTTCATGCATTTTATCAAAATGATAAGCCTCTTTTGGTTTTATTTATTTGGTTTGGGTTTTTTGTTTTGTTTTGTTTTTTGAGACAAGGCTTCTCTGGGTAGCCCTGGATGTCCTGGAACTCACTCTGAGTACCAGGCTGGCCTATAACTCAGAGATCTGCCTTCCTCTGCCTCCTGAGTGCCATAGTGCTTTTTATTTTTTGAACTTTGTTGCAATTCCTGGTGGTCCATACTCCTGCCTGAGGCCATCTCCTCTCATTGCAGGTGAAGATATTTGAAGGAAATGCTTTTTCCTGAAGGCTAGAAACTTCTGGCAATGGCCCCCAATAAAGTGGTCAAAGATTAAAACAAGACACAGGGGGCTCAGGCAAGGAGCGTAAGCAGTGACTGGAGTTGGTTTCTTCACTTCGCGGGAGCTTCTTACTGTCTGATCCGCAGCCACTGCACTCTTCCTTTAGGGTGTGGTAGAATATTACTTTAAGGTGCGCGATTTTGTTCATGTTGCATTTGCTTACCTCTGTGAAGCTGTGCTGCTGTGCCTGTCTAAAACACCTGATGGTCTAATAAAGAGCTGAACAGCCAAAAGCAAGGCGGGAGCAAGGATATGCAGGGCTGGCAGTTAGAGAGGATAAATAGAAAGAAAAAAGGAGAGAGAAGTCCGAGAACAAGGAGAGGAGGACATCAGGCACCAGCCACCTGGCCACCCGGCCACCCCGCCACCCCGCCACCCTGCTACCTGGCCACCCTGTTACCCAGCCACCGGCCACCCCGCCACTCGGCCACCCCGCCACCCCGCCACCCGGCCACCCGGCCACCCGGCCACCCGGCCACCCCGCCACCCCGCCACCCCGCCACCCCGCCACCCGGCCACCCCCGCCACCCCGCCACCCTGCTACCGGCCACCCTGCTACCCAGCCACCCAGCCACCCGACCACCCCGCCACCCGGCCACCCTGCCACCCTGCCACCCAGCCACCCAGCCACCCAGCCACCCAACCAGCCACGGAGTAAGAAGGAAAGTAAGATATATAGAAGTAAAAAAAAAAATTAAAAGTCCAGAGGAAAAATGTAAATGGGATCATTTAAAGTTAAGAAAAGCTGGCTAGCAACAAGCCAAGCTAAGGGCAGAAAATCATAAACTAAGAAAAATAAGCCTCTGTGTGTGATTCATTTGGGAGCTGGGTGGTGGGCAACTCAAAAAGCCAAAAGAATAAGGATTAAGGGAAAAAAAAAAAAAAAACAACAATACTAGTGACATCCCAGTTTCTAAGTATCAGCCTCTGGGACATTAGGATGGATACCATTTGCTGCGGGCAGTGTGCTGCCTCAAAGCTGAAGATTTTACTTCCCCAACGAGGGACCAAAAGGTGAGTGGGGCTTGATGGGACCCTTTGAAAAGATGGTAAAGTCTGGATGCCACTGCTTTTATGAGTAGATCAACCCACTCACAGATTAGTGGATTAGTAAATTAATGAGTTATCTCAAGAGTCAGCGTGTGGTAAGAGCAAGGGTGGCTGTCTCTTAAACAATACCTGTTGCTATGTGATGTCCTGAGCCCCTCGGAATCTTACAGGGTCCCCACGACTGAAAGGACTTTACCAAATGTGGCTTCCCCACTTCCAGAAGTGTGAACTCCACATGGCTTTCTTTTTTGTCTCCCCAACTTGGGTATTCAGCTACAACAACAGAAAACAGATGGAGAGAGCTGCCTTCCACAGTTGAATCTGCCTGGCAGGGAGGGGCTATCCACAGCAACATGATGAAGCAGTGCCCCATCGCAACCTAAAGGCATGTGGAAAGGCGCGTGAACATTCACGGTTATCACAGTGGCAGTCCCTGAAACTTGCCAGGTGTGTGGGAGAGCTGGTGAGCAATGTCGAAATCCCTTCGGGTATTGTAGAACTGCTGAGCTCATGTTAAGAGCTAAAATTATCATTAAAAATAAAAAAAGTACTTTTAGCCCAACATAAATTAACAATGTACCTATTTCAATTGCTCTTGAGCCAATTTTGGAAAAGGCCTAAATAACTTGAGATTTGAGCATAAATTTACTATTTCAGGTATTATGGTATTTTGTGTTTTTATTTTTCAGGTACAAGATCTTTTTTCTTTGTTTTTTAACTTTAATAAAAATGTTATTATATAGCTGCCAAAACCAGAAGTCCTTCCATTTTTTTGTTTGTTTGTTTTGTTTTGTTTTTCAAGACAGGGTTTCTCTGTATTGCTTTGGAGGCTGTCCTGGAACTCGCTCTGTAGACCAGGCTGCCCTGGAACTCACAGAGATCCACCTGCCTCTGCCTCTTGAGTGCTGGGATTAAAGGCGTGCGCCACCAACCAACGCCTGGCTTAGTCCTCCCATTTTATACTCCAAACTGGCTCTGGTGGGAAGGATGGCCATTTCCTGCCTGTTGATCTAGTTGTACCTCTTATTGCTTAAAAGCAAGATGGCACAAAGAATAGGGTTGTTGACATCATAGGGAATCCATGTAGCACATCTTAGAAAAGTTATCTTTAACATCCTGTAAGGTGTTGCTACATTCGAAGGACGGTTCTTTTAGAATAAACTTTGTTTATAGAGAAATCAACCAAAGAGCGAGATCATAAAAATTCAAGCCATTTCAGCAAAGCTTCCATTGAACAAGGAGAGTCAGAAAACTGGAAGGGTGGGACTCCAAGCTGAGGACAAGGAAGAGAATACCTGTCAGGAGAGTATGGATAACACTTATTATTTGTTTGTTTGTTTGTTTATATTTCCCTGTTTTGTTTTCAAGATAAGGTAAAATATTAATGTACTATGCAGGCTGATCTTAAACTCGCTGGCTTAAGTGGCCCTTGTCTCAGCCTTCCTGCTGTTGGGACATAACACGCCAGGGACAACAATAGAATTTCAGACAAAATTATCGGCGTCCACAGGAAAACAACAATTTGCTTCAGCGTCATTACCAAGGAGGAATCAACAGTGAACCTGTCTTGTATCCTGCCTCTGAGTACAAAAACAGACCCATGTTGCCATGAAAGAAAGTGTTGCCTCACCCCTTGGATTCATAGCCCCCAGAGAGCAACTCTCATCCACAGCCAACCAGTTCCAGAACATAGTGTGGCTTCTACAGAGTGTGAGGTCAAAACTTCTAGAGGTCAATGAACCATTAGTGTGTCTCAGATCTAGCAGCATAAGAGAACGTGTGAGCACTGTGGCTTTGGGAATAACTTCCCCCAAATTCTCAATATGAGGCTGGAGCAAAGGCTCATCCATTAAGAGCATTTTCTGCTCTTGCAGAGATCAGGTCATCAGCTCATATTTCCTCCGTGGTGGTTTCTAACCACTTAGCACTTCAGTTTCAGGGGATCCAGTGCCCTCTTCTAACCTCTACAGGCACCAAGCACATGCAGAGGGTATAAATTCATCACCCAAAACACGTGTACAAACAAAATAAAATGAATAAATCTAAAAACAAAACAACACACTTAATTTATCCTTAGAAGACTTTGTTTCCGGTTTGTCGATGTACCATTAATGTCCCATGTCTCAACTTCAGTGAGGAGGAAAGAGTTTAACTTTTTACCTTTAAAAATGTGTTTATCTTGGTTCATAAAGAATGTCTATCCCCAAAATGATAATTCAGACCAGAATCATATACAACATATAATAAATAGATGCCTTGAATGTTTTAAACCTCAAAGTTAGCTTATTAACTAGCCTGACATTACTTAGGCATAGGCTTGCATTTGCTTAACTTGATGAAATTTTATAGATATAGATATAGATGAAGATGTAGATATAGATATAGATATGTGTGTATGTGTGTGTGTATATATATATATGTACATATATATATATATATATATATATAATGACTGTAGTAAACATTGACTTTATAGAGCTTATGTACCTGTAATTTACTTTAAATTCCAATAAACTTTAAAGATACAAACATCTACATGAAATCAAAGGAGATTTTTTTTTTCATTTAACCGATGCAACGAGTCATTTCTAATTAGCAACTAGTGGGAAACGAATCAAAACAGACCCTGAAAAACTTACATTATGAAAATTTTTAACTTATTTCTATACCTGAACTCAGAGCCCACAATCTAAACTTAATAGCAAACATGTTTGCAAAAAGGTGAAATGGAGACTAATTATTATACTCAGGAAAGATAAAATATTAAGTTCTGGCTGTCTGTGAACAAAAACTGTCTTAGATTCACTTGATATCAAGTTCTTTGTTGACTTGATATTTTGGACCCAGAAGACCCCTGTAATTCAAAGAGAATAAATGCTTTTGTGGTGCTGGAAAAACCTCACAAAGGCGACCTGTGGCTTCCTAAAGTAAATAATCACAGGCAGAGGAAAGAGGATGAGACAGAGGTGATTTCTTTCATAAAAGTCATCTCCAGCTTTTAACGTCTTTGTTAGGAGACTATCTAAGTGCTGAGGGCATTGCTGTCAGCTTACATGATCAAATCAGACTCCAACCAAGGAACCTAATGCTCTGCCTCTTTATATCATGTGTTATTTGAAATTATCAAAGAGTTTTCTAATGCTCTACTCTTATTCTAGACGAAATATGCTTTTCTGTCCTTTTTTAAACGTCAAGAACTGACAGTACTAAAGGTACAAAGTCCCTCACAATGCATCAAAGCAAAGAGGAAAATCTTCTTCCCTTCAGTCCATGAACCCCTGGCCTGATGCTTTCAATTGCTGCCACTTCTCCCAGGGGAGCTGAATGCCAAGCAGCCCCAGAAACCACCCCTGGAATTTAGTGTTGTGCATCTGAGAAATTACATGTGGGCATAGTCTCTTAAGAAGTAATCAGAGCTGGCTCTAGTTAAGTCTGTTTCCCTTTTTTACTTATGGTGAAAACTAGCACCAAGTAACTCTCACGAAAGTATGCAGGCTGGTGGAAATAGCAGGTAAAGGTGCCTGTCAAAATCCTGATGACCTAAAGAGTGACTGGATTCCCCATTGAGATTCTCTTGAAGGAAGTGAATTTTTCATTTGTGATGGATTTCAATGGGAGGTAGCTCCTGGGTTAGGGATGGGGCTATGTATTCACTTCACCTTTCAGTTCTAGGACCCCATCTGATGTAAACCCGTGCAGGACTGGCCATGCTGCCTCAGTCTCTTACTTCATCTTTGCCTCCATCCTGTTGAATTGGAGGGTTACGTTTCCTTGGTGTCCTCATCCCATTCTGGCTCTAACACTCCTTCTACAGCCTCTTCCATAACATTCCCTGAGCCCTGGGGGGAAGCGTTTAATGAATTTATCCAATTTAGGGCTAAGTGTTCCAAGGTCTCTTACTCTCTGCATGTTGTCTGGCAGTGGGTCTCGATCTTTGTTCCTACAGCAGATATGTAGGACAAAGCCTCACTGATGATGGTTGAGCAAGGTACTGATCCTGCCATTACGAATCATTTTATTGCTACATCTTTGTAGTAGAACAAAAGATTTTGGTTTAGCCATAAGTCTCTTTGTAGGGCTCCCAGCTAACTACAGTAATGCCATTCATCCAGGGATCAAACATTCAGTGAGTGTACCATCTCATCCGCCATAGCTTTGACATCAGGAATATTGCTAACCTCATTTTGAAGACAAATAAATACAACTAGGGAGAGGCTGGTGTATCATTCAAGCTTACACAGAAATTGAGTGAATTGGAGTAAAAATTGGCTGGAATCATTCCCAAGCATTGGGATGATAACTCATGCAAGAGCATGCCATGTAATAGATGTTAGTATGGCTATAGAAGACAGATGAGGTAAAGCAAACTAGGAGGTGGGTCTGCAAAGGAGGCCACACCTGGACATCATTAAAACCAGAAGTTTAAGGCAGCAGGAGAGCACTAAGGTGGTCACCGACGAGGCAGTGAATGGACCTGGTGGATGTGGGCTGCGAAGATTTGACGAATGATGGTGATTGGCTAGGGAGGTTGGCTGACATTCCTAATCTCCCACGTGAGGATGCGGGTGCTGAGGATAGAGCCTCATCATTCAACACCAGCTATTGAAGCAGCGAGAGATAAAGTGAAGCACCACATCCTAAAGTATGACTTCTTCATTCTCTGGGCTTGGAGATGAGATGGCCAAGTCAACCAACAGAATCAGACGGAAGTAGAACACACTCACTTGTGAGCAGTAGTTTCACATCAACTCTTCGGAATTGACTCCACTAGGTATATGCCCTCACGTGTCTCTGGGCTTTAATTTTAGTGACAGCACACATTGTACACAATACTAAATATTTTAGAAATAATTTATTATTCATGGTTCTCTTGGTTCTTATGGCACCCATTACCGTCTTGAAAGAAATGGTCTGTCTCCTCTGATAAGTGGAAAAACTAAGACCTCCTGTTCCTGGGTACAGAAGCATTTGGTGGAAGGATCTAGATTATTGTTTCTAGAGTCCATCTTTTCCTGCTAAAGCATGCCATTCCTTCCTCACAGCTGTAATTCTGCTCTACTAAGATGGCGCCTAAATATTATTACTATAAAAGGGTTGACAGGGGAATACGCTGATAAAGTCTAACCCTTCCTTAGCAGTAGGCTTACTACTCACAAAGAGTATCTTATTTGATTTTTGTAATAGTCTTTTGAGATAGGTGCTAACATTAATCTAGCTTTACAGATAGAGAAATGAAGAGTCGGAGAGATTCACTAACTTCAAGACCCTGAAACAGGTAAGGAGCAGAAGGTGGAATGAAATCCCCCTCAGACCCCAGACTGTAACAACCCGCTCATTCTTCCTCCAGTCTTGGGAGCCTGTACTCCCAAGTGTCCCTCCATTGATCTGCACCATTGATAAGATATATGACAAGCTTATTGCACATGAGCAGTTCTGACTTATCCTTTGTGATCTCTTCATTGCTCACACATCTAGCAGCTTAGACTGCGATCACATTTATATGCTTTTATTTTTCATGATTCCTATAATACAAATCCACCTCCAAACAAAACAAGACAGCAAGATTTTTCTTTTCAAACTGCATCTACCCCCAACCCCCACAGTCAGTTTGATTACCTAATTGAAAATTTTTATGTAATAAGACATAGGACAGAATATAAGAAAGGTCATCTTTCGGGCTCAAAGGAAGGATGTAGTGAATGTTTTAAATTTTAAATGTATTAAAAATGTTTAATTAAAATATAATTACATCACTCCCTTATTTTCTTTCCTCCCTTCAACTACTCCTGCCACACCCTTCTCACTCTCTCAAATTGATGGCCTCTTTTTCTTTAATTATTATTGTTCCATATATGCATATAAATACAAACAGCTGAGTCCACTTATGTGGCTTGGGTATAGGGTTTCAGGGCTGACCACCTTGCATTAAATAACAACCAGGGGCCTATCCCCGAGAGAGGGTGATTGTCCTCTACGGGCAGTCAGAAGCTGTCTGTCACTCTTTGTCTTGGTGTGGGACCCATGATATTTGCCACTTCTTTGTTAGCAATGTAATTGTGTGTTATGCTGACGTTGTTCAGGACTTGAGGCAAATATTTCTAGGAGACACAGTGCCACAGTGATTCCCTGATCCTCTGGCACTCAATCTCTACCCTTCTTCTACAATGTTTCTTGAGCCTCGAGTATAGTAGCTGCCGTGCTGTGGATATCTGTTGACAGCTTTAGAAAAACAGATTCTTAGTTCATTGCTACAGAACCAACTGACAATAGGATAGCCAGTCCCTAAGCCTTAAGTGGCTCTCATTCCCATTAACTTTATTCGAAGCACAGTGGATGGCCAGTATGAGGCTCGGAGGAAGATATATGTGTCCAGGAATGGGAACATTTCTTATAAGCAGTATCAATATAACAACGGAGTCTCTTTACAACAATACATGGGTAACAAACCACATCATGTAAACAAAGAAATTTCATAGTGAATGGGCACTACTAATAGCTATGCCAGAACAGTACAAACAGCCACTGTAGATGATGGGAAAGCCACCCTTGCTTGACGGAATGAGTGGGACATGGGGAAAGCCACATCGAAATATATGCAAATGACTAAAGGAAATGTGGAAGGGGAAAGGGTTGGTGAGATGGCAGGAGCATGACACACAGTGTCAGAAGGACAGTCACACGGACAAGATGCCCACAGATAAAGAGCTAACAGGGATGTCTGTATGGGACCATAGATTTGATAGAAGCTGATGGTGTTTAAGCATGGGGCCTTCCAGGTCTTAACATGTGCCCTACATTCTGTAAATTATGAAAATAATGGTTTTCTGTATTTTACAGAAAAAAAGCTCCATCACATCGAATGATGCATCCCCGCCTGCAGGAATGAGCCAACTGCACATCTGCCACTTGGACGCTGGAGTCCTCTGCAGAAGGCAATGCACCCTGAACTTCAACAAGAAGGTGGCAAGAGCAGAACACAGGTGTACGTCACAATTCAACACAGAATTAACATTACAGGTTTGCCCAGAGGGCAGATCGGATGCTAGCTGTCAGGTTTAGGTCTGTTTGTGTGACGTGCAGACAAACGAACCAAGATTTTGCACATGGGCAAATGTTTCCCCGTTGAGGCACATCCAGGCAGAGTTCAGTTTTGAGAGCATTCACTTAGTTCAGTGCACTAGAACAGGTGTGCCCAAGTGTACATCAACCAATCCTCCTGCTTTTCCAAGACAAACCCTTGCTGTGCCCTTGGCTATAATCACAGTCAGGCTCTGAATGAAGAACAGAAGGTGAAAAGGATAGAGTTGGAACTTTCTGGAACAAGTGTTGAGATTCTCCAGAACCAAAAGCCAGCCTGTGCTGAGGCACCTGCAAAGCCTGCTTACCAGCTGCCTCTCTTCCTTAAATTGAACCCAAGGAGGGGAGATGACATGACGACATTGTCTCCAGAACAATGCAGCTCTGAGAGAAGAGTGGGAGGAACTGGTGACAGTCACATAATGTCTGTCACCTTTTGAAAAATTGGAATGAGGAAATCCAAAAGTCAAGTGGAAAGCAGACAAATTAGGTAGATTAAGGTTTGACACATGGCTGAATATCTGCTGATGGAAAAAGAATTCCTCTTAACTTTCTTATTGTCTTTTGGTATCCCACATTTTAAAAAAATCACAAAACATTTTTATTAAAGTGTGAAGAATACCCATTTAAAAAAACCCTTGTTCTAAAATGACAAGAGGCATGTGAGCTTTATTCGCTGAACGATCGCAACAGCTCAGTCTTGAAACTGTTTTTGCTTTTTGTTTTTTAGTGTGTTTTCTGAAGCTTTAAATAATTCAGATGGAAGCCGAGAGCAAGGCCAGAGCCAGGAAGGCCTCTGTTGAGACCTGTTTGTTGTGGAGTATTCCTTTACACTCACTTTGATTGGTTTAGTAAAAAGCTGAATGGTCAATAGCTAGGCAAGATTTCTAGGCACGGAGGATGCTGGGAAGAAGAAGAAGCTGCCAAGAGACACCAGGGACACGGAGCAAGCAGGATGGGCTTTACAAAGTAGAGGTAACTGAGCTGTGTAAAAGACAGTCAATTAATAGAAATGGGTTAATTTAAGTTATAAGAGCTAGTTTTTAACAAGCCTAAGCTATCAGCCAAGCTTTCATAATTAGTAATAAGTCTATATTTCATTACTGGGGAGATGATGACCCTGACCAAAAGAGAAAAAAATCCACCTGTGCCTGTTACCATTGTCAAAAGTTTCAAGACACAACCACAGATAATCCAGCAGAGGAGCAGACAACTCCACAACTTGAATGTCCTCATCACAAGACTGAAACACAAATGTTTTCACGGTGACAGACTTAGTCATTCCTGTGACCAGCAGATGTGAGAAAGCCACAGAGTTGCATAGCCTTGTAAACTTAATTGACACTCACTAATGTATATAGCAATGATCACACAGAAAGGGCAACCTACAGAGTCCAGAAGAGCCAGTTCAAAGACACTGTGGGTGCATGTTTACATCCAAGTGGAGCCATAGGTTGGGTAGTTGCCATGGAGACAGGCCAGTTTCTGAGCTCAGTTGCTTTATTGCTTCATGCATTGTTTCTTGACATCCCCAGTCCTCTCCTGTGCTTCTTGAAACTAGAGAGGAAAAACACTTTGCTCTGGGTCTGGCACCTGAAATATCCTACATAATATTAGGGAAGGGTTGGGAAGATAGCTTCCTGGCTTTGGTAGGTTTGAAAATAAACCTTCATTTTCCAAGTTACCCAATGAAAGCTAAGGTAGTAACTTTTATGTAAACTATTTCTTTAAAATATGTGGAAATTTGATAATGTTGTGAGCAAATATCACAGAAGATTGATGCAGGTTGGCAGTTAAATATATTTTTCACAGGAACTACAACAATTCTAAGACCTGGTCTTTCTCAGTATCAACCAGGACTTCAAGCTGGTTATTCTGTCCTTGCCAATGGTAAGAGATAGTGAGAGAAGGTGACAAGGGCCACTCAACCAACTTTATTCTTTGTAAAGTGCTTTTAAGAAAAGCTACTTAGGAAGATGGTGTCTACAATTTTGGACAATGCAATAAGATGAAAGAAAGCAATAGCAGCATTGAAACCTCAAAGGATGATTTGCAGATAATAGTATTAGGGAGCTAAAACACTCTACCCAAAAGTTAGCCAGTGAAAGCCATTCACAGCCTCTCTTCTGCAATGGAAATAAAAAGGACCAATCATGAGAGAAATGTGCAAAATCTCACAATAATGCAATTTAGAATTTAAAATTGCAGACTTAAATGTATGCTTCTAAAAGTAGCTCTCATATACGAAACCAAACTACTTTAAGTTATTGTAAAAAAGAAGATACTCTATATTTATTAAGGAAAACAATGAACACAACTTTAAGGAGATTAAGGTATGTGATGTATATTAAGAAAATCACGAAATTCTCCTAAAAACCATACAGCTTACTAAAAGGAGTGGGATGTCTTGTAGCAGAAACATCCAAAACTACAGTATCAATTATCCTTAAACTGATAGTATGCTTGCCTTCCTCTATATGAAGGATCAATAGACTACCATGCCCAGAGCTAGACAAAGGGACCACAATGAAAACAAACAAGAATGACCATAAGAAAAACCCAAGAAGGAGCACACTGGGTCAAGTAAGTTGAAGATAACTTACCATATGTAAAATAATGTTGTAAATTATGTCTATGTAAATGAAAAGGTTTGTGTAACTAGAGTTATTTATTTGTGTATAAATACACAGGGAGACAAGTTGAACAAAACAAAACCTCCAGAAACTTCTGTGTTGTATGTGGAAGTATGGTACAGGTAAGGGAGACACAAAGTCTCTAGTCAGTGGAGGGAGAACATGCATCTTCCCAAGTGATGCTGGAGTAACTGATGTGAAAAATTATTCATTGGGGTCCATTCATTACAACAGAATAAACTTGGAAAAATCAAAGTAGGTTAGAGATTAAGTGTGAAAACTAAAACCTAAGGAGAAAGAAAATGAAGATGAGTTTCTTCATTACCTCAAAACACATAAGAATTCTTATTGAAAGTGAAAGACAAAACAACAAAAGGAAACATTGATAAATTCAGCAAATTACACGACAAATGTCAAATCAAGGCCATATGTTGCTATTTATCCTCAACAGACAAGATGTAACATTCTATTGTTCATGGAGCTCCAAAAACAGAGAAGAAAAAAGATAGAGAAATGAACAAAAGGTCATAATAAAAGATTAGTAAAATAAATTACGTCAGCTAGTACAGCCCACACTGGGCAGGAAGATCAGAGGTGCAAGTTCCAAGCTAAATACCAAGTTCCAGGAGAGCCTGAGACACTCAGTAAAACCCTGTCCCAAGAAAAGGGAAAAAATTAAAATGTTCTTTAAGCCAAATAAGCACACACCCATCCTTGTTCATATACACATGCTAAAATACAGTCTGCTCTGGATTGGTCAAAACACAAGTGCTTGCCAGAATCAATACATCCTCCTTGTCTCTTCCTTGTCCCAACAGTAATGACAACATGTGTAAAGCAAATAAAATAGTACGTGAAATAAGCAAACACGAAGAGCTATGGAAATATTTGCAGCAATTTTAGATAGCACATAAGATTGTCTGTTCTCAGCCAAAATGGAAGGAAGAATTCAAAATGAGTAAATAAAACTGTGATTTACTGTATATACTACTGAACTCCCCTCCAAAGCCTAAGCTTTTGCATAATAGTTTATTAAATAATAAAAAGGTCAACCAAGGTGAATTTCACCTTTCCTTAGCCAGCCAATATTGGTTATCTACTATGTGCTAGATCTCATCCCCAGACCTTCCCCAAACCACATGCTTGCACACGCATCAACCTACAAGAGGGTAGAGCTACACAGCTCAGTGTGCTGAATGAGCACACAAATGCTGGTCCATCAGGGAGTTTACCAGGGTGCAGTCTGGTCAGCAGATATTCTTGAAAATGAATTAAAGCTTAGAAAAAATCAAATTTATCAATTCCCCACTGACTGTTTTCTTGCCTTGGCCATCACTGAGATTATGACTGTCCTCTGCTCCTCCTGAATCCCCAGACTCTTCCTCTTGGCCTTCAGCCTTCTCAACAACCACAGAAGGCTTCCATCCAGCTGTAACAACTTGGCCCAAGTATGGCTATGTCTGGGACAGAATCAGATCTGACATTAGCTCTTGCCTACATCCCAGTAGCACATAAAATCCCATGTCAACCAAGAAGGTGACATTCTGATGTTATGCCTGTCATTATCCAAGTTGAATAAGAATTTCAGGACATTTAAAGGCATAAACCTCTCAGGAAGTTGAATGCTAGCAAAGAAATCTGCTCACCAGTCAGAAAGAACCAGAGACATTTTAACATCTAAGCAACTGAAACAAGATAGAGTAAAAGGCAACTGGGAACGGAAAGATCTCGTATGTAAGCATCCTCCCTCAGCTGGACAGGTGAAGTGCAGGGAAATGTGCCCTCTATAATTGATCTGGCATGCTTGCATCAGAGCTCTATGGGATAATTGACTCTTTTGGACACTTTAAAGCAAAGTAGCAGAGTCTGTTACTAGAAGATCAGGTGTTGGACCTTTCAAAATATTATTCATAGTCACCAAAACCACTCTGGGGGAAACACTGTAGACAATGAGGAACACATTAGAGCACACTGTGAAATTGAACTGACAGGCGTGGCCTCAGGAGCAACCACCAGCTCCACATGGCAGTACAGCTTCCGGAGTCTCTAGGAGCATTCCCAGAATGCCTGTGCAGAGTCTAGTCCATTGTCTTAAGAGTGAGGAGGGAATAAACTTCTACATGAACTGAGGAGAGCTTGAACATGCATGAAATGCCCAAACAGCTCCCCACTGTGTGCTGATAAAGTTAGTGTGTCTTCTGATTTCCAGCTTGATGTCTTCTTCATGTGCTATTGCCCCTGGGTGTTAGGTATCTCTAAGTTCACCTACCATAGCACAAAAGAGCATCCCGGTGGGCTGCATCACTCTGCAGCTAAGAATAAAAACTTTGCTTTCGCCTACTCATTAGCCCGTTTGCTCTGATTGGGACTCCATCAGTTAGGTTGTCATCTTGACCTATTCTGGGTGTGGTGGAGGGTTTTCTCCAAATAGCATCTTTATGCTTTAGACCCACAGGAATGGCAAGAAAAGACTCTGTGGCTGGAAACTGGAAGCAGACTGCACACTCGGACTGATTGATGGCTGCAGAAGGCCTGGCGGAGGGGCGGCAATGAAACCCTGATGCTTTTCCACCAGGGGTAAAAATCCCAGACAGTCCTGTGGTGAACTGAGCCCAAACAAATCCTTCTTTCAAAACACGTTTCATTTTTTAAGGTTATATTTTAAAAAAAAATCTCTGATTTCCTCATGGGGCTCATTCTCAGCCATCAAAAATTCATTTCCAGGGCTTTTGTGGAGCAAGAGGCAAGACGTGCTTACATTAAAAATATTGTCACACTCTGGGGGAGGCAGCCAGACAGCTCACTGTGCCTGTGGCTCCATCCACCTCATAACTTCTCAACTTCCCATCGCCGCCTCTGATGAAAGACATGAGCCTGTTTCCTCCTTACCACCCTGAACAGGATATGCGGAGGCGGGTTTCTTCCTGATCCATGTTCAGACTCCTTCCTGAACTCTCTGAAGTCACCTTGCTATGAGGTGCTATGTTGGTTTTTATGAGAGAAATGGCAATTTTAGCTCATTACTTTAACGTTTCCTCAAAAGTATCTATGAGTTCCGTTCCCTGGTCTTATGAGTTTACTACCCCAAGTTTAATTGGATGGGGAGGCTGCTATGCTTGGTACTATTTGCATCAGCACTGGGAGAGAATACGAACATCTACAGTTTTATCATCCTGTAAAAAATGGGCCCCGAGGTGACTGCAGTTCAAAAACAGGGGTGAAGAAGGTACCAACTGGGTGGAAGGTTCATCACATTCACAACTGAAGGGGTTGAGCTGACAGGCAGCCCCAAATGCACATCTCTTCAGTGTGACCTTGGTCACCTGTACACAGGCCTCCTTCAAAGACATCACAACCACTCTTCTGAAGAATGTGTTTGTAATTAGCTTTATATGATGTCTTCTGCTAAAAATGTTCATCTTTTCTCTCTTAACTAAGGTGCCCAGTACTTGAGAAAGTTGGCCCCCTCGATAGATAAGATTGCTGGGGACACAAGAGTCAGGCTGTATAGAAAATACAAAGGTGAATGCAAGTGGACGCTTCACGTATACCAGAGGCTTGCCAACCATGTGTTTTGGGCCCTCCAGAAAGCATAGCAAACTGAAATTGCAATGCCTGCACCTGTCTGAGAGAGAGAATGTGCATTAAGGTTTATTTTTATTGAGTTATTTCCCAAACACAGGTAGTAAAATGACTGTAGGGGCACATAAAATATACTCCTTGGCATGGACATTAATTTGCAGATTAAAAATCTAACTGCTCCTAACAGTACACTTACTCTAAATATCTTACACATAAATAGTCAACAGGTATTTATCATGACGGTAAGCTCTCAGGAGTTCACTGAGATTCCAAAGAAACATGCTGATATAAAACTAATATTCTGCAAAGTACCACCTTGCTTTTTAACAAACACACACACACACACACACACACACAAAGAAACATACAATCTTCTATGATTTTCCTTTTATATTATGCTTTCCCATCAACAACCCAGAACAAGTTCCTATAAATAAGTAAACTAGGACTGGGGGATGTAAGCGTCTGCAGTCCATACTGCCCTCTGCCTTCTGTGATCAAACTGAGCATCCAGCTCTTCAGGTGTGGGAGATGAAGGGTGGGTGATGCTGCTTAAGCAGGAACACATGTCAACGTCTCAGCAGCCATTACTCTCCTTCTACCTCTTCCTCCTCCCCTCCAGCCCTATCCTGAGGAGAGAAGGACTACTACTGCTCATGCCCATAACTGACAAGTCACATTCCTTCTCCTTCTCTCTCCTCTCCTCTTCCCTATTGGACACATCAGGGTCCAGTACTGACACAGTCACATATATAACACGTTAATGCAGCACGCTCCCTAGCATTTACTTCTCCATGGTTGGAAGCAGTCACTTAGAATATGTGGCTCTATTTGGATATGTGTCTTTCAGATGTTTTCCTTTTCATAAGTTGCTTCACCTTATTGACCTCCCAAGGGTACATGAAGAAACTGGGCTAGAATGTGGCCAATATTCTCTCAAGTCAGGCCTGCTCCTTTCATGTGCTCCAGAAAGGACAAGTGCTCAAAACCTACTTGGACCTCAGTCTAACTTATCAAAGAGTTGATTGTCTACTGTGTGCATCCGGAAGAAGATAAGGATGGTTGAGTTTGAAGGGAGGTTAACGGAGTCACACCTCCATGCAGAGGGCTCTGCGGGCATCAGATACCAAGATCCTCAATGGAAAAAGAGGAACAGAGAAAATGTGAAGAAATATACATTAAACAAAAACATTCACTATATACCAATTAGTAATATAATTTATAATTGCTAAAGACTGAAGGAGATAGCAGGTAAGAGAGGGAATGATTCTTTTGAAAAGGAATCAAGACTCCTTAACAAAATACCCATCTCAGGCTTGGGGCAATGTGTCTCCATGAATTTGAGGCCTGTGTTGTGCCAGAAGACAGGGAAGGGACAATTTGACACCCTCAAAGATGAAGAAGATTGTGACAAATGAATTTTTTCAGCTCTAGTTCATGACTCGATCAACACTACAGCTGCTGTTTTTATTTGTTCTTTCTCAAAATTGAAATACAGACCCTGGTTGGTTTTCCTTGTATGCTTTGTATTTTAAAGTAGACAAATGTGTGAGAGAAAGCTCTGTACACAAAACTTCCTATCAGTAATTGCATAAATCAATGACATAATTAGAAATCAGAAGTTTACAAGCCTTGAGAAATGGCTGTTCGGGGCAATGGTGGCTAAAAACATTTGATAGGAAACTGATAGAACTTTATAATACATGGATCCATTTCAAAATATCTAAACTCCACCCCTATCAACTTAACAAACACCTCCAGAAGTGGGACTGCCGGGTGTTACCTGCTGTGACATGAATGCACACAAACCACTAGCAACATAGTCTTGCCAAAACTTCAATGCATATCAATGAAGTCTCCGAGAAAGTTTTCCTACTCAAAGAAAATACATGGACCAAAGAAACATGTCAAAAACCACCTTGAGGGTGTGAGTCTCCAATATGCAACATGGGAATTCTAGAGAAAACTATTTCAATTCTTCTACTCATAAATAATAAATGTTAGAACAAAAGAAGGTTGGAGAACTGTTAAGTGGTAGAGAGAAAAAAGTCTTTACAAGGCATGCCCCACACATTTTGAAGACTCTTCCTCTGTCTAATGTAAATTGTTTGAGAAAATTGAAAACTAAATGTAGCCTGAGGGTAAAATGATATTAGGAAACCAGTAATATTGAGTATGGTGATTATATTTTAACAGAAATATTAGCAGAAGAAATAATACAATGTTGGATTTTAAAAATGCTTAGTGGTTTTGAAAAGGAGCATTAAAACAATAGAATGCTGGGAGTGTTTAAAAGTGGATGTTCTGCATATGAAGGTTCGTTTTTATATCCTATTTTGCACATGACTGAGCATCCCTTCGGTGAAACAATCTAATAGATAGGCAAACATCATGTGGAGACCATGTAAGACGGATGTGTTACTCTATAGAACTTGCAATGGCAGCATCTGCACAGCCCCAGAAATGTCTGGCATCTGAGGCTAGACAGATGCAGAGGGAGAAGGGGGGCTGAAAATCTAAACCAGGATTCTGTGCTCCTTGGCCCCTTAAAATTTCTGCATGACTCGGAGCGAATTGTGTCTCTCTGTGTGAATAACAAACATGCTTAACTAAACCCTTCTTTCTTCTCTCAGTGCTGGGTTCAGATGGCCTCTATATCAGAGAAGATGACACCTGGTGGAGCTCTTCAAGGTTCCTCTATTCTGGTGAATTCTAGCACTCCTGTTGTGGGTGTTCCAGGTATTTGCAAGAGAAAAACTTTTATGATGAGACCTCTATGATGTCTGGCATACTGTACATCTGGTAAACCATTAAACAATAGAAAATGTAAACGTCAATTCCAGAAAGAAAAATGCCCCCAATGGCATGATTACTCTAGCACTGCCCTGGTAACACCTAAGTCAAAACCATTAACTTACTTTTTTACATGTTGCCTACACATGTTTGAAGCAGCACTTGAGGAATCTAAGACATTAAGTATCTGCACACAGGCAGAAGCCACACAATAGTAACAAGTAAACTGGAGGGTAGAGACAAGAGATGCTAAGAATTTGGGAGCTGGAACTCAAACCCAATCAAATAAGGACAGAAAGTGGGCTCAGTTTGAGGGAGCACAGTCTCCATGAGCCTGGAATATAAGTCCCTGTCAATATTTTGTGAGCTGCAAAGGCTGACCTTCTGACCACTTCAGCTTCCATGGAGGGATGCCATCACTCCATTGAGACAATGCCACCACAGAAGCATAAGGACTTGAGCGTGACCCCTCAGTAACCACACAAAAACAAGGCATAGGATCTTAATCCCAGAACACTCTGGGGAGGTGACAGAAAGATCTCCAGGGCTTGCTAAGGAATCAGTCTAGTCAGTCTGCCTCAAAATAAAGGCAGAGAAGGAGAGGAAGACACCCGGTATGGGCTTTTAGCCTCTACACATACAAGTATGTGTGCACATGCATACACACATACCCACACAACATACACACATACACACAAATAAAATTTCTAAGTGGAAATAAGGCCAAATTTTTGAAGAAAAATTAAATTCCTATGCACTGATACCAGAGAAATCATTCTGAAAAGGGAAATTCTGAGGGAAGGAAGGAGGGAGAGAGGGAGAGAGGGAGGGAAGAAGGGAGGGAGGGAGGGAGGGAAGGACACTTCTGGGTTCTGCCATGATGCCCTTCTTCCCTCTGAGCTGTGTAGAAGTCTTTCACTGTCATGGCATCCCCAGGCCTCCACACTGACCTCAATGATACTAAGAGACTGCAAGCCTGCAATGGCTGAGATGCCGAGAATCTTGGTGGTCCCAAGGCAAGGGCACTTAGTGATCACCAGTTACCCATGAGTTTAGTCCATGCTATCAAGAAACCATAGCAAACTTGCCATCCAGAGATACTGATGGTGGAAACCTGAATCTGACCTGAATTTCACAGAGGAGCACAGTGTCTTCCAGATAGTACACATCAATATATGGAATGAAACAAAAAAGCAAAACTGAACATGGACACTTTTCTTATCTCAACCTAGGAATGCGATGGGGTAGCTGTACGCAAAAGAGGAACACATTTCTTTTCTCTGAGAACTGGGATGTCAGAGACAGGAAGGGGAAGTGGCCACTCCTTCCCAATCAATAGTTCTACATTCTCCACACTGTGGTCTACATGCACCATGGAGAGTCACTTTCCTGGAGGCCAGCTTTAGTGTGACCAGGGAACAGACTGCTGTGGAAATCTTCTAGGTCACTGTAAATCTTAGCACAGACACTGAAACAGAGTGCTTTAGCTTCTCATATAACATATAGATAACATTGGTTATCAACCGAACTCAGAGTCTATAGAGGAGAAGCAGGAGAGTTCTTGTCTGCCTGCTAAAGAAGGCTGCAAACAGGACAGTGGTGTCAATATCCAGCCTCAGCGAGACACAACTCTAGGAATGGAATCCAATGCCTCTATAGGAGGCCTTGGTGTCCTCAATCTCAGTAACTTTCAGAAGTTGGCAGGCCATGTCTTTATGTGTTTTCTCTGTTGTTTCTAGCCAGCAATGCTGGGGGTGGGGGTGGGGGTGAAGCTGTCTTCATGCTGAGAAATTCATGGGACATTCAGGAAGGAAGTGGTGTCAGGATTAATCCCAATGCTAATCTCTCCATTCTTTACGGAAGACAGTAAAACATAAATCAGCCATCAGACATACGGTGAGTATGGGCTTCAAGGTAGCATAAGGGAGCAGGACAAAGCTGGGACCCTGAGGCAAGTCATGCTGCCAGGGGCCTCCATTTAACAACATAGAAGGAATTTGAGAGCCCTGGGGTATGGAGTCAGGAATCTCCGGACAAGCAGGAGAGACCCTGGGAGGTGCCGGTGTGGAAAGGAAGACATGCTTGGGAAGGAAAGGGAACAGATAGGTAGTTGATAACAGAATAGGTAGGTGATAACAGAATAGGTAGGTGACTGTGAACCGGAGGCTCCAAGAAAAGGCCGGGGAAAACTGGGCCCAATTATGGACATTTGTTTACAGCAGGAAAGGCTTTAAGCTTGCCATGCAATTGTTACATGACAGTCACAGTCCCATGGGCTCTTCACACTGGTAATACTGTCCCTCTGGTTCCCATGAGAAGCCTGTTCTGTTGGTTAAGTCTACCCTGAAGGCACACAGACTACAACAAAGGAACAGCGTCTTACTGTGGTTTTTTTTATGCCCAACAGGTGGCGTCTTCCTGGACCTCTGACTGCTGGTGACATCAGCCTCTAGGCTTGCCAAGCCTAGCACATGCTCCAAACAACAGTCTTCTTTTACTTGCTTCAGCTTCCTATAAACAAAAATTAAAGCAGCATTTGGTTAGCAATTGGAAACATGTATCAAAGGGAGTAAGCTTAACTCATAACAGATTTTCCTAACCATCTCCACTGCTGCACACTTGGGAAGAATGTATCTTTTATTTGTAGCAATGCAAATACGGGTGATTATAAACATGTGTGTAACAGTTTTCCCAGCCTGCTCTTGTCCTTGAAGGATAAGATCCCTGTAGAGTCCTGGAAAGATTATGGAACTTCCACCAGTTTGGGGGAGAAACACAGAAGTATGAAATGTGGTCATGGGATGTACACTGCAAAATCCTACAAGAATACCCCTTTCGCTACAGCCCCTGCTGTAGGATATAGAATGCATGTCTTCTGTCACCAAGAGCAGGAGTGCTTCAAGATGTAACTAAGTTGGTGAGGGTAGGGATTGCCATCGCTCCATTGACAAAATGCCTGCCAGGAAAGCAAAAGTGTAAGGACTTGAGTGCCATCCCTCTGTAACCACACAAAACCAGGCATGGAATTTTAATCCCAGAGCACTCTGGGGAGATGATAGAAAGATCTCCAGAGCTTGCTGACAAGCCAGTCCAGCCAGTCTGTGAGCTCTGAGTTCAGTGAGAGACACTGCCTCAAAATAAAGGTGGAGAAAGACACCCAGTATGGGCCTCTAGCCTCGCCACATACAAGCACACGTGTGCACATGCACACATATCTCCACACTCAAAGACACACACACACACAAATAAAATTTCAAAGTGAAAATAGAGCTATGTTTATTAGAAAAACAAAAAGTACTTTCCCACGCAATGGTACTGGTGAAATCACTCACTCTGAGAAATGAAATTCTGAGGGAGAATAGTACTAGAAAAGACTTTCAGTTTCTGTCATGATACCCTTCTCTCCTTTTAGCTATCTAGAAGTAGTTCATATTTTGCTTCCCAAACAAACACGATGTACAGTGCAGACCAGCACTGTGCAGCATAGAGAGAACTGTGCAGAAATGTGCCTAGTCTGAGTGAACCTACAAGGCCTTGTACTTAGAGACAGAAACCAAATGCAAGAGGCTACATCATAAATACGACATCGTGCAAAAGCAGAACTATGGGAAAGAAATCAGAGCAGTGACTTCCAAGGGAAAAGGGCATCAGAAGAGACATAGTTATGAGTTACAGTGTAATGTAACAGTGTAGTTATGAGATACAGTGTAATGCTTGAGTACATATTAAGTTATATGATGGCTGAATTGGAGTATCTTATCCATCACCCCCAACACTTTCATTTCTTCTAATGAGAACATCCAAATAGCTCTCTTTTAACTGGTTTGAAATAGTCTATACAATATTGTTAACTACAATCATCTTGCTGGGGAGACAGACAAATGCATGTGTCCCAATATAAATTAATTTACACTTTTCTGGAGATTTAATGGGCAACAAAATGTTTCTGAAATTAAGAAAAAGTTATAAAAGAAGGGTTATATTCAGGACTCCTGTCCAAAGAACCATTTGTTTACTTACAAGTGACATTGAACCTTAATTTGCTTCTGTAATAATTTGTGAATTTTCTCCTTGAATTAAAACTTTTCTTATAAAAATAACAAGAGTTGTATATATTGCCTTTGTACATATATGATACATTCAAATTTCTATAATTATTTAAATATTTACATGGGAGCTATTGACAAGTCTGCTAGCTAAAAAGAAAATTCTTCAGATTTGTGGGGAAAACAAAGGGAGACATTTTAAACTAAAAACACTGATGTCTCAGCTTTGCCTTTTGCTTTAATAATAATGGCTTTGAGGTCTACATTTTAATAGCTCAGTAGAATTTAGTGATATAATGTCGCCATGAAAAGGTTCCTGGGTCTCAACGCCCCCTGTCCTCCCTGCCCTCCCCCCCCCACCCAATGCTTATAGTCTTTAGATCTCGTGACCACTGTCAGAAAACAGACCATACACAGAACAAGGGCAAGCCAATTCTCCACAAATGGCACCCATGGCATTTTTTCTGCAGGTGGTACACCCAGAGGGCTAGGACAAGGGCTGTTGTAATTTTAAAGAAGCTGAACAAGAGAGAAAGACACCATTCAACAGAGTTCAAGCAGGGGAGGTTTGTATTAGGAGAAAAGGATCGTGGACAAGAGCAGTGGGAGAGAGGACAAGAAGCAGAGAGAGATTGTGAGGGGGAGAGGGAGAGGAAGAGAGAGAGAAGGATGGGAAGTGGGCAGGGCCCTTTTAAAAGGGAACGTTGTGAATGTGCAGAGGTGGTGCTCTTAGTGGCAGCGACTGGGGGCGTATCCTGTCAGAAGCCCAAGGACAGGCCAGTACCAGTACAGATGCCTAAATACTAACAAGAGATGCCAGTGAAAGTCAGCTGGACAGAGCCATTTCAAGGACATCTAACTACAGAGATGGTTCCTAAGCTCTGCAGATGTATGTCTCATGTGAACACACTTAGAATTCTACAACTTGGGCATCAGGTACCAATGGAGCTCCGATCCTGATGCTCAGTCAGTGGTCCCCAGATGGAGAAGGCACATCTGGGGAGCAGCTTCCCTTACAGGATCTACAAACACAGTGGGTGAGTGTGCATAGATAGCTCACCGCCTCACAAAACCTTCGGGCAGAGGTTCCTTGGCAAACTTAAACTTGTGTTTTTATTTCATCATGTGTCTCCTGATTCTCTTTTATTTCATAACTGTCCTTAACACTTGCCTCCGCTGTCAAATCATCTGATGTGAGAGGTGACGTGTGACACCTAGTCCCAACTACTCTACATTCCATAATTAACCCCCAGTTATATATAATCAATTATTATATACCAACCCCCAATATAAAGTGTTGTCATTAACAACTTCATATGTTATAAACCTTAGTCCATGTTAAAAAAAAAAAAAAAAAAAAAAAAAAAAAAAAGGTATGGCTCCTTAGGCCTGGAATGTCAGCAATGACAGGATGTGAGACAGTGGCCCAGAACATTTGCATACCAGCTAGGCTGGCCCAAAGGCGGGAGAGGAGCCTGAGGCTGTCCTCTGTCCATCACCGTGCATGTGCACACATCACACAGTTACACACTCAGTGATAACTTTAGGCAAGGGTCTAAAGCACTAATTCACTAGTTTATAAAAAAAAAAAAAAAAAAAAAAAAAGGTTCTCTACTACAATTACTACAATTTGACCACAAACCCATGCAGAGTGTGTGGATTCCAACAAGCACAGCTTCCAAGGAGAAAGAAAATATCATAAACGCGTTAACTAAAAAAGTTCACAATAACGAATGAGTTCTGCTGTTAGCCAACCTGTGTGGGGCTTGCAGCATGGCAGAGTTTTGGAATAGACAAAGCACAATAGAAAAGACTACTGTACTAACTGAAGTTGTCCACACTAATAATACTAGAGGCATTTTCTGGCTAGCCCTAACCTGACTTTAGAATAGAAACTATTTTCAAGGTAGTTTTGCTAACCCTTGTGACTGTTGAACTCCCCTACCCCACCCCTGTTGTCTAATAGCCTCAACTTGCAACTGGTGATTCTGTAGTCGGAAGAAAACGAAAACCTTGAGGTCAAGTTTTCTCCTTTGTGGAGAATTTTAACTAAGATGAGAAACTGAGAATGTTTTAATGACAAAAATGGCACAGACTTTGCCTAACTGAGATGAAAGGGGCCAAGAGGATATTGCACAGACATTACTCAGAGGAAGCATGGCAAATACAGAACATGGTCAACAAATGAACTTAAAAGATTTTAGTCTTCTTTTCTCCTATCCTTGAATTATTTGGTATTCTTTACTCTCCAAAAAAGTGTAAAAATAAGAATTGTTGTTCCTACCTACAATTGTGTTCTCTCTCTCTCTCTCTCTCTCTCTCTCTCTCTCTCTCTGCCTCTCTCCTTCTCTTCCCCTCCCCTCTCTCCTTCTCCCCCCACTCTGACATCTGGAAACTATGTTAGGTGTATTTCTTGAGCAATTGGAACACGTGAGCAATGAGTGAGGGCAGGGATATTCAAATTCGGTTGTTTGTAATGGAAATAGCCTGGATGCTCCTAATAAAAGTTGTGGCTTAATCTTTCTAGAATATAATTTAAATGGCTAAGCAAGAAATGTTTGTATTGGAATTAATAAGTCTCAAAAACATAACCATTCTTGTCAAAAGATGTAACAGTGCATCTTATCTTACAACATATAGCTTGATCCTGTGTATTTTATGACTCTAAAAAATAAGTTATGGTTGGGCAAGGGTAGTTTACTGACACTCCAGTACTTCAGCTCTCTCTGAAATCAGAACCACAAGAGGAGCCCCAGTGAATGCTTTCCCTCCTCATCTGCAGCTTTAAATCCTGGAACCATGGCAACACTCATTACAGATACTGTACCTCTCTCTTGAGTAAAAGTGTGCTTTAGTACTGCCTGGTTTTATAAACATTATGTGTTTAAGGCGGTGAACTCGAGTCCATAAAAGGCATTTAAACCTACCACTCTTCCATGGCTGGTGTATGAAAGTCAGAATCTTACTCTCCATACTTTCAGAGGAGTAGGGTTTGCTTTGGTTTGATTTTGAAGACATGAATGAAAAACTACACTTTCTCATTGACTTTGGCAGTGGAGTTTAATAAGACCAAAATCCAATCGTCCCTAGACATAGGTGCTGTTTTATTATGTGTCTATCATTAGATGGTTGTTGGTGTGTAAAAGAAATCTAGCCTTGTGGACTGAAGCTCCTCATGGTATGATGCATACCAAATCTGCACAACCGTGCTACTGACTGCTCTACTCAACAAGGGTTTATTGTCAGCCTAACCCTCTCTCAGTGTAAAGTCCACTTGAAGTGAAAGATACCACTGGGGTTCAGCTGGTAGCTTCTCCTTTGCTGCTGGGTCTAAACTTAACCTGGGATCCAAGCAGGTTGAAACATGGAAGCAGAGAGACACTGAGAGATTCAGGGTGAAGCGCAACATTGGCACATAGCTCACTAACTTGGAGTGGCCACGTTCATTTTACAATGAGCAAACTGAGGCAAAGGGACCAGAGGCTTAAAGTCTTGTCCAGTGACAGGACTGGAGGTCTAGGGTTAGAATGTACACAGAAGGCCAAACACGCCCGGAGAACTGCCTGAGCCCTGGCCCCACCCAGGGCGGCTAAAGCTCAGTCCACGCTTGCATGCTGAAACTCAGGAAGGGAAGCCCTGACAGGAGCCAGATCTGATTTCCAAAATAAGCTGGAAATCCGAATTTTTATGTAAGATTTCTTATTCTTAAATGCTGGAAACATTCAAAACTTTAAAACATGCCATGTGAGCCAAGCAAAACACATCTATGGGCCATGATCCAAGTACTGGTCACTGTTTTGCAACATCTACTATAAAAAAAAGTTAGCCTGAGGCTCCTCTGGGCTGGTTTAATGGCCCCTTCAGTGAAAGAAACCAAGTGACATTCAAACCTGCCCTGTGTTTGTGACATTTCAAGTTAAATGTTCACTGCTTGGATCACTTTAGATAAACAGCAAAAAAAAAAAAAAAATGTTTCATGTGCATAGGAATATTGAGAGGGGGGAGAGACGGGGAGGGAATAAAGGAGGGAGAGAGAGGGAGGGAGAGAGGGAAAGGGGGAAGGAAGGAGGGAGGGAGGAAAGAAAGGAGGGAGGGAGAAAAGGACTCAGTCAGGCTGGCCTAGAACTCACTATTCTAGCATGCCCTCCGAGTGCCAGTTCTCTGTCACTGTGCCTGGCTAGTTTATAACTCAGAAGAATGCAAAGGGCCAATAACATGTGTCTATCTGGTCTGTCTGTCAGGAATCTAGTATGAGGTAAGAAGATGAGGAGGCAGGAACAGAAGACTAGGCCACTGCATGCCACACTGATGTCCCCTGTGGGCCTTCTTATTGTCTCCAGACTTATTCACTCACTTCTCTTTTCCTCAAATCCTGGGAATAGGGGCTGATAAGAGAGGGCCATACAGAGCATGTGGGAGCCTAGGTAGGTCCAGGCACACTTCTGCTTATTCACATAAAGTAGCATTTGCCATTTTTACAGTTTCTTATGGTGTTGTAACCGGTGTTGTAAACATTTATCATTGTAGCTCTACAGCCATGGTGAATTACATTGTAACTCTACAGCCATGGTGAATTACATTGTAGCTCTACAGCTCTGCTGAATTACATTGTAACTCTACAGCCCTGCTTAATTACATTGTAACTCTACAGCCCTGCTGAATTACATTGTAACTCTACAGCCCTGCTGAATTACATTGTAACTCTATAGCCATGCAAAACTATATAATGTGTGTGCCTCTTATTCCAGCAACTCTTGGGGTCTGTATCAGTTACTTTTTGTTGTGATAAAAATACCAAAACCAAGGCAACCTACAGAAGGAACAGTTCATGTGGGCTTACAGTTCCAGGGAGAGAAAGGAAGCAGCACCCATGGCTACTGGAGCAGTGAGCTAAGAGCTCATATCTCAAACCACAAAAACCAAGAAGAGGAAACAAGCTAGCAATAAGTGAGGGATTTTTTTGTCATAAAGCCTACCCTGAGTGATGTGACATACTTCCTCAAGCAAGGCTACATTTCCTAAACCTAACCAAATAGCATCAGCAAGTGAGGACCAAATATTCAAATGCTCAAGACTATGGGGAACACTATTCAAACCATGTTCCACTTCTTAAGCCCCATAGTCTCTTGGCCATATCACAGATCGTTTTAGTCCAAATTCAAAGGACTCTGTACTTCTTTATGGTCTCAAAACTGTTTAAAATCCAAAGTCTCCCTTCTGCAGCTTCAGACCTCTCAGAGCCTCTGACCATCCTTGGGTCTTAACTATCACACATTGCCTGGCTGCATCAACTCTCTGAAGTCACAGAGGAAGATTCCACAACCTCTACTTGTATGTAGCCTCTATGGTTCTAAAGCCAGATTCATGAAGATAACACTATCAGGTCCAGTGACAGCTTGAGATGGATCTTTGGCCCCTGAGTGACATTTCCAGAAGGTTTGTTTTGTTCCACGGTGTAAGTGGGCAAGTAAAAGTCAGTCTTGACTGAATCCAGGGACAGCCTGGACTCCTTCCTTCCTACCTTTCCCACTTAGTATCAAAAGGTCTCATGAAGGCCAGTCAATCAAATAGCAGGGGATGAGGCCATTTAGACATGTCTTCTTCTTGGGAGGCTGGTTAGACTCTCCACTAGTATGTGGTACTGGAGCTCAGGCTCCAAAATAAGAAAGCCCAGAGTTTCAATTCTGGATCCTGTTAGATGCTAGTTTGCTCTTTTCTAGTCACAGATAATTGCTTAGGTCTTTCACAGGTGGGAGGCTCGGCTGGGCAGGGTCTTGCCCCCACAGTGCCCTTCTGTACACTGCAGTGCAGATCAGGCCTCCCTTGGTCCAGTTTCTCCCACCATAAGCCTTCTGTGCAGCATGACGTTTCCCAGTGAGTTTCTCCCACCATAAGCCTTCTGTGCAGCATGACGTTTCCCAGTGCTCTCTCTTCAAGCTGCACTTGGTAGTCTCTTTGCCCCACTTGCTTTTCTCTTGGTAGAACAGTACGACAGTCACCAATACTATTCTCACCAGAATGTCATGCTGTCTTGAAATTTCCTGCAACCAAGAAATTAGTTCAATACTTCCCAATTTAGTCTCAGGCAAGTTTTTAGGACAAAGGTAGAAGGCAGTCACATTCTTTGACAAAATATCCCAGGAATGGTCTCTAGCCTGCTTGGCAATATGGTTTCCCACTGAAACCTCTGGAATCTTTGCTCTCAACCCTGCTGCCTTCCAGGCTCCTACTAGAAAAGCCCATTAAGTCCTGCTTCCAGCACTCAACAGCTTTGCTAGTCCAAAGTTCCCAAGTCTCCCGCATTCCTCCAAAACAAAAGAACCACCATGTTCCGTTCTTCATGGCAGCAGCCTGCTCCCAACAGCCACCTTCCAGATCGGTTATTCTTCTATTGCTACGAAACAACACACTACCCAGGGAGCTAACAAAGGGGAGGCTCCTTTGGGCTTGCAGTTCCAGGGTGACGAGAGTCCATCCCTATCACAGAGAAGTGAAGCTGGAGCAGTAATCTGAGAGCTCCTCTCCAGAGCCATGAACCCTGAGAAGAGGGAACAAAGGTGAGCACTCTTTACTCTCAAAGCCTCCCCTCAATAACGTATTGCCTTCACAAGGTTACACCTTCCGAATCTCTCCAAATAGTGTCGCCAAGAGAGGACTAAGTATTCAAATGCCCAAGACTTTGGGAGATATTTATCATTCGAACCATCACAGAAAAACATCACAAACTTAGCCAGGGCTGTGAGAGAGAGCCTGAACCAGCACTGAGATGATGCTCACACAAACAACGTCCCAAAGCAGAACACCCCCCATGTTCCATTTACATTTCACTCTGTTTATTTTTATTCTCTGACCACAACATACCATTCCACCACCACCCATCCGAAACCAAAAAATATGAGTGAGCCAAAGACTGAGCTTCCATGGGACATTTTTCCAAAAGGAATATTTTATAGGGATTTAGACTCTGCCTTCCACTTTACTGCAATGGGATCTGATCTGTCTTCCATCGATGAGCAGTTTCCATGACAGATGCACAGATGAGCTCATCCCTGAGACTTGTGCTTTCTTTGTACCTCAAGGGATGTAGGGGGAGCATCATGGTTCTCTAAGATATGAAAAGAAAAATGTTCACGTCTATGTATATGTCAGGAAGGTATGTAGGTGTGGTGTGGTGTGTGTGTGTGAGAGAGAGAGACAGAGAGAGAGAGAGAGAGAGTATGTGAGACTGGAGTGTACATAGGTAAGGTTATTGTGGGGGAAGTGGGAGCTGTAATAATGGATTAGATGTGTAATATGTATACAGAGTCCAAGGTGACACTCAGGTGATTAATTCTCTGTGCCCTGTGGTCCTGAGGTTAGCCTCGACACTCTTCTAGGGACATTTCATAGAACAGCACTCATGAATCCACCCCTCTCTATCACCACAGCTGCTGGGCATGAGCCGAGATGCATGCCCAGTACTGCAGTTGATCTGCAAAGCCTGTAGCCAGGAGTGGATTGTGCATATGTAAGAGAAAAGTTAGTAATACTTAAGCTGGCACTAGATAGCAGGCTGCAACTGTGAAGAGCCCGACAGTGGTGTTTTGGGGAGGAATGTGGAAGATTTGGGGTCTCTGGACTAGAAAAGGGCATCCCAAAGCAGGATGTGATGTAAGACCCCAATGCATTCCTAACCCTGAAGTTATGAATCATATAATGTAGGCTTTATTCTCATGCTTACACACCTACAAGAACCTTAAATTTAGAAAATAGGGAAAATAAGAGATTAGCAATAACTAATGTTAAAAGTGAGTAATAATTATAGCAACATACTATGGTAAGTTAATATAGTTATATGAATCCTATCCACCCACCCACCTATTTACCCATCTATTTTTTATCATATTTTACCCTACGTTTTGGGACCACCATTAACCTCTGATACTGAACATTTATAAAGTGAACCCATAGTAAGAGAGCACTGATTACTTCAGTTGCACAGACTTAGCATAAGAAGAGGAAGGGATCTGTGCATAGCCAAGATCTTCTCTTGAACAAACTTAAGAGGAAGGAGTCATGTTCTGCAACACACACACACACACACACACACACACACACACACACACACACGGCAGCTCTGCATGCAGCACAGCTCCAATGGGGGAGGGCAGTGTGCATGCAGCACAGCTTCTATTATTAGCATCATGCCTCAGAAACAGATGGTGACACTACACAGCATACAGCATAGGCTGAATCCTGAATCCTCTCCAAATTATGGGTTGAAACTTAATCCCCAAGACAACAGTGCTGAGTTGGTCTTTAGGATTGGATCGGGTCACAAAGACCTGGTGCTACAGCCCTCGTCAAAGGGCTTCCCTCAGGACCAGCCTCCTTCACTTTTCTCTCTGTTTCTCCCACATGACTATACAGTGCTCAGCCTTTTGAAGCAATAAGGCAACATCTTGGGAGCGGACAACACACCAAGTCTACTAATCTTGATCTTAGACCTTAAGCCCCTAGAACTATGAGAAATGCATTTCTAATGACCTCATCAGCCCCGGTATGTTGACAGCAGCACAAACGGTCAGGAAAAAACAAGACACAGAATTCCCTCGCTCTCTAAATCTATCATGTGGTGGTAAGTCTGCCTCATCCAGCTAGTATGGAAACAAATGACTGTAATCTAAGTTGTATGTCCTCGGACCCTTGAAGCTTTTCTTTCTTATGGTTCTTTATGCTCTGGCCATTCACTGCTCAGGGTGCTACAACACCCCTAGCTACACCAGCCTCTGCCCACAGTACAGTACTTTTACACACGGAATTAGCAAGCTCTCTTCCCGTTTCTCTTTTGTTAGGCTTTCCTCCTGAGATAACACAAGCAAGGATGTGATTTGACATTTATCTTGTTAATATTAACAATGGATAATTTGAATGCCAATCAAGTACAGAAAAATATGCTATGCTTTTTAAATCCGTCAAATAACTGTCAAATCATTTCATACTGCTGTTTCGTTTAGTGCAGGCTAAGGGTTCTCAATTCTCAGTGGTTTTTAATGGTCCTTTTAAAGTTAAATAAAAATTAATTTGATCTTCAAAGTGATACGTTCTTTCAAACCAAAAATCTGTTGAGTGTCTATTATATATCAAGACCTGTGCCTGGACTTGGGAAATGCAACAGACTCTCAGAAGTTACTTTCAGAGTAAGCGATAAAACGTCCCCTGCTAATTCAGTCTAAAGTCGAATAACAGAAGTGCTTATAATAGTTCCATTTTAATGACAATATAGAGACAATGGCAAATGATTGTAAAATAAACCTCAAATAATAATGTTTGAAAGACAACAAAATATGTAAAATACCTAAAGATAAGTTTGATAAAATACTTAATATCTATGTACCTAAAACCACAAAACGTTGCTAGAGAAATAAAAAAGAAGACCTAAATAATGAGGAGATATACCATGCTCATAGACTAAAGGAAACAGTTATGAAAAACATCATTGTCCTTAAGCTTTGTCTACAGATTTAATGCAGCTTAATTAAAAGCAGGACTGGATGTTTTTGGGGTAAGAACTGACAAATTGGTTTTAGATTCATGTGGCTATATAAAGAAACTATTATAGATAACAGTTACACTATAATCAAAGTCACAGAATTTTCAGTGTGGGGTTTAAAGATTTACTATAAAGTCATGGTAACCATTGGGTAGTGTTGGCATACAAAGAGAAATATTAATTAACAGAACGAAGAATCACAGAATTCAGAAATATGTCCATATGTACACTGGCAGTTTGGTTGTACTCTCAGGATAAATACATGGGGTAGTCTTTTCAATAATGATTTTAGAACACTGATAAGTTTATGAAACGTTTCTGAGATGGAGAGGATTGAGAGTAACATAGAATATTTCTACCTCCTTTTTCTTTCTTCCTGGTAAGAGTCAGAGGTAGCTGGCATCTGAAGTGACATGACATGACACTGCACACATGAACTTATGGCAGCTGTGAATGCATGCACAAAATCTGCACCAGATCAGGCCAGCCCAGCTCCCAGCATGGCTGAGGCAAGGGCTCAGTTAGCATTAGATGGCCACTGGGTGAGGGAAAGCCAGGTTCCTCTGGAATGCAGCCTCTCAGAAGCTGCCCATGCTCCAATGGGAGGTCCTAGACTGACGCACGCACAGGCAGAACTGAGTGAACTCAATGGAGTTTAGGGGCTGGGAGAGAGAGAGACTTGTTGGGGAGTGAAAGGTAGACTTAATGTGCATTATGAGCATGCATGGAATTCTCAAGCAATAGACAATAAATGAAGCTTTAAAACTTGTTAAAGGAAGACATGAAGTTGTAAAGGACTTAAGAGAATTTCATATAAATAAAGAACTTGTTTCATTTATTTAAAAAATACTCACAGTTTTCACTATTTGAACACTGTCCTTGTACAAACAAACAAATCTTTCTGAAAGTAAGAGGCTAAGAATATGAAAATATAGGAACCTAGAAAAGACCATTTTTGCCTCCAAAATTCAAGATCAACACAGAACAGTAAAACAATTATGAAGTCATTAATAAAGAAGTCAATATAAGCACACATTATAATCAAAGTGTCAATAGATGATTCTGAAAACAGCAAGAGAAAATGAACTCATCATACGTGAAAATTGCTCATAAAACTATTCCTGGGTTTCTCAGCAGAAACCAAAAGTCCAAGGGGAGGGGAAGAGGAGTGTACATTCAAAGTGCTAAAAGATAAAAAACTTCCAACTAGAATACTATGGGAGGTCAACACAGAAGAAGGGAATATGTACAAATAACAGTAAGACCATTGGATAAATTCTTGAGGAATGACACTATTTTATATTTACCCAAAATTATATAAGTGTATATGTATAGGTATGTATACATGCACATACATGTATATATCATGTATAACTTTTTTGAGCTAGTATTTTATTAATCCAATAGCACTTTACAAGAAAATATAAGTATGGTTTCCAATAGGAATGTTATACTTGGACTTGATACCAAGCTCACAGATTTGAGTGTACAAGGAAAAACAGGCTTTCAAGTTAAACAATAATTTGTAACCAAAACTTTAATCCCAAGGATTCTCACAAACACATTACAAATGACAGCATGAAAAAGAAATCTTGCACAGTAACTCAAAGGTTCAGCTCTACAATGTACCCTTACACTGATAGGACACTGGTACCTTAAAGTCTTCCATTTCCAAATAAAGAATGTTACAGCTATGTGTCCATATATAGCAATCAGTAAGGAACCTCTGAAAGCCTTCAGGGTGCAGTTCCCATCCTTTATCTGTTAGCTGGTGTTCACTAATAGCTTTTAAAGACTGCCTATCATTTTCCCCACAGCTCCACACCATATCCCAGCTACTAGACAAACTAGAGCTTTATTCCATTTCCAGCAGTGGTTTCTGTATCTTTAGCACATCACACTTTAACTGGACAGGATCTAGGTTTATCTCAATCTATGAAAAATTAAAGTTCAAAGCAAATTTAAACAACTAAAGCATCTTAAAAATGCACCAAGATTATGAAGTCTCAAACAAAACTTGAATTTCCTGTACATACTCCTGTCAAATGAAGTTATTTCCTGTACACCACTTCTTTACCAAGCTGGTCTTCTACTTCCTTTGATTCGACCTAGGTCGGCTACAAGACCTAGAGAAGGACCGAGATGGCTTGTGGTTTCTCCCCCAAGACAGAGACCTGTCTCTTCTCCTATCTCTAGAAAGTGACCAGCTCCAGCTTCGAGAGAAGCTTCTCCTTCTTGAAGATCTTCACCGAGGTGGAGGACTCCTCCTTCGGTAATCATCTCGAGAGCAAAGGCCCCAAGAGGTCAGCAGGCCATGATTGCGACTTTTTATATATATATATAACCAAGTCCATTTAAATGAAAACAAACATTTATAGACAATATTTGGGAATTTGGGCGTCGTTCTTTCCAAACTACTTCCTGCTGGTAAGGGGCGCTGTCATGGGGGAATCGAAGAAGATTCAGAAATCTTGGCTGTACTCTGTAAGGCTGCTTTGTCCAGCTGTTTTGAGTGTAGGATCACCTGGTACTCTGTTTCAGGTTTTCACCATTCCACAGATCCACTCTCACATGGCAGCCACATAGTGTTCTTCCATCCAGCTCTCAGACAGCATCAGTGGCATCTCGGGGATCCTCAAATTCAACGAAAGCAAAGCCAAGAGGGTTCTGAGCAACCCACACACTTCGAAGTGGTCCATAATAGCCAAAAGCCCACTCTTGTTTAGTCTTGTTCCATTGTTTCCAAGATTACCTACATACACCTTACAATCTAGTGGACAGGAATCATGATGCATTTCGAGATCCTGGGTTCAAACACCGAGGTTCAAACCCCAACACTCCGACAGGCCCACCCGCCGCGCACTTCAGGATCTGCTCCAGCAGACGCTCTCCATTCCCTGTGTCCATGAAATGGTCTATACATGTATATCTCAAAGAGAGTTACGCCTTGTAGTAGCTTGAACGAAATTGGCCTGCATAAGCTCATAGGGAGTAGCACTATTAGGAGGTGTGGCCTTGCTGGAATAGGTGTGGCCTTGTTGAAGGAAGTGTGTCACTGTGGAGGCAGGCTTTGAGGATGTCTATGTTCAAGCTATGTCCAGTGTGGAAACAGACAGTTCACTTCCTGTTACCTGCAAATCAGGATGTAAAACTTTCAGCACCTGCATGTCTGCCTGCAGGCCACCATGACCCACCGTGATGATAATGGACTAACCCTCTGAAACTGTAAGCCATCCCCAATTAAATGTTTTCCTTTATCAATGCTGTTATGGTCACAGATAAGTGTGGCCACCACCCCTGCATCAAGGAAGCTTTAGAGCAAATAAAGGCCATCCGAGAAAGCCACAACTGGACACAATACCGAGACCAGTTGATCATGGGAAACCCAGGCCTCTGGATACAGCTACATCACAGCTCCTGTGCTGACAGCTCAGGAAACATCACAGGAGAGGGAGGAGAAATATTTGCATGGAAAGAATACTGGGAATGGCTGCATAAACAATACCAAAAAAAAAAAAAGATGTCAAACGAAAGATGCTAATGCTGAAGGGAAATTTTCACTGCAACCCTCCTAGACACAGAACTACAGGCAACTAATGACTGCTGGGAGAGTGAGAATTAGCATCTTCCACAGATGAACCTCTTTATTGACTATCCAACACAAGGTAGTCAGCCCTGAAACCATATACACACAAACAACAAAAATGGACTTAGCATGCTTTGCTTGTATCTGTGCATACATAAACATACACATATGTATGTGTATGTAACAATAATAATCAAAGTAAAAGAGGCTATCAATTTGGAGGGTTGGAAGGAAACAAAGAAGGAGGAATTAGGGGAGAGAAAAGGTAATTCTATTTAAATTAAAATATATAACAATTTAAAATAAGTAAATAATTCTAATCATTAAAAAATACTATACTACATGGGGGAAAATGTCTCTCATAAATATAAAACAAATAAGATTTATCCAAACAAGCAAAACCGAGGGGCACCTGACACACCCTACAGGAAATGTTAGAACAAGTCTCCTAAGTCCAAAGTAAAAGATGCTTAACACAAAAGCACAAGAAATATAAACCTTTTTGTCAAAGTAACTATTTAGACAAATATATAAATACTGTAGCATTAAAAGACTGACACAGAAAGACATTTTAATTTTGGTATTGGCATTAAAAGCAAAGGTGTAAAACAAGCTATAGCTACAAAAATGTCATTTGTACAGTAATAACATAAAGGGAGGTGGAGTTATAAAAAAATGAGAAGCTTCTGCTTGTGGTCTAATTTAAACATTATTAACTGAAAGTTAATTTGTATATCTATGTTTTATGTAACAATGCCCCATGATAACCACAACAAGAAAATCCATAGGCTATACATGAAAAAGTGATAATGAAATAAAGTATATCCCCGCAAAATGCCAACAAAAGACAAAGCAAAAGGGTAAGAAACAAAAAGGGGAAACAAAACAACCAAAGACAAACAAGACAAATGGGAAAGGTGAGGAGTCCCACATCGGAGGTAGGCCCTAACCACCAGCCCAGAAGCAGCATTAAGAAAGCCACAAGCCCAACACCCAGGAGCAGTGTCAGAAGGAGGTCCCAGCCTCAGGACCAGGAATGAGGAACAACCACCAGGTGAAAAGACAGCAACGGTTTCCAGCAGTAGTTTCCAGAAACAATAGCAAGAAATTCTCTGGGAAGGATCATTAGTATCCCTGTCAGCATCCACTGCCACTTCTCAGTATGAGACACCCTCCTGCTACATCAACCACTTCAGCCCCGCCTATGCCTCCTCCAACAGAAGTAGCATCCACTGAAGCTGCAGTCCTAGCTGTACCTCAGGGATTGACAGCCTGAGCCTTGGGCCCACTTCCTCCAGGTGGAGAGTTCACTTGAGGCTCTGTTCAACCTGTGCCTGAAGGAGCAGTCAATGGAGACACGGTCTCCAACAGGACCAATTGGAGAAAGAGGGACACCCTGAAGCACAAGCTCCACCTATACCGATTAGAGGAAGAGATACACAGACAATAAGGTAAGAACACACTCAACACTATAAAGAGCAATATGGAACCACTAGAAACCAGTGATGGTACAACAGCAAGACCTGAACATTCCAACACAAATGAAGAAAATGACATAAAAAACAAATTTATGAGGATGACTGAGGCCCAAAAAGAGAAAATGAAAAATCCTCTTAAAGAAAGAGAAAAAGACAAACAAAAAATTGGAAGATACCAGCAAATCTTTTAAAGAAAACCAAGAAAAAGCAATAAAAAGAGTGAAGGAGATGAGTCAAGTCATAACATCTGAAATAGAGGCAATAATAAAAACACAAACTGAGGGAATAAAGGAAATGGAAAATCTGGGTAGATGATCAGGAACCACAAATGGAAGCATAAACAGAGTACAAGAAATGGAGGAGAGAAATTAGGCATTAAAAGATATGATAGAGGAAATAGATTCATCAGTCAAAGAAAATTTTAAATCCTTAAACATAGAATATGCAGGAATCTGGGACACCATGAAAAGACTGAACTTAAGAATAATAGGGATAGAAGAAGAACTCCAACTCAAAGGCACAGAAAATATATTCAAGAAAATCACAGAAGAAAACTTTCCTAATCTAATGAAGGAAATGTCTATGAAAATACAAGAGAGTTACAGAACACCAAATAGACTGGATTAAAAAAAAAAAGTCCCCTTAGTACATAATAATCAAAACAATAAACATACAGAACAAAGAAAGAATATTTAGACTTACAAAGGAAAAAGGCCAGGTAACATATAAAGGCAGACCTCTTAGAATTATACCTGACTTCTCCATGAAAACAATAAAAGCCAGAAGGTCCTGGTCAGATGTTATATAGACATTAAGTGACCATGGATACCAGCCCAGACTACTTTACCCAGCAAAGTTTTCAATAGCCATACATATTCCATGATAAAACCAAATTTAAACAACACTTATACACAGACTCGGCCCTACAGAGAGTACCAGTAGGAAAGCATCAACCCCAGGAAATCACCTACATTCACATGGGAAATAGATGAGCTTACAGCAGCAAATTCCAAAGAAGGAAATTGAACACAAAGAGCCATCACCAACAAAAACAAAAATAACAGAAATTAGCAATCACTGGACATTAGTATCCATTAATATAAATATTCTCAATTCACTTATTAAAAAATAAAACAAAAACAGGCTAACAGATTGGATAGGAAAACAGAATCCATTCTTCTGCTGCATATAAGAAACATACCTCCCTCACAGACAGACATTTCCTCAGAGTAAAGGGGTGAGAAAAAAATTCCAATCAAATGGACCTAAGAAACAAGCTGGTGTAGCTATCATAATATCTAACAAAATAGACTTCAAATAAAAATCAATCAAAAAAGATAAAGGGCATTTCATATTCATCACAGGAAGAATCCATCAAGAGGAAACCTCAATTCTAAACATCTATGCCCCAAACACAAGGGCTCCTTCATTTGTAAACAAAACATTACTAAAGCTTAAATCTCAAATCAAGCCCCCACTTCAACACACCACTCTCACCACTGGACAGGTCTGCCAGACAAGAAGCTTAACAGAGAAATATGGGAACTAACAGATCTTATGATTCAAATGGACTTAATAGACCTCTATAGAACATTCCACCCAAACACACACACAAAAAAATATACTTTCTATTCAGCACATCATGGAACCTTCTCAAAAATAGACCACTTACTTGGTAACGAAGCAAAACTCAACACATACATACATACATACATACATACATATGAATAAACCCTTATACCCTATCAAATCAGTACAACTTAAAGTTAGAATTTTCAACAGCAATATTAATTTCAGAAAGCCCACAAATATGTGGAAATTGAATGATGATCAGTTGAACCACCACTAGGTCAAGGAAGAAATAAGAAAGAAATTAAAGAGTTCCTAATATTTAATGAAAATGACACAGTGAAAACAGTGCTGAGAGGACAATTGCCTACATTAAAAAAGCTGGAAAACTCACTAGTGAATTAACAGAACAACTGAACAAAAGAAGCAAACTCAAACAGAAGGAGTAGATGGCAAAAAATAGTCAAATTGAGGGCTGAAATCAATGAGACACAAAATTGGTTGTTGAGAAATTCAGCAAAATATACAAACCTTTATCCAAACTAACCAAAAGACAGAGAGAGAATATCCAAATTTACAAAATCAGAATGGAAAAGGGGGACATAACAACAGACACTGATGAAATCCAGAAAATCATCAGGTAATACTTCAAAAACCTGTACTCCACAAAATTGGGAAACTTTAAAGAGATACACAATTTTGTAGATAAGAACCATATACCAAAATTAATCAAGGACAGATAAACATCTTAAATACACCTATAACCCCTAAGAAAACAGAAACAGTTATTATCAATAGTCTCCCAACCAATAAAGAGCCGAGACCCTGATAGATTGAGTGCAGAATTCTACCCCTCAACTTACTCCATATTATAGAAATAGAAAGAACATTGTCAAGCTCTTTATGATGATACAGTTACTCTGACACCCAAACCACACAAAGACATAACTAAGAAAGAGAATTACAGACCAGTTTCCCCCATAAACATGATAAAAAAAAACTCAATAAAATACTGGCAAATTAAATCCAATAACAAATCAGAAAAATCATCCACTATGACCAAGTAGATGGTCATACAAAAATGTACAGAGATGAACATACAAAAATCCATCAATGTAATCCACCATATAAACAAACTCAAAGGAAAAAAAATAACATTATCATCTCACTGGATGCTGAAAAGGCCTTCAACAAAATTCAACACTCCTCCATGATAAAGATCATGGAGAGAATGAGAACATAAGGGAAAAAATGCCTAAATAAAATAAAGGCAATATACAGCAAGCCAACAGACAACATCAAACTAAATTGAGAGAAACTCATAGCAATCCCACTGAAATCAGGAACAATATAAAGTTTTCCACTCTCTCCATAACTATTCAACATAGTTCTCAAAGTTTTAGCTAGAGCAGTAAGACAACAAAGGAGATCAAGGGGATACAAATTGGAAAAGAAGTCAAACTCATGTTTGCTGATGATATGACAGATTACATAAGTGACCCTAAAAATTCTACCAGAGAACTCCTACAACTGATAAACACCTTCAGTAATGTAGCAGGATACAAGATTAACTCAAAAAAAATTAGAAGCCCTCCTATATACAGATGGCAAATGGGCTGAAAAGGAAATCAAAGAAACATCTCCCTTCACAATAGCCACAAATAACATAAAATATCTTGGGGTAATTCTAACCAAACAAATGAAACACCTGTATGATGAGAACTTCAAGTATTTAAAAAGAGTAATAAAGAAGATATCAGAAAATGGAAAGATCTCCTGTGATCTTGGATGGGTAGGATCAACATAGTAAAAATGGAAATCCTACCAAAAGTAATTTATAGAATCAATGCAATCCCCATCAAAATCCAAGCACAATTCTTCACAGACCTTGAAAGAACAATACTCAACTTCATATGGAAAAAGAAAAACTCCAGGATAGCCAAAACAACCCTGTACAGTAAAGGATCATCTGGGGGCATCACCATCCCAACTTCAGGCTCTACTATAGAGCAGCTTTAGTAATGAAAATAGCTTGGTATTGACATAAAAACATAGAGGTAAATCAATGGAATCTAGTTGAAGACACCAATATCAAATGACACACCTATGAACCTAATTTTCAGACATAAGAAGCTAAAAATATAAAATGGAAAAAGAAAACATATTCAACAAATGGTGCTGATTTAATTGGCTGTCAACATGTAGGAGAATGCAAATATTTATTGCCATGCACAAAACTCAAGTCCAAATTGATCAAAGACCTCAATATAAATCCATCCACACTGAACCTCATAAAGAGAAAGTTGAAAAAACCCTTAAATGCATAGATACAGGAGACCACTTCCTAAGTAGAGCACCAGTAGCACAGACACTGAGAGCAACAATTAATAAATGGGACCTCCTGAAACTGAGAAGCTTCTATAAAGCAAAGAACATGGTCAAGGAGACAAAACGGCTCCCTCCCTACAGAGTGGGAAAAGATATTCACCAACCCCACATCTGACATAGGGCTAATCTCCAAAATATACAAAGAACTCAAGACACTAGTCACCAAATCAATAATTCAATTTAAAAATGGTATTCAGAAACAGAGAATTCTCAACAGAACAATCTCAAATGGTGGAAAGACACTTAAGGAAGTGCTCAACATCATTAGTCATCAGAGAAATGCAAATCAAAACCACTCTGAGATTCAATCTTATACCAATCAGAATGGCTAAAAATACCAGTGACAGTTTTGCTGGAGAGAATGTGGAGAAAGGGGAACATTCCTCCATTGCTGGTGGGAGGGCAAACTTATACAGCCACTGTGGAAATTACTGTGGTGTTTTCTCAGAAAACTGGTCATCAGCCTACCTCAAGACCCTGTAATACCACTTTTGGGCATCTACCCAAAGAAGGGACACTCAAGCCACAAGGACATTTGCTCAACTATGTTCATAGCAACGTTATTTTTAATAGCCAGATCTTGGAAACAACATAAATGCCTCTCAACTGAAGAATGGATAAAGAAAATGTGGTACATTTATTAATGGAGTACTACTCATGGTAAGACACAATAATATCCTAAAATTTGCAGACAAATGGACAGAACTAAAAAGTACCCATCCCAAGTAATGTAACCCGGAACCAGAAACACAAATATAGTATGTAGTAACTTGTAAGTGGATACCAGACATAAAGCAAAAGATACCCAGACCCAGAGAAGAGAGAACCCTCTTCCAGAAACAGATGGAAACAGATGCAGAAATCCACAACTAACCATTGGAACAAGCTCCTGAGTACAATCAAAGTGAGGGAGGAGCGAAAATATGAACAAAGGAGTCAAAACCATGATGGGGAAACCCACAGAATCAGCTGACCTGAGCTAGTGAGAAATTACTGACTCTGATCTGACAAAGGGGAACCTGCATAAGAATGAACTAGACTCACTTAATATAGATGACAATGGTGTGATTGGGACAATATATGAGGCCACTGGCAGTGGGTCCAAGATCTAACACTAATTTTCAGACTGACTTAGTGGAGCCCATTCTAAATGGACAGATACATTGCTCAGTCTAAACATTGGGATCTGGGGGGAGGTGGAGAGGTGCCTTGGTCCTTCCTAAAGGGACAGACTTAGTAGACTTCCTAGGGGAAGCCTTATCCTCTATGAGGAGCAGATAGTAAGTGGGGGGAGGGTGAAGGAGGAGAGGATGGAGAGGGAACTAGGATGGGAATGTAAATATATATATATATATATATATATATATATATACATATGTATGTATATATATATATATATATTAATTAAAAGAAAGGAAAAAAGTTGATGAGCCATTCCTATCAATTACTGCTTGAAGTGTACATGGGTCAAATTTCCTAGTTAAAAGATATAGAAGGCTGAATGGATTAACATCCATGAACCAACCTTATGTCATCTACAAAGGACTCCATTCAGATTTAAGTGAATGGACAAATAGTAACCAAAACACAGTAGGATAACATGCTTATATAAAACAAAGTAAAATAGTATGTGTATATTAAAATATTATATTAGCCAAAATAACTAACTTATCAGTAAGATTAAACAATGATGAATATGTAGTATCTTAAGGATTTTTTAGTTTCATTTTTATCTGGGTAGAGGAATGGCAAGCCGGAATTCCATAGTTAGCTGGACAGAGGTGAGCATTCAAAATGTGACATGTTATACCTCCAAACATCAGGAAATACAGAGACAGGAGATGGGGCTACAAACCCAAGGCCCCCTCCCCAGGGACCATATTATGCAATTAGGCCCCAAGTTCCAAAGGTTCTGAAACATTCCAAGACAGTGTCACCATTGGGGAACCATAAAAATATATAACCCTGTGGGGAGGCAATTTATATCCAAGCCAGAACAGTACCTGATATCAGAATACCTGCAAATATAAAACAATGACTGACAGAAATGTAACGCTATAACAATATGTTTTAATTCCCACTTTCAATACTAGACAGAACACATATAGATAAAAAAAGAAATAGGAGAAAGAACATCACTATGGCCCAATGAGCACATTACACCCATAGGATATTCCACCTAATAGCAGGGAAAGACACATCCTTCTCAGGTACTGGTACATTGTAGAGAGTTCACTAAGGAAAACTGTCACAGGTTTACAATGACTGAAGTCACACCAAATATCATTTCAGACCATAACTCTATGAAAATAAGAATAAGTAACAAAACAAAGGAAAATTTACAAGCATATGGAAATAAACAGCACACTCATTAACAACTGATGAGTCAAAGAAGAAATTAAGAAAACATCAGTAAATTATCTTGAGATAAATGAAAACAAGAACATAATGTGCCCAAGTTTATCAAGCATAACAGAAACAACACTAAAGGGAATTTTTGTAACTATAAATCCTAATATGGAATAGCTCAAGTAAAAAATGTAACTCTGTACCTCAAGGAATTTGAAGGAAAACTAAGCACAAATTTAGCAAAAGAAAGAAATAATAAAGATTACAATGGAAATAAAGAATGGACATTGTAATGGTCAATGAAACTAAATTTGACTTTTAAAATAGACAAAGTTTTAAACTAAGAAGAAAATAGAGCAAGTATGCCCTGTAGCCCAAGCACTCAGGAAGCTGACCTTGGTGCATCATTCACAAGTTTGTGACATCTGGATAAGTCTAGGGTTCAGAGTGAAACCCTGTCTCAAATTGATTTTGAAATATGCTATGATGGAATATATAAAAAAAACTGACCAGAAATTCAAAATGAAACAGAAGCTGTTACAACTGGTATACAAGAATTACCATTAACAAATTCATACCCAGAAGAAATCCACAGCCTTAGAAACATAGAACCTACGGAGACTCTAAAGTGAAGTACAAACTCTGAACTCAACAACAATGGAATCAATAATCAAAACATTTCAGAGTGAAAACCATGGCCAGATAGCTTCACTTGGGAGTTCCACCAAGCACTTACAGAAGAAAGTATAACTCTTTCCCAAACTGTTGAAAAGGAAAGTGAAGAACTCATTCTACGAAGGCATCATTACCCTAATGCCAAAGATAAGGAAAAGTCATGATGCAAAATTAAATGTAGTAGGACATCACTTATGCACATACATTAAAATTTTCTCAACAAAATACAAACCATGACCAAGTGGGATTTATCCTAGGGACATAAATGGTACAATATACAATAAATAAATAAATGTGATACACTATAGTAGTAGAACAAGGAAATGAAGGAGCATGATCAGCTCAATGTTGGAAAGACTGGCAGAATCCAACAGTTGTCATAACAATAATAAAAACACAGAAAAGGAGGAGGGAAAACAATTATATCAGCATAACAAAGGCTCCACGGGGAAAGCCTAGGAAAATAATGCTGCACTCAGAGTCAAAGTTCTCCCTCTACCATAGGTACAAGTAAGCGTGGGCCCACCACCCACCCCTGTTCCACATAGCATGGAAATACTTGCCAGGAAAGCAAGAAAACACTTTTAAATCTCTAAATTATCTTTTGAGGATGACATTAAATGCATATACATGTCACACAAAAAAATACTGTTAGGGTTGGTAAATTCACATCGTTGGCAAGACATAAAATGAATATACAGATATTGATTGTATTTATGCACTAACAAATGATTTGAAAAGAAAACTAATACAACAGTAAACTTACAGTAGCAACAAAAAGTATCGGAAATGTGAAGAGTAAGCTCAACCAAACAGGGGAAAGACTTGCACGTGGAAGAACATAAACATTTCCAAAATGAACTAAGGAAGATGGATGGATGGACAGAAAGAGATTGTGAGCAGCTGAGATGGTGATGTAGGTACCAGGAGCACCTCCTGCTTCTCTCCAACCCAGAACCCAAACATCCTCTCAACATGGGTGGTGGTAGCTGAGGGATTGGACTCAAGCTTTCTCTATTCCCACTAAAGTTCTGACAGACTCCGAGATACCCACCCATAGACTCCAGTCACTGGAACAAAAGGAGACAGAGAACTTACTAGCTTTTTGCCCCCTGGGGATGGAGGGAGGAGTGGGACAAGGGAAAGGACAGAGAAATGTGAGGCATAAGGAGCAAAATCCTCACAGAGGGACTGGAGAGATGGCTCAGTCCTTAAGAGCACTGGCTGCTCTTGCAGAGAACCCAGGCTCACTTCCCAGCACCACAAGGCTGCCAACAGCCATCTGCAACTTCACCCCTGGAGGCCATGACACCCTGTCCTGACTTCCACAGGCACCAGGCATACATGTGGTGATATGCATATGTGCAGGCAAAACAGCCATAAACATAAAGTAATAAAATAAGACTTTCTTTTTAACGTTTTCCAGAAGCAGACGCTGAGGGAAAGGCAATCTGGACTCAGCACCAGACTGCACAGCAGGTGGGCATTCCACAGGAGCTCTGCAGTCTCTGTGTCCAGCTGTGCTGCCTAAAGGGAGCTCCTGGGGTGCTCACACCAAGCTTTCCTTACATTTATTAAAATATTAGACCATTCCCTCTTCTTCCCCCTCCAACATCCCCCTTGCCCCTTTCCCTGCAGTCCCCTTACACACACATACACACACACACACACACACACACACACACACACACACACACACCTTTACTCCCTCTCCTATCCAAGGCCTCTGTGTCTGGTTGTTACTTATCCATAAATGCATAAATACAACCCGCTGAGTATGTTTAGTGTTGCTTGGTATGATTTCAGGAATAACCACTTGGTATTGGATAACCAGACTGAAATATAAATCCTTGCATGTTTCTTTCCTTGTGAACTTATAGCTAACACTCATATGTTGTCTTGGCCAATATCTAGCTTGCAACACAGCGCGGCCTTGGCCGAATGTGGCTGAAACAAGCCTGTTGGAAAACACATGCCATAGGAGCAAGCGTAGACAGGACAAAGAACGTAGCTCCCATCCTCTGTAAGACTGAGAAAACAGAAGCGACTGAAGGAAGCCTGGAGAGGAGAACATGAAGGCGAAAGCGTATGAAAACACCTGCAGACACTTGACATCAGGAAGCACCTCTCACTGGGCAGAAAAGGACCTCCACCTGGACAGCTGGTCCTCCACCATAGCTTATTGCCCTATCTACTGCAGGCTTGGTGGGTGCAGCCTGAAGCCCAGAGCATGTCAGATTTTGGAGTATGATGAGCGAATTTGTTCAATCAGTTAAAGCTTAGGGCACTTTTGTTAGGGCAGATAAACAATACAGAGAGAGACAGAGACACAGAGAGACAGAGAGTAGAAACTCAAAAAGAAAGGGAACTAGGAAAGAGAGAGGAGAGGGAGGGAAGGGAGGGAGGAAGGGAGGGAGGAGAGAGGAAGGGGAGGGAGAGAGAGAAGGTGAGGGAAGGAGGGAGGGAGGAATGGAGAGAGGGAGGGAGGGAGGGAAGGGGGGAGGAAGGGAGGGAGGAGACCTTGCTCCTCTTGCTCTATCAGGACAGGAAACAGGAAGACAATGGAAAAAGGATCAGTACAGAATAGTCAGTCACCTTTCCCACACTACTGTCCCAGTAGAGCTAATACTTTCTTTAAACTTCTTTTGGTAAGACTTGTTTTTGTTATTGTTGTTTTGGTTGGTTTGTTGGGGTGTTTTGCATTTTATTATTTGTATTCAAACACACTGTTGATACTGTTACTTTAGGCATCTTATTATCTGTTGGCTTGATCAAGAACAATGAAACAAGTATTTGTAATTTACTTACACTATTCCTTTTTTTCCTCTAGACCCAGATTTCTGACTCCCATCTCTTCCTCTCTAAAGATTTCCTTTTAACACTTCTTGCATTTGTTAGGAAAAACTTCCATAATCTTTTGCAATCAAACTCTTTCTGAAGGATGCTATCATGGAATACAGAACTGTAAGAGTTTCGTACAACTTAGCATGTCCTGCCATATCCTGCCAGGCCACAGGTCAGGTATTCGCATCTGTTTCTGAGAAGGCAAACTTAACTCATTCCTTATTCCTCTAAGTTTCTTGGCCCTCTTTCAGGAATTTTCCTTAGGTGTGAATCCCTCTGATTATACAATGGTGTGTCCAATGCATACTGTTCTGACCCAATGGTCCCAATGCACACTGTTCTCATCCAATGGATCCAATACACACTGTTCTCACCCAATGGTCCCAATGCACACTGTTCTCACCCAATGGATCCAATACACACTGTTCTCACCCAATGAATCCAATACACACTGTTCTTACCCAATGGATCCAATGCATACTGTTCTCACCCAATGGATCCAATACACACTGTTCTCACCCAATGAATCCAATACACACTGTTCTCACCCAATGAATCCAATACACACTGTTCTCACCCAATGGATCCAATGCATACTGTTCTCACCCAATGGATCCAATACACACTGTTCTCACCCAATGGATCCAATACACACTGTTCTCACCCAATGGATCCAATACACACTGTTCTCACCCAATGGATCCAATACACACTGTTCTCACCCAATGGATCCAATACACACTGTTCTCACCCAATGGATCCAATACACACTGTTCTCACCCAATGAATCCAATACACACTGTTCTCACCCAATGAATCCAATACACACTGTTCTCATCCGTGGGGCTCAATGCACACTGTTCTACCCAATGGTCCCAATGTACACTGTTCTTATCCATGGGGCTGGATGTTTAGTGAACTTTCTGGACGTGCACTCTGGTATGTATAATGATTTGGGGTTTTATTATTTGTTCGTTTGTCTGTAGGACAGGGTCTCACTCTAAAGCCCATGCTTGCCTGAAATTCTGTATGCAGCATAGGCTGGGTTTGAACTTGTGGAGGTCCTCCTGGCTTAGTCTCCAGAATGCTAGAGTTCCAGACATGCATGTAACTGCTTCCTTCCCCTTTTGGAGCCTTGTCAGTTGTGTATCACACCCCTAAAATCCTGATTTTTTTTTCTTCTCTTTTTCTATTTGGGAAAGTTTGTTGACATATCTTCTAGTTCAAATGTTATTGCCTTAACCATATCAGGTCCAACAATGTTATCAGATATATTCTTCTCCTGTGTTACAGCATGCTTGGCCCCTGGTGTTTTGTTCTGCTTCTGCATTAAATGTTTGAACTCTCTACCTACTTAATCGATGTCTTCTAATGTGGTGCTGTGTATTTACCCATTGCAACTCTTTACATATTCCTCACATGTATGTGACAGCTGTTATAAATGCCTGGTCTGAGGAAACCAACACCCCTGTGGTATCTGTGCAAATCCAGTGCTTACTTCAAACTGTTATTTCACCTTTTAGTCTGCCTTGTCTTTTTTTATTAATAGCTTGATAGCTGCATATAAGACACCGAGGGAAAGGAGCTGATGACAACAGACCAATAGTAATTTTGTGTCTGGAGGGAGGGGCTGTAACGAGTACGGTTTTTCCGCCCGCCACCGCCTGGTCTGGTCCTGCTGCAGCGCCAGCCCCAAATAACACACAGAGACTCTGTATTAGATATTATACTGTTGGCCAGTTACTACTTTCTTATCGGCTAGCTCTGTCTTAAGTAGTAACCCATTTGTGTTAATCTATGTATTTCCACGTGGTCTTCTTACCGGGAGCCGGCTGCTGCATACTGCTCTCTCCAGTCCCTCCATCTTGACTCCTCCTTACTACTTCCTATTTCCTCCTTGTCTCTCCTATCTTCCCTTCCTATTGGCCAACAGTGCTTTATTATTACCCAGTATGAGAACCATATACAGGATGACATCTCCCATCAAGGGGCTCTATAGCCCTGAGAGTCTGTTTTACAGTTAGCCTGTGCCCTGAACTGCAAACTGTGCATGTGTTCTTTCTTACGCTCTTTGTCAGTGGAACAGAACAGCTTGAGTGGCCTGAAGTTGGTATTTTCTTCCCCTCAGGTCAGCCAGTCTCAGGTTACCTGGCTCCCCCTGTGGTGGGAGGGCTTTAAAGCAGAATGCTCTGTGACTGGTCATCTTCCCCTTCCCGGCATGTACTTTTCTCCAGAATTCACTAGGACAGCCAGGACATGCTCCTAGAGATGAGACTCAAACAGTGTAAGGCCCCACAAGCCTGGATCCCTGAGTCTTCTATTGCAGCCTTGGCTGCATTGAGGCTGCAGGAATTGCCACTTGGCATGCAGGTGGCCCCACTGTGACACTAATCCACAGAGGTTGGTGCCATGGGTTTCTGCTCCAGCAAGCTGGTCTTGTTTTTGTTTTTCTGCATTTACTTCTAGATCTCTCCAGCTTCAGGGCAGGGCCTTGCTTTCTCCTGTGACTCCATCCCATTGGCCTTTCTGTTTGATGAGCTGTTGACAGGTCATCTCTGCAGACACCCAGACACATCCCCTATAAAATCCTATGGAACAGAGGCAGGCCTCAAACTCAGGACATCCCTACCTTTACCACACAAACTCTTTGTTAGTGATGAGATGATTCCTGTGATGGTCACAGCCAAAACATTTGGGTACTTGAGTCTATCCAGGGTGTGTGGAAACTAGATAGCTGTGGCTAGTCATAGAAAAATGTTTTAAAATCAATGGTGCTGTCTGATATTGTAAGACAATCACATATGTACACTGTACTTGCCCTCTCCCTCCCACCCTTCAACACTCAGTTCCATCCCTACCAGTTCCTTGTCTCAGGCCCACGACTGGGTCTGGTTTCATGACCCCTCTAGTTTAACCAGGGCCATCTGAAATGCATTCCAGAACAGCTTTAGTGTTTAGTATCTATTACATGCGGCCTCTGTGGTGTGAAGCATTTCCAACAAAATTCCCTGAAGAACCTGATCCAGACTGGCTACATTCATCTCAGTGATTGACAGGGCTCACAGCCTAATTAATTGTAACGTCCCCTCTGACACAGCCTCGGCCATGGAAACGGCTGGCTTCCTTGGCAGAGTCCCGGGGTAAAGCTGGGAATTTAATTTTGCAAACGACTAAGAGCAAACCAAAGGCAAACTGCTAAACAAGATCCGCGTCCAAGGAGGCAATGCAAACTTTTAATGTCACTGTTCATCGCCGCCTATCAAAAGTTTCTATTGAAAGTGAAGCTGCGCTACAGACCCTAAACTGACTATACTCACAGCAACTTCTTCTGTGGATCCGACAAGTCAGAACGTAAGTTGTTTCACCCACTGTCTCATTGCCAATACTCAATCCTAAAAGTGACATTTCCCCCTGTCTGACAGGTAAGGGTCAAATTTGGAAAATTCTTCCCTTTAGGCTTATCGTGTACTAACAGCGTGCTTGGTGTTTTTGTCTATTCTCATTCTCTCCTCCTCGCCCATTGCTCTCACTTAAATTCAGTTCTGGTGACCATACCCCTAGGTCACCTCTTCTTCCAAGAGTCGTATCTGTTTCTGGAATTTTGAAAATGAGAATAAACCAGCACACGACGTCCTTAAGATGGGAGATTATGACAAGAGAAAAGCATCAAGCTCGATATGACGTGACTATTTCATAGTTGCTCTTCAACAGCTTCCTGGGCCTACCCAAAAGAATCCCTTAACACAGGGATGCTTCGTGCTAACTTGCCCGGCTCAGTGTGCCCCTCAGATTGGAGCACAACACAGGCCAGCTTTCCTGGCTCTGGCATAACTCCAAAACTTTGACATGCTAGAGCATGAAGTTTCGGCTGGTGCAGAGCTACCTCATCCTCCAGGTGCCTTAGAGAGAGGGCCCAGAGGGAAGTGCTCCCTGCCCTGATCTCACGTGCTTGGTGGCATGAGAAAGGATGGGAGGGCAAACTTTTCTTCTGCCCTCTGCCTCAAACCCCTTGCTGAACAGCTGAGAACCAGATGAAAGCCTTGGGAAGCCACTCTGCTAGCTCTGGGCGAGTATTTGATGCCCTAGAGTCAGAAGGTAAGGTTTGGGTCTTGACCCAAGAATCGGAAATCTCCGACTATAATGCTTTAAGACAGGTACTCTTTTGTGTTTGGGTGTCTGATTTCTAAAATGGCTTCCTCTCAGAATGCAGCTACAAACTCTACCACATGTATTTAAAAGATCATGACAAAGAAAGAATCCCAAATCAGTCATTGCTACTATTCGTACCTAACAGAAACGAATACAGAAATAGGACTTCTACTCCCAGGGAGACAGGAGGAGGTGATAGGAAGAGAAACAAGATTAACCCAAGGAAGCCTCATTCATGAAATCAGCCAGTCGGCACACATTTATTCACCACGGGCTGTAACCAAACTGTCTGTGCCAGACAGGCCTGGGGACTTCTGGGGAGCATTCTCATGTGTTGCCTCTCTTGTGACATTTTTTTTAAAGCCAGAGAAAACATAGCCTCTCAAGAAACCCAGAGAGGACATTAAACATTCCAAGAGAAGCAAACTAGGCCTTCCGGAGTCCCAGGTGTACAAAAGCCCAGATGTAGAAAGGTGTCTTTCTGTTAGGTATGTTGTACTGTACTGCAGTGCCGTGGTCTCTTTTACAAAACATGGGCAATGAGGAAATCGTGTTTAAGTCACTCACGACAGACAGAAGCTCTCCTTTGTGTCTGGGAGAGAAAGCACGAATGAGCAAAAGTCATCAAAACGCTACTGGGAAGCGTCTAAAAGTAGAGAGGGCAAAGCTGGCCCGTACCACACAAGCACTGTGCTTTCCTGGTCCAGTACAAGGCCTCCCCAACCGGGGGAAAAGCAGGCTCACCAGGGTACCCCTTGGAGCATCCCCTTAGAGTGTCCTGAGCCAGCACAGTGAGTCCTGCAGGGGGGATAGATCGCAGGAGAGCGCCGCCCTCTAGCGACCAAAATGAGAGACGCATTTCAAATTGAGCCTCTGAGGAACGAAGTGCAGGCAAGAGCTGTGATGGTTGAAAATGGTGGTGGAGACTTTGCAAATAACTTGCATGATTGGGAAAGCCTTGAGATCCTCTTTTTATGAACTCTCGAACCGTTTATGATACCCTTCTAGGACGAAGGAAATAGGTAAAAACAATGGGTGAATTTTAAAAAGAGGATGCAAGGTAAACTAAAAGATCCAAAGGAGAGAGAGATAGTAGGTGGTTAAAAACAGCTTTTGGGGCCAGGTAGGTTAAGTGGATTTTGTCCATTATTTCAGTTGGTTCTGTCCTAACATCGCCCCTTCTCTCTCGTGTGCCGACATAATATCATGTTACCTCAGCTGCCTTTTTACAAAGAGAGATAAAGACAGATGGAGACGGACACAGAGACAGAGAGACCTTAGAGTAACATCTAGGCTTCCTTCCTAAGACCATCTACAGATCCGGGAAGTGAGGGATCAGCAGACTCACTTCCCGGAGCCCCAGCCTCCCTTCAGCATCCAGGTCCCTCCCCATGGAGCAAGACCCCAAGAAAAGGCGTTCCCTCCACACCAAACTCCTGACACACTGACATCACACCTCCCTGACCCTCCTCTTACTCATCAAACACCCCCAAAACACCCTGTGCAGCACATTGGCGACAGAAAGTCCTGGACCTGGAAGTCCGCCCAGGTAGTGTAGATTGATCCTTCCTGTGGTTCCTGGAGAACAAGCTTCCCAGAAGCTGTTTTTTGGTTTTTTGTCTGTTTGTTTTGGGGGGGCGGCGTCCTTTTTGTTTTGGGTTGGGGGGATTGTATGATTTTGTGTATCTGAGGTATTACTTCTGTGGCAGGAGACCTCACCGACCTAAAAGAGAAAGTTTTAAGATCCACCGAAAGTTCCAATTATTGATTTCTGTAACCACTAACTGAATGCCTACTGCGTGCACCTGACGCTGCTGGCGAGGAATTCGGGGCAGAGAGATGAAAAAGTACGACTCTCAGAGAGTTGTGCGGCGGACTTCCCTGCTGGACTCCTGGAGAGGAGGTGGGGGAAGGGGCAGGTTCCCCGAATCCCAAGTCCATCTGCCCTTTCAAACACGCCCACCCACGGTGCCACCGAAGTGATTCATGCAGGGAAAGCAGTTTGCCCTCCGTGCCCTCCCCAGAGTTCCTAGCTGCGCGCTGCGAAGGGGGGGGACCTCCGGCGCCCACTCGCACCCGCCACCCTCGGGGGCCGCGTGCTGCGGGGACGTCCCCTCCCGCCAGGCGTCGGCGCGGGCTGGCGTAGGGCCTGCGTCAGCTGCAGCCCGCCGGCGATTGGGGCGCGGGTGCCTCCTTCGGCTTGGGGCTAATTATAAAGTGGCTGTGGCCGCTGCCAACCTCCGGACAGCGAGGCAGGCTCAGAGCCCCGCATCCCAAGGACACCGAGGACCGCGACGGTGAGTCCCCGATCTGCCCCGCGCCTTGCACCAGCTCCCCGACGCTGTTGCTTCACACCTCTCTCTCTCTCTCTCTCTCTCTCTCTCTCTCTCTCTCTCTCTCTCTCTCTCTCTCCCTTGCAGAGAGACATCTAGGACCCGCTCCTCCAGCAGCCTGCTCCATTTGAACTGCGGCTACGTGAGTGAGTTTGCCCCCCCCCCAAGTCTCCTACACTGTGGTGACCATCACCTGTTTTTCCTAATTGCATGCGTTCGCCCCACTTTCTCGAGGTTCCTCTTTGCCATGCGGGGTCCGGGTCCTTATTCCCGGAGCGCCCGCTCGCTCCCGAGCTGTGATCTCCAGAGTTTTTTGCAGAATCTTGCCCTGGGCAACCAATGCCCAGGAAGACAGGACGCCCTCGAAAGAACAGCTGGGATGCCATCCGGAGGACAAGATGCCCCTGGGAAGATAGAATGCCCCCAGAAAGACAGGAAGCTCCCCACCCCCGGAAAGACAGAATGCCCCAGGAAGACAGTATGCCCTCGGGGAAGCCCCAGGAAAGCCGGAGCCACTCCGGACCAAGCCATCCCTGAGGAACCCTGGAATGTGTTGGGTTGTGGGCGGGGTCCAGGAAAGAGGGTCTCTGAAGATCTATCTCCACGACCCTCCTGGGGAATCTATCAGAGACAGGACAGGTCCCCAGAAGCGCGTTCTTCTCTCCTGCAGCCCATGGCGCGGTTCCTGAGACTTTGCACCTGGCTGCTGGCGCTTGGGTCCTGCCTCCTGGCTACAGTGCAGGCAGAATGCAGCCAGGACTGCGCCAAGTGCAGCTACCGCCTGGTGCGCCCCGGAGACATCAACTTCCTGGTGAGTTGAATTCTCGGTGAGGGGATGTCCTCGGTCATGCTCAGGCAGCCAGCCTTGCAAATATCTAGCTGTCACTCGCCCTGGAAGGTGCACAGCGCGAGCCTTTGGTGACCTGGGCGACCCTTCCAAAATGTTGATCCCTATCTGCTCTGTCTCCCAATTTTGGAACCAGCCTATCTGGGACCCTGCAGGGTTGAGGTATCCATCTCCACACAAACCAATTTTGTTTTGACTCTGGGGATGCTGGAACCCAAACGGGTCTTATCTGGGATATTACTTCATCTAGACTGACAGAAGTCGGCACCCCAACTTTAGAACCCAAGCAACGGGCCCTTCAAACAAACATCCTTCCTGCAAAGAAGGTAATTTTTGTTGTTAATGAGAGTGCCTCACCCCCACCCCTTTTTCTCTTCTTGGGCTTCCTTAGCCTGACTCTCTCCTCTCTGGATAGGAAAAAAGAAAGCAAGGTCTAAGGGAATTGCCAAGAAAGGACAGAAAGAACTCACTAATAGTCCCACGAGCAAGGGAAAACAGAATTCCCTTTTGCCTTGTCTGGACTGCACTTTTGTAGTAATGGCTAAAAATGACCCTTTGATTAGGCTGCGAGAAGAGCACAGGACAAACAGCCAGCGCCGGAGGAGCAGAAACCAGTCCAAAGACAGCCTGTCCCACGTAGGAGCCAGGGAAGACAAAATGGCTGTTCTCTTCGTCATAGTCCACAGGCTTCCCAATTATGAGTGGGGTCCACTGGGTCTGAATCCGTAGATTGGGGTTCCAGGGGCTTTGCTTTTACTCGCTCTCTCAATGGTCACTTGCCCTGTCTTTGAAATTCCTTCATAGCTCAACAGAGAGGGAGGCGTTAGATCAAACTGCCCAGCCTACACTTAGCCTTTCCAGGAGCTTCACATTTTTGAGAGGGTTGAAATGGAGAAGAAATAAGAGAGTCCGAAAATTCAAGATGATATTTCCAGTTGGATGCGTGTTTGCTTCACTTGAATCTCTTGATTGATGGTCTATTTCAGTTGATGTAGACTAAGTTGGCCTCAGAGAGATGAGCACTGTTGTGTATTTAAATTTAGAGGGGAAACTGTTCCATCTCCTGTAGTGGTGAGCTTGAGAGGTTTCCCTAAAATTTGTGTGAGTGCAAGTAAGAATCAACCTTGTGCATAATGGGCTTTCCACACAAGAGAATAAGAGATTAAAACTATACCGCGATGAAGATCACTGTCTAGCTCCCGGATTCTGAGCACAGCCATGGGTAATTTTTGGGCAGTCACTAGCATTTTATCTCTACCCTCTGCTTGATGAGCAGAGTATGAACTTAAGGAACTCAACACATATTGCAAGCTTCTCTAATGGTGATATGAATTGTAGACGTGTTTATGATCCTATCATGTGACCTCAATTAGTAGCAGATTTACTAAATTATATGATTTGGGAACTCAAATATACCTGGCATTTAACAATACCTATTCAAGCATATTTCACTCAGCAGATGGGCTCAGAAGTGATGCCCATCTTCCTTTTCTGTTGCTGAAGAGGCCCTTGTATGACAAGTAGCTGCCAGACAGTGGAGAAACTTCTGGTTTCTCTACTTCTCTCAACTGCTGCTCATCATTAACAGAATCGCTGGGGTGGGGGAGGGGTGCTGCTCTTTTCCCTGCTTTTCCTAGGAACAGTTTGTCCCTGTTATTGTAGCTCTCTGTCCTTATCTGTAGTGCAGATGATGGAGACCACATGCAGTAAGAACAGGTTAGGGAAAGCTGCTATCAGTTAAAACATCTTTTAGGAAGCCTTTGCAGGGGTAATTTGTTTTCTATCGTGGTGTACACTGAATGTTGCTGTTTTCTCACTGACAGGGAATTAGTTAATGCTTGAATGTTCTTAAAATTGCAGCTGTTCTGGAATTTTAGCTGGAACTCATGGGCAAAATGAAGTTGCCTAGCCAAAGGTACAAAATAAGTCAATAAATATTTCCCAAGTTTCCCATGAGATAGTGTAATGGGCACAGAAATGAGAGGCTGCCTTGACAGTTATCTGGAAGGTATCATTTCATGTGCTCTCCATCAGAGCACTCGGGGAATGGTAAGTGCCTCTGACACTACATCAATGACATTCATTTTTGGACATAATTTTTTAGAGTGGGAATCGTATTGCCATCTGTACATCTTAACCTTTTAATGATGTTTTGAGTCTTTAATCATAGAGTTTCAAGAATAAAATGAGTTATTTTAATTAGCTCCTCTTTAACTTTTACATACACATTTATATTTAATTTTCTTAGACACAAAATTAAAATAACCATTAAAAGTTGGTTAACTATCTTTCCAGGAGATTTTTTGTTGCATGAATAAAAGGCTTTCATGGTGAAAATAATGTGTGTATTTAAATATGAATACATCAATTTTTAAATGCCAACAACAGGTCTGGATTTCCTGTCTAAATCAAGGGCTGTGGCCTGGTGCCTATAGGGTCTTTTAGAAGGTGGTGAAGTCCCCTGAAATGCTTAGGAACATTATAGGATATTGTAATGAAATCAATATTCATGTTGTTTTCACTGTAGGCAAGCAATTGAATAGAAAAGTGCCTGAACAAGGTCCATTTAAGATGTATAGCCTAAAACTGACTATGGCTTGGGTTTAATTGATCAATAATAAGAAAGCAGTAACAATATACTGCTAATTCTTCCTTTACTAAAGAATATGACTATATTGGAAATAACTGTTTTATACACCAATGACTTCATCTTAAGAAAATAATATGAATAATCTGTGAATTTGCATCCAGGTAACTAACAGCATTTGGTACAAAATGATGCAATCTGTTTCAATCAGCCACAAGGCAGCAAGACGGTTGGGGCAGGGAGAAAGAAAGGTCAAAACATCTGATATATTAGCCAGTCAAGTAACTCACATCAAATAAGTGTGGAATAGTGTTTTGAATGGCTTTCTCGATAAACTTATTTTGGAATTGCAGTTGTTTTATTTCTTTAAAGGTAGAAAGTATTTGCAGGGAGACTAAGATAGTGACAGGGGCACTTATTAATAAATCTCATAAGGCTCATTAATAAGATTGTCTTTATAAGACAGGGACATAGAGGTAATTTTTAGGAAATGTCCCTAATCAAGTAAATAAAAGTTCCTCCCTTTGGGCTCCAAAAGCATCAGACAAAACTGCATCTTCAATAGGAAACAGTGTGGCAAGACTGGGTTCTGAAGGCAGCCATTTGTGGTAAACTCGGGGATCCCTTGGAGTCCTGGGCTGGTGCAGCATACCCAGCAAGATCTCCAGCAAGACGTTCTTACCCACTTACTTCCTTTTCCATGCTCCCCGGTCCATTGCTTGTTCAGTGTGAGAGAAAGCTATGATGAGAGCATAGAAACAGCCTTTCTCTGTGACAGTGTGTGTACTAAGGCAAACAACTATGGTCCATCATTGCCTCAGAAGGGTCTCTTTTGGTCATGACTCTCCTTGTCTTCCCAGGCTTGCACACTGGAATGTGAAGGACAGCTACCTTCTCTCAAAATCTGGGAGACCTGCAAGGATCTCCTGCAGGTGTCCAAGCCTGAGTTCCCTTGGGATAGCATCGACATGTTCAAAGACGGCGGCAAACAGGATGAGAGCCACTTGCTAGCCAAGAAGTACGGAGGGTTCATGAAAAGGTATGGGGGCTTCATGAAGAAGGTGGATGAGCTTTATCCTGTGGAACCAGAAGAAATGAATGGAGGTGAGATCCTTGCCAAGAGGTATGGCGGCTTCATGAAGAAGGATGCAGATGAGGGCGACACCCTGGCCAACTCCTCCGACCTGCTGCTGAAAGAGCTCCTAGGAGCAGGCGACAGCCGCGCACGAGAAAGCCACCACCCTGAAAGCAATGACAACGATGATGACAACGTGAGCAAGAGGTATGGCGGCTTCATGAAAGGCCTCAAAAGAAGCCCGCAGCTGGAAGACGACGCGAAGGAGCTGCAGAAGCGCTATGGGGGCTTCATGAGAAGGGTGGGCCGCCCAGAGTGGTGGATGGACTACCAGAAGAGATACGGAGGCTTCCTGAAGCGCTTTGCTGAGTCTCTGCCCTCCGATGAAGAAGGGGAAAGCTACTCCAAAGAAATTCCCGAGATAGAAAAAAGATATGGGGGATTCATGCGATTTTAAAGCCCTTTCCCAGAAGTGACCCCAGGTACCCACCAGCCTGCTCCATCCCCAATGAGCAACTGCCTCATCCACCGTGTTTGTTGTCACTTGCTGCTTGTACCTTTACCCTTGTAGTCTGGATAACTACACTGCCCGGGAGCTGTGATGTGTGGGCTCTGCGTTCTTTGGAGTCTTGGGGCTCAGTACTGGCCTGTTGCAGCTATCCCATTACCATGTTGTAAGTTTCTGTTACCTCATCCCTTACTTTTGGCAAAAAAAAAGTCAATAAATGCGTACTTGTATATACATATAATAAAGCCATTATCCCGACTGCACAATGTTCTTGTGAGAAGTGGCTGTCATTTGTCGTCTGTGGGTGCTCACAGTAAAGACTAGACTTAGAGACAGTGTTCTCTATCACCTGCTATGACAGAATAGTCGCTGGCCTCTTTCTCCTGAGCCAGGCTACAAAACAGGTTTTATTTAACTGTTTGTATGTAAACTCTTAAATGAGTAAGTGCAATGACAATTTGGCCCTTCCTGTTTTATACATACAGAGAGTGGAGGGCACAATGGCTAAGTACTCGATCTAAATTTGCTCAGGAGTTGAAACAGGAGCGAGATTAACGCCTTTTCCTCATCTCCCATCCAGGATTCCGGCAAGAACAGGAAGGGCTTCGAACTTTGATCTTGTTCATCATTGCACACCCTTCACCGTGACTGTAGTAGACTCTAATAGCTGATGAGTGAGTGAATGACATGGATAAACTAATTCGCTTGGTAGTCAGACAATCCAGAAGGGGTACTAAGACTGTGTTATTATATGAATTCTCAAAACACAAGGGGCTGGTGAATATACCACATTAACAAAGTGTTTGAGGCATTATTCAGACATAAAAACTACAACAGTTTTTCACTTTCCTAGTTGAAACTACAGGCAGCACTACCCACCCACTCACTTCCCCGGATCCCTCACCAACCCTTACCCTTTAGAAAATCAGGTTACATTGCAATAGAGTAGAGGCTGGGCCCCTGGTCTGCAGTCCACAGGCTTCTCAAGCAGAATTCTCAGTTCCAGCCTGAGTGGTCTATCGGACAAGGCAGCCCCACTGAACCTGGGAGCCCATCCCAAAGTCTAGCCCTATGGAGACTTGGGAACATCCTGTTTCTCCTGATCAGTTCAGTGTGTCACAGGTCCCCAGCCTCAAGGATCACTGCCCCAGAGACCCTTTTAATCAACATTCTAACTTTGTCTTCCATGAAGAGCCCTGAGAACTTTGCATTTTGAATGAGAAGTAAGTAGTAGAAGTAGGAAAGGGCTGCCGGCCCTGGAGATCTGCACCAGAAACAAAGGATGCTGTGGGTACCCAGCATCCTTTCAGGCAGCGGCCGGTGCCTCCCTTGGGAAAGTCCACTTCATACTGGCAGATGTTTCCAACAAAATGTTAAACTTAGGTTTTCATAATAATGCCTAATGTCTCTTTCTATGTATTATTGGCAACTGGCCCCATTTAAAACATGCACCACATGTGTTGGCACACACCTGTAATCCTAACCCTTTCCAGGCTGAGACAGGAGCAGTACAGGGTTATCAGCAGCTTGGGAAACATGGCATAAATTCCAGGTCAGTCTGAGATGACAGCTACATCAGATAAGGTGTGAATCAAAACAAAAACATTGAGTCAAACAAAACACAGGATTAGATTCAAAAGATGTGGAAGCTAATATTTTGAAACAACAACAACAACAACAAAAAAAGATAAATCAATTCTTTCCCTTGGAGCAAAGCATTCGAGCCCTTGAAATCAAGAATCTGGAAGTAGGGGCCTCTGCCTTCTGCCCTCCTCGCAGTATATTATTCTAGGAGAATGCACTATGTATGTCTGCATGCATTATGATCTGTCTGAGAAACCAGCACAGGGCATGATTGGATAGGCTATTTTTCAGGCACATCCAAGAAGCCTTTCTTTCTTTTTTGTGGGCGTACTGTAAAAGTGGGGCCAAAATGCTATTAACATACAGCAATAGACGGCTGTCTGCCACTCCATTTCATCCCTTTTCTCCTGTGACAAGGATCACACAATGTCTGCGATGGAATAGTTTTCCAGACTGGTAGAGAACCAGGAACTTCAAAAGTCCTTGGAAGCTGCTGGGGGAGGGGGGGTAACAGAGCAGAGGGACAGAAAAGGGTGGTGGAGGAAATGGATTGTTCTTTTTACATCTAGATGGCAGGGCTCCAAGCCCAGGAGAAATATCCCATGGTACATCCTCCTTGGCCTAGGACTGATAACTCCAGGGCATCTTCTAGGCCTCCCTCCATGCCCAGACATCCGCTGTGTTTCCCACCATCCAACCTACAGTTTCATCACTAGAATTTTGCTTTAACTTTAAAGGCCTCGATATTTTCAAATGCTCTGTTTAAAATCTGAGGAGCTGATGCCTAAGACCACCTTGGACACTGTCAGTGCAGATATCTGGGCTCCAACTGTGCCCTCAGCATGTGTTTAGCAATAAGCACAAGGACTAGAGGAGGATTTAAAATTAACCCAAGCCTCTGCTGCCTTAAGGGGGCTCAGTGAAGGCAGGCAAAGAGGAATGAAGATCATGTCACCTGTAGAGGGCGCTGCTGCTCCATCTGCTCCTTTGCTGAGCTGTTTCTTCTCTCATTCCCACTCACCTGCATTTGCACAGCTCCACCCTGCAGCCTGGGGGTTCCTTCTGAAAGTGTGAGCACAGAGAACTGGCTGGCCTACATAGAAATCCCATGCAGCTACAGGACTGAGGCATGCTTGCCTAACATTCTCCCTTGTCCTTCACTAGGTTTTGCGTGGTGCACTGGTCAAAGAAAGACAGAGAGGGTGTGTGTGATGTGCAGGGTCATTTTTGCTATGAACTGGAAGCTGTTCTAACTTTTGTCCAAAAACAAGGGGCATAAATACTCTGAGCCTTTCGATGACATGGACTTAGAGAAGATGGCAACAGTCCCTTGCTTCTGATATTAGCATTTGCCATTTTTCCCTGAAGTTTATACAGCACCCACACAAATCAATGTATTCATTCATTAACCAAATGAACAAAGCCTGCTACACAATTAACTGGTGGAAGAGAGCTCCTGGACCAAAAGAAGAGGATGTCCATCGCTTGTGGGCTCTGGAGAGGCCATGTATCATGTGGAAGTGTATGGGGAGGTAGGAAGCAGAAAGGCAAAGACCAGAGTCCTGTGCCCCACATCAATGACCTGACTCCAACATGACCTCCTACCGATGCTACCACCTCCCAGTGGAGCCAGAGGCCAAGTCCTTAACACAAGAACCACCACGGGGCACTCCACATCCATATTAAGTCACATGCCCATGAGCCACTATCATGGCAGCAAGCTGAAATTCCAACCACTGCTCCAAACTCTTCTGAAGGCCCCTTCTGAGGACTAGCTCCTCATTTCTCACCCAGACTCCAAACCCAAAGATTAATTCATCTATTTTAAACTTCATGTGAATTGGATCTATTAGATCCAAACTGCCCAGAGCCGTGGTTTATCATCTTTATTGCCACATGTTAGTTCCCCACAGTAGGACAACTCCTCAGCTGCACTTCCCTTCTGACCTGGGGCTTAACTTTCAAAGTCTGACCTCTGTATTTCCACAAATACACATGTGCGTGTCTCTTCACACACGTTTCTTTTCCATATATAAAACAGCACCCGGTTGTCCTGATCATGTACTTTGCAAATGTTCGGATGCTGATCATAGTGGCGATATTTTTGGGGGGGAGGAGGGGGTATGCACATGCTCGACCAAGCTTCCAGTTAGACTCCTGCTTGTACTGGTACAGCACATGGTTAGTTTTTCATCAATTCAACCATTCTGCTTTAGTTTATACTTTCCTTTCTACAAATGAGGTCAAGTCGTTTTGTGTTCCCAACGATTTGGATATGCATATATTTCTCTGGATGCACATCTGGCTACTGTGCATCTGATTTAGTGTAAGCCTGGATTGTGCTATGTTGATTAGGCTGGTCTCAAATTCACAGAAATCCATCTGCTGCTATTTCCAGAGTGTTACAATGAAAGGTGTGCTTGGCCTGAAATTTTTGGTTTGTTTGTTGTTTGTTTGTTTCTAAAACAACACCCTGTAATTATTGTCATCCCTCCGTTGCCATGATTGTGGTCTCATGGCACTCACTCCATTCAGTGTCCTCCCCATGCTTCTTCCAATACCATCTGTCTTATCCACCTGGGTGGGAAGTTTGTGTAACACGGCCCTCTCCAATTTGGGTGGCTTTTGGCTCCTTGTGATGAGGAGACCTGAGAAGATCCTCCCAAAACGCTCACAGCAAGGTGAGGGAGCACAGGCCATTCCGATGCATTGTGGGCTTCACATGCTTGGAAGGCAGAGTCATTTCCAGGAACCATTTCCTGGGCCTGAAGTGGAGCACCATATCCCTCACTGGGCTCCAGCCCGTTGCCTCGCTCACCCTGTGGGGTGAAGGCTCTCATTAACTGTTCCCTGGTGACTCCTGGAGGGAAGCTGGGGACTGCCTTCACTTACACACCAGTCTAGAAAGCAAGCTGGAAGGGAGTTCCAGACAAACTGAAAGAGCCAGCCTTCCAGAAGTGGAGTCCATGGCTCGACAGGGCCAACTATCTGGGGATGCACTCCCTGTGGTACAAGTCTAAGAGGAGCAAGACCCGAAGCTCCCTCAGCACTGCAGAGCAAAAGAAGAGAGGGCAGGCCAGGAGGGAGACCTCCAGTTTGAAACCAGCAAGGTGGTAGAAGCCTGTGTGGTTGCTAAGGAATTGGCTGCAGGGGATTAGGTGAAGTTGGTGTTGGCAACGGAAAACTTATTCAACTTTTTTTTCCTTTTTACTACACAAATCATTCATCAGATAACTATGGCAAGTGCAATGTACCCAGGAGGTAAACATGAAAATGAATGACCATTCAAGCCTGCTTGCTTACAACTTACCTTCTGCACATGTGAGCAGATTCAGCTGTTGCAGAACCCTAAGTGCTGAGCTTGCTCTTCGGAGAGGCATCTTCCTTTCAGGATAGCTCAGGGTTAAAGGCAACATCCCTCTTCCATCTCTCCTTCCATAGCAGCAGCTGCCCTAACAGTTCAGCATTTAAATACATTTAAGCAGGTAAATAAAGTACAAAACAAAGACATACAATGTCTTAGTTCTTAACATGAATAAATAGTTAGCCCCCTACTAGTCTGTCATTTTTTTCACTTAGTAGACTAGCAATGTTTTCTATATCAGGAAGTAAGACCTGGCCTGATGCTAACCATTGCTTCAATATTGGGTAGCACGCATTATTCCTTCTAACAACTTTGCCAGTGAACAACCATATTATAAACGATATTTAAAAAAATATCCTTTATATCTTTTTAGTTTTTTGAGACAGTGTTTCTCTGTATAACTTTGGAACCTGTCCTGAAATTCACTCTGCTGACAAGGCTGGCCTAGAACTCACAGAGATCCTCCTGCCTCTACTTCCCTAGTGCTGGAATTAGAATTAAAGGTATGTGCCACCACCACCCAGCTTCAACAAATATTCTTATGCATAACCAGTTGTGCCCAACATTTGACATTGTAACATGTTGTCATCTACAAATTTCATATTCAAGAACCATATAATTAAGTCACTAAAAATAGAAAAATCCCAGAAGATTCACATAACCTTTTTTCTTTCTTTTATTTAAAATAGTTTTTTTTATACACTATGTTCTGATTATGATTTCCCCTCCCCCACTTCCTCACAAATCCCCACCACCTGCCCTCCCATTTGGAATCCACACCCTTTCTTTCTCTCATTAGAAAAAAAAACAGACATCTCATAACATTTTAAGTTGATGGTTTTGTGTTGGAGCCACATTCATAGCTGTCGTTAGCTACCTATGGATTGAACACACCTTTGTGTGTGCCGTGTGTATGTGTGTATGTGTGTGTGTGTGTGTGTTAGTCATGACAAAATTCTATAGGATTAACTCCTGAAAGTAGACTGTGCATATATTTTAGTATATGTTATACACAGAATACTTAAACTATCACACATAGCTTCTAAACTTCCCAGTGACTCACATTCCCAGCTGCAGTATTGTGTCCTGTCCTCATGTTCCCACGGTGTTAAGTAATGCTGTTCAAGAGCCCTAGTGATGGGAAACGTTGTACAATTTGATCGGAATTTAAAACCACTAAGTCAAAGCATTTCACATCCTATCCGTCAGGCACTGCGAATTGACGGTGCTAGCAAAGCCATTTCTGACTTCAGTTCCAGAGACTGAGCAGCAGCATCTATGCGCCCACCTTCCCTGCGAGGGTCACAAATTACAGCTCCTACAGGACATGGTCATTACCTGATCATGTATGTATTACTGTTGCTTTGCCATCATGATGCTGCTTTGTTTGGAGGTTGTGTTTCAATGCGGAAGATCAATTTGGTGATTTATGCAAACATACTCTGCCTGCTATGGGTGTTCAACAAGTATCATTGCGAGCAAATGTTACCACCCAGATTCATAACAAAGAAATGTAAACTGTTTTGATTTAAGAGACATAGTCCTATACAGAAAGAATGAAGCGTGAATGACGAGTTACAGCACACAAACATAAGGGGCTTCCTTCACTTCTGTGACAACTGAGGTCAATTAGCAAAGTCTCTCTCGTTTTTGGGAAGAGGATAAAAAGTGTCATGGCTGGCTGATGGAGTCAACACTGTCATCTGGGTGGTGACGTCAATGCTGGGCATCTAAATGATGGTGACGGAAGCCACAGGTGCAGCTAAAGATGCAGGCTCTGCCAGGCATGCTCACCCTCCTGTCAGTGGGCTGAATGCACCCTGGGATGGTTATAAGTGAGACACCTTTCTTAAGACATTATAAGGTGAGTATTTTGAGAGTTTTTAATTGCATTTTGTAGTTCTCAAGTGTGAACTCTGTAGACAACAATACTGTGTTGCAATGTAGAAAGGTTGGACACGACTGTAGGCCAAGCCACCTACAAATATTGGCCCTAGGTTTGCAATAGCACCAACAGCATTATGGAACTCGGACCCCCAGAAGTAGAGTAAAAGCTGTTTCTGAACCACAATTGCAAAACTACTGAAGGAGTAACAGGAGGGGGAGGCAAATACTGCTTCGTACAAGAAGGGCTATGAAACACTGAAATGCATAAGAACAAATACTGAGAGAGACGGGCAAAAACTTGGCAGTAGCCTGACTCCTGACAAGGGGCAAATACAAAACAGTATGAAAGTGATTTTCTATGTTGTCGAAGACACGAAGACAGGAATGCCTTCCATTTAAAGAGGGGATGAGAAATTATGAAATACATTAGCCTCTTGGAACATACCTAGTGGCGTGTGTATAATTAATGCGAGACTTCTATTTCATGTCCTCTGCCCTCTGTTACACAGATCTTGGCATGCACTTTACTTATCGTCATGAGGCTTACAAAAAAAATTTTGTGGGGCAAGGTGTGGCCAGGAGCATATTCTACTGTAGTGTTCCATCGCTCAACCTGCGGCCTGAAGCCCTCACTCCAGCACCAGAGGAACTTTTCCACTAAATAATTCTTCTTCAAATGTGAAAAGAAGTTTTAGTGTTAAATGAGATGCACATTAGACATTAGAGAATCAGATTAAACAGGGTTTCATTTCTTTGTTATTATTGCATATGTGGGTGGGTAATGGTGCCATTTGGTGCAGATAGAAGGCAAAGGACAAGTTTGTGGGTTCTGTTCCCTCTGTAGATTAAACTTAGGCCATTAGGTTTCTGCAGCACATAATTTTACCCATTGAACCAAACCACCAGCCCCCTAAACAGAACAAATTTTAGCTAGATATAGCTAAAGATTTTATTGATTCATAGCAAATTGATGATAAAACAATTGAAAATAAAACAATGATTTTTATCAAGGAAAAGTTATGATGATACTATCATGGCGTTATGAAATGTAAGCATGACAAGTACCCACAAACCAGTAAACTGATAAATAAAATGAAGCATACCCCAAAATATAAAACCATTCATCAATAAAAGGAGGAAATGCTCATGCATGTTGCAACAGGAATGAACTTTGAATGTGCTCTGCCGCATAGAAGTGAAGCAAAAAAGCCATATGATTTATGACAAAATTTCCATAAAATATCTACTTTCTTCCTTATTACTCAGTGAATCACCTATCCACTAGAGTATGTAAATATGTAAATGGAAAGAATGGATTGGTATTTGCTGAAGTTGGCAGACCAAAAGATGGAGAGTAATAAATAGTGGCAATGCTGCATTTGTAAGGCATGATCATTAATGATTACACCACATTTGGAGGGATGATCACATGGTCTTTAGTTACCTACTAGTGGTGGTAGCTGCTCAAGTTGGTGAATATACTATAAATGCTGAGCACATTTTTAAAAGAATGAATATTATAGTATGCCAACAACATCTTTAAAAAAAACTTTTTTAAAAGTATCTCCTGAAATTTATCTGGTACTGAAGACAGAATTAATTTAAAAATAACAAATATACTCATGTAAGCTGCTTACATGAGTAAATCCACATCTGAACCGACACAATCAGGAAACAGAAAATCTGAGAACTTGCTCCTGTAAATGATAAGTTGTCTATACAGAGATAAAAGTTAGACAGACTGCAAGATCTGGGTCAGATGTAACATGCTACTGCCTTTTAAGGATGGGACAAATGAGGAAGGGGTGGCCAGTCAAAACCAAATCATACAGCCACATAAACTAGTACTTAACAGTCTGGAATGGACATATTTTGAGCAACACAAATATTAAGAAAATAAGCCCTTTTGGGAAGACATAGTAAAATAATAATTCAGCACAAAACTTGTGACGGGAGAAGAGAAAAAGGTAAGAGGAAAGAAGTAAGATAAATCTGAAAGCTGGAAAACAAACAACAAAAAGTAAGGGTCAGCATAGGACTCTAGGATGTATTATCTTGTTCCAGGAGCATCAATATAAATGTTCACTGACTGTTCCAAAAAAATTACACATACTTCAAATCAAAATTCCATATAAAAATAGGAGAGAAGCAGGCAATTGGTGGGTGCTAGAAGTGAGACTGTTTTTAAGAACCAGCAAGGGTGGGGAACTAGGTTTTCTTGATGAGGCTAATGGAAGTTCGAGCTGCTGTATTAGAGTGAGATAACATGCCTGATGAACATTTTGATGAGTTTTCAGTGTGTTCAGCTGTGTAACTCTAATCGCAACCAAACCAGGGAACTGGATTGTGTGACGTTTTCTAGCGACACTTTGTGGCGCTTGCTTTCTTTCCCAGCCTTGAAGTCCCACGCTCACTGTTTCAACCATCAGACATAGTTTACATTCTATAGCATTTAATGTAAACGGGATCATGTGGAATATGATCCTTTTATCTACCCCTTCCCAACCAGCATAATTGTATTGAACTTTATCCATAATGCTGCAAGTATAAATCATGTATCCATTTTAAAGAGTAGACTACAATTTGCTTCTCCATTCAGCTCTTGGGTGCCTCATTTGTTTCCAGGCTAGAGCTCTCATGAGTAAAGTGCTCACTGATACCTGTGTGCAGGCCTTTATACGGATGTGCTTTTGTGTCTCAAGGCAATGCTCAGCAGAAGAATTGTGAGGTCCTGGGGGAAGTGTTCGGCTCTTCTGCCAGCCCTTTCACATGCTCACTGTTTCCCACAGTTCTGGTGCCTCCTCCCATGTGTTTCTTTAAGTTTTTTCATGGGCAATGTCATCCGTGAGTAGGTCATTTGGATTCTCCCTTTCAAATCCTCTCCTTGCTTTAGGCACTGGCTACATACTAAAGGTGATGACAGTGGTAGGTGAGGAGATGTGATGTGATGACATACCCTTACATGGCTCCAGACCTCAGAGCAAAACATGGGACTTTCAGCATGAATCACTATATCAGCAATGTTTTCCAAAGCTACTGTTAACACAGAGTTTCCTTCTTGTTTTTTCATTTGCCAGAAATGTAAAGGATGAATGCTGTATTTGTTGAGATGCTCCCTAAGCATATGGAAATGTTAGTATAGCCTTCTCCTTTAGCCTGATGGTGTGGTCAGTTAAATTTATTTATTTATTTGTTTGCTTAGTGTGTGTTTGCACATGTGCACATCCGTATGTGTGCCTGTGAGAACACGCATGCCACACCATATGTGGAACACAAGTAACTTTTAGTAGTCATTTATCGCCTTCCAACATGGGTTCTCGAGGTTCATATAGTTGGACTTGTGCAGCTCATACTTTTATCCACTGAGCCATCACACAGGCCCTTATATTGATTTTCTTGTTATACTAGTCTTCCATTACTGGAATAAAATAAAAAGGCAAAGCCCATGGCACACGATGAGTTCTGAGTGGATATGATTGCCTAGCTGTGACTGTGTTGCCTATCTCCCCTTACAGTGTAACTGAGCTTTACATCATTGTGCCTCTAAGTACCTGTGGTGCCTGCAACTTCTTGATTAATTACCAATTTTACTATTATGAGATGATCCTTATTGCTTGATTGTTCATGCACCAAGTTCATCTAATATCAATGCAGCCATTATAGATTCTAAAGTGACTATTAGGGTAACCTGTCTCTTTCCACCCTTTGCCTTTGCTTCTTTGTGTCTAAGTGTGTACTACTTTCAAGTGAGGTTTTCATAGATATGGCATGTGGCACAACTTTCTATTTCTTTCTCCAATATGATGGTCCCTGACTTTTTAATGGGAAAGTCTAGATCTTCAGAGTTTAACTATACAGAAAAGTGGTGTTTTCTTGTTTTTAGTTGCTCCATTTACTTTTTATTTTCCTCCCTCTTTATTCTCTGCCTTTGAGATGACTAATTTTAATTATTCCTTCATTTCTTTTACTAGAAATTTTATCCCTACTGACTAGTTTTCATATTGTTGGAAGGTGTTATGGATACTACCAGAATGGAAAGGTAACCATCAAGCATACTGATCTGTAAATCCTGAAAGCTTCACTAATGATCAGTCGGGCAAGGCATGCCCACAGGTGCACTAGCGGCACACACATCATGGGAGTAACCAGCCAGTTCATGCATGGAAGTAAGGTCCCACTTGCAAGATGAAAACCATATTGTTGAGCCAAGAAAGTATAACTAGGCAGATAACAGTGTCGCTACCTCCCCTCCCCCAGGCAGGTAGAGAATATATAAGGCTTTCCCCTTCCTAAAATAAACTGAGCTTGCTACTTCCAGCTTGTCTCCCAGAGTCTGTCACTAACTCTGTGCCTACTCAGCCCCTCCCATGAGGGAAAGTTCAGTGGGACAAAGTATCAGATCAAAGCAGCAGGCCTCCAAACATTACAGGCTATTACCCATGCTTTTGTTTACTTTTTTCTGCTGACTAGACCATATCCTTAAGTTGTACATAGAGCACAGAGAAATCAAGCTGGTATTCACTTAGAAACTTTGTATTTACTGTCTATCTTTCATATTGTTGGAAGGTATTGTGGATACTACCAGAGTGGGAAAGTAACCATTGGGCACAGTAGTAGGAAAGCACCTACTACTATTATTTTGTCAAATGGACATGATACCAAACCAACTCCTAATGACTTTTATATTCCTACATAAACGCAGCTCTCAACCTTCCTCTGACAAGCAGTAAATGGTGATTAGCACTAAGTTATACAACTGGCCAGGGTGAAGCAAATAAAAGACTTAAGAATCCTCAGCCCTAAATGGAACTTATATACCACAACCCTGCTTGCAAGGCTCAGGTGTCACTGAGGAACGGGCAGGTAGAAAGAATATAAAAGTCAGAGGCAGTAAGTAGATAGCTAGAAGGGAATGGTGTCTCCTGGATACAACAGGACATCTACACATATGAACTCACAGTAGTTGCTACAATATGAACAAAACAAGGGCAAGCCTAATACAGATCAAATCTCACATTAGAGATGGGAGGTGAACATAAAATCCCACCCCTATATGTGGAGATGTTGCTATTGTTAGCTGCTGGGAGAGGGAGAGACAGTTTTCTATAAGATCCCTTGGTAAGTCAACTATACCCCAGTACAAAATCACACACCCAAGAATATTTGAAAGGAAAAAAAAAAATACAAGACCAATTAAAGTAAATCCTGGAGTAACTGTCAACTTGCATTTAAAAAATATGTTTGAAATACTGATCTCAAAGTACAAATAAAAATGGCATATACAGGCTTAAGATTATTAAAAAATCAATAAGAATAAAATACTAATAAAAATTATAAATATTTCTTTGTTGATATGTAGCAAAACAAGGAAATTCACTTTTACCAGCTCTATTAGAAGTGTACAAATATGCAATAAGATAAGACAACACCAGCAACATAAAAATTGAAGAGTAATAAATTAATTCTGCCATATTCGATAGATGCTACAATTGCTGATGTGGGCTAATTTCTTTTTCATAGTTTTCCTGTTACCTGAAGGGCTGCCTTTTGGAGGTTTTGCTAATTTATGTAGTAGTAATAAATTCTCTCAGCTATGTATTTCTAAAAAAATGTTTATGTAGCTTTTGTCTTTGAAAATATTTTAGCAGGGTAGAAATAGATAGACAGACGATAGATAGATAGATAGATAGATGATAGATGATAGATAGATGATAGATAGATAGATAGATAGATGATAGATAGATCAAATCTGATGGGGCTTTATGGTATTTCTTTTTGTGCTTTAGGGGTATTTCATTGTTTTCAGGCATGTTTGCCTCTGCCAGCACATGTGCTATGCCATTCTCCTTAGCTCTGATCCTGTGTACATGAGATGTATTTTCCCTCTGACTGTGTTTTAATAATTTCTCTATATCACATTTTAAACAATTTGATTGTGATAGGCTTAAGTACAAGTATATTTATATTTATAAGAACTGGGACTTAGATTTGAGGCCACCATATTTTATCCCCCACCCCATGTTGGAGACTACATCATATATTTGACTGAAGTTATTCCACTCTCTTACTTTGGGTTTTGTGATTTTTATTCCTGTGTCAAACACAGCTAAGCATTTAGATCTATCACTTCATCTTCTCTCACGACAAAATTATAGATTGGGTAACACTATTACCCCATTTTGGGCACCTGAGGGTATATGACTTGCTGAAGACGACTGAACTGCTTCTGTAATAACAATAGTGTGACCTAAGCAGTGAAATTATTCTTATCTATTGCAAAAGAGAAGAGAAACAACACTTAGGGAGAGTCCTAGAAACCAAATACCACTCTCTTTCTCCTGTTTGCCTCAGAGACTTGCTCTTTAACACTTCTCAGAAGCAAAATCTGCCCACAACATCTCAGTAGCCTCTCCAAGTCCTTGAACTGCCCTCCCCAAAGCATTCCAAGTGTCTAAAAGTGAGTGGTGTCAACAAAGAGCTTAAGCCTCCTCTATTGTCCACTCCAGGGCTCTTCTTAGGTCACAGAAGAGCTGTCACTTGACTCAGTACACAAACAAGTCAACCTTTGAGCATTCATCTAGTTGATAAACCTAGAGCTTCAAGACAAAACATACAAAAAAATTGATATTAAAATACATTAAATGTGTGCTTCAAGATGCATAGCCCTCTTTCTCATTATTGAGATACAGTTTTACAAAACTGAGAGAGTAGCTGGTAAGTCCTAAAACAATCCTTTATGAGTATATAAAGAGCCTAACATGAGCTGCCACATCTGGCAAGTAAAAGTTTCACCCCAAAAGTGCCAATCCAAAGGAGAAGGCAAAAATTCTTATATTTATGGTTGTGAGCCTAGCCTTTAATGGCTGAGCTACCCCTCCAGCCTGTAAAAATTCTTTAAAAGAATACCAAAAAGTATGGAAGGATGGTGAGTCTAAGTTCCAGTCTTTTTACGTGTGCCCTGCTCATAAGTTTTCTCCCCACCCAGTCAAAGTAGGACAGGATTAAAATAGGAGCCAAGGAAGGCTGGGGAAGCTATTAACTAAGGGGAAAGTCGGCGATGGAAGTCGGAGTGCTGGCTAAACCAGAACAGCAGGTTAAGCAGGTGCTTGGTCACAGCGGGGACCACAGATAGTCAACAAATGTTCTTCTAGCTCAAGCGTACTTGGGAGAATAATCACTGGGAAAGCACCAAGCCATAGGACAACATCAAGCTTGCTCAGCAGTTACTCAGAGAGGAGGGGTCAGGAGTTAAAGACAGGGCAGACCACAATGATATCAGACATCAGGAGCACTTGACTTAAAAATGAGTCATGTTTCACCTGAACTGACAATGGCGCCCTGCCTCTCCTGACTGCACCCTGCCTCTCTCTAAGCAATCAGTTTCATTGTAGGCGTGTGAGTTACCCACCATGCTGCACATTTCCCTGTGTGGCTGGTGTTTGGTTTGTCTCTACTAACACTCCTGTCGAAAGTTGTTTTGAAAATGCAACTTATTCTATGACCCAGGCTGCCCTTCATCTCTTGATTCTTCTGCTTTAGCCTCCCAAGTTCTGGAATTAAAGGAGCCATGTTTTGTTACGTTGAAATTTAATTCTCATTTTGAAAAGTTGAAATGAGGCCACATGAAAACTTTCAGGGATGATTGTGGCTTCATCTTCACCACTGAATTAATCTGTTCATGTGACTAAGGTATTGATGTGTTAGTAGGTTTACCTCAAGTATGACACTAGTACAAAGGTCATTTTGGGGGCTGGAGAGATGGCTCAGAGGTTAAGCATACTGGCTGCTGTTCCAGAGGTTCTGAGTTCAATTCTCAGCAGCCACATGGTGTTCATAATGGGAACCAGTGCCCTCTTGTGGTGTGCAGGCATACACAAGTAGGACACAGTATAAATTAGTCTTTTTAAAAAATTAATGTTCATTTTTTTAAAAGTCACTTTGGATAGGTCTCTCCATCCTAAATTGTCTCAAAACTACTAGTGAGAAGGCAACCACTAGACATATGCTTACTCATCTTTGGACTAGGACTTTGTAACCAGATGGCTGCCTCACTAGATCACATCACTGGGCTGCGCTGCTTCCTGGCACGCTGCTAGCTTTCACTAAGCACAGGACATTGGCAGACAGTACCTGGCAGATTTACCATGCCTCCATCTCCCTCACTGAAGGGTACCACTCCCCCGATATCACATCTCCCCATCTAGCTTGTCCATGCCCCGCCCATATTTCTGTAAATAGTATAATTGTTAAGCTCCTTGAATCACCCAATTTTTAGTGTTCCCTGCTGGAATTCTAAACATGTGACCGAAGGGACCTAATGTGCCATGATGAACAAAAAAAGAAAAATCCCTGAGACAAAAGAAAAGCTCTCAGAGAAACAGAGCCATGGTGTGCAGATCCAGGCTGTCCAGTAAGGTGGGCATTTGCACAGCAATGCTAATGATAAAGTCAAAAAACTGAAGAACTAATTCCTCAGATAACCAGAATTGTAGCCCTTTCAAAACTAGGATTATTCATATATTCATGGTAACCAACAGTTGACTAATTAGACTCAAGGCCCACTCAACAGGCAGGAAACCTTACCTACTACCACCACTTTACTAGAACAATTAATTTTTTTTATTTATTTTTCTTATTTTACATATCAATCCCAGTTTCCTCTCCCTCCCTCCCTTCCTCTCTCTCTCCCTTTCTCCCTCCCTCCCATGGCCCCCGACCACCCTCCCATCCCAATCCCCCACACACACACTCCACAAGGGAGGGTGATGCCTTCAAGGAGGGATTACCAAAATCTGTCAAATCATTTGGAGTAATTTTAACTGCATTCAAAAACTTATCCTTATGCCCACAGATGAGCACAGCTCTCACGCCTCACCAAAGAAACTACTCTTTGCAACAGAGGCTATGACAGAAAACCACAACTGATTATAATACAGAGATCAACTGATTGTGCAATGCCCAGGCCCAGCATCTACCCAACCCCTGCACATGAAGCTCAGGAGGCATCTTGGAAGAGTGAGAAGACTGTAAGCACCAGAGTATCAGGAAGTCCATTGTGAGACTGTCTCCTAGAGATGGCAGGGTATCTACATCCATGACACTACAAAAATATAGCTGCCAAAACAAGTTGTGAATGATGACAACTTCAATAGACATGCTAACCTGGAAGGGGTAATGCTCATGGTGTTTCATCCCTAGACAAAGACAGCAAATGACTGGCAAGAGAGATAGTCTTTCCCAAGAATGAGGGAGGCTCATTGGTTATCTAATACCAATTAGTTATCTAATATCAATTGCTCAAGCCTGTAATCATATGTACACAAGCAACCCTAAACAGACTCAACAGGTTTTATTTATATGGTAATGCATGTATAAGAACAATAACAATCCAAGAAAAAGAGACCATCAATTTAAAAAGGGGATGGACTGGATTAGGAAAGGATTTGAGGGAGGAACAGGAAAGGGCAAGTTAAGTAATTATATTTCAATGTAAAACTTTTTTTAAAGTTCTTAAATATTGAGAATAGATAAAACAAGAAAATTCCTTTTAGGTCATCATTCCCATTCGTAGAGTAAATCAAAATATATTATACCAGTAGTCAAACTGCTTCCAAAATAACCATGGTATTTTATGAATGAATGTAGACGTGATAATTTAGTGGGTTCTTTTCATGAATTCTTTCTAGTGCTCCTAGCTCCTTGTAATTTTCCAAATATAAATTGCTATAGATTAATACCACATGCAAATTCAGTTTCTCTTAAGTGGATTTTGTCCACTTGGAGTTTTGTTTTTTTTTTTTTTTTTTTTTTTTTTTTTTTTTAACCTCTATGCATGTTTTCAATCTCTTACATGCACTCAGTCCCTTATCTGCAGTCTCACTTTACAGGGTTTCGGTTATCCATAGCAAACTGTGAAGTGAAAATTTTAATATTACTGGCCTTGAATTTTCAAGAGAAAGAAGATCATGTTCACAAAGATTCTAGAATAGTATGTTATTACAATTATTCTATTTTGTGATTACATAATAATGTTTGTGTTATTATACTGAATTAATAAAAACTTTATCATAGCTGGAGAAATATATGTGTAGGATTCAGTGATGTTTCTTGTGTTTGGAGGCAGCCATGTGACTTCTTGAACACATCTATAATAGAAAATGATTATATTTAATTTTTTTCCAGATACGGTGTGCTACAAAAAGGACTGAGCTATGAGTGAGAGTATAGGGTCTAGCTTTGCATGAACCTTAAAAATAGGATGTGGCCTCCCAAAGCAGGACCTCTGAGAATGTGAAAGAGCCTTCACTCTGGGTACCTTATTACAGTGGTGTGGAGCTGTACTACAGAACATATGGTTGAATCTAAGAGGAGGCACCTGATGAGGTTTATAACACCAGGCATGGACTATTTTCTTTTGAGCCTGGTTTGTGTCTAATTAGAGAGCTGTTGGTTACCCCCAAAATACAAGTGACACTGTTGCACCATTGGGGGCCCACCATTCTTGTCAGGGTTGTAGTTTATAGGTTTTATATCTGCATAGGACTGTTACTTTCCTCCCTTCCATGTTTTCAAAGTATCATCAGGGAGAAGACTTCCAGGTCAGTTCCAGGCTCATTTCTCCAAAACCTGTGACTAAAGTATGTGGTGTTGTGGTGGTTTGAAAGAAAATTGCCCCCAAAGAAAGTGGAACTATTAGTAAGTATGGCTTTGTTGAAGTGGGTGTGGCCTTATTGGAGGAAATGGGTCACTGTGGGGGTGGACCTTGAGGTCTCTTTGCTCAAACTTCACTCAGTCAACATGTAACAGCTACCTCTCCAGCATCATGTCTGCCTGCATGCTACCATGTTCCTGCCATGATGATAATGGACTGAACCTCTAAACTGTGAGTCACCACTATTAAATGTTTTCCTTTGTAAAAGAAGTCTCTTCACAACAATGGAAACCCTAACTAATACAAGTAATAGCACCTAAACTCCATGTTCTGGGAAGCAACCAAAGGCAACATCAATAGCATATATTGCTTTAAGGATCTCTTGTGCTCCCCTGACCAACAACTTGAAGGGAAGTTTCCCATGCCTGGCACTGGGGGTTTTGTTAGATAAGCTATGATTCTTAAAGTATTATAACCCCAAGTGGCATAACTTCAATCAATATAGATGTATGTGTATTACATACATAATATGTATTTTAAGTAAACATAAAATGTTTCCCTATAGCTTTTTCAAACACCCTTAATGTTATATAGACCTTCTTCCTCTCCTTCCCTATATTACTCTCAATTCCCTTCACCAGTTCGTTTCCCTCCATTGTATTTCCCATATCTTCCCAAAGTAATGTACTTCTGTCAATATGAATTTTACCTATTTGTGTCTTATCACCATTAGTGTAGCTAGCCCAGGCAAAATATAACTATTATTAACCCATTATAATAATTGCCTATTAATGTCCAGGATGCTATTAAAATTTCAAAAGGATTTGCACAAGAAAGAGAATTTTACAACAGCCCAAGATATTAAATATTCTAGGCTCTTTACAACAAACCCAGCTTTGAAGGGAATGGCTTAATTATTAAATTTTAGACTAATGTCAAAATTCTAGAATAGAGCAAATAATTTTAAAAGATCCCTTACAGTTCTCTAATTCCATTTCAGTACAGTGAGGCATAGTTCAGAAAATTCCAGAAGATAAAAAGAACCAAATTATTATGCATAATAAATATTTCTTTAAGGGTAAAATATTTTAAAATGTTTATTTTTAATCTATTATCAGTGTTAGTCACATGGTATGAAGAACTACACAAATCAGTTTCCCCATTAACTAATTAATAAATAAATGTTGATTCCCTACCATGTGAAATCATGTAAAATATGACCAGATAGCAAAATACAACCACTGTCCCAGGGAATATTTATTCTAGATTCTCTGAACCTACAGTACATATATGCCTGTCACATGTAACTGATATTAAATGTTGTTTTCTATTTCCATCAAACCTTATAAGAAGCAAAACAATGTTGTACTTGTCCCCCTATGCCCAGACATTTATGAGAGTGGAAAACACAAACAAGAGAAGTAAAAATGCACCTAACCTGAGCAGCAGAATAGAGCTGACCTGGTTGACAGGGGTGCAGGTGATCTAGCATTGAAAACACACATGGGAAATCTGGCCCACCCTTCATCTGTCATGTGCTGGAGTGGGGGAAAGATGGATGATCTCCCCGTGCACTGTCCCTCAGTGCCTGTGATGGGCGCATGAGCTGGCCCTGAGGTCATGAGAGCGGGACAACTGGCACTTCCTCACCACCATCAGCACTCAGAAGAATAGGCTCTGCACCTTGCCCAGGCAGCACAGCACAGCTGACATTGTTGGCAAGGGTGCAGGTGAACCAGCCCTGAGTGCGTGAGAACAGAAGAGCTGGCCCTGCCGTGAACCAGCCCTGAGTGCGTGAGAACAGAAGAGCTGGCCCTGCCACCCCATCTGCCCTGTGTTGGCATGGGTCAGGGAAAGATGCCCCCCAAACCCCTTCCCACCTGTAGCAGATAAGAAAGCTGGGCCCTGCTCCTCACCAGCGGCAGCACGCAGGGGAGCAGGCTCTGTTTCTCACCTGGACAAAACAGTAGAGTTGGCCCTGGTGAAGTGTGGCTTAGCTGGAGCTGAGGGCATGAGCGCAGCGGGACTGGACCAACTCCTTGATGTCTGTCTTTAACAAAAACAAACACCCCTTCGTGATGGAAGCATTGGGGAGATTAGAGGCACAAAGAGCACACCTAAACATAATAAAGGTAATTTAGAGTAAGTCTATAGCCAACATCAAATGAAACGGGGAGAAACTTAAAGCAAGTCCACTAAAATTAGGAACAAGATGAGGTTGTTTGCTCTCTCCATATCTCTTCAATACAGTACTAGAATTTTTAGCAAGAGTAATAAGACAACTGAAGGAGATCGAGAGGATACAAATAGGAAGGGAATCAATCAAGGTATCATTATTTGCAGGTGATACAATACATAAGTGACCCTAAACATTTTACTAGAGGATCCCCAAAATTGATAAGCACTTTCAGGAAAGTGGCTGAATACAAGATTAATTCAAAAAACTCTGTAGTCCTCCTATATACAAATGACAAATGGACTGAGGAAGAAATCAGACAAACAACACCCTTCACAGTAGCCACAAATAATATAAAATAACTTGGGGCAACTCCAACAAAACAAGTGAAAGACTTGTATGACAAAACTTCAATTTTTTAAAGAAAGAAATTGAAGAATATATCAAAAGATTGAAAGATCCCCCATGCTCATGGATTGGTAGGGTTAACATAATAAAAATGTCCATACTACCAAAAGCAAAAAATAAGATAGCTAAAACAAACAGTCCTGAATAATAAAAGAATAATAATAATAAAAGAATCGCTGGAGGTATCACCAGATTTCAAGTGGTACTTCAGTGTTACAGTACTAAAAACCTCACTGTACTGGCATAAAAAATGACACATTTTCCAGTGGAATTGAATTGAAGACCCAGACATAAGTTCACATATCTGTACACACTTGATTTTTTATTTTTTTTTAAAAAGCCAAAAATACACAGTGGGGGGAAAAGACAGCATCTTTAACAAATAGTACTGGTCAAACTGAATGTCTTCCTGTAGAAAATCCAAATAGATCCAAACTGCAAGTCTAAGTGGATCAAAGATTTTACATTAACATAAAGTCAGACACACTGATTCTGACAGAAGAGAAAGTGGGAAATAGCCATGGATGCATTGGCACAGGAGGCAAGTTTCTGAACATGACAGGCACTTAAACCAAAAATTAATATGGCTTCATGAAAATGAAAAGATTCTGTAAAGAACTCAAGAAACAAGATGTTAAAAATAAGTAACCCAGTTTAAAATGGAGTACAACTCTAAACAGAAGATGCTCAATAGAGAGATCTCAAATGGTTGAGAAACATTTAAAAGAAATATTCAATATCCTTAGCCATCAGGGAAAGGCAAATGAAAACTTTAAGATTCTAATTTATACCTGTCAGAATGGCTAAGATCAATAACAGAAGGGACCAGCTCATGCTAGTGAGGATGAGCAAGGGGAGTACAGCTCCATTGCTGGTGGGAGTACCATTATTAAATCAATATAGCAGATCCTTAGGAAATGAGGAACTGATTTACCTCCAGACCCAGCTATACCACTCTTGGATATATAGGAAAATGTGTTCCATTCTTCTACAAGGACACTTGCTCAACTATATTCATTGTGGCTTACTTCATAATATCCTGAAGCTGGAAACCACCTAGATGTACCTCAACTGAAAAATAGATAAAGAAACTGTGATACTTTTACACAATGGAGTATTACTAAGCAATTTTAAAGATAATATCACAAAATTTGCAGGCACATAAATGAAATGAGAAAATAAATTATCTCAAGTTATGTGATTCAGATTAGGAAAGACAAATATGGTATGTATCCACTTATAAGTGGATATTAGTCATTAAGTAAATGATAATCAAGCTACAATCCACAGAAGACCCGGAGAGGTTAGGTAAAGAGGAGGGCTACAGGAGGGGAGCATGAATCTCCCTGGGAAGGGGAAATAGAAGATTCTGAGGGTTGACTGTGGTATATGGGGATTAGATTGGGAGGAATCAGGTAGGAGAGAGAAGAACAGAGAGTAGGGGAAGAGACAGCTGGGATTCGGAGGTATTTGGGGGTGGTGTGGAAACCTAGTTGAGTGGAAACTTCCTGGGCTCTATGAGGTGATCCTAGTGAGGACTCCTAATAACGGAAGATAAGGTATCTGAACTTGTTATCTTTTGTTGACAGGCAAGGCTTCCAGCGGTGAGATTGGGTTATATTCAGTGGCGTTGTTGGCTGAAAGGTCCTCTGGAGATCATTAAACAACGCAGGCTGATGACAGGACAGAAGATTGCCCTCTGAAAACTGACAGACGGCAACTTCCTTCGCTGAGGGCAATGTCCACTCAGCTCATTGAATGGAGAGAGGTCAAGCGGGTGTGAGCTTGGAGTCTTCACCATTACATTCTAGTCTCTTTGGCAGAGAAGATACTCTGCAGGGTATAGAAGAAGAAGCCTAGACACAAATCCAGCCATAAAACCCTCCACCTACAACCAGGTCTGTCTTCAAGATGTGTGGGGGAAATGGTGGCACAGAATATGTGGGAGCGGCCAACCGATGTTTGGGTTCCAGTAAGAGGAAACCCATGCCCTATACTGCCTGGATAGCCAAGTACCGGAGGTTGGATTGGCATAGGGTAGAACCAAAGAGGACTTGCATAATTATTATTAATTTTATTATAAAATAAATTTAAAAATCAATGAAATAACTCCTAATGCTATTCTGCTGCACTCATAAATCATGAGCCTTATCCAGTCACCATCAGATAGGCTTCCTCTGTCAGGCAATGGGAGTGGGTGTAGAGACTCACAGCCAGACAGTATGTGGAAAGGGAGTCTAAATTGGAGATCTCCATCAGGTCCTTCCTCTTGGAGCTCAGGGATCCCCATGGGAGAGGAGAAAGAAAGACAGTGGGAGTCAGAGGGTATGGGGAACACCAGCAGAACATGGCCCACTGAATCATCTAAGCAGGGCTCACATGTCTCACAAAGACTGAAGCAGAAAGCATGGGGCCTGCATGGGTCTACACCAGGTCTTCTCCATATACGTTATGGCTGTTAGCATGGTTCTTGTGGGACTCCTAATGGTAGGAGAGGGCATATCTCTGACTCCTTTGCCTGCTCTTGAAACTCTTTTTCTCTTGTTCACCCTCAATATGAGGTTTTTCCACCATGTCTTATTTTATCTTGTTTTTTCCTGTCTGACTGCCATCTCTTGGAGACCTGCTATTTTCTGAAGAGGAAATGAAGGAGGAGAGGGTCTGGGGGAGAGAGAGGAGATGGGGGACCTAGAAGGAGTGTCTCCTAGTCCCACCTATCTTGCTTTCCTATTGGCCAATAGTGCTTTATTCATTAACCAATACGAGAAACATATTTACAGAATGACATCTCCCATCACTTATATGTGGATTTTATCTGTTAAGTCAATGATAACCAAGATATAATCTATAGGACTGCAGAACTTAGGTATAGAGTAAGCAATTAAGGATAGGTGGTACAAATAGATATCCCTAGAAAATGGAAACAGTTATAGATGGATGGGGTGGGGCAGGAAAGGGATGATCAAATGAAGAAGGAGAGGGGAAAATGGGACAAAAGACAGAACATGAGGAGAGACACATAACACTGATGACCATTTGAAACCTAAGTAGAAGCTTCCTAGAATATATAAATATATCTAAATGAAGCCACAGAACAGTAGGGGAGACAGAGCCCCAACTGTACATCTCTTGTTGCCAAATGAAGCTTCCAGTATGGCATTAGATTACATCTAATTGAGTTATTGGCCAAAGGTGTACTATGGGAGTTCCCAAACAATGCCTGTTGCCAAGTCTATATAGCTCTCCACAAAATCACAGCCAGGACCTGTTGCAGAAAACAACACCTACACAGCTCACTGAACATTGTAATGTTGAACTGGTGCCTATATAGAGTCTTTGCCCATACTTGCTAGCATCTTTGGTTCAAGAAGTTGCTCTGCACACTACCAAAAGGAAAAGGTAAATACTAACCCACATACAAACCTTTTGGTAGTGTCTTGTCTTGCCTACATGATATGCTAGTGAAATAGTGGCACAAAGCTTGTAGGCTCCCCGGTAAGAGAAATACATAGATCAGCAGAAATGGGTTAATACTTAAGACAGAGCTAGCCGATAAGAAACTAGTACCGGGCCAACAGAATTGAAGCCAAGATGGATAGTCTGGAGAAGACTCTTAGCGGTGGATCACTCTGCTCGTGAGTCGATGAAGAATGCAGCTAGCTGCGAGAATTAGGGCTGAGTATTCCAAAGTTTCTCACCCTCTGCATATTGTCTAGCAGTGACTCTTCTCTATTTGTTCCCTTTGGCTTCAGGAAGAAGCTTTTTCTGGTGATGACCGAATAAGGCACTCATCTATGACTATAGCACAATGTCATTAGGAGTCATTTTATTGCTACTCTTTGTTAGTGGAATAGTTACCGTAATTCCCTGGGCTATTTAGTCTCAGGTTCATGGCCACCCAAGCACTGTCAGGTATGTGTTCCATCTCTTGAAGTGGGCCTTAATTAAGGACACTGTCTTTTAAGAAAACAGCAGCTTACACATTGAAAAATGTCATCAAATATACATATGGTATGAAGTTTGAATCAGGGAAAGAATAGAGGAGAGCAAGAAAAGAGATACCATCATAGAGGAAACCATTATAGGTTTTAAGAGAAATCTGGCACTGGGGAAATGTCCAGAGTTATACAACTAACAATCTAAGCCATACTGGAGAGGCTACCTTAAACTCCCTTCCCTGATGAGATAATGAGGTTGATGACTACTATTATGCCATCCTAGAGCCTTCATCCAGTAGCTGATGGAAGCAGAAGCAGACCCACAGCTAAACACTGAGCTGAAGTCCAGAAATCCAGTTGTAGAGAGAGAGGAAGGATGAACAAAGGGGTCAAGGCCAGGCTGAATAGACCCACAGAAACTGATGACCTGAATAAGGGGGAGCTCATGTACCCCAGTCTGATAGCTGGGAAACCAGCATAGGACCAACCCAGACCCCCTGAGCATGTTAGTTAGGAAGACTGGGCAGTCTATGGGGCCTCTGGTAGTGGATCAATATTTATCCCTAATGTATGAAGGGACTTTGGGAGCCCATTCCATATAGAGGGATACTCCCTCAGCTTAGACACATGGGGAGGGCATGGGCGGGCCCTGCTCCAAATGATATGGCAGACTTTGAAGACTCCACATGGAAGGCCTCATCCTACCTAGGGAGCAGAAAGGAGATGGGATAGGGGTTGGTAGGGGGAACAGGGGAGGATGGGAAGGGTGCAAGAACTGGGATTGGTATGTCAAGCTTGTTTCAAATTTAAATTTAAATAAATATACATACATGTTTATATATACATATATGTGAGTATATATACATACGTATGTGTGTGTGTGTGTGTTTATATTTCAGTGAAAGCAAGGCAGAAGGCAGTACTTAGTATCTAAGAACTATCCTCCTGAGCTCTAATAATTAAATGATGGAAAGCTGAACTTTGCAGTAGAGAAACCTTGGAACTGAATTTATCATCACTGCTGATGAAGACTCTAACACTGGACATTACAGTGTGTTGCAATAAATAGTTCAGTATAAGATATTACCTTGCCAAAACAACATTTCATAGGAATGTAGTAAAGCCCCTAAATCTAACTCGGAATTTGCAAGAGATACATAGAATGACAATTTAACTAACTAAGGCATGGGAAAATAAAAATCAGAGAATATGAGCCATTCTATAACAATGTCTACTGGTTATGCAAATCTTTTCAATAAAGTTTAATTTATTGGAGCAGAGCTCTTCTAAAGGCAAAATGGCACTAAAAATATAACCAACTGCTGTGCGTGATTGTAACAGCTATTGAGGTCATATGGGGAAACTTGAATGTGGATCACTAGCAGGTGTTGATGTGTCCTTAATTCTATTAGGGCTAATAATTTTACTGAGGCTACGTGATGTGCCCTCCTTGCTAGAAAACAACTACATACCATCAGGACAGCACCATGATCACTTGCAAGTGAATCTTCCAGAAAGGGAGAGAAAAATCACAGGCAATAAAATGTTTGGGCTAGTTGTTTGAGCTATGCATATGTTCTTGGGATGTTTATATGACCTTTTCTTAAGTTTTGTGACTGCTAGAAATTTTTTATAATAAAAAGCTGGTGAAGGGGAAAAAGTGTATTCTCACCATCAAATTGTTTAAATGAGTCACCAACTTTATTCATATTTACCTTACTAAACTAAGGAAGTGCTTCCATTCTGTGCAGAAGTGGTTAAGGGAATGCATGAAGGGCTAATGACAAAGGCAGAATGATACCGTGGGAAAAGACAAGCGTAGGATTTAAGGTATTCCCTCACTATGTTTATAGAACTCTACAATGCTGCAAGGTACATATTTATTTATTGGAGAAGAGCTTTCACACACAAAGACACATCTCTCACTCCAGGCCATTTTGACAGCTGAACTTACGAAGATATGTGTCATATATTGCAGGACTGAAACTACAGAGGAAGCAATAGGCACATTCCCATGGTTGATGTATCTGAATCAGGTACTAGACAGATGTCAAAAACATGGGAGGACCCATAAAACAAATTCACATGAAGCACAGCTATCTTCATTAGGATTTTTATTGCTATGATAAAATGTCATGACCATACACAACTTGGGGAGGAGGGGGCTTATTTTGCTTACACTTCCTCCTCCTCCTCTATCATTGAAGGAAATCTGAGTAGGAAACTGGAGGCAGGAGCTAATGCAATGGAGAGACCACTTACTGGTTTGTTCATCATGGTTTGCTCAGTCTTCATTCTTATAGCACCCAGGATCACCAACCTGTGAATTGACAACACTCAGAGTGGGGTTGGACCCTCCCACATTGTTCATCAAGAAAATGCAGTACAGACCAATTTGTTGGGGGGGGGGTTATTGTCCCAACTGAGGTTTCCTCCTACAAAATGACTCTAGCATGTGTCATGTTGACACAAAACTAGCCAGCACACGATCTCAATGCAGTATTTATTTAGGTCTAATTAGATCCTTTGGACCCTCAGCACAGCTGTACATCGTTGTTAAGAGCTGGTTTTTCTGAGTATGAGTACATTTCCTAGATGGGGCCCTGAATTGACATTTACTATCTCCAATGGCTCATTATTATCCCTTTCTAGTAGATTCCCCTTGCTTTCTTTGGCCTTTGTCAGGTTAAGGAGAACGTGTGATGAAGGAAGGGAAATGCCCAGGGAATGAAGGGAAGTACTTGAAGGGCCTGTGTGAGCTAGTAGACACCCTCACAAGCAACTACAGTTGGCTTGTGTATGACACAATGTATGTATACAAGATCCTGTATTTGACCTCTTAAGAGGATCTTAGGCTTACTAACAAACAGTACATAAAATGTGACTTTGGGTGAATCTCTGTACAAACTGCTCTTCCATGTTATCCAGGATAGTTTTATCATGTAGGTTTAGCTAGACACCCCAGAGATATTTTTCATGTGTTGTTATTGAGCATATTTATGGATTGATGACTGCAAACCCGTTGTCCCCATCAAAGAGAAGTTTGTGAAAGGGACAAAAACTACTGTTTGCTATGCATTTGCAGTTGGTAAAATTCCTTTTACATGTGTTATTTCATTACATATGGCATTTGTGAGAAGTCAGTAGTATGCTTGCCTCACAGATGTAGAACCAAAGGTTCAAGAAAGAGAAGCATTTCTGAAATACTCAAGGAGCAGACTGAACTATAATCCATGCCTCCATATATGAGCCTGCTAATTCCAGCCTTAAAATCCACATGAAACCATAACCAATGCCTACCCCAGTCTCAGAGTATGTTCTTCAACTTGGAGCCCTTAGCACATGCCTGAAAAAAATGAAGGAAGGCCCTCATGAGTTAAGGTCCAGTTTATTGGAAGTTATTTGAGGAAGCTGTCTTTGTAGCAGCCAGAGAAAGAAGGGTTCTGCAATCATGGAGTCTGGGCTACAATCCAAATCTATTCATGAGTGGTGCAACCCTTGGCTAGTTGTATAACCACATGAGCTTCCTTGTGAATCCTCTGGACTATAGAGTATTGAATAAAAATAAGGCAGGGAAGTTAGGTAATGACAACTGGCACTTTATCAGTGTGTGCTCATCATAAGGCTTCGTGACATTTTTCTGATTCCTTGGTAGCCCCAAATATCTAAGCACCCACCTGGGAGCAATCATTCTTATGTCCATCACCAGCTACATTAGGAGTTGTGTGTATTTTTTAAACTTACAACCAAAATTGAATGCTTTCTGTAGTCTGAAAATGCAGTTCAGTGGATATTTATATGATGTCTCCTGTCTTTAAGAAACACATGGTTTATTCTCCAAGTAGTTCTGAACATAATAAGTTGCTGAAGTAGGAAGATAAATTTATAGTAAGATCACTTGGATTCATTTCTAGAGACCTATACTTTGAGAATCAGCAATCTGAGAAGACCACTCCAGCCTCAACCCTCGCTTGTTCTCCCTATCTTGTTTGGTCCAACACATCTTCTCTGTCATACCTGAAACTGTTTTTACTAACATCTCAGATATGAGTTTCTTTCCTCACTGAATGTAGTACCTGTTATTTGAGATTGTGCTTGACCCAGAAAGGACTATATATGCTTAGAGAAGATGGTGGATTTTCTTATTGAACTCTTTCCTAAGTAGACACTGGCAATCAACATTAACTCTAAATTCAAGGTAAGTGCAAATACCAAGGATAATCTCTCAGAATATCCATAAATCAAGGTAGGTTAATGGAAATGGCCTGCTCTGTCTTGAAAAATCTTCTAGATAAACTAAAAGCCAATCCTGTAAGAAGCACTCTCCCTCTCACTTAGGTCTAGGGCCAGGCCATTTGCTAAGGTGACACCTTGTAGCACTCACCATGCTGCAGCCTTGTGTTTACCTCCCTCCCAGGTCTCAGAGCTCCACAGGCTTCCTTTATGGTGTAGACTGTAACTCAGCATCTTTAAAACACGTTATTTCAACATGACTTCCCTTTTCTTATTCCTCCCCTTCTGAAGTGGAAATATTTACAGTGATGATTTGGGAGCACAGTTCTTCTATTTCTATCTCCTCTCACTGGAAATTCATGGCAGGACAGGGCTAACAGCAAGGTGACACCCCTTATGTTGTTTGACATCCCCAGTAGGACATCTCCAAATGAATTCTTGACTGGTTTAAAAAGAAAAGTCTTGAAAGACTATTCTTTTTCAGACTCAGTTTTTGTCTTTTGCAGAGAATGGAAAAGTATGTGCTATCACTTGGATTTTAGGACTCAGACCCTGAAGTCCTGATGTGGAGCCAACCTCTGCCTCCCTTATTACTAACTGTGGTTTAATTAGCCTTACTTTCTTCAGTAAGATGGGCATCTCTTATGAAACTTCAATGACTTCCTGCCTACTGGGCACTGAGGATTTGCACAGGGATAGCATTGTGTTCATCATTACAGTGGGTATTCTGTTGAGGTGTTCTGGTGTAAGTATAGGTTTTATATGCTCTATATCTAATGGTTCCATGAGATTATGGTGTAGGATTATTAAAGTATGATGGAAGAAAACTATCAAAAATCAGGATAATGGGAAAATATAAAATCATTTAACTTTTTTTTTTTTAAAGCTGGCTGTTCCAAGCACAGCCTATTCTAGTTGTAAAGACCTGGAGAACAGAAGGGAGACTTATGTTCGTGATTAGCTAGCTAGATGACCCCCCCCCCATGAAACTATGTGGTATTTGCTGTTTCAGTATAAAATATCAGTACCTGGCTCATCTCTCTCAAAAATTACTGTAGGGAGCAGGCATAAAGACAATGGAGGCTTTATTTGTAGTACAATATTTTTCCTATAGTCTTACTTTGTTTGTCCTTTTTAAAATTTATTTATTTTTAATGTATTTTTAATCCATTTCCTATTTATTTATTTATTTATTTCCCAGATGACACAATGCAGTGTCATCTGGGAAAAAATGGCCTGCAGGCAAGTTTGAGAGGGATTTATTTTCTTGATTAATGAGTGGTGTGGGAGGGCCCAGCCCACTGTGGGTGGTGCCAGCCCTGGGCAGGTGGTCATGGATTGTATAAGAAAGCAGGTTAAGCAAGCTATGGGGAGAAACCCAGGAAGCAGCTCTCTTCCATGGTCTCCACTTCAGTTTCTGCCTCAAGTTCCTGCCTTTAATTCCTGTCTTGACTTCCCTCCATGAGGAACTGAAAGCTGTAAGGTAAATTAAACTCTTTCTGCACAAAAGTACAAAGGTCATGGTCTTCGTCACAGCAATAGAAAGCGAACTAGGACACTACAGTAGAAAAAATGACTGGACCAGGTGTCCAAAGTCTTAGTTTACTTATGTAAGGCTGAGTGAGTCACAAAAGGATTCATGAGTGGGGACAAAGGATAACTCCAAAGTTATTCTTACCACCTATGGCCTACCTATCAACCAGATTAGCTGAAAAAGAAAATCCTACAAAGTAACATGTTTCTTGTTAACACTAAATGTTCTCAGAGTCATCGTTTATACAATTTACAACTCAGCAGTTGTGACAGCTTCTGCTAAGGCACATAAGTTGAAACCAATGTCTCAAATATAAAACCCTTGTACTCAGTGATGTGTGCACTGCAGTTGTTGTATGGAAACAGACTTTTCTTTCAGCTGCTTTTCTCCTTAGGAGGTCAGCACTTTCTTCAATCAGTCATCATGAATGCACTGGCAGACACAGCCGTGTTTTTTGGAAAATTTCTATATTACTTTTTAGAATCTGTAGTCTTCAAGATCATTCCTAAAAGGAAAAAGGATGTTTCTGGAGAGATCGTACTTATAACAGGAGCTGGAAGTGGACTTGGAAGGCTTCTGGCCATGCATTTCGCCAGCCATGGGGCCATTTTAGTTCTCTGGGATATTAATCAAGAAGGCAACATGGAAACATGTAGATTGGCCAAAGAGAAAGGAGATGTGAAAGTCTTTGCCTACAAGTGTGACTGCAGCAACAGGAAAGAGGTGTACAGGGTCGCCGACCAGGTGAGCTTATTGCTGTCTTTTGCTTTGGTTCTGAGAAAATTGCCTCTAGCCTGCCTTTTGCTAATACCGGAGGGAGTGATTTGTTATAGGTTCTCCCAAAGAGTGTTGTGTCCTTTCAGTTTAATTCTCTTGGTCTTAAACATGACTTCATGGCCTCCAAAAAGCAGCAAGCATAGCCCAAAACGTAGTAGGGTTTGGTCCCGCTTCAGAGCAGAGTACTATCCGATTCACTTGCTTAGTAACTCACCCACTTCAGAGCCCATCCTACCTGTCAACTTTGCTTAGTGAATCACACAACATCCTTGGTTGCTAGACACTTTGTCAAACCCCAGCTCTTCTGCTTTAGTTGTGCAACTTTTACCAAGCTACTTAGCTTTCTACACCCTTGTTTCCACACCCGTGAAATGAAACACTAGTGGTTGGCAAGATCATATGCAGCTTTAACTTCCTATTGCTTCGTGACTTTCATGACACTGAAATCCCATCCCATCTTATGGCAAGTCTATTGACATATTATGATTGTTGAGCATAGTATATGGAGTAAGAGGGGGTAAGCACTCAGTGTACAAAGTTCTTCTCACAGATTACCTACCGGTATTGTCTAACTTCAGGTGGGGTGTTCCACTTTACCCAAGTCCCCTTTGGCAGACACAGAGTGAACAGCACACAGGGAACCACCAATGGAAATAGCAATGTGGCAGGGATCAAGAAGAAGGGAAACTGAGGGCAGACATCTTTATTATTTCCACAGGAAAGAGCAGGCACATTTAGTAACTGGATAATCGCCATCATTTCAAAGGGCTATGTGTCGTAAGGACATCTTGGTATTCTAGTCGATGACTAGACCATGGCTACTAGACCATGGGAATCCTATTAAGGGAAACAGTTGGTCTTATAAGACTTTCTCAAAAGGGGTAATGTACTGGCTCTAGCCACAGTCACAAAGCTGGTTGAAGATTACAATTTTAAGCGATTTGTGCACCTAATAACTCAGTTAATCCCCGCACCTCAACCTTTGGAAATGTATGTTGTTACCACCATTCCTGTTAAAAAAAAAAAGATGTTAAAGCCAAAGAGCACTGAACATACAACTCACCCAAGATCACCAGGTAGAACCTGGCAAGAGATAGAATCATAGCTGGAAGCCACAAGGCACATATCGTTTGATCACAGAATCTCCAAGAGATTTCTTTGCAATCCAATTTCTATTTGCAGAATTCATTTTTTGATTTATTAAATATTAATTATTGAGTTCTCACACAGTGATATTTTCCAAACCTCTCAATACTTCTTTGCTTTCTTCTTCCTCTTTCTTTGGGGACCCACAGGATTTGTGTGTTTGTAACTCACTGGTAGATACCAACAACCTGGGCATCATAGTTCCCTGCATCCATTTTGGTACAGAACATGGGAAATCAAGATTTGTCCTCATTTTACAAAAAAGGAAATGAACTTGGTAGGAAGAGCTCCCTGCAGAATGCATTTGGAGTGAACTTAATGTAATCTGTTTTTTTCAGGGGCTCATGTCTCAGAACCAGGCACTATCCAGCTCAGGGTGGCTGGGAGGTCTTTGCTTCTGTCTCTGATTGTATGTAAACTTCACAATGAAACAGGAACTATCCTTTGGATACTTTGCCAGTGGTGAAATGGAGGGAGGGAGAACTGAAGGAAATTTACAGACCTTAAGTGATCCTAGAAGCCCTGTTACTTTATCACATGAGCGTTGTCATCGAACTGTAAATAAACAATGAGAACATCTCCCAACCTTCCTCTATGCTAAAAAGCACCATCGTCTGCTACACCACCACCCCAACCCCCCTACAAAGGATTCTGTTCTGGTTAAAATTTCCTTGTGTCCAGTAGGAAAACACCCTAAAAATTTGACAATATTTGCCATTGGAATATATCTGAAATGTCCCTTCTTTGACACTCTCTTACATGTAAGCTTCTTCTAAGTTTACAACTCTATCTTGGTTTTGGCTTAATTGTAGGCAGTTATTAAGTACTGGGAAGCCCAATGCTTTATCTGTAAGATGTTAACAAATGCAAGATATCAGCCTCAGCCTTGAAATGAGCTCACACTCAGCAGGCAGCGTTCCAAAGGGCACAGTAATTAGCTTTCCACAGGCAGAGGAAGCAAGAATTTTCAATCCCAGCATGCAAAGTTAACAAATACAGTCAAACACTACACACATGCTCATAATTGCTGCATCGAGAAGGTTGAGGCAGGAAGATTGTGAGTTCTGGGCGAAATGAGGCTATAATCTTGGTCATGAAGAAGAGTGAATTTATGTAAAAGCAGGTATCATATGTGCCTTCAGCTTGCATGTGAATCAAGGTTCTCTCAGCAGTGAGTCTTTTGGAAGGTTCTTAATTTCCCATAGCCTATTTTCTCACCCATGAGCTAAAATAGTGCCTTCATAAATGTCTTCTCAAACATTAAATCCCATAATCTAGACATTTCTCCTCTTGTTGCAGTGTCCCTCAGAGGGGGGACTTACTCTTGGAGTGACCTGAGTGACCATTCATTCCCTAAGATGTTACAGATTTTACACAAAAGATTTCACCTCCTTCTCCCCATTTTTGACCAGGCATCCCTCCCTGGTCTAGGACTGAGCCCTTATTTACATTCATTGTCCCACTAAACAAGCAAGATGTCCATAGTCTCTCACAGACTAAGTCCTACCTTTCTCCACCACCCAGTCATCATCCCATCACCAAATCACCATCATTAAAGCTCCCTTTAATAACCCACCTCTCTTTACCTATATCAACAATGTTTCCAAAGCCTCCAACTGGTAGGTTTAACTTATAGCATGAACCAAGAATTAGAAGAGTCAGAGTAGACAATGCTTCTTGTCTGGAGGAAGGAAAGAGTAGCTGTATCTGCCAAAAGATTTGATTCAGGATATAGTCATTACTTAAACTGTTTCAGCTTTGTTACTGTGACTTACACAGTTATACTCTGACTCAACATGGTAGGAAAGAGAAAGTTTGCTTAGTGTTTCCTGGAACATGCTATGTTCCCAACAGGACTCATGCGTTTACTGGGTTATGTAAGCAAGTGAAGTGGGTTATGTGGGAGGGAAGAGATGAGAGCTTGTAACAGCACCAGTAGAAGATAGCATTTAGATTACAGGCCATTTCTGTGGGGCTGCAATCAGAACCAGCCAAGCAGCCCTGGGTCCATACCCCAGTCAGGAAGTGTGGATGAGTGAAAGGCTAGCTAAGAGAATTAAGAGAGAGAAACACAGGATAGTTGTCAGGAGAGCAGATTCAGTCCATACTGATGCCCTGTTTATTTCATACCTCCAAACTTAAGTAATCAACCAAAGGAGGGGTTAACCGCAGAGAACTCCTATTACCATGTATAAAGGGCAAATAGCAATTACTTCTCCTAATCCCAAAGGCACTCCATAACTGCATGTACTCTCTGCCTTCAGGATGAGTGTGAAGCTGTCTGGGCCCAAGCCTATTGTTATTTAGAGAAGAGCCATTCACCACCAAGGCCCAGGCAGCCTGTAGCCAGTAGCCAGTGAACTAAATGTCTCTAGGACAATAAAAATGCTCTGAGCTCTCTGAACATGTGGCAATAAGGAATGCATTCCATAGATGGTCCTGACAATCACTGAAGTCTCTGGGCATTGGATCAAACACATCATTGTATGCAGTGTCTTCATTCCAAGTACTGACTTGGTCTAGTCAAACAGGAGTCAAGGAAATGATGCTGAAAGAATTAATCATCAGGTATCCACAGACTGACAGTAAGCCCTGGCTACGAGAAGGAAAATGCTCAGAGATACACAGGCAGAGAGTCCTCACACTCCATCGTCACTAAAGACCAGCGGGGGGGGGGGGGGGGAACGGAGCAAGGAGATGAAGCAAGTGGGAAACGGGCTGCACTGGGCCTGTGGGCCACCAGCCCAATACCCGGGAAACAACCGTGAGAGGATCCCAGGAACGGGCCCGCTCTGGATGACAGAGCAAGAACAACATCCATCTAAGCAACGAAGGGAAGCATCACAGGAAAAAGAGGGCTGGCAAAGCAGCTTGGGAGTAGACCCAGGGTTCAATCCTCAGTATCAAAGAATAAAGAAAGAAAGAGAGATAGAGGGAGGGAGAAGAAGAGAGATAGAGACACACAGAGAGAGAGGATTACTGCCCTATATAGCAGGCCATCTTCTGGAGGAAATCATATTAGCGTAATTGATCATAGGATTACTTTTAAATTGCTGATTCTTTAACATTTATTTTTAATAAATATTTTTCTTATTTTACATAGCGATCCCTGTTCCTTCTCCCTCCCACCCTCCCATGCCCCCAGCAGACCCCCATCTCATCCCACATCCACTCCCCAGGGAGGGTGAGGCCTTAAATGAGCGATCGTCAGAGCGATCGTCAAAGTCTGTCAAATAATTTGGGGTAGGGCCTAGTCCCTCCCGCATGTCTCTAGGCTAAGGGAGTATCCCTCCATGGGGAATGGGCTTCTGATGTCCGTTCCTGCCTGAGGGATACATCCTGCTTCATTGCCAGAGGCACCATAGACTTCCCAGGACTTCTAACTGAGACCTGCATTCAGGGGGTCTGGGTGGGTCTCATGCTGGCTTCCCAGGTATCATTATGGGGTCCATTAGCTCCCCCTTGTTCAGGTCAGCTGTTTCTGTGGGTTTCTCCAGTCTGGTCTTGACCCCTTTGCTCATCACTTCTCCCTCTTTGCAACTGGATTCCAAGCATTTGGCTCAGTGGCTGTCTGCTTCTGCTTCCATTAGCTACTGGATGAGGGCACTAGGATGGCATATAAGGTAGTCATCAATCTCATTATCTCATTATCGAGGAAGAGCATTTAAGGTAGCCTCTCCACTATTACTTAGATTGTTAGTTGGGGTCATCCTTGTAGGTCTCTGGACATTTCTCTAGTGAGAGATTTCTCTTTAAACCTATAATGGCTCCCTCTATTATTATATCTCTTTTCTAGTTCTTTCTATTCTTCCCCCAACTCAATTTTCCTGCTCCTCATTTTCTCCTCTCCCCTCCTCTTCTCCCCTTCTCTTTCTCCTAATTTCTTTTTCTCCTCCCCTGCCTGCTCCCTATTTGCTCAGGAGATCTTGTACCTTCTCCCTTCTATAAGGGACCATATATGCCTCCCTTAGGGTCCTCCTTGTTTCCTAGCTTCTCTGGCAGTATGGATTGCAAGCTAGTGATTATTTGTTCTATATCTAAAATCCATATATGAGTGAGTGCATACCATTTTTGTCTTTTTATGATTGCCATACCTCACTCAAGAGTGGTTTCTTCTCATTCCATCCATTTGCCTGAGAATTTCAAGATTCCATGTTTTTTCCCCTGCTAAATAGTACTCCATTTTGTAAATGTACCACATTTTCTTTATATATTCTTCAGTCCAGGGATATCTAGGTTGCGTCCAGGTTCTGGCTATTGCAAATAATGCTGCTATGAACATAGTTGAACAGATGTCTTTGTTGCACAAAAGTGCACCTTTTGGGTATATGCCTAAAAGTGGAATTGCTGAATCTTCTTGGAAACTGATTGTCATTTTCTTGAGGAACCACCATACTGATTTTCAAAGTGGCTATAGGAGTTTGCACTCCCACTATCAGTGGAGGAGTGTTCCCTTTCTCCACATCCTCTCCAGCATAAACTATCATTGATATTTTTTTTTTATTTTAGCCATTCTGACAAGAGTAAGATGGTATCTCAGAGGTGTTTTGATTTGCAACTAGACCTATAACCCCTAATGAATTAGAAGCAGTCATCAAAAGTCTCCCAACCAGAAAAAGCTAAGGGCCAGATGGCTTCAGTACAGAATTCTACCAGAAATTCAAAGAAGAGCTAATACCAATACTCTTCAAATTGTTTCACACAATAGAAGCAGACGAGTCATTGCTAAACTCTTTTTATGATGCTACAATTACCTTAGTACTCAAGCCACACAAAGACACACTAAGAAAGAAAACTACAGACCAATATCCCTCATGAACACTGATGCAAAAGTACTCAACAAAATACTGGCAAATCAAATCCAAAAACACATCAAAAAAATCATCCACCATGACCAAGTAGTCTTCATCCTAGGGATGCAGGGATGGTTCAACATATGAAAATCTATCAATGTAATCTACCATATAAGCAAACTGAAAAAGAAAAACCATATGCTCATCTCATTAGATGCTGAAAAAAAACCTTTGGCAAAATCCAACACCCCTTTATGATAAATGTCTTGGAGAGATCAGGGATAACAGGAACATACCCAAATACAATAAAAGAAATATACAACAAAGCAACAACCAACATCAAATTGAATGGAGAGAAACTCAATGTGATTCTCTAAAATCAGGGACAAGACAAGGTTGTCCACTCTCTCCATATCTCTTCAATATTGCACTTGAAGTTCTAGCTAGAGCAATAAGACAACAAAAGGAGATCAATGGGATACAAATTGGAAAAGAAGAAGTCAAACTTCCACTATTTGCATATGATATGATAGCTTACATAAGTGACCCAAAACACTCTATCAGGGAACTCCTGCAGCTGATAAACACACCTTCAGCAAGGCGACAAGATATAAGATTAACTCAAAAAAAAATCAGTAACCCTACTATATACAGACCATACAGGGACTGGGAAAGAATTCAGAGAAACACCACCCTTCACAATAGACACAAACAACATAAAATATCTTGGGGCTAACACTAACCAAACAAGCGAAAGACCTGTATAGTAAGAACTTTTGGTCTCTCAAGAAAGAAATTAAAGAAGATACCAGAAAATGGAAATATCTCCCTTGCTCTTGGATAGGTAGAATAACCATAGTAAAAATCATAATCTTGCCAAAGGCAATCTAAAGATTCAATATAATCCCCATCAAAATCCCAGCTCAATTCTTCATAGATCTTGAAAGAACAATATTCAACTTCATATGAAAAACAAAAGACCCAGGATAGCCAAAACAACCCTGTACAATAAAGGAACTTCAGGAGGTATCACCATCCCTAACTTCAAGCTCTACTATAGAGCTATAGTCCTGAAAACAGCTTGGTATTGGCACAAAAATAGACAGGAAAACCAATGGAATGGAATTGAAAACCCTGATATTAATCCACATGCCTGTGAACACCTGATTTTTGACACAGCAGCTAAAAATATACAATGGAAAAAAGAAAGCAACTTTAACAAATGATGCTGGTACAACAGGGTGATGGTGTGTAGAAGACTACAGATAGAGCCATATCTATCACCATGTACAAAACTTAAATCCAAATGGACCAAAGACCTCAACGTAAATCCAACCACACTAAGTCTCTTAGATGAGAAAGTGGGAGGTACCCTTGAACAAACTGGTACAGGAGACCACTTCCTTAACATAACACCAGTAGCACAGACACTGAGATCAATAATTAATAAATGGGACCTCCTGAAACTGAGAAGCTTTTGTAAGGACACAGTCCACAAGACAAAATGGCAGCCCACAGAATGGGAAAAGATCTTCAGCAAACCTATATCTGACAGAGGGCTAATTTCCAAAATATACAAAGAACTCAAGAAGCTAGTCACCAAAACACCAAATAACCCAATTTAAAAAATGGGGTACAGAACTAAATAGAGAAATCTCAATGGAGGAATCTAAAATGGCTGAAAGACACTTAAGAAAGTGTTCAACATCCTTAGCCATCAGGGAAATCCATATCAAAACAAGGCTGAATTTCCTTATGAGAAACAATAGCAATAAATAGTTTTAACAAAATTGTAGTCAAGTATGATTGAATGATGGAGCTGTGTTCTGAAGGACACATTACTAAGTGATTTCATAGTAGTGGGTACATTTTAGTCTTCTTAACCAAGCAAATATGGCTACAGCGTCACCAGAAAATTTAATCTTAGGACTGCCTTTATCTGTCATTGATTGACACAGTGTGCATTCTACAAAGTGCATTGAGCAAAATGAGGGAAAATATGACATAGGAAAGTTAATGTCAAAAGTTCAGTACTTCAATCGATGTCAATTCTCTCTCATTTCTGGCCAGGTTAAAGAAGAAGTTGGTGACGTCACCATTCTCATTAATAATGCAGGTGTTGTTACAGGGAAGCCTTTCCTTGATATTCCAGATCACATGGTGGAAAGATCATTTCTTGTCAATGCCCTCTCTCATTTCTGGGTAAGTCTCTCTCTCTCATTTCTAGTAGTGTGTATAAAAATCCCAAGCAATGTTCAGTCATTTGTCTATAAATATAGCATCTGGTGGTTTCCTATTGACATCTGGTGTAAGTCCCATCCTCACCAGGCTCTTCTCTACCTAACAGGTATTAGTTTTTACTGGTTGCCTAACTCCAAATTCTTAGGGACATCTCTAAGTGTCTTTGGCTATAAAAGTGTTCTCTGTCTGCATCCTCATATGGTACCACTTGAAACTTGATTGGTGGGGATGAAGAGCTAAGTATCCCTCACTGATTCCATATTCTAGCCCTTTACTGTCTGTCAATATCTACAGAGTCAATTAAGCACTAACTGAAAATATTTAAAACAGGATGTTGTATCTGGCATGAACATGTATAAATACTTTCTCGCTATTATTACCTAAATAGTAGAGTATAAAAATAATATATAGATAACATTTATATTGAATTGTGCATTATAAATAACAGACGTTTAAATTTTCAAAAGGATAATTATACATAAATACTATACCATTCAAGGGTCCTTGAATTTTAGCATGGAGTCTAGTAACCAATATTCCTCAAGACCTGGTCAGACTCTACTCCTCCATGATCACTAGTTTGAGTTCAGTTTTAAGCAGTATAACTAAAAAACACTATTTTTATCTTTCAGTGTGACTTCAGCAATTAATCTTTTTGTCCATTAAAAGATAAGGTATATGCAACATTGAATTCACTGTCTCAATTAAAAGTTCCTTTAAAAAGTGAAAACTGTGCTTGATGACTCAATATTTATATTTACCTGTTCTGTGGTATCCAGCAGAGAAGACTGCTCAGACATGGGTTTCAACTAATACAAAGTCTATTGACTGGCCGCAACTACACTGGGTGTTCAGAATCCTGATGTAGCACCAAGCCTTTCTCAGAATGAGCTTTCAAGAACAAAAAAAAAAGTGTTCTGGGTTGACATGTTAACAATAACAATTAGCCAGATGTGTAACTACAGAAGCCCAAACGCAAGCTTAGTATGTTTAGAGATTTTCCCAGAACTCTGTGGACTTTGATGGATCAGGTCTTTTCATTTTGGCAGAGTGGAATTTCTATGAGACAGTCAGGTGTGCTAAAGTCTGGGAGCCTACTAAGGTCTGAGGTCTAGTCATAGTATGAATTTTTACTTCTTTTAAAATACTACGGTTGAGATTCTTATCTAATTACCCAACTAATATAACTTCTAAATCTTCAAGTCATTAAAGTTGACAGTTTGCATCCTGGTGATGCTAAAAGGTTGTCAAAAGAGGTTAAGCTTAACACTTGTACAAGATAATCCACATACTTAAGTCCAAACAATTCATAATGTTATCAGAAGTGCAACATGACCAACTTTGTTTTTAGTAGTAATCACTTTTTGTGTGAATGAATACATATTCCATGAAAACAGGAATAAGTTTTGAACCTATAAACCAGTATGGAAACACTTAGTAAGATCATTCAAAGAAAGCCTTAGCTAATGCAATAAAATAAAATCAAGTGAATTTGATGATTCTTTACATTACAACCTACATATGAAAAAATTGAGGAAAACATATAGCAGTTTATAAAACAATTTTGATTTGTTTATACATTTAATATAGATAATAAAATCTGTATCCAATATAATCTCTTATTAATTCCCTGTTATTAAAAATATTCCATGGGCTAAGGAGATAGCTCAGTGGGTAAAAGCACTTGCTTTCCAAGCATGGAAAGCAGAGACCCAGACCCTGCATAAATTCTGAGTAAGCCTGGCAGCCAGCCTCTAATCCTAGTACATGAGAGTCAGAGACAGGAGATCTCTGCAGCATGCTACTTAGCTATATAAATCAAATTGGTGAGCTCTGAGTTCAACGATGAGACTACCTCAATACGTTAGGCAGTGAGCAATCTCAAACGAAGCATAATATCAACCTCTAGTTCTATGTATATACAACACACAACACACATACACATGTACTTCTACACATGCACACACACACACATACCCCACACACATACACAAGCAGATACAAAGTTACTTCACAAAGTTAAAAAAAAAATTCCTCTTTAATGATTTAAGACAAATGATTGCTAAGTGAACACTTCTCTGTACTTTTTCTTTGCTTCAATAATACCCATATAAAGAGTATTGATTATATATTTCTATGATAAAGTTATCTTCAAAATATCCTCTAAAAAGCCTCTACCAATATGGGGACAGTCCCAAACAGGCTCTCCCATGGTACCCCTTCTTAATTACAGTTCTGCTTCTCAGTTTCTGTTAACCTTGCTCAACTACCATTTGAATATATAACATGGAACATTCTAGACTTAAGAGTACTTAAGCTTCAAATTATGTGCCTATTCTGAGTGGCATGGTAAGATCTTAGACATATAATTCTAACCCAGGGAGTCATTTCTTTTTCAATGTATCCAAAATATGTACCTTCCACCCACCCATCAATCACTTGGTCATCCTCTCAAGGACAACTCTATGGTACTACTCAGCTTGTGCTCAAGCAACTTTTATTTTACTAATAATATCCTCAAAGTACAAGGTTGGAGATGTTGTCAATTTTTATATGATAAAGAGAGGATGAAGCATTTCCTTTAGTAAGAAAAAAAATAATTTGTTAAAGTTGCTAGTATACATAATACACTAAGATATTTTGAGCAGAGAGATCACATTGATATAATTTTGTCAGGTACATTATTATAATTGTTCTGGCTTATTATTAGTCACTGTTATTTGTCTACTTGCTTAATTTATGAATTAAATTTTATTATAGGCATGTAGCTATGCATAGGGAAATATATCCCATACATATGCTTTAATATTCTCCAAGGTTTTGGCATTAATACAAGTCTGGAAATGCATCCTCTGTGGATAAGGGGTGAGGGCTCTTATAAATACCCAGCCTTTTTATCTTCAGCTGAAAATACAGAAAAAGAGCAGCAAATCCAACCGCAGCACAACATAAATCTCTGAAAATGATTGAACTTTTGAGAGTGGCTCACATTGTCCCACTGGTGGTTGGCTGCTTAGCATAAACATAAAACCCTCTCTCATTTACACCTGGGAGCTTTCTCTGCCTCGGTGCAGTGAGTTTCTACCTCCAAGTGGCGCTGACTCATACCTTCAACTCTTGTATTCACTTTCTTTTCTTGAAAATTGCATAAGCTTTCAGATATAAACTGGCGCCACAGTGAGACCTCGACCTGGGCCTCCAGACCGTGCATTTCACAGGATCTAGTGGATGGTCACATAGACAATACCTACAGAACTCAGAAGCTCCAAGCTTTTGAGCTGAATGACAATGACCAGCTCTTACCATTTCCAACCAATGTACAGTCATGACCAGTTTTTCATCATTTAAAGGGAAAGATGCCATAACCATAAGAAACAGCTAGCTCCTTTAGCTGCCACTGTTCGTGGACATGAAATGGGAAAAGAACACAATTGTCATTTACCATGCCGAGACTTGGACATTAGGTCAGCAGCCACAGAGCAAGGTTAAAGGAAAAACATGAAACCAAGATGCTGGCTCTGGTCCAGAGGCTTCTCTCTGTTAGGTGAGCACCTTTGGTTGCCCCTCAAAAACTTCAATGTGAAAAGAATACATTGGTAAAATCATGTCTCGTAGAAACTGTGGTGAACAGAAGATGTCAGGGTTTTACTTAACTCATGTCTGACTGAGCCAGCACAGAGTCAGCGCTGATAAAATGGTGCCATGAGAAACTCTGACTTACCTGGTGATGAAGGAGCGCAGAAATAAGATCTCTGAACTCACACCTGTATTGATCCTCAAGTGAGCTTGTTAGAAAATGTCCTAGTGAGATAGCTCAGTGGTTATGAATACTTGCTGCTTGCAGGAGATCTGGGGTTGGTTCCCAGTACCCACATCAGATAGCCTATTCCATAGGATCATATACCCATTTCTGTCCTTTGTGGACATCCATGTGCATGTGGTATACATACACACACTCAGTATACATGCACACTCACACTGTGCTGGTTGGTTTTTGTCAACTTGACCCAACCTAGACATATCTGGGAAGAGGAAATTTCAATAGGGACAATGTCCCATCAGATTGACCTGTGGATCATTTTCTTAAATAATCACTGATGTGGGAGGGCTCAGCCCACTGTGAATGACCAGTGCCACACCTTAGCAGGTAGCCCTGGGTTATATAAGAAAGCAGACAGAATGGGCTATTGGAAGCAAGCCCGAAGTAGCAATCATTCATGGCCTCTGTGCCAGTCTCAGCATCCAGGCTCCTGCCTTGAGTTCCTCCTCTTACTTCTTTCCCTATGGGCTATATATAGACTGTAAGAGTAAGTATCCCCCACAAGCTATGATTTTAGTCATAATGTTTATCACAGCAATAGAAAGTAAATGAGGACATTCATGGAGACAAACACTAAATACATACATACATGCATACATACATACATACATACATTTATACTACTTACGTACATACATACATACATTTATACATACATTTATACATACACAAGTTTTAGAAATCTTTTAAAGAAAATGTCCCGGCATACTATAAGTCTCTTCCTTATTCTCACGATTTTTACAAACTGCTTATGAATGAGGGCTAGAAAAAGGGAGTCTGTTATTGGGGTTGAGTAAAGAACGTGACACTTCCCTGACAGACTATATGAGGGAAAGAAAACAGTATTTTTGGCATGGGGACATTGCTTAAAGGTATATGAATGCAGCTTACCAAAACATACAAAATGAATGAAGTTTATCAAAGCATACCAAATAAATGTTTACTAACACATACCATGTTAGTCCTGGGAGTTCCAAAGCATCCTTATCAGCAGGTGCATAGCTTTCATTAAATTCATCTTCCTTTAGCAATTTCTTCCGTTTCTCCTAATTCCCGAAAGTAAAGTCTGAAAGGTAAGTATGATTGATTTTAATGCAAATTGTCAAAATTTTATAAAGAACTCAGACTACTTAAAAAAAATACTACAATTTATAGAAAACAGAGTGTAAAAATCTCATTTGGTTAAATTAGTAAAGTTTACTTCAAAAGAAAAAAGAAAACACATACCATTTCCTGTATCTGAGCCCATAATAAACTCCAACCACAGGAACAGAGCTCTATACTTCCTACTTTTGTGTATCCATAGAATTTAACACACCATGAGCATTAAATAAAACTTCACTAAGTGGATTAATAAGTTCATCAAGTGCTTTACCGAATACTGAAAATAATTAATTAATCGATTAATGTGTTTATATTTCCCAGACATGTAAGGCCTTCCTTCCTGCCATGATTAAGGCTGACCATGGTCACCTGGTCTGTATTTCAAGCATTGCAGGACTAGTGGGCACTAATAGTCTCTCAGGTGGGTATTTCCATTTACCACATATCCTTCTATTCCCCCAGAAGTGGGACCCTTCCAGAATGCAGAGTAGCTCTTCCTGCCCCAAACAGAACTCTAAAATATTCAACCCTCCTCATAAACCAAGTGCACTCCTCCTCACAATGGCAGACAGGGAAAGGTACTCTCCTTTTTAAAAACACATAAAAAATAGTGTGCACACACCTATTGGTTCGTTGGTATTCTTGGGTTAAGAGAAATAGAAATGATTTCAGTGTTTTTATTGGCTACACAGTGTGGACATACTCTGTCCTCAAGAACAAGCCAGAAAAAAGAAAAGAGGATTATTTTTAAATCATCATGACGAGTTCCCAAGCTGTATCACTGTGGCCTCTCACTGTATTTCAGATTATTCTTCAAGCAAATTTGCAGCCTTTGGCTTTGCCGAGTCCCTCTTCATTGAATTAGCTATGCTAAAAAAATCTAAAGTTAAAAGCACCATCGTTTGCCCGTATTTCATCAAAACTGGAATGTTTGAAGGTTGTGCAACCAAGTAAGTGAATTTTTTCAGCAATCTTTTGTTTTACATAATATTAAGAAATAACAGAAGTTGGCAATGAGAATTTTTGCTTCCTACATAATATATGGAGTTATAGATAAAATGTTTTTAAATGTTTGGTAATATAGACAAATATAAATGTTTGTTTATATGAAGAGAAAATTTATCTAGAATAATTAGAACTAGAATGCTAATACAGCATGGAGACTTTTGCACAGTGAACAGTGGACAACAATGACCTTAACGTGAGGACTGGGCAGTTGTGATGATTGTTGGAAAATGAAACTGACACGGTGACACATGAGTCATCTGTGTCCAGAGGAAGACAGAGGGCCAGCAAAAAGACCATGAGGATACTGAATCCACTGAAGCTATAAAATTAAGTTAGAAACTCCAAAGCCCATGGCAAAGCATTGTTTAAATGGACAAGGGCAGGGGAAGCGTTGACCTCAAGGTTGTTTACCAAGGTGCTGAAAATCATAGGACAATCATTTAAAATGTCTAAGGACAGATCAAAGAACTTACTGCAGTTGAGAAAGCTGTTCAAAGAATATCTCAAAATCCCATAATAAACCTGACAGACCATGGCATTAGGAGCTCCATACTGCACCAGTCTGTGTGAATTAGTTGGTGAAAAACAAGGACCCACATGCCCTACTCCATAGCCAAGATTCTACCACTGAAGGCCAAAGACAATCTCAAAAAAGGGCATCTTTTTCTCTGTGGACCTGGCTTCAGTTAGATGAGATCACTGATTAGAATGTTTTTTAGGACTAGCACAACCACATAGCAACTTTTGGAGCTGGATGTGATAGGATAGCTGCTGACCAACCAGGAAGTTGACTAGGAAAGTCTGCTGGCTGAGGGCTAGGAAGATGACTCCAGGAGTAAAGGACTTGCTGCAATAAAATGAGGAAGATAGTTCAGGTCCCTATAGCACCCATATACACAGCCAGGGCAACAGCATGTACCCGCAACTCCAGTGTTAGAAAACTGGATCCTGGGGGCTTGCTAGCCAGCCTGTTCAGTGAGAGATCATATCTCAGAACAATAAGTAAGATTGAAAGGCAATTGAGAAGTACATCTTGATGTCATCCTTTGCCTTCCACATGCTCCCAGTTGTGTGCATATGTGTATGTGTGCATGTGTGTGTAATATATATATAATATATATGTATATATTTTATATATATATACAGGCATGAACATATGCACAGACACAAATATAGACATATACACATATGTACATACATACAAGCACAAATACACACATATGAAAACATGCGCTAATGCACACATGTACACAAACATGCACAAACACATATGTACACACACATTCACACATATACCCATACACACACACAGGTATAAACATACATATTATACAAAAAAGATTTTGGTTAAAACCATAGCCATCAGTGATATCTGACAGCTAGTAACACTTTATTATACTTTGTTATACCTGAGACTACATCCTCTGAAAAAATAAAATGACATCAAAATCACATATTGGCAGCATTCAGTCAGAAAAGGTAGACTTTGCTGAACTAGTCAATAAAGCCATTAAATAAACATACCAACAAGCATATGTACAACAGGCCCCACCGGAGAGCAATGCCCCATGCCATTGACATGTCTGGGGTGTTGCTTCATTTATTTGTCTGTTTGCGGCAGAATCCCAGGATATAGTTCATGCCAGCCAGAACTAGTTTGTGCAGCCCATACTAACGTTGAACTTGTGACCCTCTTGCCTCCGATTGCAACGGCTATGATTATAGGTGTGTGCCACACTATGCTCAGCCAGCAACACTCACCCTCACTTAATCAGTGAATCATTGAATATCCAGGACACCCAGCTGACCTGTCTTATGTGACTGGGACAGAGGATATGGAGGCTGTGTAGCCCACCCAGCCATTCCCTAGGCATGAACATGATATGTGACCAATATGATATTGGTGATATGTGGTTTACACAGCCACGGACAGCAGGGAGGACAACTCTGTTAGTATGATGTATGAAGTGGAGATCAAAACTGAGTGATTTCTGGTTGTGTCTGTTACCTTGATAAAGACACACTCATCTTAGCAGCATGGAAAAATCTGAATCACTCTTCACACAGCCATGCCATTCCTTTGCCATTTGTTTCTGGACTATCTACATCTGCATCTAATGATGGCTTCAGGAAAAGGCTTAGCTAGTGTTGTCACTAGAACAGTGTCAGAAACTGCTCAAAATATGGACTAGGGGGCACACAGACATCTTTATTGGGTTCTGTAGATGAACAAATCACAAAAATCATGACCCTCGTTTTGAAAGTCTTTATACTGCCAAACTTTCTGAAATTATTGTACAGCAGCTTCAGAAGAAACACCGCTGAGTGTTGCTTATAATGAAGGAATGACGAAAGTCAGGTTTCATTGTGACATCACAGAGAGCTTGAATTTGCCACCACTGTGATCAGCCACTGACTTTGGAAGGAGGTCTGGTATTTTGGAAGGCAGGTCATCCCCACCGAGTCCTTCTCTTTTATCCCTGTAGGGACAACTGGGAGAAAATATCAGAAATTTGGGGAATCAGGACAGAATTGGGAATAGCAAGTAAATCACCCTCCTGTAGTGTTTAAACGCTGGTTTATGGTTAAGCTTTGAAGAGTCTACTCAGGGGCATAAAAGGCAGCAAATGCAATTGTTACATGGTACCAGAACAGAGTGACTCTTTTCTCAAGACAGTTTAAACATACAAGAGACTCTACCCGCCAAAAGAGGAGCTGAATTCAGTTAAGTGTCAAGGGATTTCTGGTGACTGCCCTTCCAAGTATAAGAAAGATGAAAGATTAAAACACTAATTATTTCTTTATGTATAAAATGAGTATTTTTTAAAAACAAAAATAGTGGATTTTCATCAACTGTTTACCCAGGATTCCTCAACAACTGCAGGTCACTCCAGTTAAAATTGAAGATGTTTTTAGAATTGTTTGCTAAAATGGACCGGTTTCTAAACAAAGTAATAGTGATGTTATTAGGGAACCAATAAATGGATCTTTTAAACAAAATAAGGACAAACAATACATATGTCCATTCAATTCCAAATATTGGTTATGAGATGTACCTTCTACAATATCTTCATATCTAAACCTCTTTGTTATTATTCAATAAAGTCTTAATCATGTTGGTAGACACCATAGAAACTTCCTATAACCTCAGTGAGCTCCAAGAAAAATAAACATGTGGTGTTCCATACACGAATATGGATGGTCAAAATACTGAAAGACAAATAAAAGAATCTTTATTATTATTATTATTTCTTATTTTACATCCCAGTTCCCTCTCCCTCCCATCCCATTCCTCCACACACTCCACAGGGAAGGTAAGGCCTTCCAAGAGGGATCATCAAAATCTGTCAAGTCATTGGGAGTATGGTCTAGGCCTTCCGTCCTGTCTGTAGGCTAAGGAAGTATTGCTCCATGGGGAATATGCTCCCAGTGTCCTTTCATGCACCAGAGATACATCCTGGATCCACTGTCAGAGGTCCCATAGACTGCCCAGGTCTTCTTACAGAGACCCATGTTCAGGGGGTCTGAGCTCCCCATTGTTCAGGTCAGCTGTCTCTGTGGGTTTCCATAGCCTGGTCTTGAACCCTTTGCTTATCACTCCTCCCTCTCTGCAACTGGATTCCAGGAGTTTGGCTCAGTGTTTAGCAGTGGGTGTCTGCTTCTGTTTCCAACAGCTACTAGTTGAAGGTTCTAGAATGGCATATAAGTTAGTAATCAATCTCATTATCAGGGAAGAACATTTAAGGTAGCCTCTCCACAGTTGTTCACATTGTTAGTTAAGGTCATCATTGTAGGTCTCTGGCCATTTCTCTAGAGTCAGTTTTCTCTTCAAGCCTATAATAGCTCCCTCTATTATGGTATCTCTTTGCTTTCTCTCATCTACACGTCTCCCAACTCAATCTTCCCGGTTCCACAAGTACTCCTCTCCTCCCATTCTCTTTCTCCTAACTCACTCTCCACTCAATGAATGACCTTCCCACTCCCAATATGCTCAGGAGATCATGGCACTTTCCCCTTCTATAAGGGACCTTATATGAATCTCTTAGAATCCTCCTTGTATCCTAGTTTCTCTGGCGATGCGAATCATACACTAGTGATCCTTTGCACTGTTTCTAAAATCCATGTATGAGTGAGGACATACCATGTTCCTCTTTTTGTGACTGTGTCATCTCACTCAGGATAGTTTCTTCAAGTTCCATCCATTTGCCTGAGAATTTCAAGATTGCATTTCTTTTTTTTTTCCCCCGCTGAGTAGTATTCCATTTGTAAATATATCATATCTTCTTTATCCATTCTTCAGTTGAGAGGCATACAGGTTGCTTCCAGATTCTTGCTATTACAAATAATGCTGCTATGAACATAGTTGAGCAGATGTCTTTGTTGTATGGATGTGGATCATTTGAGTATAAACCTAAGAGTGGAATTGCCGAGTTCTGTGGTAGACCAATTCCCATTTGCCTGAGGAACCTCCATACTGATTCCCAAAGTGGCTGTACAAGTTTGCACTCCGACCAGCAGGGGAGGAGTGTTCCCCTTTCTCCACATCCTCTCCAGCATAAGCTGTCAATGGTGTTTCTGATTTTAGCCATTCTGGCAGGAGTACGATGATATCTCAGAGTTGTTTTGATTTTCATTTCCCTGATGGCAAAGGATGTTGAGCACTTTCTTAAGTAAGTGTCTTTCAGCCATTTTGGGTTCCTCTCTTGAGAATTCTCTATTCAGTTCTGTACCCCACTTTTGAATAGGATTATTTGGTGTTTTGGTGACTAATTTCTGGAGATCTTTGCATATTTTGGTTATCAGCCCTCTGTCAGATGTGGGGTTGGTGAAGATCTTTTCCCAGTCTGTGGGCTGCCGTTTGGTCTTGTCCAAATGTCCTTTGCCTTACAGGAGCTTCTCAGTTTCAGAAGGTCCCATTTATTAATTGTCATTCTCAGCGTCTGTGCTACTGGTGTTATGTTCAGGAAGCAGTCTCCTGTATCAACTCATTCAAGAGTACCTCTTATTTTCTCTTCTAAGAGGTTCAGTGTGGCTGGATTTATGTTGAGGTCTTTAATCCATTTGTATTTAAATATTGTGCATGGCGACAGACATGGGTCTATATGAAGTCTTCTACACACCTTCATCTTGTTGTGCCAGCACCATTTGTTCAAGATGCTTGTTTCCTTCCATTGTATAATTTTAGCCATTTTGTAAAAAATCAGGTGTTCATACATGTGTGGTTTAATATCAGGATTTTCAATTTGATTCCATTGGTCTACCTGTCTTTTTGTTTGTTTTGTTTTGTTTTGTTTTGTTTTGCCAGTAACCAAGCTGTTTTCAGGACTATAGCTCTATAATAGAGCTTGAAGTCAGGGATGGTGATGCTCCTGAAGTTCCTTTATTGTACAGGATTGTTTTGGATATCCTGGGTCTTTTGTTTTTCCATAAAAAGTTGAGTATTATCCTTTTAAGGTCAGTGAAGAATTGTGCTGGGATTTTGATGGGGATTTCATTGAATCTGTACATTGATATTGGCAAGATTGCCATTTTTACTATGTTTATCCTACCTATCCAAGAGCATGGGAAATATTTCCATTTTCTGGAATCTTCTTTAATTTCTTTTTTAAAAGACACAAAGTTCTTGCTATATAGGTCTTTCACTTGTTTAATTAGTGTTATCCCCAAAATATTTTATGTTATTTATGGCTATTGTAAAGGGTAATGTTTCTCTTATTTCTTTATCAGCCTATTTATCATCTGTATTAGTAGGGCTGCTGATTTTTTTTTTTTTAGTTAATCTTGTATCCTGCCAATTTGCTGAAGGTGTTTAGCAGCTGTAGGAGTTCCCTGGTAGAGTTTTTTGGGTCACTTACTATCATATCACCTGCAAATAGTGAAAGTTTGACATCTTCCTTTCCAATTTGTATCCCATTAATCTCCTTTTGTCGTCTTAATGTTCTATCTAGAACTTTAAGTACAATATTGAAGTGATATGGAGAGAGTGCACAGCCTTGTCTTGTTCCTGATTTTAGAGGAATCACCTTAAGCTTCTCTCCATTTAGTTTCACGTTTTCATATATTGCTTTTATTATGTTTAGGTATGTATGTTCCTGTTATCCCTGATCTCTCCAAAACCTTTATCATGAAAGGGTGTTGGATTTTGTCAAAGATTTTTTTCAGCATATAGTGAGATGATCATATGATTTTTCTTTTTCACTTTGTTTATATGGATCACATTGATAAATGTTCTTATCTTGAACCATCCCTGCATCCCTGGGATGAAGCTTACTTGGTCATAGTGGATGATTTTTCTGATGTGTTCTTTTATTAGATTTGCCAGTATTTTATTGAGTACTTTTGCATCAATGGTCTGTAGTTTTCTTTCTTAGTTGTGTCTTTTTGTGAATTGAGTATAAGGTAATTGTAGCCCCATAAAAATGAGTTTGGTAATGACCCTTCTGCTTCTATTGTGTGGAACAATTTGAGGAATATCTGTATTAGCTCTTCTTTGAATTTCTGGTAGAATTCTGCACTGAAGCACTGGGATTTTTTTTTTTTTGGTTGGAAGGCTTTGACGACTGCTTCTATTTCATTAGGGATTATAAGCCTATTTAAATTGCTTATTTGCTCTTGACTTAATTTTGGTAAGTGATAGTTATCCAGAAAATTGTCCATTTCCTTTGAATTTTTTAATTTGTGGAGTACAGGTCTTCAAAGTATGACCTGAATTCTCTCTGGATTTGCTCTGTGTCTGTTGTTATGTCCCACTTTTCATTTCTAATTTTGCTGATTTGCATATTGTCTCTCTGCTTTTTGGTTAATTTGGATAAAGGTTTGCCTATCTTGTTAATTTTCTCAAAGAACCAACTCTTTGTTACATTGATTCTTTGTATTATTTTCCCAGTTTCTACTTTATTGATTTCAGCCCTCAAAGTGATTATTTCCTGGTGTCTCCTCCTTGAAGGTGAGTTTGCTTCTTTTGTAGCAGGGCTTTCAGTTGTGCTGTTAATTCTCTTAAGTGACTATCCTTCGTTTTCTTCATATGGGCACGTAGTGCAATGAACTTCCCTCGTAGTACTGCTTTCAAAGTGTCCAATAAGTTTGGGTATGTTGTGTCTTCATTCTCATTGAATTCTAGGAAATCTTTAATTTCTTTCTTTATTTCTTCCTTGACCCAGGAAGGGTGCAATTGTGCATTGTTCAGTTTCCATGACTTTGTAGGGTTTCTTCAATCCATGTTGTTGTTGAATTCCAGCTTTAAAATATGGTGGTCTGATAAGATACAGGTGGCTATCCCAATTTTTTTGTATCTGTTGAGGTTTGTTATGTTTTCATGTATGTGACTGATTTTAGAGAAGGTTCCATGTGGAACTGAGAAGAAGATATATTCTTTTGTGTTTGGATGGAATGTTCTATAAATATCTGTTAAATCCAATTGGGACATAACTTCTGTTAGTTCTTTGTTTGTTAAATTTCTGTCTGGTGTTCCTGTCTAGTGGTGACAGTGGGGTATTGAAGTCTCCCACTATGAGTGTGTGAACATTTATATGAGCTTTGAGTTTTAGTAGTGTTTTGTTTACGAACATGGGTGCCTTTGTATTAGGGGCATAGATATTCAGATTCCTCCGGTGATTAATATGAAATGACCTTCTTCATCTCTTTTGATTAATTTTGGCTTGAAGTCTAACTTGTTAGGTATTAGTATACTGTACCTGCTTGCTTCTTGGGTCCATGTGACCCAACCCTTTACCCTGACGTTATATCTGTCTTTGAAGATTAGATCTGTTTCTTGTATGCAAAAGAAGGAAGGATTCTGTCTTCCTATCCATTCTGTTAGCCTATGTCTTTTTATAGGTGAGTTGAGACCATTAATATTGAGGAAAAGCAAGGACCATTGATTGAATTCTTGTTTGTTTTAAATTTTTTTGTTTGCAGTGGTATTGTGAGTATAATTGATGTGCTTTTTCTTTTGGGTTCTGGTAAAGTGGGATTATCTATTGCCTGTGTCTTTGTGAGTGTAGTTAACTTTAGATATTAAACTGATAAGAACAGATACTACACTTGATCTTAGCCAAAAGGCCGAGAAGCGATAAAACAAAAGAACCTTAAAAGCAGCAAGAAGAAAAGTATCTTATCAAAAGCAAGTCAACTCACATGAGATTAACAGGTGAACTTCCAACAGAATCAATGACACATGACATGGTCAAGAAACTAAAAGAAAAATCAACCAAGAATCTTTTCCTGCAAAACTATGTTGCAAAAATGAAAACCACTAAAAAGAGAATTCATACTCCACTGTACAAGAAACAGAAAAAGGAGTTCTCAGGCTGCAGCAGGTGATATCAGAATTCTCATTAGAAAACAATCAAAAACTCATCAAACTAGATAACTGTGTAAAGGGCAGTAGAGTTGTGTATTTCTTTTCCTCCCTTGAACTAATCATGAATACAAGGTCATAAACAATGTTTACATAATAGTATTGTTAAAAGCTCAAATGAGATGAGTGCGAACAAAACCGTATTGGACTTAGGAAATGATTGCAGATAGAAAGAAGCAGCAATGAAGGCCTCTGTAATATGTACCTGTTTTCTCTTGTCCCTTCACCTTCTTAAAACACAGAACTTCTAAAGTAATAACCACAATGTTGAGATATATATATATATATATATATATATATATATAGTTATATATCATAGTATTTCTATAGTAATACTATTGTGGCATAAAGGAAGAAAAATAATAATTTAGCTGTGTAGGAACAAAAATTTTTTGTTACACCAGAATTAAGGTGCTATATATCAAAAGTGGATTCTGCTAGAGTAAGATATATATTACATACCTCAGCAAAAATAAATAGCAAATAACTTCAGAAATAAAATTTTAAGATATTAAAGGATGCTTTAAGAGCAAAAAGCCCCAATCAAGCAGATGTAATGGATGTTGGCAGTCACTCTGCTCAAGAGAAACAGAGTGCATACTCATGCTGAGCATGAATAGTGGAGTGCACACTCCTGCTAAGCGTGCCTCAGACATTGCCCAGAAGGACGCATCTGCCTGGCCATAAAGCACCATCAATAAAATCTAAAAGAATAAACTCACATAAAGTATACTGTCTAGCTAAAATTGAATGAAATTGTAAATCAAAACAAAAAAAATTTGAGAAATTTCCAAATATGTTAAAATATAACATGTAATCTTTTAAGGAGGTTCAACTATTCAGGAACATTTATTATTGTAAATGACTATATAAAAATATTGTCCATACTTCATCTTCTGTCTTCAGAAACTGTAGACTAAGATCGCAATGAATCCAATGCAAGCAGAAATACTAAATCTCAGCATAGAAATAAATCAAAAGATTAGAGAAAAGTGACTAACCCAAAAGCTGGCTCACTGAAAAGATGAATAGACTTAGTGTAACTCTTGCTATACTAGTAAAAGAAAATGGAAAGGAAAGACTCACTGCTGTAAACAAGAACTAAAGAGAGAAAGCCATTACTGTCCTTCCAAATGGGAAAGCATCATAAGAAAAAGTATGAGAACTCACACACTATCAAGCCAGATGTCACTGGTGTGAAGACAAACTGCCTGACAGAACTGACTTGGAGGGAAATACTGAATTAGTAACCCAAAAGGTTTCCAAATACCAACAGCCCACTCAAGATGGCTTCAGGGGGAGGGGATATATTAAGCATCAGAAGAATTAAACACCCAAATTCTGAACACTATTACTGAAATTTGATTGAGACCAGACATTTTACAACTCACTCAATGAATGTAATATTACCCTGATGCCAAAGTCAGACAAAACCCCACAAGAACATAAACCTAAAGATCAACAACTCCTACAAACAAAACAAAACAAAAAATCCTCAATAAGATATCAACAAACCAAATCCAGTGCCATCCAGTGATGGATATGTGTCATGATAAAAGAGTATTTATCATTTATATTGGGAATACCAGGTTGAGGTCATATTTTACATAATGTTTTGGGGGGGCATTGGCTTTATGAGACAGGGTTTCTCTGTAGCTTTGGAACATGTCCTGGAACTTTCTGTAGACCAGGCTGGCCTGGAACTCACAGAGATCCGCCTATCTCTGCTTCCTGAGTGCTGGGATTAAAGGCATGCACCACCACCACCACCCAGCTGATAATTTCATATAATACATCATATCTGTAGATAAGAGGCAAAACCTACATGATCATCTCAATGTCACAGAAAAGGCATCAGCATTAACAAGATTCAACCCCTTTTGAGACAACAGCACTCAAGAAACAAGAAATAGAAGGGAATTGATGCAACCAGGTAAATGACATCTGTGAAAAAGTCACCGGTTGCCTTGTACTCAGTGCTGAAAACATTGCTTTGCCCCTAAGAGCAAGAATACCTCAGGGAAGGGAGGTGCAGTGGAAGGATGCTTCGCTACCATGTGCTAGATAGATCCTACGTTCTGTCTCCAGCACAAAAATAGTCAAGAACAAAAAAACAAAGCAAATGTGTGCATGCTCACCATGTCATATGAAATAAAAGACAGGGAAGTAGAAACGGAGAAGAAAGAGAAGAAAACCTGTTCCCAGACAGGGTGTGTAGAAAATCCTAAGGCACACGCATGAACATACATACTGAAGTGCAGCACTCATGTGCACATAAAACTATTATGTCTAAGAAATGAATTGTACAAGATCAATATACAAAATCAACACAAAATCAGTTACACTTCTATATACTTACAACAAATAAACCCAAGGTGAAATTAATAAAAGCAATTCCGTTTATAATAGCATAAAAGTAATAAAACACAGAACAGATTTAGTAGAAGGTAAGCACTTATACTGTGAAAAAATATTTTAAGTATATCTTTGATAGAAATGAAAACAGACTAAATTCCATGTTCATGGACAGACAGACTCAGTACTATTAAGGTTCTACTTCTACCTAGATTCAACGAAATTTCTAGAGGAAACTCAAAAGGCCCCACCACCCTTAGATGAAGAGCAACAGGCAACCAATGGCTGCTGTGAGATGGGAATCAGCCTTCTCTGGGAACACACTCCTTGATAGGTTCTCCCATCCCAAGTGGTCAGCCCTAAACGTGTGTACAAACAAGTAACACTAAATAGTCTTGGTAAGTTATAAATACATAATGTGTACGTATATGCATGTGAGGTATGTGTGCATATATTATTGTTATTTATATATACATGTAACAATAATAGTCACAGGAGAGATCATGAACTTGAGAGGGAGGCTATGAGAGGAGTTGTATGTGGAGAGGAAGGATGCAAAAGATGTAAATACAGAACTCATGTACAAAACACTGAACAATAAAGAGCCCAAGCTGACTTCTTTCCAAGAATTGCCAAGGTGTTGCTAAAATGTATGCGGAGATGCAAAGAGCTAGAAAATTTGGCTAAACCTAAACTACCCTGAAAATGCAGAAGAAAGGTAAACCGAATCCATGTTTCCAATGTCAAACTCTGTAGAAGCTCTCAGCAGCACACAAGAATACTCCAACCAGCAGAGTCACAAATCAATAGAATAAAGTTGATAGTAAAAAAGAAAAAAAATACACTTTACATTAATCCTCCATTAAATTTCGATAAGAGTGGCAAGACAAGGTTGGGGATGGAGAGATGGTTCAGCCACTAAAGAATAGACTCTCAACCAAAATGTCAAAATTAACAGTTTTCAACAAATAGTGATGGGACAACTGGAATTCAAATTGGTCAGAGTGAGATAGCTGGGTAAATGTTGAAAGATCAGAGCAGTAAAGCAGCCACCAAAGTTCTATCAAGTCCTCAGCCTGAGCTCCTCACATACTCCAGACGGACGGCAGGGATCCTACATAGGAATGTGGTGACAGTGTATGGCTTGGGCAGACTGTGAGGCCATTGGCAGTGGGACCAGGATTTATCCCCAGTGCTTGAACTGGCTTTTCAGAGTCCTTTTCGCTTGGAGGGATACCTTGCTCAACCTAGATATGGGGGTGGCGGGGGATTGGTCCTGCCTCAAATCATGTGCCAGACTTTGTTGACTCCCCATGGGAAGCTTTACCCTCTCTGAGGAATGGATGGGGGGGTCAGGGGGAGGAAGGTGGGGGAAGGAGGAGGAGAGGGAGTGGGAACTGGGATTGGTATGTAAACTGAGAAAAGATAGTTTTAAAATGAAATAATTTTTTAAAGGCTGAGCTCCAGTCTCCTCCCTCCTTATATCTCCCCCCCCCCAGCCATGTTACTTCCTGTCTCCACCTCTCAAGTGCTGAGATCAAAGGTGTGTGCCACCACTGCCAGGCCTACTATGGTTAAGTAGTTGCTCCACCCACCCTCTGACCTTCAGACAAACTTACTTGTTATAGCACAAAAAAATATCACCACACAAATCCCCGTCACACAGAAGTTAACTGCAAATGCATAGCAGTTAAATCATAAAGAAAAACTGGATTTTTGTAGCCTTGGATCGTGTGGTAATCTACCAGCTGAAACACCGGAAGTACAAACAGCAACAGAAAGCAAACTGGATCCATCAAGTTTTAAAATATCTGTGCTTCAGAGGTAATCACGCATGAATTTAGTGGCTGTGTGCTTTCTCACTTGTGTATCCTAGATTCTACATGGATACATACAACTGAGTATATGAGCAAGCGCGCGTGTGTATGTTCAACCTGAAAGCAGAGGCGAATCTGTCTAGAGAAAGGAGATTGAAAGTGGGGGAGGAAAGGGACAGAAAGATGAGGGGGAACTATGTGGGGGACTAGTGTGCCCCAAGTACCTTATATACTTGTTTGAAAATGTCATCACGAATCCTAGTATCACAGACAATTAATATGTTCCAGTTTTAAAAACTTACTTAAGATGGGAGGGGGGAGGGAGGAATGGAGGGAAAGAAGAAAGAAAGAAAGGAGGAGGAGGAGAAGAAACTTACTTAAGCTGGGGGCGGAGGCAGAGGCAGACAGATCTCTGTGAGTTCGAGGCCAGCATGATCTACAAAGCTACACAGAGAAACCCTTTCTCAAAAAAAAAAAAAAAAAAAAAAAAAAAAAGAACCTCTATTCTTCAAAGGACATCAATAATAATAAAGCTTATTAAGGTCTTCTTTCTAAGCTACATAAAGAAAATTTAACAATGGACTAGTAAAAGAAAAGCAACCCAAATTTTACAATTGGCAAAGCTCAATAAATATTTCCCCATGTGTAAGTAGTGACACATATGCTTTATGCCTTTGGTATCCGTCTTAGTTAGGGTTCTATTGCTGTGATAAAACTCCATGACCGTTAACTAACTTAGGAGACAAAAAGTTTACTTCTCTTACACTTTCATATCACAGTCCATCCATCATTGAAGCAGATCGGGACAGGTGCCTGAAGGCAAGCACTGACCCAGAGGCCATGGTGGAGTGCCTCTTAGTGGCTTGCTCAGCCTGCCCCTTAGAGCACCTAGGGCCACTTTCCAGGAGTGGTGCCACCTACAGTGACCTTAGCCCTCCCATATCAATCATCAGTCACGAAAATTTACTACAGGCTTGCCCACAGGCCAATTTGGTGGGGTCATTTTCTCAACTGAGGTTCCTCCCCCCCCCCAACTGATTCTAGCTTGCGCCAAGTTGACAAAAAGCTAGCTGGCACAATATCTTAACTATTTTATTTCTAACATTAATTTACAGCAATATCGGCAAAAGTTGATAATAACATAAGTAAATACTTTTTAAATGTTTAGATTCACCTACTTTATTTTATGCGTGAGTGTTTTTGCTTGCTTATGTGTATGTATATCATGTGTAAGTAACCCTGCTACCTGAAGAGGTCATAAGAGAGTATCAGATCCCCTGGAACTGGAGTTACACAGGCCTGTGAACTATGATTGCTTGCTAGGAACAGAACCCAGCTCCTCTGCAAGAGCAGTAAGTGTTCTTAACCACTGAGGTACTCTCAAGCACCAAGTATATGTTTTAATGCTAGGTTGTCAAAGTCACAAAAGGAATATAAATGCCAGAAAATTGTAAAATGGTATCAAGTAAAAGCTATGATGTTAAACAATGGTTTATATAAGCTTGGCATACCTACATACTTAAAAGCCAAGAAAGAAGTCTCCAGAAAAGAAGAAGAAGGAAAAGAAGAAGAAAGAGGAGGAAGAGGAGAAGGAGAAGGGGGAAGAAGAGGAGGAAAAGAAAGCTTGTTAATCCTAAAGTGACCCTTAAAGGACGAAATGAAAATGGTCTGCAGAGTTTGTATCTAAATATGTTGAGCCCCTTAAGCTGGAGCAACAGAGACTTTGAAGAGTTGTCAAAATTCAGTCACAGAAAAATTGATTACTTTCCAAATCAGCTGAGAGAAACAGTGCCTGGATGTATATGGCTCAAGTGATTGAAAAATATATAAAAATATAAAATAAGAAGGAAATAGAGACCCTTTACTTTCAGTCTAATGCAATATCTCCCATTGCTTTATAAACCATTTTACTTGATCCTCTGCCTAAAATGATACATTGCTCATGCTCAAGAGATAATTTTGGTAAATGATTTTTGCAATTTTACTTCTTTTTTAGGTCAGGAGGGCAGATCAGTCAATACTGAAATGCCACAAGTTTATTTTTCACCACTCCTGTATACCTTATCCAAAAAGGGGAACACAGTATCGGACTTTTCTTCCTCACTTATTCTAAGGATTCAGTAACCGCAATTTTACTTCTTAATAGCATGTCTTTGTGTCTAATTCAATATGTTTGAGAGGAGAGGAAAGGTTGATACAAAAAAATCTAAAAGTAAATAATTGCATCATTTTTACATTGTGTGTGTGTGTGTGTGTGTGTGTGTGTGTGGTGCAGGTTTCTTCAGCTATGGCCACACATGCAAATGTGTACATGGAAGCTTATGGATGATATGAGAAATCATCATGACTACCCTTTAATCTTTTCATTGAGGCAGGCTCTCTGTGTGAATCAGACTCAGATCTTGACAATCTGGCTAGTCCTCTTAACCAGCTTGATCCCATCACAAACTTCTGAGCCTGGAATTACAAGTGGTCTGCCACGCCCATCTTGTATTTTCATGGGTCCTATGCATCAAACACTGGTCCTCAAACTTGTGACCAAAGCACTTAACCACTGAGCAATCTGCCTAGATTAGTAATTGGATCTTTATATCCAGACCATAGAACAGAAAATAAGCAAGGACTGGGCAATCACATGAGTCAGTAAAAGATGTCCACATAGGTCCAGTGTTGGCCATGAGCAGAAACACAAGATAACCCCAAGTATTTGATAATGTTTTCACTTCTTACAGCCATTGTTTCTGTTGTAATTTGATATCTGAAATCTAACACTCAGTACTGACCACATAGGAAAGACCATTCTATTAACTCAATCTCTGGCTCTATTTTTCATTCCAGGTATCCCCTTCTGCTACCTCTACTGGAACAGGAGTATGTGGCTCAGAAAGTTTTCAATGCTATCTTAGAGGAACAAGTTTACCTCCTCATACCCAAGTTTTCGTATTTTGCATTGTTTCTCAAACAGTAAGTTTATGACGACCTAGTTGGTCTTTGGGCTGATTATAAACAAACTGTCTAATCATTGCTAGCTTTTCTATTTACAAGGTAACTTCACCGTTACTTAAAATGATGAAAAAGAATTTAATATTACACAAGGAAAATTTACTGGATTAGTGTGAACTATGTCTTTGTTAAATTAATGCATCATTTAAGCCTCTCAAGAACACACCATGTTTGTCCCTTCACGGAACCAAATAGTACACAAATTCTGGGGTGGGAAGCATTGGGAGAAGTTTTAAGGTCCTTTCCTGTTGTTTGGGTGGTGGTGGTGGCAGCAGTGTGTGTGTGTGTGTGTGTGTGTGTGTGTGTTTATTCACTTTCGTTCTTTGAGATAATATTATATCGCAAGGAGCAGGCTTTCAAGTCCTTTCCTCAACTTCCCTGATTGCTGTATAAAACACCACATTCTGCTTCTTTTATTGTTGTTTTTATGTCTTTGTTTTTTTTTTATCAATTAATTTAGTTTGTATGATGCAAAGTTATATTTTTGCAATAATGGACAAAAATCCTGATTTTTTTTTCTGGGAAAATGCTAAGGTAGTTGGTAATTTCTCCAATCCCTACAAGTTCCTTGGAGGTCAACACAATGCATTCTGGGGTATTTGTGAGTAGACTCTCACACTGTCACATCTACCATGGAGGCAGTGTCTTCTGTCTGCTGCCTCTAGCCCTGATGGCTGTTCAGGAAGCTTTCCAGCATAGCACGATCAGAGTGTAGAGAGGACTGAGAATCTGCAAGATGAAGCAGAGAGACTGTAACTTTCACATCAGGCCCTCCCCCTGCTGTATGCACAAGACCTATTGCCCTTGTGAACAATGCTTAGGATCACAAGTGTTTATGGCTTCATTTATTCAAATATGAAGTAGTTTATACATATGAGGTATCTTGAATATAGAAGCTAAGTCTGAACAGGTACCCACGTGTTTCCAGAACACCTACACACAACCCAAAGGCCATCTGATGAAGCACTTTCATTAGTCAGGTGTGGAGTTCCCCTCTCATGGCATCATGTTGGTGATTTGAAAGCTGGAGCATGAGGATCGTGTTCTTAGGAAATACATTATTTCCTTTGCTATTTTTACCTACTCATTACATTCCCTATTCTTCCTCAGCTTCCCTAATTGCTTAAGAAAACCAACATTTGTGGTAATATGACCATCATACTTGTCATGGCTTTCTAGCATTTAACATACTAGACACTTGCCTGCTTGTGTGTTCTCTGAGGATACAATTTGTAAGTGCTTTCCTGGTCTCTGCATATACCCAAGACAGGATCTTATAAAGAATAAACATGCAAAAGTATTTGTTCAGTTAAGTTGAGCAGAACTGGGCTGATCCAATATTATCCTTGATTTAAGCAACGATTCTTGGTCTCACATGCCCATTAGAAACATCCTTACACTTAAAACTACTGTGCCACACATAGTCTTAACTGGTATGTTTTTAGTCTAGTTCTTGCTATTATTTTCTAGTAAATAAGGATATACAGAGTAAGTAAGGAGCTATCTTGTCTCTCCAAAGGATCAGGAAGTATAGCATGTAGAGAAACTGGGATTGTTTTCAATGCTTTGGGAACGATTCTAGGGTATAGGAAGGACTAAAAGCATCTGCCATGATCCATGATGTTGATGGCCCTGAACTACGATTGGGTGGTAGGTTTCCATTCATCCCTGCCATTAAGTGACAGATGAACAGCACGAGTCTTGATCTTTCACACTTTATTTGCTCTTCGTCTTTGCAAAGTAGTCCCTTCGGTGACTTTAAGAGTCTTAAAGGATCGTAACATTCCTCTGCTTTTTTCTAGAATAATATCTCCAAAAATGATGATTGCCCTTGGTGAGTACCTTGGCATGGACACCTGTATGACGTCATTCAAAGGGAAAATAAAAGCAGAAGAACTACAGGCTGGAACAGAAAGGAAACAGCAATAGCCCATGTCTCAAATACGATGACCGTGTACGGAGATGAGATGGCGCACGGTTTGGGACCCCCCTAGCAGTTGCATCGTGCCAGCCTACTTAGAATCGCCCAGGCTTTTGAAAATTTGCAGCTCCTCTTCCCGGAGACAGCGTACACTCAGCTTTCCCTTTTCTTCTCTCTCCTAGGATGTTTTTTCCTTTTCTTCCTTGAACAGGTTCCTAATATACTGTCCAGGCTGTCATCTCATAATCCTCCATGCTTTAGCTCTGAGGGCTGGCTTTGTAGACATGTGTCACCACACTTATATTTTTCCAAACATTTATATTATCTATCCAAATTTCCATGTAATTCTTCAGTTTGGTAAATAAAAATGGCACGGTCCCTTCAGTGGACTCTGAGCATACAGGTTATATTTATACAAAATGTTAATGAAAGTTGGCCCTAATCCTATTTAAAAGTCAAATATAAGACACTTCCAGGAAAGAGGTAATTATTTTAGTAATGAGCTTATACTTTTCAATATCCTGTTTAAACATGCATATTAATTTTGTAGTTAAAAATGTTTACTTCACAAAATGAAGGCTGATTTATATTGTCTTAGTAATCCCTACCAGGTTTAGATGATTATATGAAGACTGTTAGTGGGACTAAAACTGAACATGCCTATTGGATCTTTAAAAATCTGTAACACCAGTTTTGTTTGCATCCCAATGTGTTGAGCAATTCTTCACTCTTTTACTCCATAAGAAAAATAAACACTTTAGACCTTCTATACTCTGCTGGCTTATAAATAAAACTTATTTTGTAATAACATCAGGAAAGTCTGCTTTGATTACTATATCTTAATTCAAAGTATTTTTCAAACACCCAACATGGGAATTTATAGTTCCCATCTGGCCATTTAACGGCCATTCCTTGCATTGGAATTTCTGGTGATATCTGGGCTAGAAATAGTGTAGTTCTCTAACTGTAGTTACTGCATACTGATCCCATGATCCTCTCCTACATTCCAGGACTAGTGATAGTGAGACTGGAAACCTACATTCTACTGTATTACAATATGCCTCTATTAGAGAGAGCTTAACACTAATATCTATTCTTTCATGACTGGGGACATGGTCCTTATACATTCATGTAACTAAAGCACAGCTTACCTTGAGGCAGAAAAAGAAGGGAAAGGCTGGGCTAACAAGAATGAAGCAGTCCAAACAAGGACATCAGTAAGGCGAGAAGATGTTAGACAGTTTTGCAAGTATTAAAAGTGGACCTGTTTTGCTTTCACTGTGTACTCTAGGGAGAGTCTTTGTATCTACTAGTTCAATACATATTTACCAAGTATCTGCTATCTGTGACACTATAAACAGAGAGAGGAGGAAGACATAGACTAACTATAGAACAAGAGCTTTCTGAATGCTGCTAGCCAGAAACTTTGGTTTGGTTTGGTTTGGTTTTGCCCTTTTCCTGGTCAATATTATTGGTCAATATTGTAGACTTACAGTATTTAAAAACTGCACAGTCTGTTCTCCTGCTTTTTTTCATAATGACATATTCTGGATGAAATGTTAATAAAATCTTTATGTCTCTGTATGACAATTGCCTCAACTCCTTAATTCTATTCCCTTGGTAACCCAGTAAGCATCATATGTTTCTAAGAAACATTGTTTATGAGAGTCCCAAGTTGGCAGTTTGTAACTTGATAGGAATGATAGATGGACAAGATGTTCCTACTAGGGAATGACACCACCCTCAGCTTCCTGGGGCTGGAGGATTCTGCTCACTTTAAACGTGAAGGCTATGTCCATTGAAGTATTGAGTCTACGAGGTTGTAAGACAGACATCATATGTACCCCACTCCAAAGCTAGAGAGAAAATGTGTCTGACCTCTGTGCTAACTTCTACATAGACTATTTCTGGTCCAAGATCCTGGCAATGGAGTGGACAAGGGGATGTAGGAGGAGGAACTTGGGGTAGCGACTTTTCTCCCACCTTGGAGCCGACACCTGCTCTTGATTTTGTATTGAAGGTATGGTGAAGATAAAAAGCCTCCATAAACAACTGTGCTTTTCCTTCTTATTACAGTCTTTACGTCTTTACAGTACACTGTCCATTGTAATTCATCTAGGATTAGTGTAGGATGCCCATGGATAGGAAAGTAAAAGGATGTCTCAACAGTGTGTGTGTGTGTGTGTGTGTGTGTGTGTGTGTGTGACAGAGGGACCCTCTTCTTAAAAACCAGAGTGTAAAAATATCACTGAAGAGAAAACTAATTCTTTTTTTTTTTGAAACATAATAAAACATGTATTACTTTTTTGTTTTTCTTTTTGCTTTGTTTGTTTGTTTGTTTTTTGAGACAAGATTTTTCTGTGGTTTTGGAGCCTGTCCTGGAACTAGCTCTTGTAGACTAGGCTTGTCTCAAACTCAAAGAGATCCTCCTGCCTCTGCCTCCCAAATGCTGCAATTAAAGGCCTGTGCCACCACCACCTAGCTAACATGTATTACTTATAAAGCATACTTATGACCACTCTAATATATTAGAAATGACACAGATGGTTAGAACAAATGTAATTTATGACTGTGACAACTTGACTAATGTCAAGAATTTTCTCTCACAATTTTTGCAGATTGTTTCTAAGAACATAACTGCTCTTTAAGCAGCTTTGAAGAGAAAAGTTCTGTTGTCAAGTGTATCTTTCAGACTATAACAATATTTATATCTATACATATATATTCTGACTAATTTTTAATTTTAATATAATGAACACATATTGAGAGTAATTTTTCTGGAATGATTAGCTTTGTATACCTTTATTGCATTGTGTACATTCATTGTACAATAGTTTCCTGAGTTTTTCTGTGACTGCTGAGTGTTAGATAAAGAAATCAAAGTGGCTTTGTAACATTTTATTTAAATGCCTGCTCATGCATTAAAATGTCTTCAATTGTAAGGAAAGAACCGATTTCAAAAGTATCTTCCTCACTTCACATTTGTTCACATCAAGCTTCAAATTAAAATAGGGTTTTTGCTGCCAATGAAGATCTTCACATTCAATTTCTATCTCTGTTTCTAAGCCTGTGATGTTTGCTTTGCAATGACATTTTAAGCTTCAGAACTGAGAATTGTAAGTTTTTTTTAATAATTCTGGTAATGTTTTGACATACTTTATTTAAAAGTCCAGACATAAAATTGTACTCTGTAGTGATTTTTTTCTAAGGTTTCCCTCCTAAGAGCTGACACCTCCTTTTCTGCCTCAGATGGAAGTGTTTACTATTAGTATGGCTGCCCCAGGAACACACTCTAGATATGACTGGAAAGCTTGCCACAAAGATCTTGGTGTTACTCCAATGTAGAGCCATTCTCTCTCCTACAGGGAAAGCCACTGCCATCCTGGTTATGCTAATGTAAACACTGTAAACACCGCAGTCTGGGCCTAGATCCAGACCAGATATGATCCTCAGTCCCAGTGGCACTCCAAACTTCCCCAAGAATCCTGCTATGTGGGATTACCCACTATGCCCATAAACCAAACCCTACTGTGAAGACTTGCGAGGACCGCCACCATGTATGTGTATGCTAACCTCTGGAACACATCTGTGCTCCTGTGCTGACTTCATTGTCCCATTGACTTCACTTACAAGCACAAATTCAAAGGCAGGTTTGTGGAATACAAAGACATCAGAACAGTAACCTGGGATCTTCCAAGCAGAGGGACTTGTTCAACCTCCAAGCCAGCCCTGCCATTTAAGGTCACAAACAAGGCCAGATTTTCTTCAAGGAGGCTTAAATGGTGGAGTCAAACTCCTAGCTTAGGAACTTGGCGATCTTCATCAAAGCTACTGAACCTTGGGGTTTTTGCATATAAAGTGGGAGCTATAACATATCACAACTGAATTTCTACAGAAAAAAAAGGCTTTACAGCAATCTATATTAAAACTCATCTGACACATTGTAAATTGTAGCTCTTGATACTTACAAGAGGTAGAGCAGTATAACCCTGATTGACACAGAATCGATACTGATAATGTGTAAGCCTTCATTACTCGGGGCAAGTGTTCCATGACCCTTGTCCGTAATGAAATTCATCAATTAATATATACAAAGAGCTCAGATAAGTGGTTGGTATATATTGAATATACACTAAGTGTCAGATAGGTATATTTTCATTATCATAATTTATTCCTGGTGACAACTAGAGTAGGCATGTGATGTTATGCCCACTGCACAGGTAAGAAAACTGAGCTCTTAGAGTTTACGCAACATCAGACTGCAGGAAATGGGGAGATGTGCACTTCAAATACAAGACAACTCAATTTCCTTACAGATCAGGGTGTTCCAGAGGCTGATCACTCCTCATAACTCTTGCTGTTCCCCAAAATAGAAACCATGGGAACAGAACTGAGCTAGCTCACTTGGTGGTCAGGGTCCCACAGCTCCCAAGTTACTTCTGCAAAACTACAAATAGAAAACTTCCAGAGGTAACAGAGTTGCAAAATTCTTCCCAGTTCTAACATGGGAAAATTGTTCTCTGTCATATCCTTGATCCTATACTTGTGAATTCCAGCCATCTGTATATAGTTCTACTGTATACACTGATACTGCTGGCCCACCCTCAACAGATATCAGTAGATAGACAATGTCTGTGTTCTTAATGATGCTGCCCATTGCCTCTGAACATAGTTAATGGTTGCATTTCCTCCAGGGCTTCTACCGAGACTGTTGTGTCAGGCTTCTCTCTCTATCCACCTCTTCTCCCTATCTGTTACAGTTTAGATGTTAAATGACGCCACAAAGGTCAGTGCTAAAGGCTTAGTTGCCAGCCTATTACTGGTAGGGGGCGAGGTCTCATGGGGGAAAGTTAGGTGATTAGGGGTGTGATCCTGAAGGAATATTGGGCCTCCGCTCTGTTTCCTCACTGTCACAGATAAAGCAATTCTCTCCATTATGCGCTCTCCTCCTCTGTGCTGACTCGCCACAGACCCAAGAATGTGAGTGCCAACCAACTCAGGGCTACAAGCTCTGAAACTGCATGACAAAATAAAATTTTCCTCTGCTAAATTGAATGTGACATGAATAATAAGAACCCAGAGACAGATATTGGGGTTCCAGCTGAAGTCAGAGAAGCAAAGCAGAGGCCATTTGAGAGTTCTCACCTCTACCCATGCTGCGACCAAAGGGACAATCCACCAAACTTCAGACTGCATCTCCAGACTGCACTGCTCCTCAGCAAATCTCAGACTGCTCCTGAGACTGCACTGCGCTCCTTATAGTCTCTAGTGCTGGGATTAAAAGTATGAGCTCTGTTTCTCTTTTAGACTGATCAACTCTCATGTAGCTGAGGATGGCCTTGAACTCCTCTGCCTCTGTCTCCTGAGTCCTGGGATTAAAAGTGTGCTCCACCATTGCCCAGCTTCTATGGCTGTGGCTACCTTTGCATTCTGATCTCCACACAAGCTTTACGACATCATAAACAGTATATCACCACAACTGAGTATTTCAGGTATTTTATCATAGCAGCAGATAGCTGATTGGGACATCCTCCATTCCTGGAACTGTCCTTCCCAGAAGCACAAGTGTCTCTGAGGTTCCAGACTCACTCAGGAGAGCCACATGAGTAGAGACAGAGAAGGCAAGGGAAGACTTCGCTACACAGGATAGAAGTCAGTTCCACTGGCTGCCGATCCAAGCAGGGGACAGGTGTCTGACACATCAGAGAGGGTGAACCTCTTCGTATAACAAACAGAACTCCAGATCATTACTACTGTCATCTTCAGATTGCGATATACGCACTTTACCATGTGGAAGCTCTCTGAATGAACCTATCTCTAGAATACAAATCTGCTGTCCAATTTCTAAGGGGTTGGGACTAAAATCAAGAGATTGTCTATCTTGGTGCCGTAGGTTAGGAACCTGCTGCAGAACACCCTGGGAAACAGGCAAGAAGGGAGAAGACTGCGGTGCCAATTATAGAGCCTGATCTCCAGTGGGCTGAGAAGGGAGCAATGGTAGTAATAGCCAGGAGCCCTGTGGCCCTATGCCTAAAGTTGTGTCCTCTGTGCTTGCCTCTGTCTCTGGCATTCAGCAGCCTGGAAACTTGGGCCCCAGAAAGCCCATAGTGAATATTTAAAGTCTTAATCTGATGGCAGCCTCATAGCTGAACAAGAAAATCTTCCCCTCGGGCTGGCATTATCTCAAGCCCTGGTTCTAATCCACCAGAAATGAGAGATGGTGCAAGCAACACGGCTCAGGTGATAACGTGTTCCGTAAAAACCCTGCACACAATTGCACATGCCCAGGAGAGATTGCATCAGCCAGGTCTTGAGTCCTTGACCAGGTGGCACTTGGTCTAACAGAAAAAAAAAAACCCATTGTCCTGAGGTAGCCTATGTCTGTGACTATGACAATGTATTCCAACTGGTCATTTTTCACCGCACTGCTCCCAGTGGCCCAAAGAACCCATGCTGTCCACATGGGCTTAGGCTATACATTCCCACTTGTGTTTCCTGCGTAGGACGGCCCACAGCAGCAACAATCAAAGATATATAAGACAGGCTGGGTTACAGCTCAGTGGAAGAACACTTGCCACGCACTCGGAAAGCCCTGGCTCAATTCTCAATATGGTTGATCTATTAACTAATTAGTTAAGTAATTAAAACAAATGCTTTGGTGGCTGAAGCGATGGCTTGACAACCTTAAGTCAATCCGCAGAGCCCGTGGTGGAAGGGTGGGACTGAGTTGGGAAGTTGCCCTGTGACCCCCATATGTGCTCTGAAGCACACAACTTAACACACACACACAAACGCAAATTTAAAAGTTCGTGTTTCACAAATTACTCAAAAATTACAAATCTCAAAAATTACTACTATTATTACAAAAGCGGTGAAATATTAAAACAAGAATTGTGGAAATAAAAAGATAAAACCTTGAAAGAAGGGGAAAAAACGGCATATGCCATTTGTCTTCAAAGGTGACGACCCTGAAAATGATTTACCTATTACTTCTGGTGTTTTTAATTTGGCACCTACAACTTTTTTAATCACTATTGTAATTCAAAGATGTGCGTTCAATCTGGTGTGTACTTCATATACTTTAGAAGTATTTTTCTTCATAACTTTGAAGCTATGCATTTAGCCCTTTCAATTGGTGTCCACAGTATGGCTTAAAGGACAATGCCTGCCTTCAGTATTGTGGTATTTTGGAGAAGAATGGCCCCCATAGACTCGTAGACTGAAATACTGAGTTACCAGGGAATGGCACTATTTGAAAGGATTAGGAGGAGTGGCCTTGTTGGAGGAAGTGTAACCCTGGCGATGGGCTTTGAGGTCTCAAGAAGAAGCCCATTCTAATCCCAGAATCTTTCTCTTCCTGATGCCCCAGCTCTCAGATACTCCTCCAGCATCATGGCTACCTGTGTCCTGCCATGCTTCCTGCCATGATGACAATGGAAGAAACCTCTGAAACTGTAAAGCAGTCCCAATTATATGCTTTGTTTTATAAGAGTTGCCAAGGTCATGGTGTCTCTTCACAGCAAGTGTCAAACCAACGCACAATATAATCACACTTAAACTGTTCCAAAAACTTCGATTTGAAGCTGGGTGTTAACACGCAATCCTGTGATGATAACCACACTCACCTTCTCACTCTGGAGACAGACTGACAACACATCAAAAGTTAGAGTGAAAAATACTGGGGGTGGGATTTCTGTCTGGCGGCCATTACAAAGGCTGGGGAATTGGGAGCATAGTGTAGCAGCAGTGTTTTGGTGTCTGGAGTACTCAGGCCCTAGAGAGAATAGACCAAAACATGAAAAACGGGGGCCTTCACGTGTTTCCTACTGCTTTAACAGACTTCGACTGGAAACAACACAGAGAGAAGAAACCTTTCTAGCAGTCCCAGAGGCTGGGAAGTTCAGGTGATGAAGCCTTCTTGCTGTACCCTGCTGTGGTGGGAGGCATCCATGTCTTCCTCCCCAGGTCCCGCTTTGAGGAGACAACATGATGCCCTTTCTAGCACTTTGAACCTTGGTTTTGCTCTTGCTGATCTCTTCCTGGGAAGCTTCTTGGTTTCCCGAATCATCCAAGAGTCACTCACATTGTGTACAGTGGGATGAAGTTGACTCTGAAAAGAGGTGTGACTGTAGAACTGCAGAGGAGCCAGGAGGTCTCAGGCAGAGCACGTGTGAGGAGGAGTGCATGTTTAAAGACCTCTAAACCAATGTCCTTAAATTGTCTCACCTATGCCAGGTGTGTCTTCGTGCACCATCAGCCACCATCTCAGAACACCAACTCCTGGTAAAATACAGAGGAAATAAATACATTTCTCTCAGGTCTGGAGACCGGGAAGTCACCAGCATCCGGTGGGATGATCTTAACACAGTATCACATGACGGCAGGCACTCCATGAGAGAGGCTCTGTGTCTGTGTGTTCAGGTCTCTTCCTCTAATTAAGCCATTGTTCTGGCGATAGGGGCCCCTCCCTTACAAGTTCCAGTACCACTAGCACTGAATCTGGACTTTAACTTTCCAACACATGCACTTCTAAGGACAACTTCGAATCCTAGAAGCCTGTAAAATGAGAGAGGATAGACTTGAAAACATCCACAGGAAATGAGAATCCTGGAACAATGTTGTTGTCAAAGGGATGGAAGCAAAAAAGGGGGACGCTGAGGGATGGCGTGGACAGACACATCGAAGACGTCCCATATCTCAGAGTTAAGTGAAAAAGAAAGCTGGAAAAGCAATCCTCAGAGTCTGTTATCACGTGTGTTTAGGGTCTGAATCTCTATCATTAATTTTATTTCGATTGCCCAATAAATTGTAAGCCAACTGTGGTTTAAAATGTCTGCAACAGAACTTATTGGTAAAGGTGTTAATGCAAAACTTCACAACACACTAACACTCAGACTATGTGCTTAAAATGCATGAGCTTTGTAATTTCAGCACAATAAAACCAAACAGATAGAAAAAGAGACCTCCTTGCTCCTCACCCTGATCGCTATTAATTCTTTCCATAACCAATATAAACAGTTAATGTCCTTTGTTAGTAGCATTTCCATTGATCAAAGCCTCCAAAGGGAAAAGGATCTCAGAAAAGAAAGGGAAAACGAAGGGAAACTGGGCCATGGGACACTAGCTCTGTCTGAATCATCTTCCAGCATGGTTTAAACACAGCAATCTAGGTCAAATCACATAAATTCATTACCATGCCATTCACACTGCAATTACTCAGGGGGAAAATTGTTAGCAGTGATAATGATCTTGAAATAAATAGAAGAGCAAGAACCAACATATAACAATACGCTCTTTTGTGTTTGGGTGAGGTGGAATGAATGTTTGGCTTCCTGCCCAGCCATCCTGACAAACGTAGTTCATAGTGAAGTCCAGTCATGTGCCTGTTCCTATCACCACCTTCCTCTAGTCTCGAGTTCCTGACATGTCTGCATCTCTTTGCTATGCACTGACTTTCCCCCAATAAGGTGACAGGACAAACACCCCACCCAGTCAGCCCTGGATGACTCACAGACACTGTTTTCACAGGTCAGATGTGTGTGTGTCACTCTCCAGCCAGCCACTAGAGTTCTCCTCTTGTCCTGGCACAAGCAAAATGGATGTTTTTCTTCTAATCAGTTCTCAGAAAGCTTTGTAATATCCCCTTCCATCGGTACAATGCATTTTGATAAAATGGATACATTTTAATAATCAGCTGGTGACTATTTCTTTCAGTATTATACAAAGTATTCCCCCCAAGGATGTGTTCTCAAAATGAGTCTCTTTAAATAAGTCTACATGTTTAATTTATTTTTAATATCACAGACTAACTAATGACTTTTAAAAATACCAAACATCTCAGAAGCAACGTTAAAACATGGGAAGCTACCATCCTCTCTTCCCCGCTCAGTCTGTTCCCCACCGTGAGGAATGTGAAGAATCCTTCTAGATGCCACATTCTGTGCATCCCCATGCATAGTAAACACATCAGCAAGTGTACGCAGGCACAAACAGTGTGACTGTGAAACTAAGTTGATGGAATTATTCTATCCTTTTTTTTCTTAACTACTTTCTGGAGACTTCCTGCCAGTAAGTATAGTGTCAGCCTCAGAGTTCTATTGCCTGACTACAGCACAGTTACTGAAGCCGAGGTGGCTTAAGTGGTGTCCAGCTTGTTTGCTTTGTAAAACAAGCCCCAGTGACAATTCTTCACTTCATGCCCAGGGATCTATTCCAAGCTGTGACATAACAGTCAACAGACAATACTACCATCGAACTGCCATCCATATGGGACACACCGGATTATACTCCACGGTTCTGGTTTCTCATCTAGTGTTTTAGTGTGTGGATATTTGCTGGGAGCTATGATGACATGAAAACAGGAAGTAACAATTGATAGTCAAGGTGTCAACCCACCAGAAATAACTTCTGATCGAGAAAAACTCGTTTGCAAAGTACAGTCCAACTGTCATCCATAAGAGACACAACAGATTACAACAGAACCCCATGGTTCTGGTTTCTCATATAGTATTTGTTGTTGTTGTTGTTTGGGGGAGTTGGGTTTTTGTTTTGTTTTGTTTTGTTTTTTTGAGACAATATTTCTCTGTATAACAGTCCAGGCTGTCCTGGAATTCACTGTATAGACCAGTCTGGCTTCGAACTCACTGAGATCAATCTGACTCTGCCTCCCAAGTGCTGGGACGAAAGTCATGCACCACCATCTAGTGTTTTAAGGGTGGATATTGGTCGCTGGGGTGGGGGTTGGGGAAGAGAGAAAACAACAATCCCTTCAACTGACTTTTTTCCAAAAACCAGTAAAACGTAGCCCCTTTTCAGGGCTTTCTGTTATTTCTGTTTGCCGGTGAATTCCCTGTCATTTCTCTATCCCCTTTTCTTAGTTTATTCTAACTGGTCCACAGAAGCATCACTGTTGTAGCTAGTGACCTACCTGTGATCATTTTCCACTATTTTCCAGCTCTTTCACTTCACTTATTTTTCTTTCTGTCCAGACTTTTCCGTGGCTTGGGCATTTACATGTGGCTTTTGTTCTGCCTTGCCCCACGTTATAAAATGGTCTCCTACATGTCATCACAGTCTTCTACTAGTCGTTTGTCATACCGTCCATCTGTGAGCCCCGTGTCCCACTTCCTTTCTTTGTGCTTCTTACGGGATCTGATTATTTGCGTATCTGTGCAGAAGAATGACTCATCTCTGCAGTGCCTTCTGGGTGCGTCCCAGCTCTCGGCATCGTGTGCTTTTGCTTGGTGTCTGGAAATGGGATCAATTACTTGCCGGTCTCTAGGCAGCCCTCACTGGGGGTCACTTCTCTTCCCTTTTCTCTGTTTGTCACATTTCTAGACGTTGATCCATGTCATGTCTTTTCTCTCATTTTGGTGGAACTGTAGGAGACAGCAAGATCTAAATGCACACGTTCAGTTCACCATCTGAAAGGAAGGTGTCTGCACGTGTGTTTCCTCAGAATCATTCTATGTGAAACAAAATCACATGCAAATCGAACCTTTGAAGAATGCAAACAAAAGCCCAGGGAAACAGCAAAAATCCATCAAAGTGCCACTGCTTCAATAAGCAAAGCTGCTAAACTCAGAGAATCATTTGCAGGGGCTTTAATCCCTGTAGGTGAAAATTTCATTAAATAGTTATGTTTATAAAACTCATATTTTATGAAGAGTAAAACTTGACTTGACTTTATAGAACCATCTGGTCTACCCCATTTGCACATAACTCTTAAAAATGAATAATCAAAGATTTTCCTTAATACACTTATTTTCTGAGAAGGTAATAAATGCCACGATTAAGAACAAATGTCTTTTTTCCATCTCTGACTTCCTGAGACCCATTTTGTCTTCTTAAAAGCAACAATAGTGCCTGACTCTCTGGAGAGAACTGGGTCAGAGGGTATGTGCTCTTCAGGTCTTACGTGTGTGTGTGTGTGTGTGTGTGTGTGTGTGTGTGTGTGTCTGTGTAGGTCTTTGAGGACTACATCTGTCCACTTGAGAGGAAATTACCCTTTAGTGTGTATCGATTGAATCCAAGAAGCTCAGGCTGCACTGATACCATGTCAGTTAGCTCATGAAATGGCTTCCATCATAAACTGTGCATTTCTTTGCCTTGCAGAGACTCTGTTCTGGGGCCCTCTCTTAGCCTTCAGATTAGCAACCAAGCCTCTGATCCCCCACCATGGAGTCAAAGCAGAGCCGTCACCTTTCAGGTTTCCAGCTGCTTCAGCTGCACCTGCAATGTAGCCATATTGCCCACGTTGCCCATACCCATATTTTGTATTGATGAATTTTCTAATAATGCTCCATTTCTTCTGTGAGGTCAATCCCCAATGTGTGGCCAGAGGGAAGGGTGATGTCCCAGGATTCTGCTCAGAGAAGCTGGTGTCCTCCAGTGTCCATCCGTCTGAACTCACGGGCAAGCTGTGTGATGCAGGCCCATCAGCTACCTTCTCTTCAAACCTCAGGCCACCATCATCCGTAGGTGCTGCTCACCTGTCCACCCTGGCCTGTTCTCCCTTTACAGCAGCTCCAGGCCCCAAGCCTGCCACCTCTTCCCTCCAGGCTGCCTGGCCCTCTGTCATGGCTCATAGGGGCATCTGAGGTGACTCCTCACTATACAACCGTTCATGGTCTCCACTCATTAAAAACTCTGCCATTCCCCAGAGCAATGGCGGCTAACCTAACAGCCATGGTCACATGCCTATCCCACAGAACAGACAGCCACCCAAAACTTTGCCTGCCTTTGCCAGGCAAACTTCTAACACACTGAGCTCACAGTCAAGGCTTTCCCTGCCCCTGTTTTCCAGGCTTTCTCTTCTTGCCTGAGCCTGTCCCAGATCAAACCTGACTGTGGCCTTGCCCACTTTCTCTGTCCCTTCCCACTCTGGAAGTTTCCATACAGCCTAAGCTGGTTCTTGCTCCCGGTTTTTCCCGTTTGGTGTGGTGCCGCCTATACAATACTCCCCTCCATCATAACCATCGTGGTAGTGAGAAACTCACATCAGACACCCACTAATTGTATTGACTTTCTTTTCTGGCTGCCATGTCATAGCTATGCTTTATTGGGGTCCTTGTACACAAGCAATGCTTTAGAAACAGGTCATAGTACATTAAGGACACTTACTCAACTTTTATTTCTCAACCTCGTCTTGCTAAAACAAACTCTCTCTCCCCTGGACAGCTGCCTGAGCCACAGGCACCCTGTGCCACCACCCACCCACCTCCTGGCATATCCCAGGCTCACACCCACGTTCCTTTCAGACACCTGGGACTTAAGGTTCTAAGTGGCAGGGTCAGACAGCATTGAAGAATTTCACAGCTGCGACCTGAGCTGCATGTTGTTTGGTTCCTAAACCCTGTAAAAACCTTGCTTGTGCTTGCAAACACACCTGGTTTGGGGAGGTCTCTTACCACTGATTCTGCCCTTTTCAACTCAGAGCATCTGTTTTAACAATCCTGCATCCCGCCTGGGCATGGGACTTTTTCAAAGACATGGGCAGTACTGGGGCGATTGTCCAGTGTCCACTATCCAGTTACCACCTTGCAGGAAAGGACTCCGGACCCATGGGGTGCACAAGGCCCCGTGTGTGCGGGCCCCACCCCCGCAGGCGTGCAGTCCCGCCCTTGGGCTTGGGCTTCAGCCTGCTGGGAATAAACGCCCAAACCTCGCTGAGCTGTGAGCCAGGGACCTGGGTGCCTGAGGCCTAGGAAGTCGGCTTCGCAGTGGTGGCCAGAGAGGAAGCTGTGTGCTGTGTGCTGTGTGCTGTGTGCGAGGTGAGTTGCTTGGGGGAGATCCCAGACTAGGGGGCTGCTCCTAGAGAGGTTACAAAAGCCTCAGGGTGGCCAGACCCAATCATGAGAGTTTAACCCAGGGAAACCTCAGCAGCTGTCGCTGTCTGGGACTAGCACCAAGCCGGCGACAGCAATGTCTGACTCCACCACAGGAGTGGTGTACCAGACAAACCCAGACGTCTTTCCCTTGGGAGTGAACTGCTGGCAGCTTCCGAACAGAGTGATAACCTGCTTGGCATTGTGTTCGTGCATTCTGCCCAGGCCCACACATGCACAACTTCCTCCCTACAACCTCTGGTTCACGCCTCTCGGGAGCTGTGGTCGTCGTCTGCCACGACCATGTCGGTAACCAGGGCAGTATGGCTGCATAGGGACCCTGCACTTGGAAACAAGTGTCACGGGCTTTACTTTGTGCCTGGTTAGCTCAGCTTTGGGGCTGGGGATGAAGACGCCAAGTTTTTTTTCAGCCTGATTAAATGGAATACACTTGTATCCTCCTAAGAAGGAATCATTGCGGTAAAATTATGGTATATATGCACTTTTTGTTTGTCAGTGTACTTAGTTACTATGATGACCTTTCAAGAGTATAGCCAAAGAACATTGATCTACTTGTCCCCACCAATGCCCATCACTGGAAAATTACTGTGCCGCCTCTGGGCCATACTTTCTAGTGAGGCACTCTTGTTCTGATTATGTCCACCTTCTGGAAACTGAGGCAAAGATGGAGGATGATGTGACTAAAAGCCAGCCAACTCTTCCAAATTTTGTTCCCTAGATGACATTTGCGTGCAGGCTGATGCCTACCTTTATTTCTTTGTAATTCGTCCAAATGGTTTTGAAGACTAGTAGTGGCCATGCGCTGCTCATACTCACACCTGCGGCCCCCAGGGCAGTAGCATTTGTATAAACATTATTAGCATCTTAGAGAACTGAGATATCAGCAATGAAATAATTCTGGTCAAAGTTGCCAAGTAAGACAGTGACAGATGTAGCATCCCAGCCCAAATATTAGTCTCTGTCCTCACTGCACATGAGTACAAAGAAGACACCCTAAATTGGACACAGGGGCTACTACATGCTACCAGGCTCCTAAGAACCTAGGATACATCTGCAAAGACAGGGAAAAGGCAGCCCTTGTTCCAGGGTTTGCCTCATCCTGACACTTCCCCCACAGAGCTAAAGACACGGAGCAGAGCTCTGTCTCCTGGCAGATCACATGACGTGGGGTCACCTGCTGTATGTTCCCTATAGGAAGAATAATGGAAATGGGATGCTGAGTTGTAGGAAGGATGACCAGAGTGTCCCTTCACTATGTGCAAAATTTGGTATATACTCTGACAGGGCCGCAGGTGTTTTCCCTGTGACTGTGTATTAAAATGGGAGTCTTCCTTCAAGATGTCATCACAGATTGCCTCCTCGAAGGCCTTGATCAATCATCCAAAAGTTACTCTGGAAATAAATCAGAGCAAAACTGGCAGATGTTTGAGTCATTGCATCCAAAGTAGAGTAAAGCTCAGTGTTGAACCACAGATAAGAACTTCAGACCCTCCCAAGAGTCTTTTTACACCCCCCCCCCCCGGAAAAGCCCCAGGTACACAGATCTACCTTAAGACCTACCAAGTATTGCCCGATCTCTGATGCCTGCTGCCCATCATTAGGAGGGTCAGTCCCCAGCCATCACTGCCCATCATTGAGAGGGTCAGTCCCCAGCCATCACTGCCCATCATTGAGAGGGTCAGTCCCCAGCCATCATTGCCCATCATTGGGAGGGTCAGTCCCCAGCCATCACCGCCCATCATTGGGAGGGTCAGTCCCCAGCCATCACTGCCCATCATTGGGAGGGTCAGTCCCCAGCAATCACTGCCCATCATTGGGAGAGTCAGTCCCCAGCCATCCTTCCCTCTTGCTTCTTTGCAGCGTGGATCAAGCCTTCCACCACCTAGAACTTTTCTTTATGACACTATTGCTTGTGATGATTCAATTATGTGCTTGCAGACTCTTTCCTCACCTTCTAGGTGAGTTGGGTCCCCGGTGCTGAGGTTATGAGAAAACCAAGTCCCAGCTCCAGAGCAGAGAACCTGCTGGAGCTGCTACTTGGTAAGATTAACATGGAATCAGCCTAGCACTATACTAACACAGTGACCTTGGACGGGTCCTGAATACATTCTCTTTATCTGTCAGTCTTATCTGCAGAACAAGCCAGGAACTAGTTTAGGCCATTCCAATTTTGTGTTAAACCTTCAAAAACTGACCTAGACCACCCATTATCATTAACAGCACTTAGTTGGTCGTCTGCCAACCAGCAAAGTAATAGCCTGCTACTCTCTGTCTTTCTGTCTCTGGAAACCTGTACCTGTACCGAGCCTCTCAGTAGAACATATTGCTCAGGGAAGCCCTTCACCCCTTCACAAAAACCTGCTGGGAGCCTTTTTGGTGATATGCACTATGTACCCAAGAAAACTAATACCATATGCAAAAGACTCTGTGTGAGCCAGAGCTATGATAAAGCATAGAGCATCCCCATCTTAGACACAGAACCTCCCTAAGACCTAAGCCTGGTAAAGAGGAGAGAGAGGTTCAGAGAAGACACCCAAATCTGTCTCACAAAATCTGTAAGTGAAGGGAGTTGACTGATGGGGCCTCCGCCTTGGGAAGGGACTTGGAGTGTTGATGCAAAACCAGTCACTTCAGAGACTTTATGCAGACAAGGTTTTATAACTCTGTCTTTTATGTTAATCTCTTTTGCTCTTATGCCAGGGATAAGATAGAAGTCACCTACTAGCAAGCACTCCTGCACCGAACTAAATCTCTAGCCTTCAAATATTAAATTACATCACCAAATGAAAGAACTGCATGGCAAATGAGAAAGAAAAAACCTAAAAGGAGATTTAAAAAAAAAAAAAAAAAAAAGGTTAACGCACTAAGAGTTACAGCATACACATCCTGATCTGACAGAATCATTGTACATCGCATCAGGACGCGTAGTTAGTAAGGCAAAGGTTAACTAGAAAGAGATGCTGGCATGCCCCTTGGGTGAGGTGGTTCCAGTTGCCAATTAACAGGCACTGTTGTTGTGTGACACATTGCTGGCGTGCAGATCTGAATGGAACGTATGTGAAAGTTGTACACTGTGCTCAGTGTCAGCTACTGGAGAGAACATTTACACCACGTTCTCAGCACTCCCCTTCAGAGAGGGGAACTGAGCAAACTCTCTCTTGCCTTAAAGGTGGTGGCCAGAACATGTCTTCCAACCTGGAATCCGTGAAGGACACGCTTGTTTTCTTAGGAAAGTCACTGCTTAGTATTCTGGAGGCCCTACTTTTTCAAGTGTTCCCAAAGCCACAGAAGAATGTTGCTGGTGAAATAGTCCTCATAACAGGTGCTGGGAGTGGACTCGGAAGGCTCTTAGCCTTGCAGTTTGCCCGCCTGGGATCAGTGCTCGTCCTCTGGGATGTGAATAAGGAGGCAAATGAGAAGACCCTCCAGGAAGCTCGGGAAGCAGGAGCCACCAGAGCTCATGCCTACACTTGTGACTGCAGCCACAAGGAGGAAGTGTACAGAGTGGCCGACCAGGTACGTCTGGGGATCTCATTGCTTTTTGCGGGTTGTGAGAATCCTATGCAATTACGTTGGCGTGCATCAGTTTTGTTCGTTGGCCCGTCTGCCTCAGTGCCTTCCAATTGTCTCCGATATCCCTCTACTTTAAAAAATAATCTTGGGGAATACAACTTAGGAGTTTTTCATTCTTATTGTATACAAACTGTTATGCTAGAAAGCCTATGATGGCACTATAGGGTAAATTATTACCCCTCTTGGGAAACAGGAACAGTGACCCTGTGCGGGCATGAAGTTTACTTTAGGAAAAGCTGACAGTTAACGAAGGTATGGCCAGGACTTGAGATTCTTGATTCCCTGTGTGGCACTCCGTGCTCTGGATCACACCCCTACCGCATGCAACTGCATTACTGGAAGCATCTTTGCTGGGTCAGAAACAGATGTCAAGCACTTCGTCCAAGATCAAATAGGTAGTCTATGTGCACCCTGTTTAGTCTGAGCTAAACCCAGGCTATGTCCCCCTCCCTCCATTACTTCCTCAGAACAGGTGTTTTTCACAGGAAATCCTAATCTTATCCTGAGATCGTGTATTTGGGTTTTGGTGGTAGTGAGACTTGAACCCAGGACCTTGTTGCTTATGAGGCATTTGCTCTAGCACACAAATCCTCTAAACCAGCAGTTCTCTTCTCAGGGGTGGAACAACCTTTCCACGGGTGTTGCATATCAGTTACATTGCCATTCAGAACAAAGACAAAATCACAGTCATGAAGTAGCAATGAAAATAATTTTATGGTTGGGGGTCAGCACAACATGAGGAAGAGTATTAAAGGGTCTCAGCATTAGAAATGGCGAGAACAACTGCTCTAAATGCTTCTTTGGTAATAACAGAGTGGACTTTTAAAGTTTCAGGAAACTGAAACTCTGCATATTGGCAGAGAGGCTGCTACCTCATCCAGGGATGTATATACCACATCCCTATACCCACTCTGTGATGTGTAAACCACACACCAATCTCCCAGACCAATTTAGTGGAAAGGGAGAAGCCAAGCCAGTTTGATCCAACAGCCTTTCTACTTCCCATCTTTCTCACAAGTAATTCCAATTACAGGCTGTCTGATGCTGACTGAGGATCCAAACCTGTTAAACTCACTCAGGTTTACTCTGAGACCACATCCCAAGTGCAGCCAACTGGCCATCTACACCTGTTTACCTATGAAGCATCTATCACCTAACATGTCGACTTGCTCTAACTACACTTCTCTACCCAGGCTACAGCAGTCGTGAGTTTATGTGCATACACTGAAAACCTTTGTCTTAATGGCAAATTTATATAGGATCTGTAAATAATTACTTCCCTATCTCTGTCCCAGCTGGTTGACTTCTGAAATGGTCTGCCATGCCATAGTCTAGCTTGTTGTTCACCTTTTGTCACTTTGTGGTCTTGAAGAGTATTGACAATGTGTTCTTCTGCATTTAGGACAAACAACTTTACTTATAAACTGACATACTACTTATCCTAGATAGCAGGAAACTAGGCATCAACCTCCCTGTGGAGAATGGGAGGGTGGTCAGAGGGCATGGAAGAGGGAGGGAGGGATGGAGGGGGAGGGAGAGGGAGGGAGAGAGAGAGGGAACATGACTAAGGATCAAAATTTGAAGTGGTACCTAGTGTTTTCTCTCTGCTCAGTCTTGAGTGGCTTTAAGAGTTTGTATCTCAGAATCATAGATTAGCTGTGAGTTTGGAAAGTCCAGTATTACTTCGTGATACATCTGGGTGGCAGGTTATTTTGAACAATAAAACAAGGACAAGCTTGGATTATGCAGTTTTCACTTATCCTTGTAATGTATTTTCCACTATCCATCCTGTCAGGTGCACACACACATTCATACACATATGCACACATATAAACATACCCACATGCATACACATATACACAGACATACACAAACACATAAACACATGAACATGCACACACGCATGCACACACACACACATTCATACACACATGCACACATACAAACATACCCACATGCATACACATATACACAGACATACACAAACACATAAACACATGAACATGCACACATGCATGCACACATACACACACACAGCTGCATACACACAGAGCTACAACAGGAACTACTGTGAGCTTTCTTTATGAAGCCATGGGAACTGCTGTGGTAGCCCTTTCTCAATGGTGATGATCAGGACTGCTAGAATATGGTTCAAATTGCAATGATGAAATTCAGAACACAACCGAACATAGGGACAGTGCCAGCTTTGTCATCATCCTGCAGAGGCTCGCATGCACTAGGAGCCAAGAGGACCAACTGGAGGCTTGTTAGAGGGGAAAGGTCTACTGTTACACCCAGAGCCCTTCATCCTAAAGTGACAGTGACCAGATGCTGCTTCAAGCTGGAATTTCAGAGACAAACATGACTCACAGACCTTGTTCCTAAAATTTGAAGTGAAGAGAAGAAAGCCAGTCTGTTGAAGAAAACAAGACTGGCAGATTCTAATCTGCCTTGTGTTCAAGATACTCACTATCTTTCTTCCCATTGGCTCCTGCCTTCTCCCTGTCTTTGTGTATGACAGGATGGGGTTGCTATGCTATTTGGTTATATAGAGCTGTTCTTATATCCACCACTTGTCTAAAACGATCTGCTACTTATGCAAAACACAACACAGAGCTACTAGACCGGGTGGTAGGACTAGCTCTAAGGGGAGAAAGAAAGTGGTATTTTAGCATTGGAGTCTTTGCTGGAGAGGAGGGTGAAGAGCCCTGGTAACCTCAGGGGTCCAGTGCAGGGGAGACTCAGCAATGAGCACATGAACACAGCCTGAAGTATGGGTCAAGAGTATATAGATATTGGGAAAGAGAGCGTATACGGAATTACTAGTCTGATGGTGGCACTCTCCTTATCCAATTCAGGTTAAAAAAGAAGTTGGTGATGTCTCTATTCTCATCAATAATGCTGGCATCGTAACAGGCAAGAAGTTCCTTGACTGCCCTGATGAGCTCATGGAAAAGTCACTCGATGTCAATTTCAAAGCACATTTATGGGTGATTGTTTTTTTTTTTTTTTATTCTCTACTATGTGCAAACTTATTCTGACATTCAAAGTATTTTTCTCTTGCTCTGTAACAATATTAAATAAAACACACATCTTAATCACGGGGGAGGTTAGGAATCCACATGGGTCTTTACACAGCCTAAGGATACGAATCCACACGGATCCCTACTCAACCTAAGGATAGGAATCCACATTGGTCCCTACTCAGCCTATGTAAGTGCTGAACCACTGAGTTACATCCCAGCTTAGCCTCTTAGTTTTGGGTTTGTCCACTCAGTTGTTCCTTCTTGATCCAACCTGGTCTTACAGCTCCCAGAACCTCTACTCAGCAACAGAGCTTCAAAGTTCCTTCAAGGGCAGAACGGTGTTTGTCATTGAGTTACTATTCATCTATCAGCAGCAAGCGTCAAGGCTAGCCCACTTGCCTTACACGCACAATTAGATTTCATATCTGCTGGTTTCACATCTGTTCGTCCAGCCAATCACAGATCAAAATGGTTTTTAAAATATTGTGTCTGTTCCAAACATGTACAGACATTCCTTGTTATCAGCCTTGTTTATTTACTTACACAGATTTACACTGTGTTGGATATTAAATGGTCTAAAGGGGTTGAAAGTGTAGCTAGGATGTGTGTGGCTCTATGAAAAGGCTTCACTAGTTTATAAAGGAATTTGAGCATCCATGAAGTGTGCCCTTTATAGGAGGTCCTGGGCCTGACCCTTTCTTAACAAAGGAATGACTGTGCTCCCTGTAGTAGGCTGGAGAGGTGTTTGTAAGGCACCACAAAACTTAAAATTTTTTTTTCAAGAATAGCTAGTGAGTAAATTTATTTTGTCATGACTAGGATAATTTGGAAGTGAAAGTGGCATTATTAATGAGCAAGTATTAATCAGGAAATGTCCTAGGCTAACCAAGACCTCACTCCTCACTCGGCACTAACCCATAGCTTCTCTCATTGTGTACCACATGTCACCATCACCAAGGGACTGAGCCCTGACTTTCACAGGGCCTGCACCCAGGCCCAGAGGATACATTTTCCTGGCCTTTCCTGTGACCAACCTTTTCCAGCGCCACACTCTGCCTCTTCCGTAGCCTCTTCCTGCCTTGCTGTTTCTTATTCAGTTGTCTTCGGTCCTGTTCACAGCTCAGCCGTCTCTAAACAAGACTCTTTCTTGAGAGGATGTGCTGAAGATCATCCTCTCCTCTTCCCACACCTTCTCCAGCTCCCCTGCAGATGCTCTGACACACATTTGGAGCTTCTATGCTCTCTGTCTCCACTTTCGCTACAGGATAGTGAGTCCGCTGGTGTTCTTGCTGTCCTGCATGATCTTCAGGAGAAAAAATTGGAAAGATCCAGATATTAGTAACTACCACGTCCTTGTTGGAACTTCTCCAGTCCCAAATGTCCTTCCATTTGTGCTGCGTGCGTGTGTGTAGACAACAAACACCCACTGAGCTATTTCTTGAGCCTAAAATCTATTTTCTTAACATCCTTGTCTGTATTTGTGGCTGATTTCTGCTTGATGCCCAAGGTATCTTCCTCAAAAGTTTGTTGTTCTTCCTGTACCAGGTTCCCGGGTTTTTTAAAAAAAGGTGAAGATGTGTATGACTGAGACACAGCCTAAGCACTCACTGTCTAAAAACATACTTCACTTTCTGAATTAGTAAAATAAAAGACCACCTTTCAAGGAAATATTGACTGGTTTAAAACAAAGTTATTTCTCAATGGAAGCAGGGTGTCTTGTAAACTGTGTTCTGGAAAAGTTTTAAAATCAGAATTAAGTCAAGGAAGGAAACAAAGTAAACACCTAAACAATGATGTCATAAGAACTTGTGCTTTGGATTACAGTTGTCACAACTAAAATTTCCTGCATCATGTGGATTGTAGTCTTAGTGTTATACATATATATGTGAACATTATGTATTGTATTAATATATATTACATATGTAAATAATGCATTCATATGGATAAACTGTTTTTAGTATTCTTGACAATTTCATGGTGAGATAATGCTTCAACTGCATAAAATACTCTTTAATGTGAGCTTAGGTTTTTACATCCAATGTCTTTAGATAATTTCATTAGCTTAAAAAAAAATTTTTAATCATGGTATTTGTATTCACACCTGAGAAAAGCCTAGAGTGTGCTATTAGCTATTAACAGCTTTCCTTTCCTCTTCTTAGACGTATAAAGCCTTCCTGCCTGCTATGATTACTAACAACCATGGTCATTTGGTTTGCATTTCAAGTTCAGCTGGACTAATTGGAGTAAATGGGCTGGCAGGTAAGAGAATTCCTGACAACCTTAACTTGCAGAATCCCACTAAGTCTCTGCCATTCACTCCATGTCCTCATAATAAAAACACCAATGAACTAAAGGTCTGATCAATAAGGGAAGTGAGAATTTGTGTGGCAGAACCTCTGTCACACAGACTAACATCAACCTAGACCATGTGCTTTGGGCCATGTGGTCTCGTGCAGCCCGCTATATTTAAGGGAGAATGGAGACAAGGAGGGAGGAAGAAAACTCACCAGCACAGTTGTGTGAGCAGAGATCAAATTCACTGGGCACATGTGGAGGATGCTAAGAAGACCACCAGCCTTCTCCTGAACTTCCATTAGGTGGTCCCTAGTTGTGAACCTACAGAATATGGAAAGTAATGGAACCTCTTCACTTTTCCACTGGCTGGATGCCTGCACTGTGTGTCATTATCACCTCTCTTCCCACACCTCACTTCTTTGATAATCCCAGTTGGCAGGTGACAAAGAGATACACAATAAGGGCTAACTTGGGACACTCGCCTTCTCCAGGAGTCTGGTTTTAAATTGTTACATTGACATTATCTGCACCTGTGTGCAAATTGCTAGGGGTTTGTTTAAAAGCCTGCTTGACTGGTATAATCATGGCATTTTCTCAACTGAGGCTCCCTCCTCTTCAATAACTCGAGCTGTGTCAAGCTTACTTAAGACTAGCCAGCACAATGCAACTGCTAAAAGTTGGTGCTAATGATCAGCTGAGCTATTGGAAAGACAAAGGCAAACCTGCTCAGTCCAAGGTTGTCATTCATCTTTGAACCATAAAGAACTCAGTACTGAGCTGCATGGTGACATAAAATGCAAGGGCCGCGCAGGCTTGGACATTTCAGCTCGCTCTCTCTCTTCCAGACTATTGTGCGAGTAAATTCGCAGCCTTTGGATTCGCTGAATCTATGTTCATCGAAACATTTGCCCAAAACCAAAAGGGGATCAAAACTACAATTGTGTGCCCATTCTTTATAAAAACTGGAATGTTTGAAGGTTGCACGACTAAGTAAGTATGCCTTTTGATTTTGAAGGCATTTAAATTGACTTTCTGCCCATCCAATTTTATTCTTTTCTTGGAGCTGCTTGGGTCTTTTTGTAAAGTATTTTCTGACCCATGAGTGGTTTCAGAATTGTCTCTCACGTGTGTGTTAAAGGGGTTGGTTGATACATGTGGTTTATCATCAGCATCCAACTGGTACCCATTCTGTGGTCCCTGATCTGCTCCTCTGCTTGCTGTCTAGGACAAAGTTCCTCTCTGCCACCCAGTGCCATTCAGAGAACTTCACTGAGCCTAGGCAAACCAGAAGCCACTGAAGGAAAACAGCCTGGTGGAATCCTTAAAATCACTCTACCTGACTAGATTAATGTCAGAATTGTGGTTTGACTACAGACAGGTCCTACTCATAGCACTATGGGCTATAAGTTCAAGAGCCAGTATGGAGTGAGGCGTATAGCCACCTTCTTCTTGTCAGACCTTGTTTACCAAGAGAAAAGGAGAGGGGAGGACAGAAGGAAGGTCCATGTCCGCTGTGGCAATTCCCATAAGGGCACTAATCTTATTCGCAGCGGCCCCACTCTCCAATTCCTGATCCAGATGCATCATGCGGTGATTGGGCTTAAGGGTAAATGTGGGGGAACACGTTCACACCCTTACAGACACAAATACCCAGTTTGTTCCCACTAACTCACTTCACTCTCACACCATTCAATAAAGTTCTATTTGGAGGACTGATTGTAAAATCAATCTATCAATTGCAATGAGTTTCCATTCCACATTATACTTGTGCTATTAGTATTTGGACAATAAGTGAGTAAATATAGAAATAGATGGGGATTGAGAGAGAAGGGGAATGACAATGTCTTATACATTCTTTATCCCTAACCTTAAGGAATGATTATTTTATTTATTTGATTTTTTTTTCTGTCCTCAGGTGTCCTACTTTGTTACCAATTTTGGACCCAGATTATGCAGTCAGAAAAATAGTACAAGCTATTCTGCAGGAGAAGCTATACTTGTATATTCCAAAGTTTTTATACTTCATTATGTTCTTAAAAAGGTAATGGTATCTGCTTCTATGTCTTCCCGTGTGCCAATCACCAGATTATGCCAGGTCCTACCAGGAAGAACCATCCAGAAAATACTTGTTAAATTAATGGATTTTAAAAGGAACATCTTCTCCATACTGATTTTCCTCTCCATGACCCTTTATTGACACAACCTCAAATGTATTCAGTTGCAGTGCCCACCGCCAGGATTAGAGAGACCCTCTCTAACAATTTAAAAGAAGGAAGGAAGGAAGGAAGGAAAAGAGAGTGGGTGAGAGGGATGAAAGAACAGAGGAAGGAAGGAGGAAATAAATGAAGGAAGAAAAGGGAAGGGTGGAAAAAATGAAAGGAAGAAAGGCAGGAAGGAAGGCGGGAGAGAAGGAAGGAAAAGAGAGCTTTGCTGATTACTCCCTGTGGGCTGAAATCCAGCAGCAACAACTTGGGATCTCTGGCATAAGTGCAGGCTGCTGCTAACATGCTGACTCTGCTGTTCCTTCCCAGTTTCTCAGTTCTGTTTCAGTGATGCCTCGTGTGTGTGTGTGTGTGTGTGTGTGTGTGTGTGTGTGTGTGTGTGTGTGTGTGTCTCCGGACAGGGACCACCCCTTCACAAAGAACACATTCCATGCCAGCCAGCACTTTCTGTTGAGTTGAATTGGTCTTCTGTGTCCCTATTCCTTCTCTCTTGGTCCACCAGTTCTGAACACAGCTCTACTCCCTAGGACAATGACAGTCTTCAAATGTTTGAGCATAGGTATTAGTCTTCAAGTTCGTCACACAGCTAACAGTCACAGACCTGCTTTTTCCCATTACTAATTATATCTTCTTTGTGCACTGAACCAGAAATCATTCTTACACCCCTGCCCTTTCCACACTTCCTCTGCCGCAGGAGGGATCCCTGTGGCTGGTGGGCTGTGGGGGTCTTGGAGTAGCAATTGAAACCCAAGGTTATAACCATGCTCTTTATCAAGCCTGTAATTCTTACATGCCCTGTGTTCTCCAGGTCTCACTTGCCTTGTTCACAATGATAGTGTTTGGCAGTGCACACAGATTAGCATAATGTCTGGTTATTGGACAGTATGTGTCCCCACAGCTCAGTGGGTATGTCCTGTGTAGTAACAGACTGTGCTATGACAACTCTAAGAACACGAAGCCTCGTTTTTAACTCTGAATAATTGTAGAAGCTATATCACTTTAACAGCATATCCGTTCTAGGACATGTTTTGGGAAGGGTCTAGATCACTCTTAAGAAGTGGAAGGAAAATAAGCATGCTCAATGAGAGAAATTACATTAAACACTCCTTCAAACAAGGGGAAAGCAGTGTGTGAACCAGGCACGGCTCACCATAGAAAAGAACAAAACACAAAGCAGCCCCTATCATGGTAGAAATTGTCTTCTCAGGGATAGATGTCAGGTGAGAAAACAAAAGGAGATGGAAAGTTGGCCAGGTGGGCAGGCTGTCTCATACCTCTGACACTAGCGTTAGTGAACGGCTGAGTTTGCAGCCATCCTGTGCTGCATAGTGCGATCCTGTCTCGAGACCCTCACTCACCCCTGCCAAAAGAAGCTACCCTGGGCATCATAAGTACTGCGCATAAATATTAAGCCAGAAAAGGGAATCTCAGAGCTGCAGTGATAAAGGGAAGCAAGTGGAGATTTAGGTGCTGATGGAAATCGTGGAGGGCATAAACCACTTGGAGGCCTCCATGTGTCTAACAGGAGTGGGAACACAGATCCTTTCCCTCACTCTACCCCTCAAACAAATCTCAGGTTTTCTGCACCTGCTTGTCAATTTACTCACTCTGAAATGGTAGGTGTCAAGGTCAACAGGGGCAGAGTGCCGGATGTGGTCAGGGGTATCTTGTGGGTCTTCTCAGGCGCAGATGGGGATGGAAGGGATAAGCATCTTAGCTTGGCTGGCCATCTGCAGGAGGATCAGTTGCATTTCATCCTCACTGTGGCCTCAGGAAGAAGGATGCCCTCAGTTTATATCTAAGGATATGGAAGTATACAAGCTGGTAAGTTGCCTAAACTGGTATTGAAAGTGCCAAAGCTAATCTGCAGGCATATCTGCCTCCTCCAAACATGCTGACAATGCCAGTTCTCCAACGTACATCTTTAGAGCACACTAAATTGGTGGTATTTTGGAGAGCAGAGTAAGTGAGCTGAATGTCGTAAGCAGTGCAGGAGACCTCTGAGCCCAAGCCTTAGTCATCAGTGAGTGACCAATGGCTTGATCTGTAAAAGCGACAGTCTTCAGCTGATCTAGCCATGATGTTTTCACAGCTGATGGCCAAAAACACTTATTCTTGTGTTCTTTTCAGCTTCTTGCCTATCGAGACAGGAATGCTTATAGCTGACTATCTGGGAGTCTTTCATGTGATGGATGGCTTCACTGGCCAAAAGAAGAAAGTTCAAAGTTAAGTTCCATGCCCAGACGTCATCTGATCCCCATTGCTCCAGCAGGCTTCTTTCAAAGAAGAAAGGTATTTCTGTTTGACCAAACCCACAGACAGGTAGCACCCATGTTCTTCTATGAACCAGAATGCCCGCCCAGTGTCATTTAAATGCAATGCTACTGTTTTCTTTTTTGTTGAATACTGTTGTTGTTTGTTGTTGGAAAAATAAAGAATAGCCCTTTTGTCATTTCCATTTCAACAACCGTATCAGTGAAACCATGTACACACAAACAGCAAAAGTGGACTCAGAGAGTTCTATTTATACATACATTCATGCATGCACATGTATGAAACAAATATAACCAAAGAAAATGAGGCTGTCTATATGAGGGGTGGTGTAAGAAGAAGCTGGAGGGAGAGTAACTGGGAAGGGCTAGAGGAAGACGAAGCATTGGGGGGGGGTGTTTCAATTACATTCTATACCCATTAAAAACATTTTAAAATAAAACAGAAATTTCAATTAAAGGAGAGCTGCCCTGAGTATGGTGACTCCTATGGGGCAGGTGGTTGTGGTTGAACTTTTGTGGGCCCAAAGAGGCTTAATGAGTGTCTTGCTGCAAGACACAAAATCCGGGCCACTAGTGTGCAAGGGGCCTGTTGTTTCAGTTGTTTCCTATGCTGTGACAGAACCCATGACAAAGGTAGCTTGGAGAAGAGAGCATTCATTCTGACTCAGTTAGAAAGGACAGTCCCCAGTGTGGGGGAGTTGTACCTGGAAGTCATGGAGCAGAAATGAAAGCTGGTGCCCACATAGCCCCAGACCGTTCATGCAGCCCATGCACTGGGGCCCCACACACAGTGGGTCTTCCTACCTAGCTTACCTACCCCGGGTAACCCTCACAGACAGAGGAAGCTCTCATAGTTGGTTGGGTCCTGTCAGATTGGTAGCATTAAGCATCCCAGTCCACAAGGCCCCAACCAGTGCTGCTTGTTAGATGAACACCTATCAGACACACACACACACACACACACACACACACACACACGGCACCAGGGATTTACTGGTGGTGACGTTAGTCCAGACTCTCGGATGGGGTCACATTTTTACCCAAGGTGAGATCAAAACCTGCGTGTTTCTTACTTTGAAAATGAAATTCTACTGAGTTGGTTTGTTATTACTAACTGATCCGAAGGCCACACCCAGGGTTGATTCCCCTGTTTAACTTAGTAATTCAAGCCGAGATTCACAGTTAGCTGTTTTTCACAGAGTGAACAATTTCATTCATCTGTATTCATCAGAGGCACCCTTGCCTCCACGCTACTGTGTTCTTGAGGTCTAATCAACTGGCAAACTGCTTTCATGCTTTGTAATTTAACGATAAAAGCAAGATTAAGAAACACATGTTAATTACCATATCCCAGCAACTCATTCCCAAGCTGCTGGAGCATCCCCCCTGTGGGCGACATGGGTTCTTTTTGTGACTTGCCTCTGATGGAGCTGGAAGGGTACGTTATCTTAGCAGACTCTGTAAAAGCCGAGAGAACCCAGAATTTAAGTTTCTTCTGGGTGAGATGCTCTTTGAGGTCAGTTAGGTCCAGGGACACTGCAGACTGGATGCTCTCGCATGTCCTTCCTGATCCTAGAACATGGTTCTGTTCCTGTACATTCAACCTCAAATACCATGTCGTGACAGCAATGATGACTAACATCTATTATGTCCAGCACTAAGATAAATGCTTCCCACACATCATTTCATTAAATAAAACCACTCCATCGAGCCCCAAAGAATGAAAAAGGGGATTTAGTGTATGCCAAAGAATACAAAGCACTTCATTTCTCACAGCCATCCTCCACCACTGTGGATGTGTAGTGAGATGATCAAAGACCCCTCAGACCAACCAACTGATGGTGTAAATCCTTGGCTAACAAGGTTAATTAGGAGAGAGGCACAATATTGCTCCTATACTGCAATTCTAAGAGCATGTATTCTGGGGCCTGTCTATTTAGTTGAAGGATAAAGAAGAGGCTCTTGGGGAATTCAGCAGAACAAAGGTCCAAGACTGAGTGGGCACCCACCACATCATAACAGCATTAACAGCAATTACTTCTAATTGGAGTGCATCTCAGCTGGGCTGCTACAAAGGTCTGAAATTCAATTGTGGTTTTATAATACCCATAAAATTGTCTAAACACATTCAGATTAACTTGAGGCACTTCTATGAGAAGAGACCACATGTAAATTAGAGGATTCTAGAGGGTGATAAATAACCAGGTGATTTAATGGCCCTAGAGAGCAAGTGTTCCCAGCATACTTCATACCAGTCTCTAGCTGAAACTTAGTCCTAATAAAGCCATGATCAAGAGCCAAGCACCTAAACAAGCCTGAAGAAACAGCGGCTACAAACTATGCTGAGTGCGCTAGACAGGCCACTCTGTCTTCTGAGGCATGTTATCCAGCATTTGGGATACTTGCTGCTCAAAAGCCAAGAGGAATCCTCTAATAAAAAGTAATTTGACTGACTATACATGTGGTCTTTTCGATGTACGGGTGGTTTAATATTATGATGCTATCTTTAGTTGGTTTGAGTGGCCACAATAAAACACCAATAGACTGAGTGGCTTATACAGCAGAAATTCATTCCTCAGTTTGGAAACTAGAAGTATAGAATGGGGGTGCCAGCTAATTTATTTTCCTGTGAGGGTTGTCTTCCTGACATTCAGATGGCCAGCTTTTCACTATGTCCTCATGGAGCCTTTTCTTCATGTGTGTGGAAAGAGAGATTTTTCACCTTCCTATAAGTAGAAGTACTCCACCCAGAGAGCCCATCCTCATGTCCTCCTGGAATCACGTGACACACACAGCCTCATCTTGTGGCATCACATTGGAAGGTAGAGCTTCAACTTGGGGACAAGCACTATAGGTGCCAAGATAGAAAAGTTTATGCCTGATGTCAGAGGCCTGGTGCTAAAATCGCCACACCACATCCAGTGCAGCCTTGCGAGTGGAATCTGAGAAACTTTTTTAAAGACCGATTTCATCTTCTGAAAGTCAGAACTTGAGAAAAGCACGATAGAATATTTGGGCCACTAAACAAAGCCTGCTATGGGGCAGGACATGCTGAATGGCAGCCTCAGCCCTCTTCACACTTATAGGCTAGGGACAGGCCATGCGTGTTTGAAGCATCGCTTCCTGGCTACTGGATGATATCCTGATACTGTCATTGTCAATGCCACCACTGGGCTGTTGAGGACGGATTCCAATCTGTATTCTTTATTTTTCTTATAACCTGGTTACCGTGATGGGAAACAAGCCAGTAAGTGCACCGGCCACTGCTGCTCATCCTTTTGGGGGTGGTTGCTTGTGAGGGTGGACATGGAGAAGGCCCTGTCCACACAGCATCAGTCCCTGGACATCTTTACATCCACACAAACTGAAGCCTTGACAGCAAAGGTATTAGGCAGATCGTGTCTGTGCCGTTAGTTATTACATCAACTTCTAGGGTCACGTTGCCGTGCTTAGTCTTTTCCTTTGCCATCAGTAAAGCTTAAAGTCACACTGACACTACAGAGCCTAGAGGCCAGCTGCCCACTTCTACAGGATTCGGATTGGCTTGTCTTCTCCTTCCCCAAAGTACTCTTTCAGACCTTTTTCTTCCTCAAACTGAATCGGTGCCATCACCTTCTCTTCCTCAAGGATGTCAGTCTCTCCTACCTCATCAAGAACGCTGATGCTGAAAAGTATAAACCCCCTCAGTTCTTCGAACCAACACCTCCAAGGCATTGTTCTCTCCATACCCCACACATGCTACTTTTCCTCAGCCCCCAGAGGAACCAGAGCACCTATTCCCGGCTCCTGCCTGGGCAGTGGTCCCTACCTTCAGTGTTCCATCAGAGATTTCACTTTCCCATCGCAAGCAAATTGTTCCCTCCTGTCCTCCGAACACCCTGCGGAGGGTATGCACCACAAGAATCCCACCACAACAGCAGCATTCTCTCCTTTCCATTACTAACATCATTTACAGTGGACCCCGCCTTTACAGGTATCCGTCCTCACCTCACACTGACTCCTAAGCCGCTTCCATGTCTTGGGGGATTTTATGAAAAGATCTTCAAGGGTTGAGTTCTGAATCAAACATTACTTCCCACAGTGACACCACTCATCTCTCAGTCCTTGGTCCTGGTGTACCCTCTAGCCAACGGTCTCTTTAACTGCTCACTCTTTACTGGGTGTTCCTCAGAGTTCAGGACTTCACACTTGACCATCCAATACAGAAACCCAAGTGAATGCTCTGCCTTTCCTTTTATTTATCCCGTTGTCCATCCAGCTGGGCCACGCTCCCCCCAACTCTGGCAGCAGCTCTCCTCACCACTCCAGCTGCTACTAATGAGTTCAGGCTCTCATAAGTAGCTCCCTGTTGGTCCTGTTGGCCAGTCTCCATATCCAGGCTTGCTCATTCTTACTGAATAGGTTGGTTGACATAATTAAGGACCCCAACGTGACAAGAGCTTGAAGAAAGAAGGCAAGTACTGCTCTCTGATGGTTAAATGTCCATAGCTGTGATGGGGCGAGGGGGGCTCCATTTTCTGCTTGGCATTCCTCTTGGTACCCACTAACCACTTGTCTCTGACTCCAGTCCCCAGAAGATAAGTTCCAAGTAACCGTGACTCAGTGACCTTCCACCCAGAAATGTACAGCTGTGACCACCTCCTTGTTATGTTATGACTAACTGCTTTTTTGGTTTCTATAACCTGCTTATGCAGATATTCAGGTGGCCTTGACTACCCAATCTTGGCAGAGCAAAACTACTCTTGGCTTGTTTGTGTAGATACCGGTTTTCACCTTTTAAAAATCCTTCCCCTCACTGCCTTTCTCAAGTCTGGCACTGAGATTGTTGTCCTGCTACCAGCTGGTCAATAAATCTTTTGATTATAGTTGAATTGCATCTATGGTCTTTTCCCATGGGTCAGAAGCTCTATAACATTTGGAGGGCCCCAGCAAGATCCCTGGGAGACATCAGACTCTGGGCCGATCTGATATCCCTGGTGGACTTGGAAGTCCAAGAAGCCCAAGACCATGGTTTCCATAAATCAAAGGAGCTAGATAGAACCCCTGAGGAAGAAAGCCCAAGGGAACTTGATAGGCCCCAGTAAGTCCAGACTGCAACTGCCCCAAATTTGCAAGTTGAAAGAGAAAGCAAAGTAAGAATTGCTGGCCAGCATGCTTTGGAAGCTCAGACCCACTGTTGAGTTGTTCCGCTCTGTTTTGGAGTCCAAATACTTGGAGAGACAAAGAGGAGAGAGATGGACCATATCATAGACCCAGTATCGGGGGCAGAAGGGATGCCCTTCTGTCCTTCCAGTTTGGGTATATGAATGAAGGTGATCGCCACATATCTGAGCCTGTCTAGTCTCCCCTGGTTGTGTTATTACACCGTCTTTCCCATTGTTCTCTGTTGTCTGTTGGATTTGTGTTTTCAAGTTTTGCTGCTGGGATGAGCATCTGACTGAGCACAGCCAAGTCGTCCCTGAGCTGAATGCTATGATCTCTTGGCTGTCTCCACACAAGCTCTGAGTCTATCCTTCTCATTGGCTTGCTGGAGCCTGGTGCATCAGGGACTTCTCTATATCCTCCTCGTGGCGATGTTTTTCCCTCCCTCTATTTGAAGAATTCTTTTTACCTGTTTGCTCTATCCCCCTGCTGACACCTGTGAAGCTCTGGCTGCCACTGCCGCACACCCCTGTGCCGCCTGCATCTCTGGCACACAGCCTTTAAGGGCACCACAAGCCCCCTGTTCCTCTGCCTGCTGCTCAGTGCACTATTGCAGCTGGTCCTCACACAGAATGTCTTATCCCTAAGCTGTCTGTGTTCTCTGCCTGCTCTGGTCACTCCCTCTGATCACAGGATTCGGTTTTGCAATGATTCAAGCATCTGTGAGGTATGGATAATATTTAAGCATTTTCTTATGCTGTTCTACTTTATTACAGCTGACTCTGAAGTTGGGTTATGGTCCACCTCTACCCACATAAGCATGATTGTTTATAAGTTAATTATCTCTAGTATGTGTCCCAGTACTAGAAAAATGGAAAATACAACAATTCGAGCATGTGCTGAACTACACATGGCTCCAGGCATGAACACCAGAAATGTGCCTAATCTATACAGACCACTGAAACTCAGACATCATGTTCACATTCTGGCCTGCAAGAATTCAGTAGCAGAGAGCACTTCACCCCTTGGGGATAATCCACAAACATTGCACATTTCATCATCATTATATCCTTTAGCCAAAGTTAGGCACATTGCAAAGCTGATTCAAAGTGATGCTGGGAAATATGGTCTTCATCATGCACTGATATGATTCAGCTAAAGTTTAAGAAGTCTATTTTTGTTGAAAAGGGTAAAAACAGATGGTCAGCTATCAAAGTCAGCATCATCTTCTCTTTACATTGTATGTCTTATTATCAAATGGAATCCCAAGAAAGGAAGAAAGGAAAGAAGGAAGGATGGAAGGGAGGGAGGGAGGGAGAGAGAGAGAGAGAGGGAAGGAGGGAGGGAGAAGGGAGAAAGAAAAAGGGAGGGAGGGAGGGAGAGAAGGGAGGGAGAGAAGGGAGGGATGGGTAGGGAGAGAGGGAAGGAGGGGGAGGAAGGGAGGAAAGAATGGAGGGAGAAAGGAAGACAGGAAGGGAGGGAGGAAAGAAGGGAGGAAGGGAGGGAGGGAGGGAGGGAGGGAGGGAGGGACGAAGGAAAGAAGGAAGATGTACAAAAGTGGAGGAAGTGTTACCAAAATTGGAAAGGTTTAACCAGGTATGGAGCAGAGGAATGAAGGAAATACAGGATGGGATGGAGGGTAAACCAAAACTAAGACCATATAGGCAAGCCATATATAAGATAATTAAAAATATATTTTTTTAAAAAAAATTGTTTTTCTCCCCCTTCTCTCCCCTTTACCACCCCACCCCCCCACCCCCATCATTCGCATTTTACCCAGGAGATCTGAGTCAAATTTCCCCTCCCAGGGGGATCCTTGCATCCCTCTTAGGGCTTTCCTTGTTACCTAGCTTCTCTGAAGCTGTGAATTGTAGGCTGGTTATCCTTTGCTTTACATCTAGTATCTACTTGTGAGTGAATACATACCATGTTTGTCCTTCTGATTCTGGGTTACCTCATTCAGGATGACTTTTTTTCTAGTTCCATTCATTTGCCTGCAAATTTCATGATGTCATTGTTTTTCGTTTTTTGTTTTTGTTTTGTTTTGCTTTGGTTTTTTACTGCTAAGTAGTACTCCATTGTGTAAATACACCACATTTTCTTTGTCCATTCTTCAGTTGAGAGGCATCTAGGTTGTTTCCAGGTTCTGACTATTATGAATAATGCTGCAATGAACATTGTTAAACAACTGTCTTTGTGGTATGAATGTGCATCCTTTGGGTATATGCCCAATAGTAGCATTACTGTCTGAGGTAAATTGATTTCCAATTTTCTGAGAAACCACCATACTGATTTCCAAGGTGGCTGTACAAGTTTGCACTCCCACAAGCAATGGAGGAACGTTCCCCTCACTCCACATCTTCCCCAACATAAGCTGTCTCAGTATTTTTGATCTTAGCCATTGTGGCAGATTTAAGATGGTATCTCAGAATCATTTTGATTTGCATTTCCCTGGTGATTAAGGGTGTTGAGCAATTCCTTAAATGTCTTTCAGCCATTTGAGGTTCTTCTGATAAAAATTCTGTTTAGCTCTGTACTCCATTTTTAAAATAGTATGGGTAAGGGCAGGAGAAGGGACAGAGTGGGAGAGCAATGAAAGAGATATCTTGATAGAGAGAGCCACTATGGAGTTAGGGAGAAACCTGGTGCTAGGGAAATTCCCAAGAATCCACAAGGATGGCCCCAGCTAAGACTCCTAACAATAGTGGAGAGGGTGCTCGAACTGGTCTTCCCCTGTAATCAGACTAGTGAATACCTATCAAAAACTTTAGAAAGCCAGCTTCTAAAATCTTTGCTCAAGGTTCAGGGGGGAAAAAAGAGCCACAAATAAGGGAAGGAACTAAAATCTGAGGGGAAAAAATAATCTACTTACAACATGATCTCTCTATCCACATCTCCTTCTTCTCCTCCTCTTCCTCCTCCTCCTCCTCCTCTTCTTCTTCTTCTTCCTGTTCTCTTTCTTCCCTCCAGTTCTTGGGGTTACCAATATATATACATTTGCAACAGTAATTATCTTTGCAATACCACATGAAGCTTATGTTTCTCAGGGTTAGCAAAGCAGATAAGATTTATTTGCAGAGCAATAAACTAAAACTGCTAAAAGAAACTTTTAGCATCAATTGCTTAGGGCTGTAGGTAAGGGAGATTGTCTAAGTTTAATTTGCACAAGAAGCAGAGCCTGGCCCTTCCAGTGTTCTGGCCTCAGTGGCTGCGCAGGCCTTCAGGAAAGTTCTTTTCCCTGAGGATGATCAAATGGACTGATTACCTGTGTTGTTATCTTCTCAGGGGAAATACAAGCAGTAAATTTTTTTCTATCCATCTTAGCAGCTATGAATCAACAACTTTGGGAATGTAGTAATTCTATGTCTTTGCATATCTGGGAATGTCTTATATTGAATGCTTCTTCCTGGGCCCTAAACCCTGACCAAATGTCTGTCAGTAAGGATAAATGCAGGAAGGCAGATTTCTGTAATTGCATAGGCAAGGGGCACAAGGACCTGATAGTGGGAAACCGGTCTCACACATAGCTAAGGGATTTAATTAGTAAATTCCAAATGCATGGGAGAAATTGTGCCCAGTAAATGATCAGATAGTGATAAACTGTGGGAAGTGATCCCAGGTGTGTTACAGAGAGGACTAAGCTGCAGGAAGAATCTACATCAAGAAACAGCCACATATATTTTCAAGACAAATAGGCCTTGCATTTGGTGTAATACATCAGAAGAATCCTTAATTCTTCTGGGTTGTCTCATGAGAAGATGGCTGTGTAATTGCTATGTGATCTTGTGGCTTGTAGAAAATACCCCAACCATCATCATAGAGCCTTACTTGAAAAATTGATGGAGCTAGACACAGAGATCCACCACCAAGCACTAGTCTGAACTCCAGGAGTCTAGTCAAAAAGAGGGAGCAGAAAAAGTATGAGCAAGGGAGGTAAAGATCATAAAGCGGAAAAGCTACAGAGACAGCTAAACCAAGCTCATGGAAACTCATGTACTCTGAACCAACAGCTGTGGAGGCTTCATGGGACTAAACTAGGCTCTTTGCGAGTGGGAGACAGTTGTAAAGCTAGGGATACCTGAGGGACCCCGGCAGTTGGACAAATTGCATAACTTAGCTTGTGGGAGCCCATTCCCTAAGGTGAGATTCCATGCTCAGCCTTAAAGCAGGAGGGAAGGGCTTGGCTCTGCCCCAACTTAATGTGCCAGACTTTGTCAGGGGTGGGCTGTGGGGAGAGGTGAGAGTGGGCAGGAGGAGGGGTGGGGGGGGAGAACTGTGGTTGGAATGTAAAATTTAAACAAAATTTAAATAAATAAATACGAGTTTGAACATAGTTATCTTACATTAGTGGATAATGCTGCTCCCAGAAGCTACAGGTTTTTAAATGAAAATCCCGATGTAGTATTGTGACTTGTCAAGCAGTGTTGTAACAACAACACTGGCTATTGCTATTGTCCTTAGATAAAACCAGCACTAGATGGCAAGCTACTATAGCTAAAAGCACTACACATAAGACACCAAGCTGGAACTGGGCTGAGTGCTTCCTCCTGCTGCCTGGCAGTCATAGTGCTACAAGATCCTGGCAGTCTTAGTTCTACAAGGCCCTGGCAATCATAGTTCTGCAGTCTCCTGGCAGTCAAAGTTCTACAAGGTCCTGGTTATCATATAGTTCTACAAGGTCCTGGCAGGTTGTAGGGAAGAAACACACTTGTAATCTTCCCCCATGTGGATCCCCACTGCCTGCAGTATCAACCTGTAGGGCAAGATAGTCCCACTGCTGTAATAGTGGCATGACTGTTGGGGTTAACCAACTACTTCTGATGCCCACCCAAAGTAAGGGATACATGCCTGGTATTGTACAGAGAGGAAAATGTGTACCATTAAATACATCAAATATAAAAGGAAAAGAGTTCTCAAACTATAACATAATTCTTCATTTTTTAAAAGACGGAAAAATAAAAGCAATTTGCATGCATGAGTTGTAGACTAGTGGTAGACCATTTGCCTAGAAGACACAAAGCTTTGAAATTAATCCCCGGCAGTAGTGTGTGTGTATGTGTGCCTGGTTTTGTGTGTGTGTGTGTGTGTGTGGTTTTAGGTATGTGTGTTGTTGTGTTGAGGTTGTGTATTAGATTATGTGTGTGTGTTCGATTGTGTATGTGTGGCTGTATGTGTGTGGTTTTATGTATGTGTGTAGTTGTGTTTGTGGTTGTGTATGTGGTTGGGAATGTGTATCTGGTTGTGTGTGTGTGTGTGTGTGTGGTTGTGTGTCTATGTAGAATAATGTAAACATAAGGCAAGCAGAAGAAAGGTAAGACTTACTAAAGCAGAACTACAGAAATACAATAAAGAAAATCGGTGAAATGCTGAGAAGGAACATAGATTCATAAAAAGAAAAATGCATAATTAAAACAAGAGAAGGCCATCTGGGCCTGAGAAAATTGGCTGGCAGAAAGGAAGCTTTCTGCTCAGTACCAATTTGGTTTCTATGTCTTGTGACCAAAGTGTGTGGTGTGTGGTGTCTTCAGTGATAGGGTATTACCGCCAAGTTCTGGTGGGCACCAAGAGCAATGACTACAGCCTGTACACACACACATTTATGTAGAATGGAGCTTATAAAATGGTGGGTTTCTGGATGGCCCTGTCAATAGCCTTAGTTACCCTCCCCCACTCTCTTCCCCACTGTCCCACATCTATACTCATTTAAAGTTTCATCCAATATTTCCTTTTCGCTCCTTATGGCCTGTGTCCTACCATCCCCTCCCTAAGATGACTCTTCCCTCTCATTACTAATGGTCTCTTCCTAGTTTTCCGACTTCTAAGGTACCCCAAGTTAGAAACACAAATCTAAAGACATGATGCTAGGATCTACATGTGAGTGAGAACACACTACATCTCTCTTTGGGGTCTGGGCTACATCACTCAGCCGATCTTCTCATTTCAGCCACTCACCAGCTTCATCCATTTACCTACAAGTTTTATAATTTCATTGTGTAGAGGGACCACATTTTTCATATCCATCCATCAATAGATTAGACATCTAGATTGTTTGCATGTCGTAGCTAGCATGAAAAAGCAGCAATGAACATAGATACCTATGTGTCTCTGTAGAAGGATATGGAAAAACAGGAGTATATACCCAGATGTTTTATAGCTGGGGAATATGGTAATCTATTTCTAGATTTTGTGGAGTCACCAATTTCCATTGTGACCGCAACAGCTTGGGTTCCCATGAACAATGGGTGAGGGTTCCCCCTTTCCATATCCCCAACAGCCTTTGTTGTCATTTGTTTTCTTAACAGTAGCCATTCTGACAAAACAAAGTATCATGGTGGTTTCTATTTGCATCTCCTGGATGGCCTGGAACTCAGAGTTTTGCACAGGCTAGACAAAATTCTACTGGTGGGCTACATTATCAGCCACAGGTTTTCTAAGATGAGAGTCTCAATGTGTGGCCCAGGCTGGCCTCAAACTCAAGTCCTCCCACATCTGCTTCCCAGGTGCTGGGATTTCCAGGTTCCTAGTCAGATCTCAAAGACCAAACTAAGATACTTGGATTACAGACTAGACTGGAACCTCTTGGCTCTGCTGTCCACAGAAGGAAAGGGCTTAAATGCAGGATGCAGGAATGAGAACCATGAGATGCTTCCAATCTTCCAATGTGTCTTACTGAGCAAAGCCATTGCACCTACGGGTGCTTAAGAGAGCAATTCAGACACCACTGGTGCCCCGTTCTCATTATTTGTGGTAGGTGCATTCTACCAGGCTGTTTGAACCCTGAATTGATGAGGACTAAAGCATTGCTCCTAGGGAAAATACAAAATACAATTCACACACACACACACACACACACACACACACACACACACACGTTTCTGTTAACCTATTAGTACACAGAAGAGCTTTGTGTGTGTTTCTCCTTAGAGCCCCAGCTAAAGGCTACAGAGCCAAGGCGTAGCACAGCCTCCCTGCACTGAGCAATATGAAACAACACTTTGGTGCTATACTTAGAGGCAATTTTAAACCTCAAAATCACCAAAAAGCAAACAAAAAATACACAAACATGCAAAAAATGTGGCACTAAACAGACCAAGAAAACAGTACTTGTTCCCAGCATGAGCGCACACGTGAGAAAGCAAAATGTCCCCGTGTTCAGCCTCAACCAGCCGTGTACTTACTGGGGGACTCAAATATTTTGTTTTTCTTTCAGATGTCCACAGATAACCACAAATGTGCCACAAGATTTGGGGCTGCAAGTCAATTTTAGCAAGTAGATGAATTCACAAATAAAGAATCCATAATGGATAAGGATCAACTATGCTGTGTTCTGGGCCTCTTTGAGGCTGGATCTGGGCTGTGCTTGGCATTGCCCTGAGCCCTAAGCCCGATTAGTACACCATCTCAGGTCAAACCAATACTGAAAAGATAGATCGGCATGTCTTTGGTGTGTTGGCCTTTCCAGGGTGCATACAAGCTTCCGGCAAGTCCTCGACTACGACGTATCAGTTCCTCCACTTTGCCACAATCTGCAGGAAGTGGCACACAGTCCTCTGTCCACGGAAGATGCAAATGGCTTGTTCATACTAGATACAGCAAACAGCTAATTCATCCTACCATCTCACTGCCCTTTTCACCGCCTTCAGTACGAAGCTCCTCCGGCACGGCAGGCAGAGTTCTTTTTCTGTTGTGGATTCCACTCTCTCGCGTTTCACACTTGGGCTTTTTTGTCCACGTGCAGCCCACCTTCATAGGTGGCACTCAGTACAGCCTGGTTCTCAAGTTCTCCATCCGATGAGCCATCTCTTTTGCTCCCCACCATTTCTCTGTCATATTCTGAGTGTCACGGGGACCTGAGGCTGTCACTGAGCTCCCCGTTGCTCCATTGTTCTTAGCTTCCTGGACCAGCACTAATTGTTGCTCTTGCCAGGACATTTGTGGTTTTCCTCATGGCTCGTAGAAAAATGATCCAATGTTCTTTCTAAGGTGTCCACAAAATTTCAGATGTGGTTGTAGTTTTACTTTTTTATTTAATGAATGCACACATCTTTTCCAAGATTTTGTACCTTTCTAGTCTTTAACTGCTCTGTTCCACCCCCCCCCATCCAAAAGTACAGAATGCTTCTGTATTCATCTGGATAATTTTAAATGACTTTTTAATTTTTCAATCTGAACTCCAGTTACCCTCAAACTCACAATCCCTCTGTCATTGTGCCACCCCACCCAGCCTTCCTCTGCCTCCTCCCGCTTGCTGCTCTCAGCCCAAGATGACAACATTGAGGAAATACATACAGCATTATGTATTATGTCTAGCTTTCCTTCCCCAATGCAGACATTTTCTACGGTTTGGGGGATCAAACCGGGACTTTGCACTTGTCAGGAAAGCACCCCACCACTAAGTTACATTCCCACCCCACAGTTTTTCCAAACAGATTCGCATGAAACCCCAACCTGTCTTTGAACTGCCAATTTTGTTTCCATCACCCAAGAGCTAGAATTACAGCTATTCACCACCATGCCTGGCCTTTTAGGATCCCTTTTTAAGATTTAATTTTTAATGTTTATGTGTGTGCTTATGTACTTTTTATGTATAAGTGCATGTCTCTATGTGAGTATACACCACACAGGTGCCCTAGGAAGCTAGAGGCCACTGATGTGGATCCTGGAAACTGAACTCTGGTTCTGTGGAAGAACAAGTGCTTTTAATCTTTGAGCCACCTCTCTGCACCCCACACACTCACCTTTTAATGGATAAGGGCTTGCAGGGTTCAGAGGGGAGGTGGGTGAGGGGACAGGAGGAAAGGCGGAAGGGAAACTGGTTGGGATGTAAAATAAATGAAAAAATATTTGATTAATAAAAGATAAAAATTCCCTATGGAAGTCTTACGCATTTTGTTTAATTCTTAGAAAATGTGACAGATAACCCTTGATCCTGCTTGCAACCTTATTTGCAATTAGTGTTTTAAAGTAATTGTTAATAGAAGAGCTTTTGAGGTTTTAGGCTGATTTTCATACTTGAGAAGCTGACTGGCTGGCATCTCCCTGCTCTGAGAGTTTACCTGGTAGGCATGAAGCTTTTCCAAGTAAGCGTCATCCCTGATTTCATTTTTTTTTTCCTTTCTGTATTGGATGTGTCCTTCGGTAATGGCAATTAATGGCATTTCCAATATTTTTATTAACTTTTTAAAAATTTTTATTCAGATTTGAAACAAGCTTATTTGTTCTTTTTTAGAGTAGACATATATAAACAGTGTCTTCCCAAGTATAAAGCTCTCTGTCTTTCCCCCCTCCCCCTCCCCCAAGACAGGGTTTCTCTGTGCCTTTAGAAGCTGTCCTTGAACTAGCTCTGTAGACCAGACTGGTCTTGAACTCACAGAAATCTGCCTGCCTCTATCTCCCAAGTGCTAGGATTAAAGACATGTGCTACCACCGCCCAGCTTAGCTTTCTGTCTTTATAGAGCAAAGAAAGTGCTTTTTCCTTAATCTTTCAAGCATTATTAAGGTCATAGGTATGATTTTTCAGTGTTTCACATAACTCATAACTCACAGGAAAAGAATTACTTGTAAACTGCTGGTTGAGCTAATGAAACTGTGGTTTGCAAATTCTGGGGGTGGGATTCTATTGGTCATGACTTTTATAGGCCTAACTCTCATTGGTGGATTCAGGTTCTGTACTTCCTGTAACGTGACCTTTTTTGTCCCTGCTAGGCCCCACTGCCTCTGGCCCCAAATGAACATGAGGACGCTGTGTTAATTATAAAGCTGTTGGCCAGTGACTAGCATTTCTTACTGGCTAGCTCTGTCTTAATTATTGACCCATTTCTGTTAATCCAAGTATTTCCATGTGGTCTTATCTTACCGGTAATGCCCGGACCTGCAACTGCTTTGCCTGCTACATGACGACTGCTCAGAGTCTCCGCAGAGAAAAGACCCATTTCTTGTTTGTCCCTGCTTATATCCTGATTCTGCCCAGCTACATCACTTCCTGTCTATCTGTACAGACCTCCAGAGCTCTATGGTTAACTAGTGCCAAGTTTCTGCCCAGATACATCACTTCCTTTCTGGCCAATTAACCAATCAGTGTTTTATTCATTAACCAATAAGAGAAACATATGTACAGAAAGACTTCCCCCATCAACTTCCTTTTGCATAAATTTTGAAATTGTACCTTTTTCTATGAATTAAATCAGTTTGTTCAGGGTTTTTGTCATGGTACATTTATGAAATTATTATAAATTCATCAATTATAAATCCTGCTTTCTGTCTGGAACCAGATTTCCCACACCATATTATCTTTATTAGAAGTTGAGGCTTGTGTGTTTATTTTTAAATCTACAAGACGTTTTTCTTAAACAAAAAGAATTAACGTGAACTTGGTCTTGACTGAGAGGCTGCTTTTTGAGTAGAGATGTTCACCAGTGTGCCTCTAGGGCAACTGGTGAGATTGACTTGGTGTAGAGCATGGCTTGTTGGAAGCTGAGAGGAAGGCGAGGCTGCTGTCAGGAGAGATTTGACAGAGCCACAGTCAAAGAGCAAGAGGCAAGCCAAGAGATTAGGGAACTGCAGATTCTTTTGCACAATCTTATTTCTTAACCTGTCAACTACAGTCTACATGGACTCTGAGCGTGGGACAGTGTTCCGTGATGGCCCCCAAGCAGTCCAAAGGTCAGTGTGAATGTCATTCCTTACTGCTGGACTAAACCTACACGCTGAAGGAAAACATAATAAATAAAAACAGATCAATCTTTCTTCCTCACAGTCTTTCTCCGCCCCTCTCCCACCCCAGCTTCCTCAAAACATCACAAAGTACCACAGGGCAGTCTTGGTTCTAGCAGCATTCTTTTTTGTCTGTTCTTCACCCCGACCTGATGTGCATGCTTTGTGTGACTGTCTTCTAATGATGACAAATGAATTTGGAGGTGCTAGTATAATATATTGTCCCTTTATAGCCATTATAAATCCATAACCCATGAATGTAAGGTCTTCAGCACATCCATCTTCTATCTCCTCTAGTGAATGGGCAACAGCACACATGCTTTCTACTCATGCCTGACAAGTTGCCATAGCAACCTATTAGGACCAGACAACCTTATTTTTTATATGTCATGTTAAGTGAGAAGTTACTTACTTCTCTAAAATTAACATTTTATTGTGATAAAAATGTGTGTAAATGTTTGTGTTTTTGATTAAATATCATGTTTCTAAAAATCTTATAATGAATGGGAAATGCTGTGACTATCTAAAACTCTAAGTAGAATAACAAAATGTGTATAATCATAAGTACAGGTTTAAAGAAAAACATTCATGGGCCAGTAAGTGACTCAGTGGTAAAGGCACTTGTGAACACACAACATGACTTAGTTTAATCACCTGGGTCCTCGTGGTGGAAAGAGAGGACCTACTCCACAACCTGCCCTCTGACTTTCACTCAAGGACACTTATGGCAGGTGCATGTGCCCACATATCTATGTACACAAATGGAATAAACATAATTTTCTTAGAAATCACCTAAACCAAAAATATTGGCTATTGTCACCATGAGCAATATTGACTATGGATGATGTTTTTCCCATGTATCTCCATTGGTTCTTTGCTACCCTACCTACCCAAATCTCCTCCACTGATGGCACCCATAGGGGCTGCAAGCCATTGCTAATAGCTTACTCCTGGGATTGTCTTCCAAGATGCCTCCTTGTCTAACTGAGGCCAACCAACCCTGCCACAATTACCAGTGTCTGATTCTGGATGAAAACGGAAAACTCTGTGGAGCAATTCACTTGCTTGCACTCTTGCTCAGCTTTTCTCTTTCCCTTTGACTTTATTCACTGGTCTGTGGCTTTTTAGCAACCAATCTAAATACGGGGTGATGTCCTCATCACTAATAGGATTAAACCTGCCACAGTGAGTGATTTAAGGACTCTACATCACAGTCAAGCCATTGTCCAGAAGGCACTACTACTGCCCCTGAATGACCCGGAAGATCTCATGGTACTGGAGACTCATCAGAAAGATACAGGTGAATCTTTAGGCTCTGCTCAATATCTTGCTGTCTGAAGTTTTAAATCAGCTGTCATTATTCAACTGTATGTTGGTGGCCATAACTTCTCATGCAGATGGGGACTTTCACAGTCACCAAGAAAAATGCATAAAATCAGGCCAATTCTGCATCAGTAGACCTCACACTCTCATATCTCATCTGACACTCTGCTGCTAGGGATCCTGATCTCAGGTAGCTGATGTCAACACCAGGCCTAATAAGCACACACCAGAGAAGAAAGTGTGCTGTTAAATCACCTGTCAGCGAAGAAAAGTCCACTAGTGAAAACCCTGATGTGTTCTAGGAGCGTGATTGCTCGGGAGCCCCTGTAGTAAGATGGGATAGAACAACCTCATCACATGTAACACAAGGCGAAAACAGTGACTCACAAGGGCTGGCCAGCTCTGCTGAATTACAGGGAGAGAAGCTAACTCCATTCGGCTCCTCTTTGTGTGAGAGACACTGTGAAAGCCAGAAATCCCATTGGCACTGTTGTAAATGGCTCTTGCTATCGGTGGGTATGGGGTGAGCACAGCTCTATAAGGCACGCACTTAACGGAAAGGGTTGTGAAACTTCAGAGAAGACTGTCTTTCAACAAAGTCTTGGCCCTGGCGGGGAGCAATGGAATTTTGAAACTTGGCCTGGAATACCAAGATAGATGCAGTTGAGAAACCTTAATCCCCAGGTTCTCCTGGAAGACTTCCCATTGAAGAGAGAAAAAGATTGCCTGTATTGAGTAAGTGACTTCTCCCCATACTGGAAGACTGGGCTAAGTCTCAAATTAGGGCTTTGGGGAGTTGATGTGATCTGTTTTAAAATTTCTTCTTCTCCAAGACACTACACTAAGAAGTAATGTCTAATCTCAGCAGAGCCCTTTGAGGGAATGTATCAGACTCTAGAAAAGAATAAACATGTTATACAGCAAAGTGCCCATAATATCTAGTCTAACACATGGCCAGAACCAGTAAATGTTCCCTAGAAGTGAATCCTGAAGATACTGAATGAAGAGGCCAAAATAAGGGGTTAAGAAAGGAGAGTTCAGAGAAGTATGGAAACTCTCCTATAGTACTCACAAGGCCTATAGGACTCAAGGGCCCAAAAAGGTACTTCTAAGTTCCACCATATAGTTAAGCTGGTCTCATTAACCAAAGAAGAGGTGCTGAAATTTCCCATGACTGAAAAGGAAGAAACTAAAGAGAGCAAAGAAGATTTAGTAGAATGGATAAGAGCCCCTGGCTGTTGATGAACCGTAGGATGGCCCAAAGGAAACTAGGCTTAATGAAGCAGTAACAGAAGTACTTGGAAGAAGAATCAATAAAAGTTTCCTCTATACGCTCAAGCTGAAGGAAAAAGATGTTACAGAGAGATGTTACTACCTAGTAGAATAAAGATAATAGAACGTGCCAACAAGCAGAAAAAAATGAGGAGAGTTGTGATACTGGCTGCAGAGGATCTCAGCAAGAGAGACTAAACCAAGCTGGCTTCAGAGCAGACACACTTTCTATTGTTGTTGCTTGTTGGTTTTGTAGCTACAGCTGACTTGTTCTTTAGATAACCTAGTGACTGAATCATCCACTGGTTCCATTAATGGATTAATCCTTCCTTGAAGGCAGAGTTCTAACCCATGTGTGAATTCTCACCGAGTCTCATTTCTTAATATCTCATAGTGGAAATTTAATCTTAACATGAGTCTTAGAGGGGACAAGATCTAGTGAGACCAAAGTAGACTCTGGAACCTAACTCTGGCCTGCAATACAAATTCATATTCAGCTGGCCTCAGACTGGAGAACATCATATATGTTATATTTTGATTGTGTCAAGCAATCCCTTAGGGCTGCCCACCTAGCTTTTTTTCTTTTCTTTTCTTTTTTTTTTTTAAGTACAAAGCTTTAAAAATGATCTAAAGTCCAAATGGATCAAAGACCTCAACATAAATCCAGCCACACTGAACCTCTTAGAAGAGAATGTGGGAAGTACCCTTGAATGAATTAGTACAGGAGACTACTTCCTAAACATAGCACCAGTGGCACAGACACTGAGATTGACAATTAATAAATGGGACCTTCTGAAACTGAGAAGCTTCTGTAAGGCAAAGGACACAGTCAACAAGACAAAATGGCAGTCCACAGAATGGAAAAAGATCTTCACCAACCCCACATCTGACAGAGGGCTTATTTCCAAAATATATAAAGAACTCAAGAAGCTAGTCACCAAAACACCAAATAATCCAATTAAAAAGTAGGGCACAGAACTAAATAGAGAATTCTCAATAGAGGGATCTAAAATGGCTGAAAGACACTTAAGAAAGTGGTCAACACCTTTAGCCGTCAGAGAAATGCAAATTGAAACAACTCTGAGATACCATCTTACTCCTGTCAGAATCGCTAAAATCAGAAACCCCAATGACAGTGCTGGAGAGGATGTGGAGAAAGGGGAACACTGTTCCTTTGCTGATAGGAGTGCAAACTTGTACAGCCACTTTGGAAAATAGTATGGCGGTATCTCAGGAAAATGGAAATCAGTCTACCTCAAGATCTAGCAATTTCACTCTTAGGCATATACCCAAAGGATGTACTTTCATACAACAAGGACATCTGTTCAACTATGTTCATAGCAGCATTATTTGTATTAGCCATAACCGGAAAGCAACCTAGATGCCCCTCAACTGAAGAATGGATGGAGAAAATGTGGTACATTTATACAATGGAGTACTACCCAGCCGAATAAAACAAAGGAATCTTGAAATTCTCAGGCAAATGGATGGAAATAGAAAAAAACATCCTGAATGAGGTTACCCAGGCACAGAAAAAACAAGCATGGTATACACTCACTCATATATGGATATCAGACATAGAGCAAAGGATTTCCAGCAACAATCCACACCTCCAGAGAAGTTAGGAAACAAGGAGAACCCTAAGAGACACATAGATGGTCTTGTGGAGAAGGGGAAAGGGACGAAAGCTCCTGAGCAAATTGGGAGCATGGTGGGGAGGGGAGAAGGAGATAGGAGAAAGAGCAGGAGAAGAGGGGGAAGAGAACATGAGGGGTCAGGAAAATTGAGTCAGGGGATGAATAGAAGAGAGCAAGAAAAAAGAAACCTTAACAGAGGCAGCCATTATAGGTTTAAAGAGAAATCTGGCACTAGAGAAATGTCCAGAGATCCATAAGGATGACCCAACTAAGAATCTAAGCAATAGTGGAGAGGCTACCTTAAATGTCCTTCCCCTGTAATGAGATTGATAACGGCTTTAAATGCCATCCTAGAGCCTTCATCCAGTAGCTAATGGAAAGTTATGTGTGTATATATAATTCTGTTGAACTGGGCTATGTTTTAGTGATTTTTCCCTCCCTACCCCAGGGATTATTTTTTCTACTTTATGAATATGCTAAATATGAAAACCAACAAATATTACATGTACTTCTGTAAAAAAAAAATGGTGATTCAGAATTTCCCAACATTCTTCATTATATTGAAACTTTTTTTTATGTGCTCATTACAAATCTAAGCACACAAGACAATTCTGAGCACCAGTGTCTTGAACAAAAGGTTTCATTGGCAATGATCCCAGCAGATGTCTTAACACACAGTATTTGGCCAAATATCAGTTTAGTGCAAAGATGCTCTGCCCTGAAGACCTGTAAACAAACAAACAAAAAATTAACAAATACTTATCTTTGTAATCTCTTGGCCTTTGGAGAAAATATGTTGTGAAATCTAATCAACATCAGGCTATCATAATTTCAGACAAAGGGTATACTTAAGATCGCCTGAGCTACCAAACCAGAACTTGGGGAACTGCAGCAAAAATTCCATGTCTTTTTTCATACATAAAAGACATTTAAACTGAGTTAACCCAATAACAAAGCAACAATGCTCCTAGTAGTGTAACAGACCTCCCAAACCTGAGCACAGCTGATGCTATATAAGAGTTTGATTCTGACCTTAACACCTGCAAACACCTACCAAAAAACCTGCAAAAAAGGAAACAAAGTCCTAATCCATCAAGACTTGGTCCATAATTGTAAGACCCTAGAAAGTCTCTAAATACAATAACCTTGCTTTTTGACTTCTGTAGTTCTGCCTCTTGATAACTACTTGTTAACTAAGGTGTGTCTATCAGGATAAGTTTTTAGTACATAAAAGCCAAAAACTGAGGATCAGGGTTTCATGATTTGGGCAAGTTCTTCGTGGAGCCTCTGGCCAACAATTAAGACTTTCTTTTCAGCTTTAAGAGTGTCTCTTTCGATTCATATAAAGTCCCTCACAGAACTGGGAAGGGACAAGTCCCCCAGACCTCAGGTATAGTGGGGGAGGACAGCTAATGGAGAGAGAAGTAGGAGAAAATGAGAGGGAGGAGAGGAAGGCATGTGTGACTAGGAGCATTGAGCCTGGTTAGGAATGGAAAATAGGAAAGAGAGAGAGAGACAGAGACAGAGAGAGAGAACATAAAAGAGGGAGCCAATATTGGTTTGAAGATAAAGTTGAACACAAAGAAAGGTCGAGGGAACTACAAGACTGCTCCCAACTAACAATCTCAGCTTCCGTGGAAAGGCTATCATAAATGCCCTTCCCGGAGAGTGAGATCAACAACTAACTTCTCCATGGAGTCCTCAACTAATGCCTGTTGAAAACAGGAGCAAACACCCATACATAAACACTGAGTCAAACTAGAACCCAGAAGCAGATGGAGAGGACAAGACCAAGCGGTAGAAGTACATAGAGACAGCTTACCTGAACAAGGAGGAGCTAAGGGCCACTAGACTGATAGCTGGGAAGCCAACAGAGGTCTGACTCGGACTCCCCTGAATATGGGTCTCAGCCAGAAGGTCTGAGCAGTCTAAGAGACCTCAGACAGTGGAGCCAGGATGTATCCCTGGTGCACAAAAGGACTTTGCAAACATATCCCCCATGGAGGGATAACTGCCTTATTCTAGAGATAGGAGAGAAGCCCTAGTCCCTACTTCACAGGACCTGTCAGATCTACATGACCCCAACTGGATGGCATTCCCCTACATATTGTATTGTGGTGGGGGGTTGGGAGGGGAGGGTGTTTAGAGTGCATGGGAGAGGGTAGAGAGGGCAAAAGGGAGGGAAGGAGGGAGGGAGGGCTTGGGGGGAGGGAGGGAGGGAGGGAGAGGGAACTGGGATCGACATGTAAAATAATAATAAAAAAAAAAAAAAAAAAAAAAAAAAAACGCTTTGACTCCAAAATTTAAGTTGAAGAACAAGTTACTGGGGAAAAGTATTTCTATTTTTGTTTCCACAGAAAATGAAAAGATGTGGATTCCTTCCAGACTAATGTGGTTTGATCACACCAGACCGCCTGAAACAGAGTACAAGCTGATCCTACATTCCAAACAGCTGGACAAAACAGCCCTACAGACTACAGCTAGGATATCTGAATCTTCTTCGAATCCCCCAAGACAGCGCCCCTTACCAGCAGGAAGTAGTTTGGAAAGAACGACGCCCAAATTCCCAAATATTGTGTATAAATGTTTGTTTTCATTTAATTGGACTTTGTTATATAAAATTAAATAAAAAATACTCTATATGCAAAAAAAAAAAAAAAAAAAGAGTGTCTCTTTCTCTGATTTATTTAACTCTTAACACTAGACACCAGAGGCTAACAAAAATCCCAGTCCCAGGAATGGGTACCTCTTCTTGAGTTTCTGGGTCCCATAGTCCTCCAAACATCACAGGTTATCTCTAATCCTCTTGGCTAACTTCCAAAACCTGATGGCAAAACTCCATTGCCAAAGACACCACATACTTGAATCACAGAACACAGATACATCAACATAGTACTCATCTGAAAGCTTCATCCCTACTGGCCAGTTTCATACTGCTGGAAGGTGCTATGCACACTACCATAAGCAGAAGGTAATCACCCAGCTATGGATCCTGCAAGCTAAAATAATGACCAGCCTGACAAAATATACCCATTGGTAGAATAGTGTCAGTAACGAAATGGGAGTAACTAATCACTTTCTGATTGGCTCTAAGGCCACTCCATGAGACGAAACCCATACCTGATGCTATTAATGGGGGCAAGAACCTGTGGATAGATAGGTTATATACCACAAGAGAGGAAGAGAGACTAAATGGTATTATCTTTCCTGATGTGATAGGGTAGTTGCACAAGAATTATAACTGCATTCACAAGCCCTGCTCAGGCTCAATCCAGACACAATCTCAGCATGGAGGGGGAAAGTGGGGATGAAATCCTACCAAACTATCAACACTTGATAGCTTTTGGGAGCAGACGGGTCTGTTTCATTAATGGTGTGACTGCTGATAGATCAGCCATATTCCAGAGCAGGCCCCACCCCTGAGGGAAGTAAAGTGCCACAAAATGGACTCAACAGGCTTCTTTAAAAAGAAGAAGAAAACTGGAAGCTAGGTGGATAGGAAAGTGAAGGGGAGAGAGAGTGGATCTGGGAGGAATTGGGGAAGGAGATTGAATCTGATCAAAATTCATTGTATAAAAACCTCAAAAATTAGTAAAATATTGTTTTTTAAAGATATTGTGCAATTACCCACAGCTAAACACTGAGCTGAACTCTTAGAATCCAGTTGCACACAGGAAGGCATGATGAGCAAAGGGATCAAGACCAGGCTGGAGAAACCCATAGAAACAGCTGACCTGAACAAGGAGGAGCTCATGGACCCCAGAGTGATAGCTGGGAAACCAGCATAGGACCAATCCAGACCCCCTGAATGTGGTGTTAGATGGGAGGCCTGGGCAGTCTATGCGGCCTCTGGTAGTGGATCAGTATTTATCCCTAGTATACGAATTGAATTTGGGAGCCCATTCCACATAGAGGGATACTCTCTCAGCCTAGACACATGGGAGAGGGCCTGGATCCTGCTCCAAATGATATGACAGACTTTGAAGACTCCCCATGAAAGGCCTCACCCTCCCTGGGGAGCAGAAAGGGGATGGGATGGGAGTTGATGGGGGAAATGGGAGAATGGGAGCATGTGGGAACTGGTATTGATATGTAAAACAATCTTGTTTCAAATTTAAACTTAAAAATTCTATTTAAAAAGATATGGTGTAATTAATGAAGGCGATAAGTCACAAGCACGAGATGACTTTCCATAGAAGGAATTTTGAAACTTAGCTGAGATGTTCACTAGGACAACATCCATGGAGCAATACCTAGAGAAATAACTCACTGAACAGAACTTCAGGGCATGCCTAAATGTCTGCATTGACTAAAACACACCAAATTCTGTAAGAGACTCAGTTGTATAAAGAACAGCAGATAGGCATGATGGCTCATGCACTGCTTAAAATGTGCATCCATGCGCTCTCCAATCTGTTAGCAGCCTAGGACCCCCTCTTCTGAACAATAGTCTGTTCCCCTTCATGACCATCAAACATAAATTCTGATCATGTGTATTTCATGGGGTGTATGCATCTGATTTATGATCGTATAGGAAATTCATTTTCTTGATACCAAAATGAACAAAACCAATTTAAGGAAGGAAAACCATAGGCTATTCTCACCATTGTGGCTAGAATGTAAACTGTCCCCACAGGTTTCTGTGTTGAATGTTTGGTACCCAGCTGTGGCACTGTTTCTGGAAGAGGTGGAAACTGTTGGAGCTGACTGGAGAAGGAGGATCACCGAGGATGTGCTTGTCCCTCGGCTTCCTGTCTGTCTTGCACTCAGCAGCCTTGGTACACACTCCCACCTGCCATGTGTTTCCCCTCTGCATGGGCTGGAGTCAGCAGAGCCAAGGGCTGTGGCCGGATCTCTAAAGCTATTACTTTAGCACACTTACCAAACAAACCAAGAAAGCATAATCGCCGATTATCACATTATATCACATCCAGTAAAAATATTTTTTTAAAAATCAATTCTACCTTGGAGTTTACAGAAAAGCAGACCAATGTGATCATTTTGGTACGAGCAGGGAGAGTATTTAACAATGATAAACACAGAACATCGTAACTAGGGACAGAATGGTACTTCTAAAGCAAATAACTAAACCTACAAACAAGAACATACCGGCATTAAAGGAAAGGAAATGTGAAATAAGATACAAAGGAAATGCTTGGTGTTGTTCCCTTTGTGCATCTAAGCTCCAGGATCACAGAGCTAAATTCAAACCGAGATCCTGTGTTTTGTGATTATGACCTAAGAGATGAGTTTTCCATTTCATCTGTCATGAGAAGACAGCAATATCTACACAATAAGCTGGTTTGTGGGCTGAAGAAAGTAACAGTAAAACCAGCTTAAATTTGTGTCAGTGTGCAGTAAGCATCCAATAGTTATCAGTTAGCAAGATTTTAGATTATTACTTCTCCATCTTTGGGTCTTCCTTTTACATTACTTCCTGTCTTCCAACTCTCTTCATTTTTCCCTCCATTAATAAAATAATTTGAACCCTGTTCTTTAGTCCATGGGCATATATGCGTGCCCACCTACTAACTTTTGGTAGCTGAACGCAACCACCAGCACAACCCCCCAAGTATCCTGCCACTCTGGCACACATTCCTCACACAGTCTCACCCAGGTCCCCCTAAGGCTTGCCTACCAGCTGCCTCACTTTTGTTCGGTGTCTAAGTTTCAGTATCCCACACTGGCAGCTGGCAACTTTTCTCTAACCTCCCATTCAGTCCCCTCTCCCTACTTCAATGGCCTTCTATTCTGCCAACATCGTCCCTTTCGTTTTACATGTTACCAGTTCTGCATCTTTTCCCAGTCAGGTACCTAATAATATTGACCTCTTTATCCCCTAAACTACACCCAGGCTTGAAGTAGAAACCCCTCACCCCGCCAGTTTTTCTCTTTGTTCTCCTATATGCTCCTCGCCTGGTCCCAAGATCAGGTGGACTGGGGGTTCTATCCTCTTGTTGCTGCTGAGGCCCCACTCTTGCCAGGATGTGTGTATACTAGAGAGATTGATGGATAGCTTCACCAATCCCCATCCCCCAAATAAAACAAGAACTTCCTCTCAATTGAAAATGCTGTTCATAGAAATGCATAGACTATGCCTAACTTACCAAACACAGCTCAGCTGCACAATGCTGGGACTGTCATGATGGTCCTGATGGTCACATGAATGATGAAGAGCAGCATCCTTTGAGTTCGGCAAAGCCTGGCACAGGATAGGTGATTGCTGCCTAGACAGAAGAGCAGCTTAGCAAGATGTGAATGGAAGAATTCATTGTGCGAACATAGGAATAAATTAAACTTCTTTGCTGTAGTAAAAAATATAGGTTTAATTATACAATATATCCTAAGTGTGACATATGATGGCTAGTAAAGTAACTAGCTAAGACTCAAAGAGGATTTAGTCACAATGAATTATCAACTCTTTATGCCCTAGTGAGAACAAAATCTTTAAAGATGGGAGAGGAGTGCCATCTGCTGAGTAAATGGGGCATAACAGAGCAGGGAAAAACAGCATATGTCTCTGCTGGAGTAGTGGTAGCTAGCACACACCTTTAATCCACACACTCAGGAGGCAGAGGCAGACCATCTCTATATTCAAGATCAGCATGGTCTACAAAAGGAGTTCCAGGATAGCCAGGACAACAACACAACAATTATTATTATTATTATTGTTGTTGTTGTTGTTGTTGTTTTCTATTATTATTGTTTTCTATTATTATTATTTTCTATTATTATAGAAAAACATTTATGAAAACCCAATAAACATTTCATAGCCACTAGAAAATCCTTTCTTTATATTGTCGTTAATATTTGTAGCATTTTTTTAATATCTTTAAAATGCTTTCAATGAAAGGTCCTGGATAACACAACTTTAAAATTTAGACTGCTAATCACTAAAAACAAACTGTCCCTTGCTTTGTTAGTAATTTTTTGGGTTTAAAAAAAAGTGTTGTGACAAGGCAAAGTCCAGACTGTTGTCATTATTTAGGAGAAATGGCGGTAGGCAGTGTTCTAACGTAAAGCTGCTGTGTCTCGCAAGAGGGCATCCCCAGGGATACAATGAGAGCAGTAAAACAGTCAGCAATCTGCCTGATGCGTTCATAAAGTCTACACAGAAAAACAATGCCGTCTCCTCCTGACGGGCGAGACCAGTGCCCAGCAAACTTGAGGCCACACTTTCCCAAGACCCTCCATCGTACTAGGAAACTTTGTATTCAGGTCTGGCTCTGTGCCAGCCTTGTCAAGTCCCCAGGAGGTCCAAACATGAGGAACGATAGCAGTCATTGACATGGTGTATCATCAATCGAATGATTCCTTGAAGTTGATTTGTTGGGGTGACTTTTCTTTTTAAGTATTATAATTTGCTGTGAGACAGAGTCTCACTATGAGCCCATGCCTTGCCTGAAACTCAGAGAGATCTACCTGTCTCTGCCTCCCAAGGGCTGGAATTAAAGGCATGTGCCACCATACCTAATCCATAATTACTATGATTTTAAATGAAATATCATAAGCATATTGTATTAATGGAGTACAGTGTAATGTTCTGATACATGTATGTAGTACAGAATGATTAAACAGATTTTGACTCAATAGTTTGTATTACTTTAGAGTTTACTCTTAGTTATTTTGAAATGTGCATTATTATTGGCCATAGTCAGTGCTGTACAATAATATCCAAACTCATTTTTTTCTAACTGATACTTTGTGAAATTTGACTGGCAATTGCTCCTTTCCTTTGTTAGCCCAGACTCAAGTCATTACACTCTTTACCAATCCTGGCTTTGCTTTTGTTCTGTTGGTTGCAGATTCTGCATGCATTGAGGGCCTACTGTGATATCTGCTTTAATGAGGAGAAAGACTCAAAGCAACTGAGGTTCACCCAAACTCACACATCTAATAAATCCTTGAAATTCCAAGGCTGGTCTATTTCATCTAAACTGCATTTTTCTCCACATGCCTAGGCTGACTTGTAAGGGAGAAAAAGCAGAAAATCTAGACAAGAGAAACACAGTGTGAGCAACCCCAGAGGGAGAGCTCTGGTTCTCAGGGTGAGGACATGATGGAGAATGAACTGTTACCAAATGGACTCTGCAATCTCTGGAAAGCATGTTCTCAAGGAATGTGCACAGCGATGCTAATCCATCAGTGTACATGGAAAAGTATGCCACCAGATGGATTGGGGGATGCTGTATCCCATCCTCTCTTAGACACTACCCTACTTTCATATGTGAAAAGCCAACAGAACTGTGTTTAAATTGCTTTATCCAAGGCCACACCTTGAATCTTCTTCTGACACATTTAACACCCTGGTGAATGTCAGATAGAAAACGCTGACTGGAAGACACAGTGGGGGCCTTGAAGTTGGGGAGTGCCATGGGTGGATTTAGACTGTCCATACAAATGTCTTGCAAGTGGCGTGTTGGAATGAGAGCTAGTGACCTTAGAGGAAAGCCAAGACCTACCACAGGGCTACCTGGGAGGATAAGAACTGAGAAAGTGGACGGTTTTTCTTTTTTTTTAAGTTAGGAAGTAAATCAAATAACACTTGGGGATAGATCAGATATGGGAAAGAAATAAATGTTGACCAAAAAAAATTTCCAGATTGGATGACTTCTGGATAATGTCCTACTACATGAGGAAGAGATGTTGTGTTATCTTTTTAAATCCTGTGATTCACTTACCACACCACACACACACACACACACACACACACACACACACACACCAGGCCTAGTGGAGGCATCTTATCTTATGGAGCTAGAGTTTGGCAGATCACACAATCCGATCCTGCTCTGGTGGGGGGTGGGGGGGTATCACGCATCAGAAAGGCAGCTGGCCCAGAATCCACATGATATCACATAACATCTATGGGGAAAATCCTAAGAAAAAGAACCTACAGAGATGAATGAGTTGTTCTACATAGCAACAGTGTCTATATGATTCGAGGAAACACAGATATCTAACTTAAAAGAAAGTATGTATTTTTCTTCCACTTTACAATCTAGAGCAAAGGACTGGAAAACTATAGATCCCAGGCCAAATCTAGCCCAATACCCTGTTTTCATAAATACAGATCAGCTGGCATGCAGCCCTGCTTGCATACCACTTGGGTGCACTGGTGGTGTGGACTCATTAGACAAGAGACTGAATAGCCTGCCAGACTTAACATATTCACTACCTGATCTTTTACATAAAAACTGTGTCAAATTTACACTTATCATTTAGAGAGGGGGGAGGAAGACAAGGGAGGGAGGAACAGAGGGGGGGGTTAGCTATTTCCTCAGGCTATACCAGCAGATGACTGTAAAGGCATCACAGCAGATAACCCCGGGAGTAAGTCTGGTTCCACCTCCTACTCCATTTACAGATACTTGGCTTCTGTTTGGTCATAGCCCTCCTTGTTGGAATGACACCTTTCAATCCCCTTCAACTACTCTTACTTAACATAGCCATCTGTACCCAGGATTCCACTTCCTAAGGTGGAGTCAGTCTGGCTAGCTAACACCATTACATTTCATGGAACGTTTATTGATTAAGAACAAATCCAGCAGGAGCAGCATCATGGGAATCACAAGCCTCAGACCCCGGAGCAGCTTCAGAGGTCAGGCCTGGGTTTCAGGCCCTGAGCAACAGCCTCAAAGGGAGGGTCGAGCTTCAGGACCCAAGCAGTCAGTGAGAGGCTCGAATCCCAGCCTGGAAGTAGCACCTGAGGAAGGCTGAGCTTCGTGTCTGGAGTAGCGTCGCGGGCCTCAGATGTGGGAGCAGTGTCAGAGAGAGGAGTAATCACCTGGTGAGATGACAGGAGCTATATCACAAGAAGTTCCCCTGGGAAAGCGCACCTGGGTCCCAGCCAGCATCCGCGCCATTCCTCAGTTGGAGATATCCCTCTACCTCATTGACCGCTGACTGGACCCTCAGCCCCACCTACACCTCTGATGGGAGGAGTGCTCACTGGAGCTGTAGCCCCACCTGCACCTCAAGGAGTGACCATTGGGCAAACTTCTACCAGGAGGAGCGTTCACCAGAGGCTCTGCTCTACTTGTGCCTGAAGGAGTGGTCAATGCAGTCACAGTCCCCAACTACACCTATTTGAGAGAGACCCCCTGAAGCACAAACAAGCTCCACCAATGACCATTTAGAGAAAGAGATGCATAGACAACAAAGTAATAACACACTCATCCATATAAAGAGCAACACGGAACCACTAGAAACCAGTGGAGCTACAACAAGAAGACCTGAACATCCTAACACGAAGTAGAAGAAAACGACCTAAGAATAACGTTATGAGGATGATTGAGGCCCTTACAGAGGAAATTAATAGTTCCCGTGAAGAAATGGAGGAAAAGGCAAACAAAAAATTGGAAGTTATCAGCAAATTCCTTAAAGAAAACCAAAAAAAAAAAAAAAAATCAAACAAGTGAAGGAAGCATTTCAAGACATGAAATCTGAAAAAAATCTGAAATAGAGGAAATAAAGAAAACACAAACTAATGGAATTCTGGAAATGGAAAATCTGAGTAAACAATCAGGAACCACAAATGCAAGCATAAACAACAGAACACGAGAGATGGAAGACAGAGTTTCAGGCATTGAAGACACAAGAGAGGAAGTAGATTCATCAACCAAAGAAATTTTTAAATCCAACAAATCTTTAGCACAAAACACGCAGAAAAAATTCTGGGACACGCACACACACAAAGAAAAGAAAAAAAAAAAACCTAAGAATAATAGGTTTAGAAAGGAGAGAAGAAGTCCAATTCAAAGGCACAGAAAATATATTCAATAAAATCATAAAAGATAACTTTCCCAGTCTAAAGAAGAGGCTTACAGAACACCAAATAGAATGCACCAAGAAAAAGTACCCTCAGCACATAATAATCAAAACAATAAACATAGAGAATAAAGAAAGAATGTTAAGAGCTATGAAGACCAGGTAATATATAAAGGCAGACCTATCAGAATTATACCTGACTCAATGAATTATACCTGTTCAATGAAAACAAAGAAAGCCTGCTCAGACATTATTCAGACACTAAGAAACCATGGATGCCAGCTAGGACTACTTTATCCAGCAAAGTTTTCAATTACCATAGATGGAGAAAACAAGATATTCCATTCCAAAAAAAAAAAAAAAAAAAAAAAAAAAAAAAAAAAGACATATTAAGCAATACCAATCCACAAACCCAGCCCAAACTACAGAAAGTGCTAGAAGGGAAACACCAACCCAAGGAAATAACCTATATCCACAAGAACACAGGAAATAGCTGAGCTTACAGCAGCAAACCCCAAAGAATGGAATTGAACAAACAATACTATCACCAACAACAAGAAAAAAATAATTACAAGAAAAAAAAGCAATTACGGGTCTTTAATATCCAGTAATATAAATGATCTCAATTCACCTATAAAAAGACATGAGCTAACAGATTGGATACAAAAAACAGAATCCATCCTTCTGCTGCATACAAGAAACACACCTCAAACTCACAGACTCACATTACCTCAGAGTAAAGGGTTGGGAAATTTTTTCCCATCAAATGGACCTAAGAAACAAGCTGGTATAATTATCCTAATATCTAACAGGATAGACTTCAAACTAAAATCAACCAAAAAAAAATAAAAATAAAGAAAGGCATTTCATGTTCATCACAGGAGAAACCCATTAATATTTAATCTCAATTCTGAAAATCTATGCCCTAAACACAAGGGCTCCTGCATTTATAAAAGAAACATTACTAAGGCTTAAATTGCAAATCAAGCCCCACACACTAATCATGGAAGACTTCAACACCCCACTCTCACCACTGGACAGATCTATCAGACAAAAGCTTTACAGAGAAATAAGGGAACTAACATGTTATGACTCAAATGGACTTAACAGACCTCTATAGAACATTCCACCCAAACACAAAAGAGTATACTTTCTTTGCAGCACCTCTGGAATCTTCTCAAAAATATACCACATACTCGGTAACAAAGCAAACCTCAACAGATAAAAATAATTGAAATAAACCTCTGTACCCTATCAGACACCACAATTTAAAGTTAGAATTCAACAGCAACATAAATTTCAGAAAGGCCACAAACACATGGAAATTGAACAATGGACCACCACTGGGTCAAGGAAGAAATAAAGAAAGAAATGTAAGACTTCCTAAATTTTAATGAAAATGACCTCACAACATACCCAAACTTATGTGACACAATGAAAGCAGTGCCGAGAGGAAAGTTCACAGCACTCAATGCCTGCATAAAGAATCTGGAAAAAACCCAACCTAGTGAATTAACAGAACAACTGAAAGTGCTAGAACAAAAAGAATCAAACTTACCCAGAAGGAATAGACAGCAGAAACAGTCAAATTGAAGGCCGAAATCAATAAAACAGAAACAAAAGAAATAATGCAAAGAGTCAGTGAGACAAAGAGTGAGTTCCTTGAGAAATTCAACAAAATAGAAAAACCTTTATCCAAACTAAACAAAAGACAGTGAATATCCAAATTAACAAAATCAGAAATGAAAAGGAGGACATAACAACAGACACTGAGGAAACCCAGAGGCGCATCAGGTCACACTTCAAAAGCCTGCACTCCACAAAACTGGAAAACTTTAAGGAGATGGACAATTTTCTAGATAAGGACCACATACCAAAATTAAATCAAGAACAGATAAACAACCTAAATACACCTGAAACAGTTATCAATGATCTCAAAAAGAAAAAAAGAAAAAGTCCCAGGCCCAGAAAGATTCACTGCAGAATTCTATCCAATGTTCAAAGAAGATCTTATACCAAATTATACCACTCCTCAAATTATATCACCCAATAGGAACAGAAGGAACATTGCCAAACTCTTTTTATAAGGCTACAGATACCCAAACCACACAAAGACACAACTAAGAAAGAGAATAAGAGAATACAGACCAATTTCCCTCGTGAACATAGACGCAAAAACACTCAATAAAATACTGGCAAATTGAATCCAATAACACATCCAAAAAATCATCCACCATGACCAAGTAGGATTCATTCCAGAGACACAGTAATGGTTCAACATATGAAAATCCATCAATGGAATCCACATTATAAACAAACTGAAAAAAAAACACATGATCATCATACTAGATGCTGAAAACAAAAATGCCTTCGACAAAATTCAACACCCCTTCATAATAAAGGTCTTAGAGATAATAGAGATACAAGGAACATACCTAAACATAATAAAGGCAGTATACAGTAACCCAACAATCGACATCAAGCTAAATGGACAGAAACTCAAAGCAATCCCACTAAAATCAGTGAAGGACCTGTATGACACAAACTTCAAGTCTTTAAAGAAAGAAAATAAAGAAGCTATCAGAAAATGGAGAGATCTCCCATGCTCTTGGATAGATAGGGTCAACATAGTAAAAATGTCAACCCTACCAAAAATAATCTATGGATTCAATGCAATCCCTATCAAAACCCCAGCACAATTCTTCACTGACCTCAAAAGAGCAATATTCAACTTCATGAGGTAAAACAAAAAACCCAGGATAGACAAAACAATCCTGTACAAAAAAGGCTCATTTGGGGGCATAACCATCCCTGACTTCAGGCTCTACTATAGAGCTGTAGTAATGAAAACATCTTGGTATTGGCATAAAAATAGACAGGTGGACGAATGGAATTGAATCAAAGACCCTGATATCAACCCACACATCTAAGAACAGCTACTTTTGGACAAAGAAGTTAAAAATATAAAATGGAAAAAAGGAAACATTTAACAAATATTTCTGGTATAACAAACTGGCTGTCAATACGTAGAAGAATGTAAATAGATCCATATCTCCTGACATGCACAAAACTCAAATCCAAGTAGATCAAATAACTTTATATAAACCCATCCACACTGAATGGAAGAGAACATAGGAAATACTCTTGAATGCATAGGCACAGGAGACCACTTCCTAAATGAAACACCAGTAGCACAGACACTGAGAGCAACAATTAATAAATAAGACCTCCTGAAACTGAGAAGCTTCTGTAAAGCAAAGAACACAGACTACAAGACAAAATGGCTCCCTACAGAATGGAAAAAGATCTTCACCAACCCCACATCTGACAGAGGGTTGATCTTCAAAATATACAAAGTACTCAAGAAACTAGACATCAAACAATCCAATTAAAAATGGGGAACAAATGTAAACAGAGAATTCTCAAATGGTGGAAAGACACTTAAGGAAATTCTCAACATCATTAGCCATTGGGGAAATGCTAATCAAAACAACTCTGAGATCCCACCTCACACTAGTCAGAATGGCTAAGATCAAAAACACCAATGACAGTTTATGCTGCAGAGGAAGTGGAGAAAGGGGAAGAACATTCCTCCATTGCTTTGGGGAGTACAAACTTGTACAGCTGCTGTGGAAATCAGTATGGCAGTTTCTCAGAAAATTAGAGATCAACTTACTCAAGACCCTAAAATACCACTTTATGGCATACACAAAGGAGGCACATTCACATCCCAAGGACATTTGCTCAACTATGTTCATAGCAACACTATTTGTAATAGCCAGATCTTGCAAACAACCTACAAGCCCCTCAACTGAAGAATGGATATAGAAAATGTGGTATATTTACACAATGGAGTACTCCTCAGTGGTAAGAAACAATGACATCTTAAAATTTACAGGCAAATGGACAGAACTAGAAGAAGAAAAAACAAAAAACAAAAAAACATCCTGAGTGAGGTAACACAAAACCAGAAAAACAAATTTAGTATGCACTCACTCATAAGTGGATATCAAACAGAAAGCAAAAGATACCCAGCCTACAACCCATAACCCCAGAGAAGCTAGAATCCTCTTCCAGAAACAGATGGAAACAGATGCAGAAATCCACAACTAACCAGTGGGCCAAGTTCTTAGAGTACAATCAATCAAAGTGAGGGAGGAGCTATATTATGAACAAAGGTGTGGTGATGTCTTTCTTGAACAAATAAAACCTGCCTGGGGGTCAGAGAATGGAGCTTTCCACTAGCTAACCAGAGAGATCTGGAGGTCCGTACAGACAAACATATAGCTAGGCAGAAACCGGATATAAGCAGGAAGAAACAGGAAATTGCTGTCTTCTCTGCTGAGATGCTTAAAAGGTAAGGTGTGGCTGTGGCTTCCTCCTTCTCTCTGCATTTCCCTCTATATCTGACTCCAGCTTTTTATCATCTAGACCAACTAAGAACGCCTTTTACACAAAGCAGTCAAGATTATAATGGGGAAACCTACAGAATCAGCTAATCCAAGCTAGTAAGAAATCACTGACCCAGGGCTGACAAATGGTGAACCTGCATAAGACCAAACAAACATAGGTGACAATGGTGTGGCTGGGACAATATATGAGGCCACTGGCAGTGGGTCCAAGACCTAACACTAATGCTCAGACTGACTTAGTGGAGCCCCTTCTATATGGAGCGATACCTTTCTCAGCCCAGACACAGGGGTGTGGGGGGGTGGGGAGGTGCCTTGACCTGCCTCAATGAGATGATGGGACAGACTTAGTAGACTTCCTAGGGGAGGCCTTACCTTAGGAGGCCTTACTTCGAGGAGCAAATGAGAGTAGATGATAGTGGGGGGACAGGAGGGAAGGAGTGGGGGGGGAACTGGGATTAGAATGCAAACAATAAATTAATTTTTAAAAATCCACCAAAAAAAAAAAAAAAGAATATATCCAGCAAGGCCAGTCTGGTCTACAGAGCAAGTTCCAAGACAGCCAAGAGTACACAAAGAAACCCTGTATCGATAAAAAAGAAAGGAAGGAAGGAAGACGGAAGGAAAGACAATAATCCAGTAGCAAATAGAAGGACTTATGTTTATTATGTTATTATGTTTTAATTCATCTTTATTATTTGTGTGTGAGTGTTTTGACTGCATGTAAGTATGTACACCACGTGTGCAGTACCTAAGGAAGCCAGAAGAGGGTGTGATTCCCTGGAACTGGAAGGTCATAAGTCACCATGTAGGTCCTGTGAACGGAATCTGGGCTCTGCAAGAGCAGCGATACTGTTACCTGCATAGCCCTCTCTGCAGCCCCTGGAAGAAACTCTTGTTTTTGTAGTTTTAAACAAAACAAATGTTTCTTTATTCAGTCACTGAGAAACCCTAGCAATAAGTTCCTAGGGGTTGTCCACACAAGAAAGACAAAGAGCGGGGCCTTGAAGACAGCATCCCACATAGCACCGTCCTTCCCGTAAAATGCCACTCACTGTTCCAACTACTGTTTGCACTCACACCTCATGCTCAGAACCACATCCCCGAGTAGTTTTCCTTGGAAGGGAATTGGAAGGTATGTTAGTTTTCTGTTTCTATATCAAATGCCTGGGATGAATCTACTTGCAGTGAAAAAGGGGCCATTTGGGCTCAGTTTTGGAGGTCTCGGTCCATGATTGGCTGGCCATGTTGCTTTGGGTCTCCTGCAAGGCTGCATGCATGATGGAAGCGTTATCATACAGGAAACTGGCTCAGCTTACTGCAGCCAATGGCTGTGGGGGTGGCCAAGCTATTGGACTCAAGTGCTGTTTTGTTTCTCTACAGCTCCTCTCACCATATTTAACATTGGAGACAGCGCCCTTCAGTCTTGGCCCCTCTTAGTCTGGACCCCTTACATGTAGGTATGGAGAATACGATCAGTGCTCACGGGTGTGGAGTCTGTGGGCAGGTGTGATGGGGGATGTCCTTCTGCATATAAGTTTCTCTTAATGGTTGGTGACTAAAACACTGATTGTCCAGTAGCCAGGCAGAAGCGTAAATGAGGCTACCAGAGCAGGAGAAGGCTGCGGAGATGGCTCAGTGGTTAAGAGCACTGCCCTGAGTTCTATTCCTGGCAACCACATGGTGGCTTACAACCATTTGTGATGAAATCTGATACCCTCTGAGTTATGAGATGAAGAAAACAAAAATCCAGGAACCATTATTGTCAAATCTCTTATCTTACAAAAAAATCCTAATTTCCCTCATACTTACCTATAAAATTTAAACTTTCTGTGTTGATATCAATATTCAAGTCTTCCTCGGTGAACAATAATGTATTTGGGGCAAAGCGGTTGAGGGACCAAGCGGGACAGAAAGCTCCATCTACACAGGTGCATGGGCCACAGCTCCCTTTCTTCATGAGGCCGGTTGTGGAGACTAGCTGTAGGTACAGTCTTCACAATGCCACGGTCACTGTGCCCTCACCCCTGTCCCAAACACACACACCTGAAGGAAGTCCACAGTGCACCAGGGCTTTGAAAGGAAGCTGCTTGTCACGGTGTCAGTAGCTTCTCAAGTTAATACCTGGGGGGTTTCCATGTGCTTCCAGATACAGCTGAACCTATAGGCTATGGGACCATTCTGGAACCCTCAGAAATCGGAAAGGTAGTAGGACAGAAACGAGATTTCCTCAACCACTTTCCACAAGTTTAGCATCTAGATTTTAGTTATAAATATGTTTGTCTATTTATGAAACAGACCACATAGTCTAGTTCCAGGAAGTGGCCCTACACCATGAGTAGATATCTGGGCAGCACATATTGAACTCTGTGTGCTATTTTATTCAAACACAAATACCTTTAATCTCTGAGATTTCAGGGGCAGTATGACCTACATAATGAGTTCAAGACCAGTCAAGACTATATCTTAAAATTAAAAACAGAGGACTTGAACTTGAAAATGGATGGGGGTGGGTCTGAAAGGTGCTTTGGGTGTGGATATGATGAAAATACATTAATGTACTATGAAATTCATGTTAAACTTTAGATAGTTTTTAGAAACAGACCATAGAGAAATTCTGGGGAGCTCAGTACCTACAGCATCATACCCATGGGCCTCACAAGAGCAGTGCTTATAGCACCGGTGATGCCGCCTGATGGTAGAGCTTGTACATCATACGTGAGGCCCTGGGTACATCCTGCACCATCAGAAACAATATTTTTAAAACAAAGTTTAAAAAAAATAGAAAGAATCAGAGGGCCAGTACTTAGAAAGTAGAATGGATGGTTGGTTGACCACAGTTCACAACTGAGTGTGTTGGCAAAGGTCAGGAGAGACTCAGGCAGCTGTCTGTGAATGTGAGGGCAGCCTGGTCTACAAAGCAAGTTCCAGATCAGCCAAAAAGCAAGCATAGAGAGTTCCTACTCACCCCCCCCCAAAAAAAGAACAGAAGGAAGGAAAGAAAAGAGAGAGGGAGAGAGAGAACAAGGGGGCTAAAAATATGGCTCAGTGGTTAAGAGCATTTGCTTTTCTTATAGAGGACACTGGTGCAGTTCCCAGCATCCACATGGCAGCTAACAGCCATCCATAACTGCAGTTCCAGAGGATCCAACACCCTTTTCTGATCTCCACGACACCGGGCATGCAGGCAATACACAGAGATATCCTCAGGCAAAACACTCATACACATAAAATAAATAACTTCTTAAAAAAAATTTTTTAAAAATAAAGTGTTCACTCAGAAACAATACAATTTGTTTGTCTTTTGAGGCAGGGTTTATCTGTAGCTTTGAAGCCTATCCTAGAACTCACTCTGTAAAAAAAACTCACAGAAAAATCTGCCTATCTCTGCCTCCCAAATGCTGGGATTAGAGAAGCACACCACCACCGCCTGGGGAAACAAGACAAATTATACAGTGTTTAATTGACTAATCTTTTCAACTTCTAAATTCTCCAAATTAACAAAACATATTCAACTTACAGTGAGTTAAATATTACTACTTTAGTGAATACGCTATATTAATCATATATGATCCCTAATAGGAATCTGTGACACACTATACCACAATAATTAATATTAAATTAATAATAGCATAGAATATACAACTCAAAAGCATCACCTCCGGCGACTGTGACAGTTTTCAATTCACTTCATTTTACTCTAGATTCATCATCCACCTTATAAAGGATATTTTCAGCCTAAGGATATGTAAAGTGCAGGCTATACAGCATATGGACCTAAGCTTAGACATAGTAACAAATGTTTCAATATCATCTCTAAAAAAGGTGAACAAAACTGGACTCCTGCAGTGAGCTGCCAAGTAGCCGAACCTAATCAGAAAGCTCTAGGTTCCAGGGAGAGACCCCGTCTTAATAAACAAAGTAGAAAGCAATAGACAATGATACCTGTGTCCACCTCTGACCTACACACACACACACACACACACACACACACACGCACGCACGCACGCGCACACACACACACACACACACTCTCTCTCTCACACACACACACACACACACACACGCACGCACGCACACACACACACAGTCAAAATTTTTAAGAAACATGATTGCTTCCCTTGCAGAGTTTTAAATTTTTGATTTTTGTATTTTAACCGTTTTTGTCTGCATGAGTAATTGAGGCTGGAAGAGAGTATCATCAGATCCCCTGGAACTAGACTTCCAGTCACTGTACGCCACTATGTGGATGTGAAAACCAAACCCAGGTAGGTCCTCTACAGAAACAACAAACGCTCTTAACCAACCATTGAACCATCTCTTCAGCCCTTTATAGGCAGATTTTAAGGGGCACCGGCACAAAACATTTTTGTAAGCTTTTTACTCATTCCACAATTACCAATAAAGAAAACAAATGTTCACAGGACAGCTAATGCACCATTCAGTTTCACAGGCAGGTTCAAAGGCAATGTGGAAATGAGAAAAATGGTTCAGACTCCAGCAAGGCGGGCCCAGGGAGGACCCAGCATGGGCTCCAGCAACCCAGCATGGGCGCAACCATCCCAGTCAGACTTTTCTCACCAAGGAAGCAGAGTCACCGTCAGCTTCACACACACACACACACACACACACACACACACACACACACACACCGTTTTTCTCGTGCTTAGTACTCCTGGAAGCTCAAAAGGACTCAAAGGGAGCTGTGGTTCTTGGTTTGAATTTTGTTGTTGAACTAGAAGAGAAAAGGAAGAGGGCAAAGGGTACGGAGTTGCCTGAAAGGGAATGAAGGTGTGCATCACAGAAGACAAGATAACGCCAAAAGAAAGAGCAAAGGTCCTGCGGCACATGCTGGGCAAACAGCCGAGGTCGGTTTCAGGATGATGTTGTGTGTGTATACAGTACAGTGCACATTTGGGGACTGGAGAACAACTTAAACCTTGCCATTTGTAATCAGCTCTCCTTCTGCCATGTGGGTACCAGGGTTGGCCCTCAGGCTGTCACACTTAGACAGGCACCTTAACCCTCTCTCGCGTCCTTAAACGTCACGTTGTTTTATTTTTCTAATTTCAAATATGTATAGTATATTGACATTATCCCCACATCCTCCATCCAACCCGTTCTGTCTTGTTTCACCCTGACCCCATCTCTCAAATTCATGGCCTCAAAAGTTACTATTGCTACATATAGATGATAGATAGGTAGATAGACGGACAAATAAATGGATGGTTGGATGGATGCAGCCTGCTGAGTCCATTTCGTGTTGTATGTATGTGTTTTTCACAGATGAGCCTCCTGATTGGTTATCTAACTTCATGTGTTTCACATTGGCCCTCGGAGGCCCACTGGGGGCTGGTCCGAAGGAATTTGGGACTTACTAGAGGAGGCATTGTGACAATATACCACCAGATGGCAGCATGGAGCCACCACGTTTTCACCCTTGGGCTTTATCCGAGTGAAACAGCTTCCTAAGGCACCTTGGTTCGCAACTGAGGAAATAGTAATCGCTGGCTTCACGCTCCCTCTGTTGCACATCCCAGCCCTATACCTTGCTGATAGTGAAACTATCCTTCACTCATTCTTCCTTGTGCTTGGGACTATAGAATGGCAGTAAGTCTCTCTCTCTGTTTTTAAACAAGCAAAAGGCAGCACAAACAACAACAAAACACATTACACATAAAGGAAAGAGCTACAGGACAGGCTCAGCTGCCAGCGTTTGCTTACCCTTTGTAAGCCACAGGGGCTCAGCTACAGCTAAAGATGTGATTGAAGCAAGCAGCCAGCCCTTGCGGGCTTATACAAACCACATGTTAACAGGATCCGCTCAGAAGCAAAGGTGCCCTAGAAATCCAGTGACCTCTGCAAAAAGGTCAGCATCCATCAGCCCATCACCCACTCGAGAGTTTCAGATACTGAGTAGCCTAGCAAAGACATCCCCAGAAGGATGGGTTCTCTTTCCGGCTGTAAACAGAAGGCACAGTGAACCATCACAGACCAAGATGATTTGGGATCATTCTGAATCTTTTCATTTTTAGTTGGAGACGAAGTGAGTTCTTCCAAGAAGGTCAGAAACGTATGATATCCTCAAATGCTACAACTTAACTCTGACTGAGATATTAGTTGACAGATATGGAAAACACATGCATTCAAATATCTCCCTAGAAAACATGCCCGTGCGGCCCCAGAAAACAAGGCGTGCCTGTTTGTGTCCGCATTGACTTGTATTTTAATTCCTTCTGTGTTTACTAGCCTGTGTTTCCCTGCTTAGTATGCCCTTATGCACCCAACCCTATCCTCTAGACGTACCCTAGAGTTTAATGAGGACTGAATATGAGCCCATGGAGCCACTTTGAGTTGAAGGAAACCAAAGAACCCATCATCTAAGATGTGTGGTCTTACTTTGAAGTGAACAGCACCGACAGTTACATTTATCAGCAACATAAGCAAATGTGTGTGTGTCCAGATATGACACACAGAGGACCCAGGAGCCTTATCCAGTACCCCTCTCAATACAACATAGCCCTTCCACAGTGGCGAGGCCATCACAGGACAGCCAGATCAGAGAGAACTATCACTCTTTCTTCTTAGACACATCAGGTGTGAAAGGTGAAAAAAAAAAAATGTGAAACTCACCTAGATGAAAGAAAACTAGACTCAAGGAAACCCAGACAGAGGACTGAATTTTTACCATTTAAAAAGAAAATTGTATAGAAAATACTACTGAGACAGTTGCCAAATTCATCCGTGATATAGATTGGATAATGTGGAATTCTTGATTTCGGTCATTGTACATATTTATACAAGGGAGTGTTCTTGTTTGTAGGAAACATACAAATACTTAAAACACTTAGGAGTAAATGAGATGATGCACTCTCAAGTCTTTCTGGGGGGAAAAAACATATAATTATATGTGTAGGAGCAGGAAGGGAGGTTCTTGAGAACTGCTACCCACTGATGGATTAGGATGAGTAGTACATAAGAGTCCTTCATGCTGATGTCTTCCGGTCATTTCTACATTATTTCAAAGTAAAAAATCAATTCCAAAAAAATAAGATCCAGTAAAGAAAATTTCACTTTATTATTTTCTTAATAAAACATTGTGCTGAGAGGGGAAAAAGAATTTTTAAAGAAAAAAAAAGTCGTAATGTACCTTCTTGTGCAGGGGACACGTGTCTTCAAGTACCCTCCCGGCTTAGCACTATGTAGCCTGTGTAGCCTATACGTAATGCTGACTTGTGCTCCGGTACTGCAAATTGGGCTCACCCTCCTTCCTGCCCCCTCCTGACCAGGTGATACTCAACAAACCTGAGCTGAGTGATGGAATGATGGATGGCTGAGATGGTATTAGATAATCTCTAAATACACCCTACTTCAGATAACAAACTACCATGAGCAGAAACTTACTGTTTGTTTGTTTGTTTGAGACAGGGTTTCTGTTTGTAACCTCAGCTGTCCTGGAACTCACTCTGTAGACCAGGCTGGCCTGTAATTCACAGAGATCCACCTGCCTCTGCCTCCAAGTGCTGGAATTAAAGTTGTGTGCCACCACCACTCGGCAAAGCGTTTTTTAAACACAAGGGAATGCAAGTATAATGCTTACGAAGGAACAAGTTTATCTTAGTGTTTAGATGCAGAGGGAAGGAACTGGAAAGGTAGAGTGAGATAATTACAGACTGAAGAGTTAGGAAGATGACATATGACTTAATAAAGCAGCTGACCACAACTTGAACCAGCTATGTTTGAGTGACACATCCCCAAATGCTGTAATTAAATGTCTCTGGAACATTCCTTACAGTGAGTAAGCTGTTCTTCCTTTATCCAGTAGCTTGGGATGTAAAGTACAGTCAGGTTTTTTAGGTTAGTAGATCAATGGTTCTGAAAGCACGGTCTTTAAGTCTGCACCAGAGATCAAAGGTGCTCCAACTGGGTAGGGAAGAACTGATGAACACTTGTGGCCTGAGGATGGTGAGGAACAGGCTAGTCAGCGACTAGACGCACATTGACGCCTTTCCAGGACAAGTGCTTAGTTATTCTCAGTACCATAGAGCTCACCCATCAGATACCTCTAAACCAGATGGATGGTAGTGGGTGGTTTCTGGTGCTTCAAGAACAGCTGTATCTCATTTCTGACATAGATTCATATATTTCATCCCTGCTGATGTGCCTATCACTTGAAGATCAAACTGGAGTCCTCTCTCCACTCCAGGACAGGGTCAGAATGGGCACCTACCTCCCTGCCTGGAGCGAAGCTCCTACCTACAGTAGACCCTTCCCAGGAAGCTCTTCACATCCAACCATCACTGTGCTGCTTTTCTTCCCTTGCAATGACAGCAGGTCAGGGCTGCCTATTCCTCTGAGGGCTGACATCTCCATCAAAGCATGACGTGGAAGGTTAGAAAGTCTTGGCCTTTGCATCTTTTGCATTCAAACAACATGCCAAAGAAAAGGGGCCCTCCTCATAGACTCATCCCACAGCATACCCCCACTCAGAATTTTTCCAATAGAGAAAGGGAGTTAAGGGAGGGCCTCGCGGTCAAAAGGAACACTTACCATTATAACAATAAAGACAGCCTTTGCCTTGTAATGGTGATGGGTTTCCATTTTAACATAACAGCAAGACGTCCTCAGCACCTGTGGGTAACTCCTTAGCTCCTGCCAAAGCTATATGAGATCTCCACCATCCTCAAAGCCTCCGCATGGAGAGACCATAACAGACCCCGCTGCCATCTATCCCTGGGGATAGTGTATGAAAATAACGCAAAGCTTTTCTGAGATCAGGTATCAAGCATGTTCAGGACAAGCAGACTCTTGCTGCTCCGTTGTAATCCCAGAAAGCACGAGGTTCAGGCAAGTATTCTTCTGTGGGGTTCTAAGGAAAATGTTTCCTTATCTACTGGAAGTTTCCGTTTCTGAGCTGGAGACTTGTAAAAAGGTCCTAGGCTTGAAGAGATGAAGACCTAGGATTTAATTTCTGAATTAACTCACAGGAAATAGGAAGTGGAATTGTTTTTCAGGAACCAGGCAGTCTGAATCTGAATCCATAGTCAAGTCATTTGACCTCTTCAGGTGTCCTTTTGTTATGCAAAAACAAATTTGGTGATAAGCGACCAACCTATCTCTGTTATTGTTGTATGGATAAATTCTGCTGTGCAGGTGTCATGATTTGCACACGCTCCTTAATGCTCATGTGTTCCAACCCCTTTTCTCACTGCCCTGTGTACTTTATAGTAAAGTTAGCATGAGACATTTTAAAAGTCACTTAGGTAAGCTGTCCACCAACATTTAAAATGTCTAGAAACTATTTTCAGTAGTCATGGGAGATGGCTTAGTTCAAGTCCCAAAAGCCACATAGAGAAAGCTAGGTGCAGTGATTTATAACTTAGTGCTTAGGAGGTAGAGGCAAGCTGCCTACTTAGTGAGTCCCAGGCCAATGACAGACCCTGTCTCCAAAAGAGGGTCAGCAGCACCTGGGAAATGACACCTGAGTTTACCCTCTGACTTTTACATGCAGACACACTCACGTGCATATACCCACAAGCACATACGTGTACATGTGCAAACACAACACACACACACTTACCAAACTAACTGATTAACAACTTATTTAAAAAAATAAATTGCAGTTTAAATTACACTATTCTGCTGTCATCTTTGACTGAGGTTAAATCTGAAAGCTGCCAAATTAGCAAATCACTGTAGCTGAATATTTCAGGTGTTTCCCTGAACACTGACTACAGTTAAGCTGACTCTGTAGTCAGTGGAAAAACTGTTTAATTTTTAACTTTTTTAGATGCCACATGTGAACCTTTATAAACAAATCTGGACAAGTCCATAGAATTATCTAGTTGCATTACACGATAATCAGCACTATACTTTTTATACTCTATACAAAGCCAAAATTCTTGTTGTTGCTTGGTTTTTGTTTTGCTTTGTTCCTTGAGTAGACTGGCTTTGAACTCACTATGAAGCCAAGGATGAGCTTGCACACTTGATCCTCCTGGCCCCACCTCCTGTGTGCTGGGATTAGAAGTATTTGCCCTCCATGCCCAGTTTGGTGTAGTACTCATGGAAACTAATCAGACTACCAACTGAGCCACATCCCTCAAACCCAAAACTTCTTGCTTCCAATTGTAAATAGAGAAATCTGTTTGAGACTCCATTTAGAAAAGCAGAGTTAGACAAAGGGTAGAGACATGCTTATTTACAATAGGAAAATGCTGGTCATTGGACAGTCTCATGGATAGTGTGGACACAGGTTGAAATTCTTTTCTGGCTAGCAACAATGGGCTTGACCTTCAAGAATAAACAGATTTGTGGTTATGTCCTCCTCCTCCTCTCCCTCCTCCTTCTCCTCCTCCTCTTCAAGACTGAACAGAACCTACACTTTAACTTCGGGATCCTCTCTACATTTTCTCCTGACTCATCACTGGAAGATGTGAGACTCACCAGAGTTTGCATATTGACTTCACCACGATGCTATACACAAAGTCTAAAATCTGCTGAATCTGCCAATGAAGTTTTCGGGTTTGGGGAGGCATTGTTTTGTGCTTGTAAAAACACACCTAGAACTGCTTTCCTGTTCTCACGTAATGGCTGTCTGAAACTGTGCAACTGCCAGCGGTCTGTGCTTTGTGTATTTGCTCACATATCCATATACATTCTGGGGAGTGACGGGCATATTTAGGCCACTGGGAATGAGTTCAACCTATCCCCACCCTCTTCTTTACAAACATCAATCACAAATACCAAACGCATTGCTGAGAAAACAGTGTGGGCATCTGAACTCTGAGAAGCAAGGATGAGCGGTGGCAAGCTTTCAGAACAAGAAAAACCATGCCAGTTGCTTTTCTACAAGCAATACTCTGATTCCACATCTACGCATTTGGGTAGAGCATGGTGTCTGGGGGCTCCCAGCACCTGTTCTGAGTAGTATCCCATCAGCTCCATTTGCCCATCCCACAGCTTCATCCTCATATTATGATGGAATCTTTGCTGGCTAAAAGGGGAAGCTGCAGAGTCTGGGAGAATTCCATAAGCCAGCAGGTGATTTTACATGAAATTTCTGGTTACATTGCTTGCTCAGGGTTATGAAGCCTCCCACGATGCCTGCTGCTGATGTCCTGGCAAAGGAATGGGGTCATCATTGGGATTCTCCTTGGAGGCCAGTCTGAAGAAATGCTGTCTTCCAAATTTCCTATCCAAGTCTCTCCAGGAACCTTCTTTCAAGCCACTTTCCCTCCCCCATTTCCGCTCCCCCTTCCTACCCTCTATGCCTCTGCCCCTTAATGTCTGTAATCTGGAAGAAATTATGAAATATTGCTTTCTCAGATGAATGCAGAAGGGACCACCTTTCAGTCACAGTGAGTTCAAAGAGGTGGGTCAAACCAGGCGACAGCTCCAGATCACCTTTGCTAGCGTCTGCATTGCTCCTGGTGGCGAATTTTAAGCTTAATCCCTAGCGTGACAACATGTAGAAGTAGGAGAATTAAAAGATGATGAGGCCAGGGTGGCCCTGTTCTTATGAAAGAGTGCCGTGAGTGGATCCGCCTTCCCACAAGAGTGGATTAGCTAATGGGGTCTTGATAAGCGGGTTCTCTTTCTGTCTCCCTCTCTTCCCCTCTCTCTCTCCTGCCACCATGGGATAACCTCTACCACAGGATGATGAGTAGCAGATGCAGCCCCTCCATCCTGGATGTCCCAGCCTTTAGAACCTATATGACCCAGTCTGCTATAGCAGTAGATGAACTATGACACTCAGCAATATACATGACATAAACGTGAGCTATGGAAATTGTGTTTTGGAGTTAAGATCCTGGTTCCATTCCATACGCATTACATGGTTACAAGTGTGGGTGTGGCTCAGTGGACAAGGAGCTTGTTGTGCAAGCATTAGCGCCTGAGTTCAGATCCCTAGTACACATTAAAAAAAAAAAAAAAAAAACTAATCATGGGGTTATGTGCTTGTAATCCTACACTGAGATCAGGAACAGACAAAAAGATCCCCAGATATTGATAGCCAGACAATATAGTTAACACAGTGAGCTCCAGGTTCAAGGAGAGACCCTGTCTCAAAATGAGGAAGGTCATTGAAAAATACATCTGATGCTGGCCTCTATATGCACAGACAGGCACACACTTCCCCCCTCTCTCCTCTCTCTCTCTCTCTCTTTCTCTCTCTCTCTCCCTCTCTCTCTCTCTGTCTATCTCTATCTCATCTGTCTCTCTCTCTGTCTTTCTCTGTCTCTCTCACACACATACATCACACACACGTATGCATACATCACACACAAAATAAAAGTGTAGAACTTGAATAAGCAGCAAGATTTGCAGTTTTCTTTGGGGATGTGAGGATGAGAACTGTCAAACAGTTCATCCATCCAGTGTATGGCCCTGTGCATGGTGCATAGGAATCTTTTAAAGCAGCAGTTAATTGTTTTTAACACTCATGTAGTATTGAAAGCAGCAGCAATTGTTATAATATTGCTCTATTTGGGAGACAACTTGTAATTATTATTTGTAGACTACTTCTGAATTTTTTTGCCAGAAGTAATGTTCCCCTTGCTGACCAGAGCACATCTCAAATATGAATCTTTCTCTGAACAGTACATGGACCTTTGAAGGAAAGCATTGCATAAACAAACAAGGATTGGTGCAGTATTTTCTCTCCAGAGCTGTTCCAGTCTATTGCCAAAACATTTTCCAAGTTATTTTAATAATCTGAATACTAACAGAAACAATTCCTACCCATGTTTTTAACCTAAGAATTTTCATTAAGGAATATAGACTTTAAAGTAGTTGTGAAAAGTTGACTTATTTTTCAGGAGGTGCTATGATGTAACAGATGCTCACCAGACTGAAGATTGAAGCAAATTATATGTTACACATGTCCCCCATCTACCATCTTGTGTCCTGGCCATCATGAGTATTCTTTAGGGTCTAGAAAAGTGTGACATTACTATACCCCCCCACCCCAGCCCCAGTGGGGACATAACCCAAAGTTGTTGTTACAGTTTAGATGAGAAGATTCTGGATTGATGCTTAATTGAAGTTGTTGTATGAATTTAATTTATTCTAATTTCACAGTATGAGCTCAGTAGCCCACACAGACTTCAGTTCTTGGATTATGTTTGTAGTCAGTGAAATGACTGATTTGGCTGGGAGTCTATCTGCCTGTTAGACTTGGCATTATCTCCCCCATCAGAAGGACAGGACAAGTTTGGGTGTATTTCAAAGCCCTCTGAGTACAGAGGAAAGGGTTGCTGAAGCTGGGGCCTTCCACAGACCACCGGAAGAATTTTAACAGGCCTCCTTAGAGCTGTACAGGCTCCAAAAAACATATTGACATGATAAACCACAATGGACTTCAATGTTCAAAGTCAAAAATACATTTTCAAAAATAAATCTTTACGCTGGCTGATGGGGCGGTACTACCTAGCTAGATGCTGAGTTGAGCTGAACAAGAGTGAACCACAGAATAAACCTTTTCATTTTAATATTTAGCACTGGTGCAAGGAAAACCAAATGGGGAAACACAATTCCGTGGGACATTTCCTTATTTCTGCTCTATGGAACAATCACAATCAGTAGCAGAGTCATAGCCAAGCCAACAAACTCTAGAGGAGTCTATAAAATGTTCAGACTCAAACCAACAGTAAATGTGGCTTCCCAAGTCCCTGGCTTTGCCCCCATTCTATCTGCTTTACACCTCTCTCTCTCTCTCTCTCTCTCTCTCTCTCTCTCTCTCTCTCTCTCTCTCTTGCTCACTCGCTCTCTCTCGCTCTCGCTCTCTCTCTTTCTGCCTTGTTCTGTTTTATTTTACATCTCCTGCAATACCCCTGTCTGCTGCCCAGAAAATCCACTATAAAAGAATTCACCAAACTAGCCAGGTGGTGGTGGCAAATGCCTTTAATCCAAGTCCTTGGGAAACAGAGGCAAATGGATCTCTGAGTTTGAGGCCAGCCTGGTCTACAGAGCTAGTTCCAGGACATCTGGGGCTGTTACACAGATAAAACCCTGCCTTGAAAAACAATCAAACAAATGAAAAAGAATTCACCAAATTGAAAACAAAATGAGGGGGGCAGGTATTGTGCAAATTGGGCCCGGTGACTCGGCCTGCAATTCCAGCACTCAGAGTATAGAAGCAGATTGACCCTGAGTTTCATCTAGGCCAAGGTGAGCTGTAGCAGGATGTCAAGTGTCGTGAATGTAGGCCTGTGGTAGAGCACATGGCTAGAGTGGCCAGTCCCCAGCACCAGACTGTCTATTTTCCATTTACTTATTTTGTATTTGCCTGTCTGTGTTTAGACGCAGACTCTCTCCTCCTTTAGTTACACACAGTTCCAATTACACCCTCCAGTTGTCACCACTGTTTGGATTTGTGTAGCATGGTGTGATATGAGCTATTTAGGTGAACCCTACTGTCTTGACAGTGGCTGTGATTTTTTCCCCCATTCATTCAGACATTACTGCCTCCAACACTTCCAGAGAAGCAGTACAGTCTTCTCCTCTGCAGGGACAGCACTCCCCATATTCCATCCACGTAAATAGAAAGTCTTTTTAAAACCTATGTCTGAACTAAACATAGACAGGTTTTTCTTGCCGTCGCCCCCTTAAGCGACAGTCTAACAGTAATTTACATCGCATTTGTGTGGTATTAATAAGCAATTGAAAGATGACTCAAAGTAGAAGAGAGGACAAGAACACATAACATGTAAAGATATGGGACATGAGCACCTGTGGGTTTGGCACCTAAAAGGGTTTCTGGGCCCAATCCTTTTTTGTGGATGCTGGGGTAGAATGCTTTTGTGTTTTATACTTTCAATCACCATTTTGGAGCATTTGAAATAAAAAAAAAAAATACTAACTAACTGGATCTCTTTCTTCATCTCATGACTTTCAACCTGCACAGCTACTGAAACTCATATGGCAAGGGTTCCTCCCCTTCCTGGTGGATTAGATCTCCAGTGCATAGGTGGTACATAGAGAAAAGTGCCCTTCTACCGTGTTAACCCTATAGAAGACCAGAGGATGCAAACTATACCTGTGCTGTAGATGGGCAATCTACGTTCTGAGACAGGGCTTATTTGGTGTGGCTGCCTCTGTCAGAAATAAAGAAAGTTCCCTGAACAATTCCGCTAGCAGTGTGGCCTCCAGCAGGCAGGACAATGGGCAGTGTGTTTCCTATAATTTTTACATGAAATTATATTACTCCAAACTCAAACTAGCACCTAGATTAGTGTGTAGTTGCACTTCCAGACTGGACCACGAACAGAGTATGGCATCTTTGAAAATCAGTGTGAAGCAGTTGTGGAAGAAATTAGCATCATATTGGCATCAGCAGATTAGTTATGATATTAGACTACTCTGTAAGGATTTTTGTTCACATATATTTATCATTCTGCATATTCAAATTTGAAAATGTTTTCAAGCTTTGTGCACAATGTATCTATCTATACATGACAATATGCCTTTTGCAAAGACACAATGCCCTGACATTTCTGATGTCTTTTGCCACCTGGACCGGAGAGAGCTTTGATATTGCTGACCACTGGAGTATTTCCATTACTCTGGGAAATATTACTCTAGGTTCTTTGGGCGCCTACTTTCTGCTCTTACAGGCACACTCACATCATGACCTCTGTTACCTCCAATTCTGAAAGCCAGCACACGCTCCTTAGAAAAGCAAAGTCAGAGTGTAACTAGCAGCAAATTCTCCCACTGGGTTGTGACCCCAAGTAATATTGTTAAGGAGGAATGGGCTTTGCTACCCTGACCCTTACCATACTCAGTATGTCCTTACTCCATCCCCAATATCTCTCTATCATTTGCCTCTAACTTTTCAGGAACCACATCCAATCCCCAAGCTTGTGGATCCTTTTATTCATGAAACTTACAAAGCTTAAAATGTTGTCTAGATTATGAATTGTGTTCCAACCATCATATAAGTTTATGTGGTGGAGATTTTTGTCTATTTTGTCTATAGCGGAATCTCAATCTCAAAGAAGTATGCAGCAAGTAGTAGCTATGCAATAGATTTGTTACATAAACCGGTGGATGTTTCAACAGTCACATGAGATACATCTCAGACCCTGCTGACTTTCATATATATAAGATAATATCTTGTTAGATATTATTTTGAGATTTAGAAATTTCAAAGCTGTAAATACTTCTAGAGAAAAGTTACTATTCAAACTTACTGGCATAATATTCTGATTGTCTTTATAAATAAGCTTCTATGCCTCCTCAAAGACTGATGAGTTGCTAAACCATACATCCTCAGCTAACCCTCTCTCTTCGACATAGCCAGATGCTACAATAAGTATAATAGTCATATAATTACTTGGAACCAAGTAATTCTTTCACAAGGGTAGCTTGAAGGTCAACAACATGGAAGAGTTATAATTGATCTATTATTCCAGTGAGTAAAACCCAAATGTAAGATTCCTATTTTACAGGTTTAAATCCTATTTCTTATTTCTTGAGTAGGATTCCAACATCTTTCCTTCACTTTTACCTCTATTCAAAAGAGAGGAACAGAGAACAATAGCATATGGTTATTAGTGCCTTCTCCAACCCAGTCATTTTGCTAAGCTTTTCAAACACCTTGGCTTACTCCGTGTCCAAGTGTGCTAAGGATGGCATTTTATTGATACAGATCATGAGACTTCTAAGCTTAAGAAAATTATCTAAGGCCTGGGAGATGTGTGTTAAACTAGATCATGCTTAAAAAGCATGCGGACTTGAGTTTAATCCCCAGAACTCACATAAAATGCCAATGAACTGGGACACTAGGAAGGAAGGAGGAGGATCCTGAATCCCTGAGGATCCTTAACCAACCAATTTAGCTAAGTAGTGTGCTTCAGAATAATGAGAGATCTGTCTCACAGAAGGTATATAGTATTCCTGAGGCTGAGCTGAGGTTGTCCTCTGACCTAGACACACACACACACACACACACACACACACACACACACACACACATGCACACACACACACACACACACACACACACACGAGAGAGAGAGAGAGAGAGAGAGAGAGAGAGAGAGAGAGAGAGAGAGAGAGAGGAGAGGGGAAGTGAGCTATAATTAAACCCATATTATAAACCTAGCCAAGCTCTTTGGCCTGGGGACTGTGGGCAGGTCGACTTACCCCAGGTGGACCAACACATCCAGAGACTGCTGACATTGCTGTGCTAGTCCCATCCCCACTCAAGGGAGAGGTGAGCACGGGCCCTTGTCTCAGGCCTGACTTCCACTTGCCCTCTTTGGGCTCTCCTGGCCTGGGGACTGTCATTTCACCCAGGCCATCAAGACACCCAGAATCTGCTGACAACATGGTGCTAGTCCTGCTTCCGCCCACCTGGAGAGGGCGTGTCTCAAACGGGCCTGCAACCATCTTGAGATCCATAGGAGTATTGGACCTGCTTGAACCAGGAGAAAAATAGGCCCCACCTGCACCTACTGGAAGAGGGGATGAGAAGAGGACAATATAAGAACACATTCAACAACAGAAAAACCAATATGATGTCACCAGAGTCTAGGGACTCTACACCAGCAAGACTGAAGACCTGAACATTCCAACATAGATAAAGCAGGAGAGAATGACCCTAAAAACAACTTCGTGAAGATAATAGAGACCCTAAAAGAGGAAACAAGAAAATTCTTTAAAGAAATGGAAGAAAAAACAAACAAACAAAAAATCAAGAATTGGAGGAAAAAACAAACCAAAAATTACAAAAACAATTCAAACAGTTCAAGGTTTGAAAGCTGAAATAGAGACCAAAAAAAAAAAAAAAAAAAACAGTCTGAGGGAATGCTAAAATTAGAAAAGAAGCTGGGTAGCTGGGTAAATGATCAGGAACTACACATGCAAACATAATCAACAGAATAAGGGATGGAAGAGAGAATCTCAGGAGTTGAAGATACACTAGGAGAAATAGATTCATCAACCAAAGAAAATATAAGTCCAACAAATCCCTGACACAAAATATCCAGGAAAAATGGGACGCTGTGAAAAGGCCAAACCTAAGAAAAATAGGTATGGGAGAAGGTGAAGAAACCCAACTCAAAGATGCAGAAAACATATTCAACAAAATCATAGAAGAAAACTTTCCCAACTTAAAATAAGACATGCCAATGAAAGTACAAGAAGCTTACAGAACACCAAATAGAGTGGACCACAAAAAAAAAAAAAAAAAAGAAGTCCCCTCACCACATAATTATTAAAACACCAAACATACAGAATAAAGAAAGAATATTATGAATGGCAAAGGGAAAAGGCCAAGTAACATATAAAGGCAAACCTATCAAAATTATCCCATGGAAGCTCTGAAAGCCAGAAGGTCCTGCATAGATATTCTACAGACACTAAGAGACCGCAAAAGCCAGCCCAGACTACTATACCCAGCAAAGCTTTCAATCACTATAGATGGAAAAAACAAGATACTTCATGACAAAACCAGATTTAAACACTACATACCCACTAGTCCAGCCCTACAGAAAGTACTGGAAGTAAAACTCCAACCTAGGGAAGGTAACAACACTCACAAAAACATAGGCAATAGATAATCCCACCTTACCAAAAGCCAAAAGAAAAATCAGGGTAAATCTACATAATACCACCACCAACAACAAATCCAAAACAAACAAGAATTAACAATCAAAGGTCCTTAATTTATCTCAATATTAATGATCTTAACTCTCCTCGGGGGGGGGGGGGAGACAGGCTAACAGAGTGGATATGAAGACAGAATCCATCCTTCTGCTGCATACAAAAAACACACCTCAACTTCAAAGACAGACCTTACCTCAGGGTAAAGGGTTGGGAAAAGATCTTCCAATCAAATGGACCCAAGAAACAAGCTGGTGTAGCTATTCTAATGAAAAAATTAGACTTCAAACTAAAATTAATAAAAAAAAGATGAAGAAGGTCATTTCATATTCATCACAGGAGAAATCCATCAGGATAAAGTCTCAATTTTGAACATCTATTCCCCAAATACAAAGGCCCCCATGTTCATAAAAGAAACATTACTAAAACATTACCACACTCTCACCACTAGACAAGACCACCAGACAGAAATTTAGAAAAGAAACAAAAGAACTAACAGAAATTATGTCCCAATTGGGTTTAACAGACATCTATAGACCATTCTATCCAAACACAAAATAATATACCTTCTTCTCAGTGCCACATGGAACCTTCTCTAAAATCGATGCAGATACAAAAAAAAAAAAAAAAAAAAAAAAAAAAAAAAGTGGAATAACCCCCTGTATCTTATCAGACCACCATGCTTCAAAGTTAGAATTCTACAACAACACAAATTGCAGGAGCCCTACAAACTCATGGAAACTGAACAATGTGCAATTTCACCATTCCTGGGTCAAGGAAGAAATAAAGAAAGAAATTAAAGACTTCCTAGAATTCAATGAGAATGAAGACACAACATACACAAACCTATGGGACACTTTGAGAGCAGTGCTAAGAGAAAAGTTCATAGCACTAACTGCCCACATGAAGAAAATGGAGGATAGTCACACTAGAGAATTAACAGCACAACTAAAATCTCTAGAACGAAAAGAAGCAAACTCACTCCAGAAGAATAGATATCAGAAAATAATCAAATTCAGCGCTGAAATCAATCAAGTAGAAACAAAGAAAAACAATACAAAGAATCAATGTAACAAGGAGTTGTTCTTTCAGAAAATCAATAAGATAGACAAACCTTTATCCAAACTAACCAAACCAAATTTAGACAATATCTAAATTAACAAAATCAGAAATGAAAGGGGGGACATAACAACCGACTCTGAGGAAATCCAGAGAATCTTCAAATCATACTTTGAAAACCTGTGCTCCACAAAATTCGAAAATTTAAAGGACAATTTTCTGAATAAATAACACCTACCAAAATTAAATGAAGATCAGATAAGCGATTTAAGTAAACCTATAGGCCCTAATGAAATACAAGCAGTCATCAAAAGTCTCCCAATCAAATAAAGTCAGGACCAGATGGCTTCAGTGCAGAATTCTACTAGAAATTCAAAGAAGAGCTAATACAAATACTTCTCAAATTGTTCCACACAATAGAAGCAGACGGTTTATTGCCAAACTCTTTTTACGAGGCTACAATTACCCTGGTACCCAAGCCACAAAAAAACAAAACTAAGAAAGAAATCAGGGAAACATCACCCTTTACAATAGCCACAAACAACATAAAATATCTTGGGGTAACACTAACCAAACTAGTGAAAGACCTGTATAGCAAGAACTTTGAGTCTTTAAAGAAAGAAATTAAAGAGGATATCAGAAAATAGAAAGATCTCCCATGCTCTTGGATAGGTAGGATCAACATAGTAAAACTGGCAATCTTGCCAAAAGCAGTCTACAGATTCAATGCAATCCCCATCAAAACCACAGCACAATTCTTCAAAGACCTTGAAAGGATAATACTCAACTTTACATGGAAAAACAAAAAATACCAGGATAGCCAAAACAATCCTGTACAATAAAGGAACTTCTGGAGGCATCACCCTCCCTGACTTCAAGCTCTATTTTAGAGCTATACTCTTGAAAACAGCTTGGTATTGGCACAAAAATAGACAGGTAGATCAATGGAGTTGAATTGAAGATCTAGATATTAAACCACACACCCATGAACACTCTATTTTTGACAAAGAAACTAAAATTATACAATGGAAAAAAGAAAGCATCTTCAACAAATGGTGCTGGCATAACTGGATGCTGACTTATAGAAGACTGCAGATAGATCCTTATCTATTGACGTGCACAAAACTTAACTCCAAATGGAACAAAGACCTCAACATAAATCCAGCCACATTGAACCTCTTAGAAGAGAAAGTGGGAGATACCCTTGAATGAATTGATACAGGAGATCACTTCATGAACATAACACCAGTAGCACAGACACTGAGATTCACAATAATTGGGACCTCCTGAAACTGAGAAGCTTTGATAAGGCAAAGGACATAGTCAACACGACAAAATGGCAGCCCACAGAATCAAAAAAGATATTCACCAGCCCCACATCTGGCAGAGGGCTTATCTCAAAAAGCTAATCACCAAAACATTGAATAATCCAGTTAAAACATGGGGTACGTAACTGAAATAGGGAATTCTCAATAGAGGAATCTAAAATGGCTGGAGGACACTTAAGAAAGTGCACAACATCCTTAGCCATCAGGGAAATACAAATCAAAACAACTCTGAGATACCATCTTACACTGGTCAGAATGGCTAAAATAAAAAACACCAATGATTGTTTATGCTGGAGAGGGTGTGGAGAAGGGGGAACACTCCTCCACTGCTGGTGGGAGTGCAAACTCTTACAAACACTTTGGAAATCAGTATGGAGGTTCCTCGGGAAAATTTAAATTAGTCTACCTCTAGACCCAGCAATTCCACTCTTAGGCATATGCCCAAAGGATGCACACTCTGTTATCTTTGTATCATTTGACTGCTGAGGAAATAACAACAACTGTTAAAAGAAATGCTGCTGCTGCTAGATCAATCCAATTTATATACTTTAAAAATGCTTTAATTTCAAAATTTAAGTCTAAGGACAGGTTATTGGGGAAAAGGATTTCTATTTTTGTTTCCATAGAAAACGAAAAGCTGTGGATTCCTTCCAGACTAATGTGGTTTGATCAAGCCAGACCCCCTGAAACAGAGTCCCAGGTGATCCAACATTGAAAACAGGTGGGACAAGGCAACCTTACAGACTACAGCCAGGATTTCTGCATCTCCTTCAGATCCCCCATGACTGCGCCCCCTACCAGCAGGAAGCAGTTTGGAAAAAATGACACCCAAATTCCCAAATATTATTTATAAATGTTTGCTTTTATTTAAATGAGGTGGTTAGAAATGGTTAATAACCACAACCAATCTTTTTAAAGATAAACATGGAATTATGGTATAGATATGAGTACTTTGTTTTGGAATGGATTTTCATTTATTGATACAAATTTAAGGTCAATTTTGTGATATGTATATTTCTCCTCTTGTTTAGGTATTGTGTTTATAAAACTCATTAGAAATGTAATGTATAAATTACTACAGATTATAGATAGTTATCTATGATAGTCAAAACTTAGAGTCAAGTTAGTTAGGTTTTCAAGATGTATTTGAAATGGATAGGCATTCTTCAAACCTTTCAAAGACCTACAGAATATGGCATTTAAAATGGTTTAGAGTTTTTCTTAACAGTGAAGCACAATTGCTCCTGGCAACATCACCTGTGTCAGAAAGGAAGATGGACATTAAAGAAACATGTTATGGAGTTTGCTTCCAGTATGGCAAGACTAGCCATTTGGACAAGATACTGCTCTTGTCTGGACTGTTTGACTTTATGCTGTATAAACTGGACATGCAGGACCCACAGGAAAGTGACTGCTGATACAAGATGGACATTGCTGCAGAGTTCCTGCTTCATGAAAGAGTCTACCAGACATTCTACAGGACACAGAGAAAAGTGACTGACAAACTGCCAATATAGGTGAACAGTTTAAAGTTTCCTGATTTGCTGAGGAGTCTGCCAGACACACTAAGGCCTATGGGCTGATGATGGAAGATTACAGAAGAACGTAAAGTGACTGACCAGGCAGTGAGTTGTCTCTGTCATTTCTAGAGTTTATATATTATCCTGTGGTCTTTGAGGGAATTGAAGACAGATAGTTATAGTTATAGTTTTCCTTAGTTAAGATTAAAGATAAATTACATAAAGGACTTTAGATTCACAAAGATAGGCTAGATGATGGAATATTTCTTTAAATCCTACTAAATATTGTTAACTGTGATTCTTATTTGATAACTGTTGTGTGATATATTTTGCTATGGTAAGGTTAAAATCCTTTTTATTTTGGACAGAAAAGAAGAGATGATGGGAGATGTCATTCCGTAAATATGTTTCCATTATTAGTTAATGAATTAAGCAGTGTTGCCAATAAGAAAGCAAGATAGGTGGGACTAGGAGACAAGGAGGAAGTAGTAGGGAGGCGATCCAAGATAGAGGTCCTAAGGGTAGACCGCCAACCCCTTTCTCCGGTAAGATGAGACCACGTGAAAGTACTTAGATTAATAGAAATGAATTAATAATTAAGACAGATCTAGCCGATAATAAATTAGTAACTGGCCAACAGAATTATATCTAATACAATGTCGCTGTGCATTACTTGGGCTGGCATGGCAGAGGGCCCAGGCCTGCAGGGAAAGACCTACTCATAACAATCTTACACTGGACAGAATGGCTAAAATAAAAATCACCAATGATAGTTTATGCTGGAGAGGGTATGGAAAAAGGGGAACACTCCTCCATTCTGGTGGGAGTGCAAACTCTTACAAACACTTTGGAAATCAGTATGGAGGTTCCTTGGGAAATTTTGAATTAGACTACCTCTAGACCCAGCAATTCCACTCTTAGGCATATACCCAAAGAATGCACACTTATACAACAAGGACATTTGTTCAACTATGTTCATAGCAGTATAATTTGTAATAGCCAGATCTTGGAAGCAACCCCTCGACTGAAGAATGGATAAAAAAAATATGTGGTACATTTACACAATGAACTACTACTTAGCAGGAAAAAAAAAAAAAAACTATGGAATCTTGAAATTCTCAGGCAAATGGATGGAACTAGAAGAAACCATCCTGAGTGAGGTAACCCAGTCATAAAAGGACAAACATGGTATGTACTCAGTCATAGTTGGTATTAGACATAGAGCAAAGAATTACAGTCTACAATCCACACCACCAGAGAAGCTAGGAAGAAAGGAGTACTCTAAGAGAGACATACATGGACCCCCAGAGAAGGGAAAGGGACAAGATCTCCTGAGAAAATTGGGAGAGAGAATTTAAAAGAAGAGAAAGGGAAAAGAAGGGAGAGAGGAGGACATGAGGCAGCAGGAAGATTGAGTTGGGTGGGGGGGGGGGGGAATACAGGAGAGCAAGAAAAGAGGTACCATAACAAAGGGAGCTATTATAGGTATAAAGACAAATCTGGCACTAGGCAAATGTCCAGAGATCTACAAGGATGACCCCAAATAAGAATCTAAGCAATCATGGAGAGGCTACCTTAATTGCCCTTCCTCTATAATGAGATTGGTGACTACCATCCTAGAGCTACCATCTAGTAGCTGATAGAAGCAGAAGCAGAAGCAGACACCCACAGCTAAACACTGAACTGAACTCCTGGAATCCAGTTGCAGAGAGGGAGGAGTGATGAGCAAAGGGGTTAAGACCAGGCTGGGGAAACCCACAGAAACAGCTCACCTGAACAAGGAGGAGCTCATGGACCCCAGAATGATAGCTGGGAAACCAGCATAGGACTGACCCAGGCCCCCTGAATGTGGGTGTCAGTTAGAAGAACTGGGCAGTCTATGGAGCCTCTGGTGGTAGATCAGTATTTATCCCAAGTGAGATACTCTCTCAGCCTAAACACATGAGGGAGGGCCTAAGCCCTGCTCCAAATGATGTGACAGATTTTGAAGATGTCCCTATCCCCATGGAAGGCCTCACCCTCAGTGGGGAGCAGAAATGGGATGAGATCAGGGAGTTGGTGGGGGGCAGGGAAGGAGGAGAGGGAGAAGGAACTGGGATTGGCATGTACAACAAGATCGTTTCTAATTTAAATTTTAAAAATTGTATAAAAAAATATATAAACCTAGCCACACCTCAACCACAGATGGTGTGTTTCCCTTAAGAGCATACCTTACCTCCTCAGCTTCCACAGCTTTCATCGACCAGTTCAAATTTGAAAATGAGCAAGAAATAAAATTACAGACATGAGAGGCAACTGAATGGAGTATTCATCCAGGCACTCATCCTATGGAATTCCATGAGGCTCCACAAGCCTGGAGATGAACAGACCGTGGTTAGCACAGTGGCAGAAGAAAGCCAGCGTGAGTTTTTGGTGGTTGTGGTAATGATATAGTTTGTTTTCCTCAAGAGGTAGAGAAATGTGGTCTATTGGGGTTGTGAAAGACACTCTTCAATGTGGGAATGCTCTGCAGGAGTCATCATGGGATTGGAATGCTGTTCCACAAGGACATGTATATTTGAAGTGAATGAAACAGACAGGGATGACACTGGTTGCCAAGTGCAGTCTATAAACTGGAAACACCCCTCCAGGATCTGCAGCTTCCCAAGGAAGCTCTTCTTCGGGAGTCCTTAGTACAAGAAAATGGCAAACCAATACATTTATCAAGGAAAAAATGTATTCTCCTTGGCTGTGATCCAAGCTTCTTGTCTCATTCTTTCTTGCTATTTTTGTGGCCTAGAATCTCTCACTAGTGTCACCTCTCACAAAGTCTTTAATGTGTAACTTCCTCCTGGACTGGTTCACTGCTCTGGTTCACTGTAACATTGCCTACTTTACAAACTCAGTAAGAAGGAAGAGCACTGGCAACTCCGACTAATGTCCAATACACTGACTCTTGGACTAGTATCTTCAAGCCAAGGGGACTGACTCCACAGACCTGTATTCAGTGTTCAGTATAATTATGTTTCTGAGAATGTTTCATGAAGCAAAAATGCAAATATGAAGAGCCACAGTGGTCTCTGCCTTTGCACTTTCCAGGACACAGGTCCCATATGTAGTGCAAGGACAAAGGGAACAGTACCATCATGTAAACATGGGCAGTCGAGGAAACCTGTACTCCATGCTAAATCATGGGAGTGGGGAGTTGTGTTTAAAATTCAGTTCTTCAGTTGATGGTCATCTTGGTTGTTTCCAGGTTCTGGCTGTTATGAATAATGCTGCTATGAACATATTTGAGCAAATATTCTTGTGGTATGATTGTGCATCCTTTGGGTATATGCCCAAGAGTGGTGTCGTTGGGTCCTGAAGTAGATTGATTCCAAATTTTCTGGGAAACCACCATACAAATTTCCAAAGTGGCTGTAAAAGTGTGCACTCCCACCAGCAGTGGTGTAGTGTTCTCCTTATTCCACATCCTCTCCAGCATAAGCTGTAAGCAGTGTTTTTGATGGAGACAACTACAGTGACAGCTGGTCTGAGCTAGTGGAACTTCATGGACTATGGACTGACAGCTGGGGAACCTCCATGGTTCCAAACTAGACCCTCTGAATGCAGGGGACAGTTATATGACTTGATCTGTGTCCTTGCAGTGGCACCAGGATCTACCCCAGGGGCAAGAACTAGGCTTTTGGTGCCCGTTTCCTATGGAGAGATACTTTGCTCAGCCTTGATACAGGGTGGAGGGGCTTGGTCCTGCCTCAATTTGATTAGGCAGACTTTGTTGACAAGGAAGGCCTTGTCCCCATGAGGAGTTGCATGGGGGTGAAAAGAAGAGTTAGGGATGTTGGAAGGGGACGGAGAACTTGGGTAGGTATGTAAAATGAAAAATACATTTTTTTAAAAATGAAAAAATTCAAGAGTCATTTCAGTCAATGATGGTTGACTGGGCAGAGACAGTGGAATTGAGAAGAGGCTCTCTGAAGGGAATGAAGGAAACATTAAAAGGGGAGTGGAGGGAACCTGAGGGAAAGGAAATTGGGGGGGGTCTGGTTGGTGGTAGAAGAACAGACTAACCAGCAGTCAGCTGCATTTTGTGAATTGTGCCCTAAGCATTGATGGAGAAATACTGTCTATTCTCAGTTATGTGGTAAACATGCTCAGTTCCTCTTGAAATCCTTCGGTTGCTGCTGCCCAGGGGCTTTTTTTTTTTTTTTTTTTTTTTTTTTTTAACTTTGCATACTGAAGATTTCAGGTGGGATTGAAGCAAGAAGGATAGTGGCAGGATATGAACAAAAATTATAAAAGAGTAATCTGGACCAAATGACAGAACAAGGAAAGGAAGGGCATGAAAAAAAGAGCATTTAGTTTGGTTTTGAATAGCCTTCTCCTTGCAGAGATGAGAGTTTTGTCTTGTAAAGCTGGGGCTTGGAAAGGGAAGATTTTGGGGCAGGACTAGGCGACTGGTACCATACCTTTACCAGAGTTGGCCTAGAGCTCACTGTAGCTTTTACTTGTGAATATACCAGTATCATACACACACCTCTCGAATGTCAGTAATCACACACCAACACATAGGAGAGTCTCTCTCAGTTCACTATTAGTGTTTTTGGTTTGGTTTGGTTTTTGGAGACAGTTTCTCTGTGTAACATCCATGGCTGTCCTGGAACTCACTCTGTAGACCAGGCTGGCCTTGAACTCATAAAAGTGTGTGTGCCACCACTGCCCAGTATCCAATTCTTTTAAATTATGCATTTCAAAGCACAGAAGATGCTCAAGGATGAAGCAATTTACTCAAGATGATCTGGATAACAAGAGAAAGAACCCAAACTCATTCAGCAATGCCCTTGTCCCGATCTGCCATGCAATGCTTGTATTATTAACCAGGTCATTAGTTCAGATACTGACATCTGGTTTTTTACTTATGTTGTGACTGTTCCAGGAGTCACCATAGCCATCCTTGCCCAGTGCTCTTCACTTGGTTGAATTGCCCTCTCCCTTTGTGGTTACACACCTCTCTTGTTTTCTGTTCTTCCCTCCCCCTTTCCCTCAGCCTACAAATACCCAGATGTGCCTAAAATGACCCTTAATTTCTTTTCATTTCTTTGAGGGTACTCCCAAGAGGGATCCAAGTGGTACCCAAACCCATTTGTGAGCACTAAATACAGCAAGATGGGAGAGGCTTGAGTGGGTAGACTCAGGTTATCTTTGTAGACTGGTGGAGCATCTTGGAGGCTAATGTGTGATAAAGCATCTGCCACTGAAGCCATCCTCCCAGGCCCCAAGCAGTTTTTTCAATGTTGACTTCAGAATTTGCGTAAAGTGGGTATCCAGTGCGTATGTGCAGTGGGACATGTGCCCATATCCAGTGTGCATTTCACTGTGTGATAGCACCATCCAGTGTCTGCAAGAAAAGCCAGCCATCCAACAAGAAATCCTCTAAACTTCTGGGACTGGGCAGCCCAGAGGCCAACCACACAAACACTGCTCTACACAGTTACAGGATGCTCACCTGCTGTCTGACACAGTGGCAACAGTAGAAACAACTCCAGAAACTGAAAGTTATTATTTGTGTTCATAAACAAAAATCCAATCACCCCACCCCTCTCTGTTCTCAAGAAAGGCATTTCATTCTCTTGCTCTTCCTCTCAGAAACAGAAGGTAGAATGTTATTAACGAGTACATTCGGAGAGCCTCCTCTGTCTGATTTTAGCAGATTTACTTGTGTCTCCCAGCTACGCAGGGTAAAGTATAAACGGCACGGTCCAGGTGTGGGAATGGAGACACACGATGACTCTTACTCGGGGTGTTATAGAGGCTCAGAAAATACCAGAGATCTGAGCAGACAGCAGAGCTGAGGGCAGCAGAGTTCAGACATTCAAGATCAGAAAACAGGATGTGATTGGCAGTAGTGAGTGAAAGAGCCAAGAAGTCACTGTATGAAAGGGCTTTCAATAACGTCATGCCTCATTCCTGAAATCGAAGGCCACTGGGCACAAGCACGGGAGTAACTTCTTCCAGTCTGCTCCCTTCATGTTGCAGATCACAGTGCTTTGTGAACCATGGGAAGGAATCTGGGCATTCGTGTGAAAGGGTAGGTAGGTCTTAGGGTTTTAAATGAAGGAATCCCCACTTTTTAGAAAGTTTCACCTGCTGCAGTAGGGAAGGGTGAATGTTGTGGGAAAACATCATTGGTAAAAGCATCACAGGGATCTGGCATCACTGCAACAATCTCTCTGTCTCCAGAATTATCTTTTACATATAAATTGCATTTGAATTTTGTCTCAGTACACTACCTAGCATTCTCTTACATGCAATGCAAACTACAGAGCACCAAGTACAGCACTTAATCTGAACCCATCCTGCCTCTCTTGTTTCTGTGCTAATCCCCTTCATATGCTGTGGCTTTCATTAGTAAGGAATTTCCCAAAATGACATAGACGTGTGCCCTTGGTGCTTATTCAGGCGGTTTCCCTCTTGGTTTTCTGTTATTCCTACCACAGTGCTATTTTGTAGCCTGCAGTCACACAGTGAAGTCCCCTGAGGAAGTTACTCAATCATATGCGCCTGCATTGACAGCCTAGCATTCGAGAGTTTCTGCACTGTTAGCCCAGTGTCCATATGCGCCTGCATTGACAGCCTAGCATTCGAGCCTTCCTGCACTGTTAGCTGAGCATCCATGAGCTCCTGCACTGTTATCTGAGCATGCCACACTCCAGAGACACTTGGCAGATGTTTACTGGGGATAACTGAACCAATAGCAGTATTTGTACTTGTCATGTCATTTAGTATTTTCAAACATCAAAAGCTATAAGTTAATTACATGACAACATAAAACACTATACAGAAAATTAGTAAAACATATATACATATATACATATGTACATATGTATATCCCAAAAGTAAAAATACAGAACAAACATGACAAAAAGATAATTTCCCAGAGATACCCAGAGACTTCTAACCCATTTACAGTGGCAATCTTAAAAGGAGGGAGCAAAAGAAACATGGGGCAGAGAATTGGGAGAGTTAGAGAAGCAGAATGGTCCACACGCCATGGAAAGACACATAAAGGAAGAAATGGAGATGGAGAGGACTGGGCAGATGCTGGAGGCCTGTCTGCCACCTGGGTCCATGGTGACAGCAGTGAGGAGTAGACAGAGGAGGGAGGTTTGCTTTTGTTTCCTTTCGGGGGGTGCAAAGGGGATGAGGGAGATATGGGGGACCTGAAGGTGAACAGAGTTGGGGTGGATGATATGAAACCCCCAAAGATTCAATAAAGAAGTTTTAAAAAGTTGGGGCTAAGATGCCAGGAAAGAAACCCTCAGTCGTTATTTATAGGACTAAATTATGCTTCTCTTTGGAAGACAATTGATTTATCAGTATCTACAAAATGTAAAATACAGACATCTTCCATCTAAAATTTCAACTCTAAGAAATTATCTGACAGATAAAATATAACAAGACCCCAAATGATTGCTATCACCTTGTTTCAAATTATTCTAAACCTCGCCGCTGTTAAAGCAAAAAGCAAACTACAATGGAGCTCACATACCATGGCATTCCTTAAGTACAAAGAAAATGTACAGATAAAGCTTGAATGTGCATGGGAAATCTTGAGAAATCTTGGAATTGACTGCTTCTCAGAAGATTTCTTGTGCTGCTGTCAGCCTTTAGACATTGCTTGAACCTTGTACACTTTTCAATTCTAAAAGCTATGAGCTACCCCAAACAGAATCATTTGTTGGCCATTCATTATACACTAAAAGGATATCAGACATTATGGATATAAGCATGAGTTAGATCATTTATGGCTTCCTGGGTTTTGCAAATACAGTGGTTTCTCAAAAGGATTTTTACATCTTACAGACACAGAATACCATCCTGAAACACTGACAACCTGATGCTTCTGCCTTATCTGCCTTTGACGAACAGGGATGTGATAAAATGGCATATACATACATATATGTACACACACACATTCACATGCATATGCATGCAGATTGTTCTTGGATAGTTGATAACGTGTCTTACATAAAAATCTCTTGAAGTACTCACCAACATCCTGACACATGTAATTATCAACTTAAGCAGCTCCAGTTCTCACAGTACATGATGTTAGAGAAACATAACAGCGTTGCATCCAACAGAGGTAATGATACCCCTTCCTCCCTGTCTTTTGTGAAACAGCACTAGGGGTGTGGACATTGGCTTTTCCTGAGAAGTTTGGCACAACTTGATACATCTGTTCATCCTGGGATTTTCTGTGATGAGGCTTTAAAATACTGCTTTACTCTTAGTGCTTGTTATGGCTCTATTTAAGCTGTTTATACCTTCCTAATTTTGGTAGTTCATATGTGTCTAGGAATATATTCATTTCTTCTAGATTTTCCAGCTTATTGGAAAAAAATAGCCAAAGGAATGTCCTCTAAAAATTACTGGACTCTGCTCTATCATCTCTCATTTTATTAACTGAGATCTTCTCTTAAATCCGGTAGAGGTTTGTCAATCTTGGTTGTCTTTTCAGAGAACCAACTATTTGAGTCTATATGTTGTTCTTTCAGTCTCTGTCATCAATCCCTCCCTGACCTTTGTTATTTCTTGCTGTCAAGGGTTTGGATTGTTCTTGTTTTTCTAAGCCTGTGAGATGAGGCATCAGGTTTTTCAGGAGGTACTTTATTGGTTTTAACTGTAAGCAATCAGAGTTGTAAACTTTCCAGCTTTGCTGGATCCCAGAGATTCTTGGAAGTTTTGTTCTTATCATCATTTGTCTGGGGATTTTAAAGTTTCTTCCATGATTTGTTCAATGATCCACTCATCTGTTGGTTTTGATATCTCTTCTAATTTTATTTGGAGATCTCCTAATTAAGCAGGTCAACCTCTTCAGCGGTTTCCCTAGTATCACTTACAAAGGAGAAAAAAAAACTAATAGCTGCAACATTAAATTTTATAAAACATAAAACACATTTAATCAAGCAAAATACTCCAATACATAAACAATGATCATGAAATCAGAAATGGTACAATTGATACAGAATAAATTTAAAATTTATTTAGGATAAATGTAGAAATAGTAAATAAAATTAAGGAGTAAGAGAAATTAAAGAGAGCAAGGCTAAATAAGTGAAAGAAAAATAAGAAGAGAGGACAAGATCATGGAGTTCAACAGAAAAGATCAAGAAACCAGAAAAGGAAAGAAAACAACAACAACAAAAAATCCCAAGTAATAAGAAATCTCCGGAGAAAATTAAATAAAAGGAGAAATAAAACTGACATATTAAAATGACTCCTAATTTTTAATTATTCTATCCCCATAGATCAGATCATTCTCTCAAACATTACCAAGAGATGCTTCTCTTTGCAGTAGATGGAAATTAATTCAGAGACCCCCCCCAAACTGGCCAATGATGGTAGAATGCTCAGTAACATATAAGCTTGTCATCAAAGCACTTTATAGAAAATACACATAACAGATGCCAATCATCAAAGAATAATGCCACTGATAGAAATTTAAAATAATAAACATGTGTTGGCCCAAAGAAAGACATAAATGCATCCCCAGAATAAAGTGCAGAGAATGAACCACTCACTTGCATGTATAATCAATGCTTTGCAACAAAGATACTAATTAAATGGGACAAAGAATGTCTTTTTAATAGATAGCATTGAAAAAACTGGATAGCCACAAGTAAAAGGTGAAAGTAGACACTTACCTAAGACCATACATAAAAAGTAACTCAAAGTGGAATGGTGCTTGGATGTAAAACCATAGACCTCTTAGAAGAAAACAGTCACATACATGTAAATCTTCATGAACTTACATTAGGCAATACTTTCTTCAATATGGTGCCAAAAGGAAGAAAGGCACTTCATAGGTAAATATTCTAACATAATGGTTAATGCATTAGACACGGCACTATCGTAACCACACTGGAGCCTCTCCCAAACCTTGGGTACACACTAATATCTATATGAGAAGACCCACAATCGAACTCCAAGGACAGAAAACCATTAATGCCCATTAGGATGGCTGCCATGATGGTCAAATGTGTTGAGGATTAAAAAGAATTGGAACTCTGACTGCTGCTAGGACTGAAAAGTAAATGGTCACAGCATAATTCAGAAAGTTAACCTGCTATCAGGGAGAAATGTTCAGATGAAAGCACTGGGGGGTTAAGAGGTAATAAAGGTAGTAATAAAGCAACAATGGTAAAAAAAAAATAGTAAATGAAAAACACTAAAGGGTTATGTCAAGACAAATAGCTGCAAAATGAATGCTTATATTACTATTGTGTGTGTGTGTGTGTGTGTGTGTGTGTGTGTAGAGAGAGAGAGAGAGAGAGCAATAAAAAAGGAAGGGCATGACTGCATATAGTAGAAGAGAAAGTTTACTCTAGAAAAAAGGGAGAGTGTAGCCAGAGGAAAAGTATTTAAAAGTCCAGAGTGAACCTGACCAGACTGACCCGGGCCCTGAGAGGAGAGGTACCAGCAGAGGCCATGAGGGTAAAGGGTGGACCAAAGGGCCAGGTAATCAAAATGGTTAGAAAGGATAGCTGTAGGGAGGGAAGCCCAACAATACCTTGGTTGGGGAAGTTTAGGGTAGAGGTCAAGGTATGCTAGCCAGGAGGACCTTGTAACAGACAGGGACTGAAGGATGCTGGGAGAATCTGGCAGCCAGGTCCACTTAGGTAATGTTAAGAGGAGCTGGTCAGCTTGCTGCTGTTAAAGCTATAGTCAGTCAATATAAGTTTAGGAATTTACAGATTTATCCCTGTTAAGTTTGATCCTTAAAATTTTGAGTCAGATATTTAATTGAAGATCCTTTAGCATTCAAATAAACCATAATAGGGAGACTGGGAACTTTTCTGATCCTTTTATAGAGTACTATTTTAAAATCAGGTGTGTGTGTGTGTGTGTGTGTGTGTGTGTGTGTGTGTGTGTGTGTGTCTTAGTTGATTCAAATAGCTAAAGCTTAACAAAATAAGAAAACACAAAGAAGCTAGATAAATATTACTGTGAATAAACTTTAGGAATTTATAAACCTTATTTATCAAACATATGTTGTTACTTATCTTAATTTTTAAGAAGCCTGGTGTTGGAGAGTTAGCAAAGACATAAGTATAGACATACATCTTAAATCAGCTTCTGTTAATCGGAATAGATCTTTATAACCTTAAATTTTTTATCATCATACAAAATTCCATACCAATCAAAAATACTGGAGACCTGTTGTTGTCTCCTTAATCTAAAAAGGAGATACAATGATAAGCAGAAGGTTCAGTAGGACTGAGACATTTTGTTATTATTGCTTTATGCCATGTGATCATTTTAATGAAGATGATGGTAAAGTCACTTAGCATGTACTCTTACCTTAGTGAATATGGCCGCCATGCGGGCGATTCCATCTTGATGAGGTCACCAGCCATGATGGAGGAGAGCCATATATTTGCTATTTTAAAATGCCTATTTTCTTAAGAGTTGAATCTAAATTACACATACAGTATATTCTAAGCAAAAGCTAAATTACATACACACTTACATATAGATTTTTCATTATAAGCCTTTTGTTGTAAGTTTAAAGCCAAACTTTTGTTTCTGTTTTGTTTGTTTGTTTGTTTGTTTTGTTTTGTTTTGTTTTAAGACAGGGTTTCTCTCTGTAGCTTTGGAGCCTGTCCCAGAACTTGCTCTGTAGACCAGGTTGGCCTTGAACTCACAAAGATCCACCTGTCTCCACCTCCCCAAGTGCTGGGATTAAGGGTGTGTGCCACCACTACCCCGCCAAATTTTTGTTATAGATTTTTTTTTTAACACACTCAATTAACTTACAAATCCTGAGATAGTTTACAGCATAGCCTTAAGAGCATTTTGTGAGAGCATATCACAGAAAAATCACAGAAATGAAAGTTTGTTAAGAGTGGGAAATAAACCTTAGAGATAAGAGACTTTTTGGGAGTGTAGAGCAGAGCAAGTTTGGATATGAGAGATTTGGGGATCATTTGTTTGTGAAGTGGCAGTTCTTATGATTTATGAGAATCTGGACATCAATGTGCCATATTTTGGCCATTGATCTGTCCTTAGGCCAAGTTGTTAGAATGAAATCTGAGTCCATGGAGTAAGAGAGGAAGAGTTGCAAAACAGAACACCAGAGCTAGACAGGCTGTGTTCCTATGAGCTCCAAGAAGACATGGGGACTGGAAGCTGTGAGACTGGCTGGCAGGAGCTGGGGCAGTCTAGTGGACCTGCAGCTCCTGGGGGAGGTGAGAGAGAGCTAGCCCAGGAGGGCTGGTGGATAAAGTGTTGTCGGGACAGAATTTCCATTCAAGGCATCCCAAAGCGGAATGGAAAACTTGTCAGAGAGAAAAATGTCCCAAATCACAGAGGAAAGGTGTAGTTTATTGTTATTTACTCTTACTCTTTTGGTGGCCTGCTACACAGCTCCCAAATAAATATACACAAGGAGGCTGATTCTCAATTATGAATGCCCAGCCTTAGCTTGGCTTTTTTCTAGCTAGATTTTCTTATTAAATCGTCCCTTCTATCTTCTGCCTCTGGGCTTTTATCTTTCTCTATTTATGTATTATGTATGTATATATATTATATATGTATATATATATACATATATATATATCAAACAATATTTTTTACATGTCAATCCCAATTCCCTCTCCCTCCCCTGCGCCCCCACACTGACCTCCTATCTCATTCCCTTTCTGTTCCCAGCGAGGGTGAGGCCTTCCTTGGGGGAATCTTCCAAAGTCTGTCATAGCATTTGGAGCAGGGTCTAGGCCCTCCTCTATGTGTCTAGGCTGAGAGAGTATTCCTCTATAGGGAATGAGCTCCCAAAGTCCATTTGTGCACTAGGGATAAATACTGACCCACTACCAGAGGCCCCATAGACTGCCCAGTCCTCCTAACTGGCACCCACATTCAAGGGGTCTAGGTCAGTTCTATGCTGGTTTCCCAGCTATCAGTCTGGGGTCCAAGAGCTCCCACTTGTTAAGGTCAGCTGTTTCTGTGGGTTTCCCCAGCCTGGTCTTGACCCCTTTGCTCATCACTTCTCCCTTCCAGAAGTTCAGCTCAGTGTTTAGCTGTGGGTGTCTGCTTCTGCTTCCATCACCTACTCTAGAATGGCATATAAGAATCTAAGCAATAGTGGAGGGGCTACCTTACATGCCCTTCCTGTATAGTGAGATTGATGACTACCTTATATGCCATCCTATCTTTACTTCTTACCCTGTACCTGGCTATGTAGCTGGGTGGCTAGCCCCTTGAATCCTCCAACTGTCACTGCTTGATCTCTCCTCTTATTTATTCTCTGCCTCCCAGCCCCACCTATCCTTTCTTCTGCCTTTCCATTGACCATTTACCCTTTATTAGACTAATCAGGTGTTTTAGACAGGCAAAGTAACAGTTTCACAGAGTTAAACAAATGTAACATAAAAGAATCCACATATCTTTGCATCATTGAGTAAATTCCACAGCATAAACAAATACAACACATCTTAAAATAATATTCTACAACAGAAAGGCATCCATCTTCCTGTGAGCCCAGTGGGGGCAAAAGGAGCTTCCTAGCACACCAGTGTGGTTTCCTCAGTAAAAGTAGACAAAATAGGGAGCACCATAGTGGCATTTATCTGTAGCATTAATAATAAAAATGCAGAGACAGATATTGGGGTTCAAGATGAAGATCAGAAAAGCAGAGTAGCCAATCAGTAGTTCCTACTGCTAACAAGGCTAAAATGAAGATACTGTCTTCCCTGTGACTGAAAAATAAATCTCACATGAGAGCCTTTGCTTCTTCCTTATACATCTCTCTAGTGTTGGGATTAAATGTGTGAGCTCTGTTTCTCTTTTAGACTGATTCACTGTCATGTAGCCCTGGGTGGTCTTGAACTTACAGAGATCCATCTGCTTCTGTCTCCTGAATCCTGGAATTAAAAGTATGTGCCACCACTGCCCAACTTCCATAGCTAACTAGTGTGGCTAGCTTTGCATTCTGATCTCCAGTGGCTTTACTAAAGCATAAACAATATATCACCACAATTCCCCTTTTTTGTCTAATAAAAAAGGAACAATATAACTAACATAAGAAAAACTATATAGAATAAGTGCAATAAGTACATCAACAATGTCTTGTCCATTGAATTTAACAAATTCAGAGAAAATACTCCATTATCTATCCTATCTTCATGAATACAAAGTGTTGTACCTAGTTCACTTTCTATTCCAATTTGCATTTTCAAGTTATCTTTTAATGTCTTTCAAATTTTTATACTTTACAACTCTTTAGTGAGTTTCTTTTCTGAGTCTTAAACAAGGAAAATGAAAACTATCATTATATAGTCTTCAACTCCCTCAGAGACCTGAGAAGGAAATAATACTAACTGAGTAAGCAGGAAGCGTGACCAAGGAACTTCCAAAAAACAAATGTGAGAAATGCCAAAACTGCCAGCTGCCTGGACAGTCACCCAAGGTTCTTCTGCAAAGTTGGGACATCCATCTTTGGCCTATAAATCCAGCATGTCTACAGACTTTTCTATGAAGCAGGACTTTTGAATAACTATCTCTTCTTGTCTTGGCAAGGTTTTCCAGTCACTCTTTTGTGCCCTGCTTGTCCAATTTGAACAGTATATTGTCAGGAATTGAGGCAAGTGGACTTCTTGCCCAGTTGTTTACTTTTGCCTCAAAAGAAGTAAACTCCACGTGGAGTTTCTTCGATATCCCATCATCTTCTCTGAAGGAGATTGGTAGGGCCAGGAGCAGATATGTCTCATTGTCAGAAAACAAAAAACAAAACAAAACAAACAAAACATGTTATTAAACCATCTTAAATGCTATATTCTATAGATGTCTGAAGTGTTTGAAGACAAACTGTCTACCTAAAATACATCTCTGCTTGACCTTGAAAACATATCCCTGACTATAAGTTCAATTGTAATAGTTCTAAATTATTAATCTGCATTTCCTTATTATCCTATATAATTGCTAATAATAACTTTCAAGGACTAGAAATTTGCATTACATTTTTAAATGAGCTATGTAGATACAATTCCTTGAACAAGATTAGAAATGTTATGTACAGTATGTTTTAATCCAATTAATCTCAAATTTGTATCAATATACAAAATTTGTATACAATATAAAAAAGTCCAATCCAACATAAAATATTTAAAAGTAGTAGTTGCTTTTTAGAAGTAGATTAAACAATCTACCTTTTAATCTTATACTCCTTTTTTGTTCTTTGAAAAGTAGATTCAATAATTTACCATTTTATTCTATCATATCTGTATCCCCTTTCTTCTTTTCAAAACAAAAACCTTGAATCTAATCTCCTTTGTTTAGTTTTATTCCTGTCCATTACCAATACAAATTACCAATTACAAACCCCCTGAAACAATGACAAATACCCATAACCTATTGAATGACCAAAAAAAAATCCAGTCTTAAGAATGTTGGTGGTGTGTTCTTAAAGCTACTTCCTGCTCTTTGGGGGTTATGGCATCTTTAAGGTACCTGGAAAGAAAATTTGGGGTTAATTAGCAAGTCTTAGAATCTCTATGTAATGGGAAAGGGCAGGGCTTGTCTTAAATCCTGGCTAGAGTAAGTAGTCTGTGAGGCTGGATCATCTTAGCAAGTCACCATGAAATTGTTATGAGAAGTTTGTAATTCCAAGCTGATCTTTAGTTGGTGTTGTTCAGCTTAGTGGTATTATCACAGTCCTGGTGGAATCATCATTGTGGGGTTTCATCATCTTTTTGGAGTCTTCAGAGATCACATTAGATCAGATTATTTCTTTTCTTGGTAATTTTTTTCTGGGTAGTTCTCCCTTTTTCTTTGGATGCTTACTTGTCCAAAGGTCTTATAGTCTTCAAGATGGTTGGTTTTTATTTTCCTGAAAAGACAAAAACAAAACCCTTCACCAACCCTAATTTTGTGGAGGTTCCAAATCTAATTTTGTCAAATTTTGATTTATGTTTTTCCTAAAGTGTTTTTTTTTTTAATCTCCTAAAGCTGTTTTATTATCTAGAGCAGTATGTTTTGTTTTGTTTTACAACAGGCATTAGGTTTCTTAATTGCTCTGGGAAGGAGTTCTCATGGTGACAGGAAAAGACTGAGCCAGATTTGGCATAGGGGCCTGCGCAAGAGGCCCCTCAAGGAGTTTTCTGACCACAAAGTATTGCTTTGAATGTCTCTTATTGATCTACATTCATTTGTCCAATGCCTGCCTTTGCCACACCTTCTGCATAATCCAGAAGGGAGGGGCATTCTATTTGCATTATGTTTATAAAAAGTGTTGTTTCTAGGAATGTCCTGTTTACAATCACTTTTAAGGTGACCTTGTCTGCCACAAAACATTTGACATTGCAAGTTTTCTTCAAACCTCTTGAAATCACCTGTTCTATCCATCATCATCATGGTTATAAGACTCAATATTAATTATGTCTTGGATCCATTCTTCCAAAGGTGATAACCTTGCCTTTAAATGCTTAGTTATCTTTTTGCATTGATAATTAGCATTTTCAAAAGCAACAGTTTCAATTATTATTTTTCTAGCTTCTGAATCTGGTATTGTTCTATTTACTGCTGCTGATGGTCTTTGTAAGGAATCTGTGAAGGCTCCTTTTGGCCCTATACAACTTTAGTAAATAATTCTATTTTCTTTTCTACTTCTCTGATTCTGTCCCAAGCATTTAAAGCTGCTGCATGGCATAAAGCCAAGGTGTGGTCATCATATAGAGATTGCCTTTCTATAGTAAGATAACCTCCTTCTCTGAGAATCTAATCTTGAGAGATTTCCATCCCTCTAGCCTTACACCATTGTTCAACAGTCTTAGCCTCTTCTTTAATCTAGGGATCCCATTGTAATTGTGGCACAGGCTCTAAGCCAACATTAACCAAGTCTACCCAATATTTAGGGATAATTCTGTTACAAACTGACCATGAGTTTAGCATCTGCTTCACAAATGGTGAATGCATGCCATATGAGATTACCATTTCTTTGAATTTCTTTAATTCTAACTGGCACAGGAGTCCAATTAGCTCTTACAGAGCCTCTATCATTTGGTAATTCCTATAAAGTTACTGGATATATTAAGGTAGGTTGTCTGAAAACTTAGGCTGTTCCTCTCTAACCTTATAAGTCAATGTTGAAATTGGTTCTCCATTAAACTCCTCTGTCTGGACTTGAATATCTTTATGATCTGCTTTAATAAGTTTTTCTAAGGCCTGTACCTTGACACTCATATCAACAAACTTTTCTAGAGATAAACCAAGAATTATCAAACCAACAACAAAGAATTATCAAAATGATAATTAATAGTATGGTAATCCTGATTAAGTTGATTATTCCTTCATTTAATTATTCCATTTTTAAATCATGCATTTCATAATCATACAGAAACCTAACTCTCTCCATTATAATAGTGTTTCCCATCTTTTAATGTGGGAAAACCTCCTAACTAACTCCTCCCTTTTATAATACTCAATTGTCTCACCAAATCTCCCAACAATAACAATTCAGATTGTTAACAGTGAATGACAGTGAAATATGAAGCTGACTGCTACCATGTAGAACAGTAGAAGCCCAAGCAGGTTTCAAGGCAGCTACCTAGTTTGGCAGCAGCCTGAGAAGGGGGTCTGGGATCCCTGGAGAAAAGAAGCCAAAGAGCCAGCCACCTGCATGGGGGAGAGGGGTTGTATAACAGCAGCTATCTGCTGCTGCATTTGGAACAATGTTTGCTGCAGAGAGGCTGCAACAGAAAAATCCCAGACCAAAAACCCAGAGATAGGTATTGGGGTTCAAGCAGCCAAGCCAGTAGCTCTTACCTCTACCAAGGCTGATATGGAGATCCTGTCTTCCCTATGACTGGAAACTGAATCTCACATGAGACCCTTTGCTTCTTCTTTATATTGTTTCTAGTGCTGGCCGTGAACTCTGTTATGCTTTTAGACTGATTCACTCTCATGTAGCCCTGGATGGCCTTGAACTCAAAGAGTTCTGTCTGCCTCTGTCTCCTGAGCCCTGGAATTAAAGGTGTGTGCCACCACTGCCCAGCTTCTGTGGCTAACTGGTGTGGCTAGCTTTGTGCTCTGACCTGCAGTGGCTTTACTAAATAATAAACAATATACCACCACACTTATCCAGTAGAAAAGGAGAGAGGAGACAGCAAGAGAACAGGGAGATATCCACAGGGTATAGTAGGCTAGAGTCAGAGCAGGCTGCAGGAGTAGGAGAAACATGTAGGTGTCCACACGGAGGGCATAACAAGCTAGAGAGGCACTTAGACAAGACACAAATGGTTAGAAAACAGGTAGAGGGAAGCAGAAGCTGTAGTATTGGATTCTAGAATTTGGAACCAAATTTTGTGGGGTAGCAGAAGCCAGCCGAAACAAATGTTTGCTTGTTTGCTTGTTTTGTTTATTTGTCGTTGTTTTTCAAAACCTCTTAAGAGTCAAATCAGTAGCTTGGTTTGGAGAGGCCGAGTCCTTGGAAGGGAATTCATTTATACCACTCCTGGGTTTCATTACCAAATGAATAAAAAAAAAAAAAAAAAAGAAAAAGAAAAAAGAAACAAAAAAGGAAAGACATGTCTGTGTATAATAGAGGAGAAAGCTTATTGTAGATAAAAGGGAGAGCATAGCCAGAGACAGAGACATCTGGGAGAGTCCAGAGTGAGCATGACTAGACTGAACAGGGCCATGGGAGGAGTCGGAGAAAGAAGAGAGGAGAGGGAGGGAAGGGAAAGGAGCAGAACCAGGAGGCCATGAGGGTAAAGGGTTAGACCAAAGGGCCAAGTAACCAAAGTGGTTAGATTATATAGGGAAGGGCAGCTTGGGGAGAGAAGCCTAACCAAATACCTGGGCTGGAGAATAGGGTAGGACATGAGGTATGCCAGCCAAAGGAATCCTGTGATAAGCAGGGATTGAGGGATGCTGGGAGAACCTGCCAGTCAGCTGTATTTGATATATTAAGTAGGTACCTCAGCCATTCATCTGGGGTTTGAGATCTAACAAGTACCATAGAGGTGACATTAAAATTCTGAACCAGGGACTATGTTTATATGAACAGAAATGCTCATGTAAGCAAGTAGTAAGTCTTCTGAAATCCTACCTGAATTTATCACTTTCACAGAAATCACCCCAAACTGTGTTTTTAATTGAAAATATTCTCTCACAGTACATAGCAACTGCAATTTCCCCTCCCTCCAATACTTATAGCCCAACTTCCCTCTCTTCTAGATACAGAGCCCCCCCCCCACCTCCATGTCCTCTTCAGAAAAGAGCAGGTCTCCAGGAGATCACAGCTAAAACAAAGATAAAACAGGATACAGTAAGACAAGGCAAAAGCCCTCATATTGAGGCTGGACAAGGCAACCCGACAGGAGTTAAAAGTCCCAAGAGCAGGCAAAAGAGCCAGAAACCCCCTCACTCCCGCTGTTAGGGGTTAGGGGGTCTCACAGGAACTCCAAAGTAACAGCTGTAACATATATGCAGAGGAGTGGAGCAGACTCATGCAAACCCATGTGAGCCCATGTGAGCCCTGCTTAGTTAATTTGGTGGGGCATGTTCTGTAGGTGTCCACCATCCTCTCTGACTCCTGGTCTTTCCTTCCCCTCCTCCACAGGGTTTCCTGATCTCTGAAGGAAGGGACCTGACTCTCTCTCTCTCTTTATAATGTGTGGCTATGGGTCTCTGCACCTGCTCCCATTTGTTGCCAAAAGTCTCTCTGATGACTGGACAAGGCACCAATCCTAGGTCTCTGGGCTATTCAGTCTCTGGTTTTTGGCTATCCAGGCACTGAAGGACACGGACTCTCTTTCCTGGTATAGGCCTCAAGTTAAAAGAAACATTAGTTGGCCACTCCCACAGGTTCTGCACTACAAAATATCTTCAATCTATTTCTTTATTCATATAGAATCGTATCCAACAATCAGGTTAAGCCAGATGTGCCAGTGTTCAGGAGGCTGAGGTGTGGGGACCACCAAGTTCCCGCTCAGGCTGGACTACACAGTGAGACCTCATCTCAAAAATAAAATAAAATAATGTTATGTCATTTAAACACTTCTGAGCTGGGGTTTTGACTGGAGAGTTCATTGTCAAGAGCCACTGACACTCTTGATTCAGGACCAGGTAATGGAAAGGGACACAACAGTTTGCCTCGACTTCTTAGAACACATTATTATTTAAATACAAAACAAATTACGATGGGAGATGTCATTCTGTAACTATGTTTCTTGTATTGGTTAATGAATAAAGCACTGTTGGCCAATAGGAAAGCAAGATAGGCGGGACTAGGAGAAAAGGAGGATTCAGGGAGAAGTAGGAGGAGATTCAATATGTAGGACAAAGAGAGCAGAGGTCCGGAACCTTTCTCCGGTAAGCCAAGACTGCATGGAAATACTTAGATTAATAGAAATGGGTTAATATTTAAGACAGAGCTAGCCAATAAGAAATGCTAGTAACGGGCCAACAGCTTTATATCTAACACAGCGTCTCTGTGTGCTATTTGGGGCTGGCGTGGTTGTGGGACCAGGCTAGCGGGGGAAACTACTCATAACACAGCGGGAGTAAGGAGAACTCCTGTATCATTCAGTCACCACAGCAAATACTTCCATTGTTTTTGTTTGCCATCATTAAATGAAGTTAAGCTCACTCACATTGATTGATCTAATAAACCCACATGTTCCATGTGCTCTCATCCTGAAACTAGAAGTCCTAATTTTTCTTTTGTCCTTTTTTTTTTTTTTTTTTTTTTTTTTTTTTTTGCCTATTACTGTGGCTCAAGAACTAGTACTATGGCTTTAGGTGATCCAAAACTTCATGAATGTTAGCCAGAATCATGGACACAAGTGTTTCCTTGAAGAAGTAACACTCCTTGGATATGCCATTACCTAGCAGTCTTCCCATGCCCATTCCCTCCCAGGGAATGCAATAACTGTAAAGATGGTGGATGCGGCAGGTCGAGACCTTCAGGGAATTAGCCCCGGTCTGCAGCCCACCACACATCTACTCTTCCCAAGTGTCTCTCCACCTCATCTCTGCTCATTTTAAACACAGGGTATTCTTTGACACAATCACATTTCCCTCTTCTTCCATCATAATGTGGCTTGTATCATTGCCTGCCTGAGAAACCCAGAAGTCTGTTCTCAAACTAAGTCTCTTTCTAGGCCCAAGGGAGCTCAATTCCCACAGCCCTTCTTAACTCTGCTGTCCTTCTGTGAGGGACAGCATGGTAAAACACATTCTTGTCACCAGTACCGAAAGCAAACGCCAAAGACTAAAGGCTAACCAAATTCTGTCTTACCTTGTACAACTCAAAATTGCCTGGATAAAATCAGTAAAGTGTTAAGATTTCAGCAACATTAATACGAAAAAAAAAAAAATCCATCTGCTTCAAGTTATAGAAACAACTTTAATGCAAATATTCAATAGGGCATCTTTTGCATTGCTTTCAAAATTTCAGCTCTTTCTGCTGCTGTAGGCATAGATGGCTGAACTCCATTTTGTCTTCTTTGGATCATGACAGAATTCTGTGTATAGGCATAAAAGAAAACATCAAAATCAGTCATGTATTAAGTGGCAATAATTTGCCAGTGATTTTCAATTGTCTCTTCAAAAACGAAATTCTAAAACCTAAGTTTTAAAACTCAAAAACCTACTTCTGGAACTCCAGATGTTTCAATCTATTAACATTCACCCGTTAGTGGCTATCCCCATAGGAAACATTAGCAGGAGTTGGGATAGGAATACCCTGTGAAGTACATATACATGAGTATATATGGCCCACCTACAAAAGCTATGCATGATTATTAAGTGAGACTAGTTGTCAGAAAAGGAAAAGGAGCTGGATAGGGTACTCAGGGAAGCAAAAGTGAATTACCAATGTATTTATTCAGCAGGTTTTAACAAATGTGACTGCCCGTGAGGAAGGTGACAGAAATGGAAGTCTAAGGAGGTATGTGACGTCAGGGTAACCTGTCTTTCTCCTCCTCTTCAGAAAATACAAATTTATCACACGGCAATTTTATGACTACAGATACTTCCCTAGGAAGACTTACTTATATTAAAACTGAAACATTAACCCTTAGAATGAAACGATCTCTCAAGGACCCCATAGAGTTGAAATACCACACAGAAGATGAGGTTAAAGGTTAAATTTCCCTACAGCCATCATTGGGAAGACTGTAGGTTATTGATTGATACCAGCTTCATGCAAAAGAAAAGAGCAGAGTTTTACTAGAAATGTGCCAAGATGGGCTTACCCAGAATCGCCGACAGCTTTTGTACTTCAAGAAGTGACTGGAACATCTTTCCCTGTCATAGTTATTTTCATCCATACATCTGGTAGACGCATCAGATTCCTTAAATATGTAAGAGAGCCATCATTTAAAATGTGGAATGCGATCTGAGAAAAACCCAAACACAAAGGCCTCTGAAGCTGCTTCCCCTCTGAGCAGATGTGAAATGGTTTATTTTTGTTCATTTTAGTGGGTAGACTTATAAAACCCAAATAATATAGTCAACTATTCCAGAAATCACTCAACTTAAAAAGTCATCTTTTTTCCAGTCTGGGCCAGTTTTCTAAGTATCTGATCACGTGAGTTTGAGCCAAAGCACTGATTGTGGTCACTTGTTCCAGAATGGAGCAAGGTAAACTGTGCTGAGCGCTGCTCCACAGCACATGGGAGAAACCTGTCTCCCAGCTCCAGCCCAGGTCTCCTGACTTTCCCCAGCTTTCATTCTGACTTGATGCTTGATCGTAATGCTCGTTTTGAGATTCCAAGTAAATTACACGAGTAAGTGATCTACATCAAGGCAACCTAAATTAACAGCAATCATCTAGATGCATTTTTTGGCTATCATTCACTCCATTATGCAAGCATACTGTTACATATGCAATGTTAATAGTTAGCATTAATGTGACTTCAAAAGGAAAGTTAGCAGCACAGGGCCATGAGTTTAAAATGAAGTAGGTACCACTGGTAATTAAACTTAGCTGTCTGAACTGTAAGCAGTTGGGAAAACAAGCTTCAAAGTGAGAAGTTATCTAGAATAAAGTTTCAAATAGGCAGGGAATCTGCTTCACAAGTCTAAGAAACATACCTTACCAAAACAATACTTAAAGCTGCTGAAAACAGAATATACAGATCGATGGATATATACTATATAATGTGCATTTTTGAAAAACCCATACAGGATATTGGATTAGTGCTCTGCATGACAACAATATAACTTTTATATTGCATTTCTCAAAAGCGGAAAGGCCACAACAAAGTGTTACATGCTATACCCAATTAATGTCAACAAAAGCTTACTATTTCAACACAATGTTGTTTATAAGATACCTTTGTGAGGACCAGTAAACTTAAAATAAGCTAATCACACTGTCAACCCATGACTCAGTCAGATTGTCTCAAATCAGACTGAATGACTGCTGTGATTAAACCCATTGTTTTTAAATTTGCTGTATTTGTATCATGTTTAGACTCAGGATTTCCCTCCCAGTTACATGTGCTTGTCAAGTTTTACAGTGACAACCAAACACTGCTTCTTTCACAACTAAGCAAAACTGAAGAAAAGAGTCTTTGTTAGCTACATTTTGGTCACTTTAGAACCTTAAGAGTGAAATAAAATACACTGGCCAGGAATATCTTTTTCACAGAATAATACTTTATTCAGTAACTGTATAAAACAGATGCCCACAAAATTAAGAGTGGTTTTCCCAAGTTAACACTCATGACAATGAAAAGCAAACCACCCTACCGACAAGCAAGGGTTTATGTCTGGATCTCTCAGCCGCCGTGTGGCCACGGGCATCTTGTCTTCTCACTGAAGAGAGATGGGAGAGAAACAGGTCAGAGGGAAATGACCACAAAAATGTCATCATCCCACAAGCATAGAAAATTTAATTCTTAAAGTAGAAGGTAGTCTAGGAAACAATGGGACACAGCGAGTGTATCAAAAAGCCAAGTTACTGCTTAGTTAATGTTCTGAAAGGCCGCAGTTTAAAAAACAATTGCAAGTTAATTCAAGCACTACCTTCTACTTAAATAATACTTCCCTGGGTTGAAGGGAGCCAGACAATGCTAGTGAAGTTCAGTAATTTTCCAATCCGCGTCTTAAAAATACAGCTATACAAAAAGTCGTTATTGATTAAAGACACCACATTTCCCTAAGAGCCAGTTAGTTGTTCCAAGTCAAGGAACACACGCATGCAGTCTATAAGTCCTAGTTCAGGACAACTGTTCAAACTCCAGTCCAAGTGACACTGGTAACAATTATCTTCAAAGAAGTGGGCAGGGTATAAAAAGCAGTAGTCACAGTTATTTCAGAATGGCCTTTATTTGTTTCAATACATTGATATGGCATTGATGAGCCTCCCACCATCTTTTAAAAAATCCTTGTACTAAGCAGAAGGGGCTGATCTGGCTTACACACCCAAATCCTGTTCTATTCTAGTTTAATCATTTTTCTACCTAAAACCCAAAAGTTGAATACATAGAAAGAAGACAGTATGATATATTCAACTCCACTGAATTAAATATATATATATTTATATTTCCAGAGAAGTATGAAGTGTCACAAAAACATTAAAAGAAAAGAAATAATGTATAAAAGAAACAATGTATATTCATAAAAAGTAACTAATTGAAGCCCATGAACTCCTGAGAAGTGAATGTATTCTCAGTCAATGGTCACCCTGTCCAGTTCCTTCTCTTCTGAGAAAGATCAGGATATACAGGCTAAAGGAGCCCAACTCTTCCACGGGACAGAAAGGATGGATCTGATTATTCTGTAGTCCTTTAACTTACAGTAATCACCAAATAATTATTTTATTTAATGACCTTCATTGAAAATATCCAGCCAACAGAAGCATCTTGACGGAAACTCAGTACAGAGTCCAACTGTATCTAGAAGCCTTTCCTCCTCAGAAGACAGGATTCTACAGGACTGCCTCCTCCTAAGAGAAATAATGGGACTAGGAAAATTTATAACCTTCTCTTTCATATCTATCCTGTCATGTCTCCACAAACTCTGCTTGATTGTTCATACACCAGACATACAATAATCTCAGCAACAATCAGACACAAAAATAATTCAAGCTGTGTCCTAATCATGAAGGAATTCTATCCTATTTCATTATCATCAGCCAGAAATTCTTTAAAAAGGCCTAAACAACAGAGGCATCAAATTAGCTGCTTCAAACTATTCCCACTTTATTGTCTTTTATTCTGGATTCTAAACACAAGTAACTGTAAACAAGAACTTCCGATTGCCACCTCCTTGGTATGAATCCCCGTGTTAACTGTTCAGGAAGAGCAAATGTCAATTTACATGGAGGAGTGGGACTCAAGGGCAAGATGGAGTGGCCTGCTAAAGAGGTCTCTTATCTGCTTACTCTTTGAAGACTCAGGAGTGAACAACTGTTACAACGCTCTATTACTTCCAAGAGGATATTCAGACAGAAAACCAAAGATTTGAGGGAATGCAAACCTACAGCGCATCTGAGGAATAACTCTAAAATCTACTCTGAGGGGCAAACTGCTTACCAAAGAAGTTCCTGATTCCCACTCTCCACGTAGCTTTGATCCGTAGTGGGGGAAGGGCACGTCACTGACCACGTACAGGCCACCAGGCTGCTCAGTCTGGTGTGAGTGTTAAATCCGGAAGCAGAGACGCCACACCGTAATAAACCTGGGTGCAGAGGACCAGGGACAAAAAGTCAAAGCACGCACACCACCAGGAGCTAGGAGGTCGGGAGAGAATCCCAACCGATGCGACTGCGGGGCCGCATCGCCTTCCGGGGTGCAGCTCGCAAGTATCCGACAGCGGGCGCAGGTGAACCCCACACAGGGGCGGGGAGGGGTGGGGAGGGGGCAGCAGGGCGCGGGGAGCCGGGGAGGCTGGGCCGGGAGTGACCCAATCCGGGGTGCCCAGACCTGCATGGGGTCACCTTCCGCTGCCCTGGCCCGACGAACCGCGTAGCGCGAGCAGCCACCGCCGGGCGCGCCGCGGACGATCCGAAGCCCCGAACTAGGGTCGGGCTCCTCGGCTGGACGACGGCTGGTGTCGTCCGGGGCCTGCGGTGGAAGGAGGGGCCGGAGACCACTCACCACCGGTCGCCACTCCGCCAGCACCCGAGCCGGCTCCAGCTCCAAACACGTCAGTGGCTCACGCAGCAAGACCTTAAGTAGCGCGCACCCCAACGTGCTGCCCCCGCGCCCCCCGTTTCAGCCCGTCCAATCCGCGCGCGCTGCTGCCCGATTGACAGGCGCGCGGGCCCCTGTGCGGTGGGGGCGGGCCCTGATCGCTCCGCCCCCGGGCAGCGGGAGGAGGGCCCAGGCGAGAGGAGTGGGTGGGATGCCGTGAGGCCCCGCCCTCTCCCCGCCCCGCCGCGCCCCCCGCCCTGCAGCCTCACTCTTAACACTTCGGCCTGATGGGCAGCCGAGCCAACCAATGGGCCCGCCGGAGCCTGGCGGCGGCCGCGCTGACTGGCCGGGCCCGGGGCGGAGCGTGAGGGGGGCGGGCAGGCGGCGGGCGGGGGCCAGGGCGGGCCGGCGGGCGGGCGCGGGGCGGGGGCGGCGGCCGAGCGGGCGGGGGGAGGCGGCAGTGGGCGCGACGTCGGCGGCGGCGGCGGCGGCGGCGGCGGCGGCGGCGGCGGCAGCTGCAAGTTGAGCTGCAGGGGCAGCGCATACACTACAATGGCTGCTGGAAAGAGGCGTAAGGAAACAATTTCCAGGCCCGCCGCGTCCAGCCCGAAATATGAGAAAAAAATTATTAGAAATTCCGCGGGCGGTGTAAAGGCGGCGGACGGGCCGGAGGGAGGATGTTAAAGCCCCGCGGTGAGTTCTCCCGGGGTCCGGGACGGCGGGGAGGCGTTTAGCGGGAGGAATATCAGGGTTATTTAAATTATGGGACTAGCCGAGGGGGCAGAGGAGCCGCGGCGGCGGCAGGAGGAGGAAAAGTTTGTGCTACTCCCAGCCCCTGCTCAGGACCCCAGAGAGAAAAATAATAATAAAAAATCAAATAAAATCGTGCAGCGGGGCTGCGAGGACTCCCGAGGTCGCTGCTGACAGGGCAGGGGGCGACGCGGCTGGGGACCCGAAGGTGAGGTCGGTGGGAAAAAAAAAACCCTTTTATTCAGGGTCTGGAAAGTTTGAAAAGTTTTCCTCCTCCTCCTCCTCCTCCTCTCTGGTGCTGTGAATATTGTGACAGCGGCAGCGGCAGCAGCGAGAGCGGAAGACATTAGAGACCCGAAAAATAAGGGAAAAATTAATATAAATTCGGTTTTGAGAGGAAACTCTCCGCATTTTCCACCAAAACATCCCGGGGGAAGGTCGCTTCCCAAAGGGCCTGGCGGAGACCCGCGGTCGGCAATATTTGGGGGGCACTGGGAGTGACTTGGGGTAACTTTGCCCCCTTTACCGAAGAGGTTTTTCTTTTCTGGAGAAATGCATTTGTTTTTGCCCTCTGCCCAGGTGGGATAGCCGAGTCGGGGTGCGGGGTCCGCGGGGCGCCGGACCCAGCAGGGTGGCGGCGGGGGCGTAGGGGGAGGGGGTGCTAAATGAAAGCAGGAGATCGGGACGGAGCAGGGACAGCTTGTTGTCAGTATCATAAACAACCAAAATGGAGGGAGAACTCAGGCATATAACCAAATAAAAATTGTTAAAAAATCGCAAAAAATCCCTAAAAATCCGGGATGCTCCCCCCTTTCTCGCTAAAGGTAAAAGTGTGAACCGCCTTTCCCCTGAAGTCCATTTTGACTTTGCAGGGACCAAGGAGTTAATATTTATTTATTTTTTAAAACTTTCGAAGGGCAAAAGCCTTTTATAACTCCACCGACAATGAGAAAACGTGAAAATCCAATGCAAGAGAAGCAGGGGGAGGGAGGGGGAGGTGGTAGTGCAGAAACTGCTAAACTTATTGGTAATGTGGACTGATCTGAGATAAGATAAACACTATATTTGCTATTTTATAACTCCCTTTTAATGATCTTCGCGGGGTTTGCTTTTTTTGGTAGGAAAAAAAAGTGATGCCATTTTCTTAATAGAGTTAATGTGTGTGATTGGAAGAATAAACCTTTGCGGCTTTAGATTGCATTTTCGTTGCATTTATGCCTCAGGTTTTGTTAGTGGCTCCCTCCTTTCTTTAAACTGGGCTCTCCAGAGGAGGGGTGGAAAGGTGCTGTTGCCCAGAGAGACTGGAGGGCGAGACTAGCGAACCTTCTGGGGAGGGGTGGGGAGTTGTTTGGCTTCTCCCTTCCTGACCCGTTTGCTTCACCTGTTCGTCCTCACTAAGGAATGTTGGACTGAGGTTTTCTGGTTTTATGTATATAAAGGGATGGTGCCTCTTGCATCACATTGATGTTAGTGGGAAAGTGCTGCTGATGTTGGCTCCACGTGGGATCTGGGACAGAGCAGGGCATTTTAAAGGGACAGCCTCTCTTTTCTTAGGGTTTTCATCACCTACGCAGACTTACTGTCTGAGGACCAAAGGCAGAGGTGAAGGAAGTGTGTGGTGATGGAAGAGCCTCCTCTTTCCATTACTCAAGTGCACCCACGTTTAGGAGTGATGGAGGGAGAGGAGGGGTAAACAAGCCCAGCAGAAGATGGATATGTGTGTGGCTTAGTTTTCATCCACGCTGTTCTTTTATGTAACAAGCCCTCCCAGACACTTTTCATGTTACATTGCTTTGCTCTGGAAGCTGATTTTGGAAGGAATCGTGGAAAAATGGAAATAGTTGAAGGTGTGTGGTGTAATGGTATAGCATTATTGAACAGTTATGAATTCTGTGCAGTGAGATCAAAGAGCCATGTATGCCCATAATGGGTTTACAGCCATTTTGTAAAGTACCTAATACTCAGTTTGGCTTCAGGTACATTGAGGACTTCTGGTTGAAAATTACAGGCAGAGTGGGGAAGATTCCTTAACACTGTAAGCAGTAGACATTTCTGGGGAGGGAGGAGTGGCTCTCATAAAGACCATGGAAAAGTTTACATATACATCCATTTTTAAAGTCCACCCTATGCATATGTTGTAACTTTACACTTTGGAAATGAAAATGCTTGAAAATCCTGAAACTTATCGGTTTGCCTCTTTTCAGCGGAAGTGATTTGTGATTAGTAAACAGGAAATGTTTACTTATCATTAGCTACTATTGGCTCTTGGTGTCTAAGATGCCCACAATATTTTCAAAAGGTAAAATGTGTCCATTGTTAACTGTACTGTATTTGAGATTAAGATGGATCTGGAATGGAAACAACTTGCGTTCAGTTTCCAGAGGCATATGGAGTTTGGGAAATAAATCTCTATTTTGCTTTGTTTTTACAATTTGTGGAAATGGATCGGAGTTAGAACTGAATTTTTAGGCTTCTTAGGCAATGTCCTCTTTTGCCATACTGTATAAAATTATTATTTTAAAGTCCATTGTGTGTTAGTTCCTGTTTCTAACTGAACCTCTCTCGTCGCCTTTCTGTAAATACCTCCAAGAGAACAAACACTATCAGTGTCCTGTGAGCACATCATCCTGTGGTTTCCCACTTTGGAAACAACTACAGCTTTCTAAGAAGTCACTAAAGAAAACACAGTGTCACAGATCACTATTAAATCATAATGGGTTGGAAGGAGAGTAAAGTGTCAATGAAGAACATAAGCCCTCCCCACCATAACCTTCTGTGCAAAGGTTTCTGAATTCCAGCATTACTTATATAAGACTTCTGAAGTTTCTTTTGTATTTTCATTGTGTTTTTGCCTTAAGATAGTTGCTTTGACTGTAAATAGCCAGAATTATACTTTGTCCTTAAAATGCATGAGACTTGGGGATACTGAACAGTTGCTTCTTTGACAAACCAAATACTAATAGTAATAAATTCAATGTCAGTCAAAGTCAAGGCAAGTTTTGCTTTTAGTTGTTAGCTCACTGAGCTATTTAAGTTGTTTGGGCTCTTAAAAAATAGGATCCCATTCTTTATTGTCAACCTCAACAGAAGTTCTCCTATTAAAGCTTATTTTTTCTCATATAGAGTGATATAAACTTTGTGTTTGGGTGTTGTACAACCAGCTACTTTTCTAAATTAGAAAATGTTCTTAGAATGCCCAGATTAAAGCCTGTACCTTTTAGAGTCTTGTTTAGACAGGGGGTACCCCATAGCTTGTTTCAATTGATTGTATAAGGTTTTTTTTTTTTTGATGCCTTAGAAACCCTACCTGTTGAACTTCCTTCATCTAGAAGTCCTATTCAGTTATACCAATTTACAGAAATCATCTAAGGATACTCATACTCCACATTTTTACTTTACTCAAAGTCAGAGAAACCTCGCCGATTTAGATTTCTGTCTGAAATTTAGATGCCCAGTGTCGCTATTCAAAATTCTGTAAAGCATTTTTCTGCTGTGGTGGATGATTTAGTGAGTGTGGGCTAATACTGATAAAACACCATATCTGTGTGTTTATTATGAGCAAAATATTTTAATAAAAAATATTTTATAGCTAAAGTAGTGAATTTGACTTTATCAATATAGTTGGAAATTTTAAGAATGCTGTTTATGTTTTAATATCAATCAAGTATAGGAATTTTCCTTCATTATTATCTCAATCTTTATTGTTATTAAATGCATTTTTATATAGTATATTGGAAATTTATCTAAGAATTAAATTATTGTTTTCTAAATTAAATGTCATGTTCCTGTTGTAGCTGGGATTTTAAGACAGACAACTAAAAGCTATGTCTGTGACTGTCTTTGAAGTTTGCTTCAATAATCATTTTTCTCAAGTTGTATAATCAAAATGTTCATCCTTCCAGGAATGTTTCAATATTATTATTTGTAATTTTGTTCTTTGGGAATTTAACTTGTAAAAAATTAACCTGTTACACATGGAGGGGAGAGTTTCAGAAGAAGAAAACTGTGTGTGTTGTGCAAGAGCTAAGCAAGTGGGTATGTTCATGAGACATCATTTAAAGTGTTTCAAGAACCTGATGAACATTTTTTTCTGAAACACTGAATATGTTGAAAGCATGACAGTCATTGCTTAGAAACAAAGGTAGTTCTTTATTGCTTTAATTTTAACAGGAATTAATGTAGGCAGCATATTTAAGCAATTAGTAAGTGTTTAGGTAGCCTCAGGAAAGTGTTTACAAACAAGTTCAATGTGAGGGCAGGGTACACGATTCCCTGTGATTTCAGAACTCATGCACAAGAGCTCCTTTCCATCATAAAAGAAAGACACTTCAGAAGTGATTTAGTGTTACTTTTTTTGTAATCATATCATTACTAACTTTTTTTGAAACTCCCAAATCTGCAATCTACTGTTCCTGCTTTTTCTTCACATCAGGGCAACTCTTATTTATATCTCATTGGAAAATTTAATTTCAGGTTTAATTTGAGAAAGTAAATGAGTATTTCTAGAATTTTTATGAAAGGTTTGTATGTAGTTGTTAACATTTGACATTATGAAAAATAAATCTGTATAAAAGCCTAATAGAAATTATTTCAGAGGCATAGATTGATTTTTGCTTTTCAAATTATTGGCCTATCTCCCCGAGGTTAACATTCTACCTGGTGTGTCCTTCTGTCTGTGTGTCCTCCTTACAGGGGAGAATTGACCAGGAGAACATGGAGATGATGACTACCAAAGACATTTGAATGTTTTTTGTGTTCTGATTTTGTGTATGTATTGGTGTTTGTTATTCTTAAGGAACTTACTTTTTTTAAATGCATATCAAAATACAAAAAATGTTCTTCAACAAATAATATCTCATGTTTAAAAAGTGAAGTAGTGTGATATTGCATTAAGATTGTTAGTGTTTAAAAGTCCCTGCATGCCTTGTAAACAGAGTCACTGCAGGATCCTGGTTTTAAAACTAAGCACAGTGTATGTTGGAAACTTGAGATGACTACCTATGAAATGTATGCATATGTGCAGAGTGGGCTTCTGCACGGTCAGCCTCGGTTCTTAGGAAAAGCAGTTTGTTAAAAGTGGCCCTTCGCCTTGTTTTCTAAATAGAACTTTTTCCTAATTTAAAATCATAGAAACCCTGGAAATGTGAACATGTCAGAGAACAAAACTGTGGTTTTGGTACCTTTTAAATATAAGACTTTTGAACAATGGAAGTGTACTACAACATCAATGTAAACTAAATTGTTCAAAAATAGTGATGAGGGACTGGAGAAATACGAATTTCAGAATAACATAGTAATTAGGGTAAATTTAAAATCCAACTTACTTGAGTAAAGAATAACCAACTATAAAGCAAAATCACAAGTTTGCAAACAAATACATCTGAATTTTAATTTGGGAAATATTATCAGAGAATGTTTTTAGTGCAAATCGCTGGATTTGTAACCACCCTTTAAAATTAGACCTCTAGGGCTTCTGTTCCTTCTTTCTTTAGATTTGGATTAAACTAAATTCTAAAAATGATTTGTAGTGATGATCTGAAATTCTTTTTCTTTTTTTTTTTAACAAAAGGAAAAGGAGAAAGCCATTTTCTGCTGTTTTTAAACAAGATTTTAAAGTCTTTAAATATCTAGTTATGTGAAATGTCTGATAGCCTTAGGAATCATTGAAAATTGCCTTCCTTGTTGTTTATTAGAAAGCTTAAAACTTCTTTCTTAGGCTAGTAAAATAAATTTTGAAGCCTCATTCGAATAGTTTTGCTCTGTGGATTTTTAAGGGCAATTTGAATAATTTTTTACAGTCGTTATTAATAACACTTTAAAAGGTTTTACAAGATACAGATAAGAGTATTTCACCAGGAGGACTGCTAATTTTCAGGCTAGTTTAAGGTGTGTGCTGCTGATTAAAGTAATTTCTCATTCTCATTTATGAATTAGCAATTGATTTTCCGAAGGAGAATTGAAACCTCTATTGTGCTATCTGGTAGGATTTACCTTTAGTTTTGCAGCCTCCTCTGAAGGTGCAGGAGTCCTTTCCAGTGGTGGGTGAGAGTGCATTGCACACCCCTGAAATCCACCTTTTTTGAGAATTAACAGCCTCATTTTAAGCTTTTTAGTAACAGGTATTTAAATTATTGTCCCATAGTAGGTTGGTGTAGTGCATGTAGGTTGTGATTTTTTTTTTCTGTGTTATAGTTTCTGAGTATGAGAATATTCACAAAGTAAGTGTTACAATGAAAGAGCTGCCATCTGACATCATAAAACATCATCTAATGTCTGATCAGTGGGCATTAGAATCTTTAAAATACAATTTTTGGAAACTAAAAATCAGTTTTTAAATGAAAATGATAAACCTTTTGTCTAAAAGGTGGAATCAGAAAGTGCAGCTATCTGCTCTGTTTCTCTGAAGTTCCATCAATTGATTGTTCTGGATGAAGAGAATTTTAAGAAACTAAAGCTGGAAGCTTACGGTTATTTAACTTTGCAGGTTCAAAACACCACCAGTTGAATTTTAGTTTGCTGGGTTTTCTCAGTAAATTAATTTTATTTTCTTGTATTGTCTTAATGCTATAATTGCAGAGCCCAAATTAGTTCTCCTCATGCCCAAAGGAGTTATAATAAAGATTCTATTGAACCATCTTAAGGCAATGTAGTAAAGTAGCATTTGTATGAATGCATTCCCTTCCCTAGGCTACTGTTTCATTTTCTAAGTATAGTTTCTGTGAGTGTTCCGTTCTGGAGAAGGGAAATTAGCTCTATTAACTTTGACATGGAACTTATTATAATTTTAATAAGTTTATGGAAAGTCCATTACTTTATAAATGATGGGTAAGATCTATCATGTCCTTAAAATAAGCACTGGTATGTCCACAATACCTCATTTCAAGCTCAGCCTCAGACATAAATTTGTTCTACTACTACCTTTAAAATTGCTAAAGTAAATGTTAGGACATGTTTTTTGTTTTTTGTTTTGTTTTTTGTTTGTTTGTTTGTTTGTTTTGTTTTTTTCCCTGTGTTTTTGTGATTTTTTTTATTGCCTAGGATAATTTAATTGAGCAAATTTCTGTCTTAGTTGTGTTCTCTTCTAATATTAGTATTTTATTTGAAAGTTGTTGGAAAGGCATGTGATCGCAGCATTAAGACAGACTTGGACGGACGATAAAATAGTTATACCAAGCGTGGTGGAAGCAACCCTGCTGGTTCTTTCTTGAAGATTTAGAGGTTTTCAAAGAATGAAAGTCCCGGTGAGTACAGCACACATCTGAGGGACTGGTGACAGTGTGTGCTCTGCTTTCTCTTAACAAAGCCGGTACATCCTCAGAGCTGATGTCATGCACATAACCGATTTCATTCTGCTCTGTTGACAGTGCGCTGTTAGCCTTCTCAGACTTCTAAAAAACAAAAAAAGGGAGGAAGGCATTCCTGAGTAATAATTTGTCATGCATCATATTTTAATAGACTGGATGTGAAGATGTATTGCCATAATTTTTTACCCAAATTGAGGTGAAAATGAACCATCAAATAATAAATTTAATTGTAAAAAGAGAGAGAGAGAAATATTTATCTGAATAAATTGATTTACTGTTGAAATAGACAGAATTTTAACTGGAAAGACAAAATTGTTTTTGTTTCTGAACCTGTTTTTTAAGTCCCAGAAGTTTATAAACAAAGTAATTGTTAAAATAAAATAAAGTCTGGCACTCTGAAAAGGTCTTAAGCATTTGTCCTTTGACGGTTCATAAACATATTTTAAATGGCCAAAATTACATCTAAGACCTTAGTATCTTCAATTATATTAGTTGGTTTTCAAAGAAAAGTGGTAACAGCCTACTATTCAGCTGCATGTCTGCTGTTTGGGAGCTTTAACTATTACGTGTTTACTGACAGTGCTACTTCAGGGTTTTTAAAAAGTGCTATTATGAATGTTTTCTTCAGAAGTCCTCTTTGTGGATATTATAACTTAATTCAGTTTTATTGAAGCTCGCCGTGCCTACTCTCATTTGTCAGGCATGCCCCTGTTCTCTCAGCATGCTGTTCTTAAAAGAAAGTCCTGTTCTTTAGTACCTTTAGCCATAGCTCAGGTTATCTCAAAATCGGCACTGCAGGTGTGACTGCTCTGCTTCACACTGGCCCAATGTCATCCTTGAATGAAGTGATACTCAATTCACCCTTTATTGGTCACAGCAAGAGCAGGAGAAAGCAGCTTAAAAGAGTATAACGGGATCCCGTTCTGAGGCTGAGTCATAATGCCTCTCTGCAGTCCATGATCCCTCTGCCAGAATGAAAAGGAACTTGTTAATTAAAACCAAAATGCCCGTGTGTCTGCGAACTTTTTTCCTAATCAGGGTTCAGACACACTGGCGTGCTCCCACTGGCATCCAAGTGTGCTTGCTGCTTGGCTCAGCTCTCAGTGCTGCCACCCTGTGTACGGTGGCGCCGCTGCGGCAGGCACACTGTTGCTGTGTTAGCAAGTGGCGAGGTTCTGGAGCACTCGTGGAAAGGGAGCCGTGCAGTGAGTAGTGAGTGAGATGAGCGCGCACTGTGTGTGCTCTGCCTCTGTGTGTGGTGCTTTGCCCCGGCTAGGTTTCCAAAAGCTCTGCAGCTCACAAGTACCCTATTCAGCTGCCAAAAGTGAAAATTTGGAAAAACTTTAAAGGTAAACGCCGGTGTCTGTCTCCTCTGCCATCTCACTGAAGTAAAGCAGTGTTGAACTAGTTCTCAAAACTGGTCGAGTGGGAAAGCAGAGGTTCTGAGCATGTAAAGATGAAGAAAGTCATGAGATTTCTTATTTTAGCCAAGTTATAATTACAAGTTCTTCCTAGTAAAAGCAAAACCAAAAACGATCACACAAAAAAGAGACTGTTTCTGCTTAAAAAGAAAGGAAACTTAACTTGATTGGTTAAATTCTGTGAATCACTCACCAACATGACTTTTAAATTATATCATCATCGTATTTAAGTATTAATCCTGTGCTTCAGCCATAAAACATTTGGGCTGGATCACAGCATTATTCATTTGCTTTTACCTGTCTGACTTCATTTTCAAGGCAGTCTGTGAGATAGGAAGTTACAAACATAGTGGGCATACAACAAGTAAGCCTCAATATGAACAGACTATAAAAGCTGATTATAAATTAATTTGTTGGTATTAACCTAAGTTATGTCAATACCAAGATTAACATTTATGAAGTAATAAATTTGTTGCAAGAATTAAAATTTTAGGCTTAAAGTTTACACTGATCAACTTGAGTTAACTCACTGTTCTATGAATGCTTATTAAGCTATATGTTTACATTCATGTGTATATGGAATTGCTGGGAAATGTATCTGCTTTCTAAGTTAAAGGAGATTTTTAAAATATTATAAATCTAAGCTTTGTTTTACAGGAAGAATCTCAGACACAGTTGCTTTAAGTCAGATTTATGGCCAAGCCACCTGATTTCTGAATGGTCACCGTTCTTTCGGAAGTTTTGAATGGTTTTGCTTCAGTAAACATTGTAATTCTATATGGTAGCCATGGAAAGTATTGCTTAGGTTGGTTAATTTTAGATACTGAGCTTCTAAGACCAAAGTGTATTGATGGCCCTTCCCTCCCAGGGGATGCAGAAGGGATCGCTGCAGTGTATGTACAGTCTCTGACTAAAAGGCCAAGTGCAAGAACTTCATTTTGTTAGTCCTCTAGCGGTCCCCATGTTGAAGGGTTTGGGAATTTCTTTCAGCTCCGTAAATACCGTTTTAAATTTTGAAAAACTAACTGACATGAAAATGTGATTACATGTTGAATCAGTATTGGAACATGATCACTTTCAAAGAAACCTTTAAAAACATCATTTGCTTATTTATCACTCTTCATAGCAACCTCAAGATTAAGACTGGGTCGGCTGACCTTATTTTAACACAGCAACAGTTGCATAGATTTATGTTAAATCACAAGATTTTATACCATTTTACAAGGTAGAGTGCAGCTTTCTTGCCTTCGCTCAAGTGCAGAGAGCCATGACACTGCTCAGGTTGATCATTTATCCCGTTGATCATCCATTCTCCCGTGAGAGACAAAATTGCTTTTGTTTTTACTTTACTTTGTATCCTGACAACTAAAGCTTTATTCTTGTACTAAGTGGGAGCCAGAGTCCTCTGCCACTCTTGTAGAGTGTCTATACACACTGCCTTAGTTTTTGGTTGCTTTTGAAAGTGCCATTGAGATGGGTGAAGGTACAAAAGGAACACAAAGGTAGTATATTTTTAAATTTTCAGAGAATAGTATAGATATCAAACACTATAGTATTCATGGGAGGGAGAAGGGAAACTTGAGATGGGCCATGAGAAAGGGCATATGTTAGAAAGAGGCGAGCAAGATGAGGGAATGACATTCTGGTGAAAGAAATGCTTAAAACAGGAGGAGAAGGCAGGAGCGCGCTTCTTGCATGGTGCACCAGGACCATCCTGGAGACCTGTTTCTGAGGGAGCTGTGCAAGACAAGAGGAGATGGGTGTCCTGGAGTCTGTGCAGGGCAAGCTCATGGCGAGTCGCAGGGCTTGCCCCGTGTACTGTAGAAATCTTGGAGCCGTTCAAGCAGAGGAGTTGGAGTTAGGAAACTTAAGGTACGTCTTGAATCCCTTGAGCGGGAAGATATGGGACATACTCCTGCTATGACATGGGATCCTTGCTGTGTGGAAGGTTCGGGTAGTCCCCTTAGGTCCTTGTTCACCAGGAAGTTCTGAGCTTTTATTTCCAATAATGAATGCCTGGTTCTCAGCACCCCTACGACTTGCAGTGTAGACATCAGCCAGGACTGAGGCTTCTAATGGTAAGACTCCCCATGATCCCTCTCTTGGGACAAGAATTGCAGTTTGGGGCTTCTGTTGTAGACATGTGCAAGAAGGACATGAGAGCCAGGCTCACACGGGAGTAGTACTAGAGCAAGGGGCTCTGTCCTGTGGCTGTCAGGATGGCAGTGAGCGGGAAATGGGGGAGACCAGGGCTGTGCTGTATCGTGACTTCAGTGGGCTTTTATCCTGGTTGGGAGAGACTCGCTGAGTCTCAAACCGGGCCTTTGGTAATACAGTGGTACCCAGTCCCTGTGCTCAGCCCACTCCCTGCAGTCTCCACCCTTGACCTCTGCTGACACCTCTGCCTAAGTCTCACAGGCGTCCCAAGCCTTTCCAAAGCAGACTGTGCCCTTTGTAAAGTCCCTGCCTGGCCTCCTTTGCTTCTGGATTTCTGAACTGTTGCCCACCAATTACTTCTTCAGAGCCCTCGGGAGAGTATATCTAGCTGTTTGGCTGTCTAGCTGAGGCGGCTGTACCATATGGCTATGCATGGCATGAGGCGAGCTACTGGAGACAACCTGTTAGACCAGCCCAATTTAGGCTACCCCTCCCATACTGGAATTTCCCATTCTCTCCTCTCTGCCTATAAACTGCTCAGATTTTCTTCCATCAAAAAAGCAAAACCCAAATCTTAACCTTCATTCCAACTGCCGCCCCCAAGTATCTTTTATTCTCAGGGGTACCAAGCTCGTGAGTAAAGAGTTTGTGTTTTCTGTGTGGTCTCCATCCTCATCTGTAGCCATGCAGCCTATCACGAAGGAGACCAGCACTCCTCCCCCAAGAAGCCAAATCCAGTGGCATCTTTTTATTATCACCGTGGGGCTGATCGTTAATGCCATCGCTCTGCAGATTCTAGCTTCTTGCTTTTTTCTATCTCCTGCTGACCCGTCACTTCCTTTGTACTTTCCTTTTGTGGCACTGCTTGTCCACCTGTCCTTGCTCACCGGCATGGTGGCATTTCCTGGCACAGGTTCCTTGATCCCCTACCCCTCTATACAAATGCATGAGCAGCTTCTGTCTCTACCTCTCTTGTGGTACTCCATGCTTTTTTTTTTTTTTTTTTTTTTTTTTTTTTTTTTTTCCTATGTAAGCCAGCTCCCTCCATCTCAGTGTTAGCCTCCTGGGTTTTATGCAGACTGCAGCTTGCACAGTGCCTGCTTTGAGTCAAGTGCTACACTAGGTCCTCTCCAGAGACTGCAAGCAGGCCTTACTTAGCTCGGCCGGTAGTAGGAAGATAGCAAGAAGGAATCCAAGGGTTAATAGTTCTGAGGGGCTGAATGAACAAGGACCCTTGGAGACAGCAGCAAATACAAAAGAATCGTTGTATAGTCACCTGAATAATGAGGAACAACCTCGAAAAACCTGGCAGGATAAGTAGACAGTAGTCCTGCTCTAGTTGGGGACAACTTCAAACACTGGAGACAAATGGAACAAAGTAGGGGTCCAGCTAGAGAGCCACCTTCCGGAATTATTGTGTTCTCCTTGGAGACTGCCAGCCAAAGGCAAGTGGACCTCCTCAGCCATATGTAGGTTGCCCTTTGCAAGATGACCATGACTACTGTTCTCTTACTCATCTTGTGGTCTTCTGGTCTGTGGCTGGAGGGCAGGGGTGCCTTGAAAGCTACAATTCAGGAATAACCCCATGAAAAGCACAGCTCTGTGAGACAAGTAAGCCCCACTTCCATATTCTGGCCTGTTCTTTGAGCTGTAGTGATACAGCCACATTGACCCTCTAGGAACTTGGTCCCATCCTGTGTGTATCATCCAGTTTCCTCCTGAGCTGGCATTAGAGGGCCAGGCATGTACAGCCTGCTTTATCTTTTCTTTCTTTGAGAACTGTGCAAATAGTGAATGTCTGGTGCAATCTAGAAGATCAGTCTGGTGCAATCTTCATCAGTTGTGATGAAGAAAGTCTGAGCAAACCATGTATAGCAGTTAGGAGCTATGTGATAAAAGTCATCTGCCCAGGAAGCTATCCCCAGGAATAATTATTGTCCCCCCCCTCCAAAAAAAAAAAAAACAAGCTATGTTTGGAGAAAGGCCATGACTACTGAAATTATGTTTAACAATGTTACTTGTATAACCATCTCATGCTAAGAAAACAAGTATTTAGCCTCAGTAGAGCAGAATATCAGGTGACTGGCCTGAATTCCTCACAGCAGGGTCAAAGTCTCAAAACTGGTTGTGTACATTTCTTAGCTCCTGGAAGCTGTATCATGTATTGTATGTAAATTGTCTTTGTCACTGTACATAACCTACAGTACAAAGCCACAATATTTGTAACATATAGACACACAGGTTCCTGTACAGCATTAAGGGGAATGCTGCCCTTATAGATCATTTGAACTCTTTATTGTAAGCCATTTTACAGATAGACAAAGGTTGAGAAAGTAGTAGAATTAATTCTTGTGCCCATAACCAGTTTTGACAGCAGTGCAACAATTAGGCTTGCTTCAATCGTGCAACCAAATACACCCCTCTCTTGGAGACCATTTGATATGAGATTGTTTCATGTTATTTGTATATTGGTTTTGGCATTTCCCGAAAGTACAGACTCTAAAGGCGTGATTACAGTGCAACTACTACATCCTGGAAAAACAGAAATTCCTCAATCTCACCAAACAGCTTTAACCTCACCAAATTCACATCTTCATGGCTAGTGTTTAATGCTTTTACCAACTGCATGATTTGAAACTGATAAAGCCCAGGCCTACAGTTAGCTGATAATTCCCTTGTCACTTTTGGCCCACACATTACTCCTTCCCTATCATCCCCCTTAATATTTGTTGAAGTTATGTTTTTGGTTTTGCCCTGAACTACTTCCAATACTTCTGGATTTTGTTCATTGGTTTGTGGTGTTTCTTTTGACACACTGTGATGGGTCCTCTATGTTAGTAAAATTCAGAGGCTATTTTGTGCTTCTAGTAATCTCTTGGGGGGGGGGGAGTTTAAAAGAATGAATTATAAGAGGTCATGTTGAGTTAAGTGTCATAAGCAATCAGGATACCATAGATATGAATATCTTATTCTTAGTTCACCACTGGGGTCCTATCACAAAGTGCCTGTAAAATGTGAATGGATATTTCTTTGCACTTTTCTTTAAAAGCCTATAATAGTTTTTAAAACTGAATTGCATTCTTCTGTTGCATAATATACCTTAAAAAAAAAAAAACTACACAGTGTATAAAGTTAGCTTCTTGTATCTTGAGAGCTTGTTTGGAGGTTCTAACATAGGAGTGCAGCTACTCGTATACCCTTGAACAAAGTCCGGTCCTCCTCTGTTCGGGGAAAGTCATCCTCTTCAACATAGTGTGCAGCTTTGGACAGGGCGAACATGGAGCCGTGAGGGAGGAAGGGGCCACCCGCCTAGCCAGCCAGATCAGCTGAATCAACCCTGACGATCAATGGGGTGACAGATGTCACAGCCAGATCACCCTCACATCCAGTTTCTTGTCTCTTTGTGTGTTTCTTCTTTTGTTTCTCAAAAGATAGAGCTTTGTGAATAACATGATTGTCTAGCTCTCTCCCAGTTGTTGGCTAGGTAGGTTTATAGTTTCTAAATGGCCTTAGAAACTAAATCATTGTTTACCTGTCATGATTTTCTTTAACTAAATTCCTAGGTTAACCTGTCAGTCACATGGTCATGTGAACCTCTAGGAAAGACCCTCAGTGACCAAGTAGGACATGAGAGTGTCTATATTTTAACTTCCAACAAGATCCTCATTGTTTATGCTTTTGATTTTTCACTCGTATCTGTCATTGTTTCCCCTTAACAGTCACCTTGGTATCGTTACATTTGCTGTTGATCTGGAACTGCTAATTTCCCCTATACCCCAAACCCCATTGTCCAACGTAACTATTTTTACTCAAAAGACTAACTCAGAAAGTATATGGTGCATGCTTTTAACACTGTAATGCTGGTTATGTGTGCACTGGTGACACGCATGGCTACTCAGAACCCAACACTGCAGCTTTGTATGTGTGTGCACTGGTGACATGCATGGCGGCTCAGGACCCATGTTTCTCCACCACATTGTACATTGACATTACAGGTTCATGTTAAAATAGGAAAGGACTCACCTGTCAAAGCGAACTAATTAAAGAGAAACTGTACGCATTACCGAATAATCATTCCAAATGAATAATTTAAATTGGCACTTGAGCCATCTGAAAGATTTCAGTTGAGGAATCTGGAGTATCAGGACTATTCACAAGTCATGGTCAAGGTGCTCTCAAGTTCCAGCCCTACAGACATGCCACACATTCACACGATGCTTTCTTTGCAGCCCTCGCCATTCCCTGCCTGGATGACCGCTCCCACCTTGGCTTTTCTTGAGCCACTCCCACCCCCAGCCTGTGACGAAGGACAATGACATCACTAGGCCTTACAAAAGCAGCAAGTGCAAAGTGACAGTGAGTCCAGTGCTGTCAGGGTTTGGGCCTGAGGAACTCCCCGGCTCTGCCCAGAACATTCTCTCCCCTCCCTGGGCTGGACTCTGCTGTTCCCCTAAAGAAATTTCTTTCCAAGATTACTAAAAGTTCTGGAAGGCCAAGAAAAGCAAAGGGGGGGGGGGGGAAGAATCTTCCGGGGTGGGGAGGAGGAAGGAGGGCTACTGCCGGAACGGAACATCTGGAACAGTAGCCAGAACCAATTTGGTGGCAAGGAGTGAGCAAACTCTGAGGGAAGCCGCCCTCAACAGTGTTGACCAGTGCCCTTTTTCTTCTGAGACAGGACAGCTTCATGGGTTTTATCCTGTGTAGTAGCCCTCCTGGTGCTTTCTTGCCTGCCTGCCTGCCTGCCTGCCTGACTGCCTGCCTGCCTGCCTGCCTGCCTGCCTTTCCTGTTTACTCCCAGCATTAGGTTCCTTCTTCCATTCCTGTAGTCTTAAGTGTCTCTGCCACCACCCTTCTCCATGCTCACCCTGAGCTTTGTTTATTTTTATTATTATGTGATATATATATATATATATATATATATATATATATATATATATATATTTTGTGGCACTGGCTATTGGATGCAGAGTCTCATCCATGCTAGGCAAGCATCTTACCCAATGAGCTACAGCCTAGCCCTCACACTGCTCTTTGATGGTAACATGGCCTTAGGCTAGGACCCAATGTCTCCCACCCACCAACACACATGGTCTGGCTGCCCCTCTGCTAGGCCAGGTCCTCTCTTGCATAGGCCAGGTCCCAACCCAGAACGGCCTCCCTTGCATGAGGCCTTAGAGCTTCACCTGAGGCCCCAAAAGCAGAGTTTGCCTCATAGCCTGAGGCCGACAAACCCCCTACACCTCATTGGCTATGATCACCTTGGTAATACAGGGGGCACCCTCCCATCTACAGGCTGAAGCTGGCCCAGATCATCCCTCAGGTCTAGGTGATGTTCTCCTTTGGGGACAGCTGTGAGGGCTTGAAGGACTCCATCCACCACAACCTTTCCTCTAGCCCCTGCTTCCTTAAGGTGCCCAAGGACATGTGAAGCCCCAGGTAGCTTCTGGGTAGTGGGCATGAGACAGATCCCAGCAGACATGACACACTTTCAGAACACTGCCCTGTGCTGGCAGTGGCAAACCCAAGATGCACACAGAGCTTTTGCCACAGCCTGAGCCCCTTCATGCTCTATGGCCGGTCTCAGCAGCCACAACCATCCAGGAAAGGTTTCGGCATCATGTTCTGCAAGGGGACCCTGAGTAAGGACCAACATGGTCCCAGCATGTGAGGGTACACATTCACCCCCTAACTTCTCTGAGACGCCCCTGTGGCCCCTCTGCTCTCTCCAGGACACACAAGAAAGAGTAGAGGGGGAGGCTTCCTCAAAGGAAGGAACCAGATCTAAAGAAACAGCACTCAGCCTAGAGTAGTACTTCTTTTCTTGATCTTCTCAGGCCCCCATGCCCCCGTCCGTTCCTCTGTCACCATGCCTTCAGGCTGTTGGAGGCTGAACCAAAGATGAGGCCAGCCTGTAGTCTTGCCCTCACTCAATTGCCTGGGAAGGAGATAGCACCTTTTGGGGAAAGGGATCGGAGATGAAAGGCTGGAGCATGATTTAGGAGTCATAGAGGTAGGAGACATGACAATAAAGGAGTTTCTAGCATTTAAAACTTCCCTTTGCTGGCTTCCCAGGATATATTAAATAAGTTGCCATCCAGTGTCTTCACCTTTAACTTTTGTTCAACTTACGTAAAATTCTACTGGCTGCTACTGCTCCTCATTATAGGATGTGCCTCCTACCCACTGTCACTTACCTCCCACAACAGGCCAGTCGACTATGATCTACCTATTAAAGACCATTAAAGCTGAACCTGTTGCCCAGACCACAGTCCCCTGTTTGCCCTAGATGTGATTGTTTTCATTAACCTAGCTGCAGCTTCTGCTTAGGCCTCTGCAGCCTCACTCAGCACCCCTTCCTAAGACCCCTCCTGCTCAACACACCCCAGCTTTGGTCCTGCTCCGCTCTACCTCCTCTCAGGAGCACCCCACCCCCCGATCTGTTCTTTCTGTGCATTTTCTCTGTGCTTAACTGTATTTATGTTATGGTGTTTTCTACCTTCTGTCTTTGGTTATCAGTAATGATAAATCATCAGTATCCATTGACACCTCTTCCCCTGTAGACTATAGAATGTTGTGTTCCCAGTGACACTTTAAAACTTAAGTGGGATAATAGGCATTTATATGTGTCTGTGTTGCTTCTAATGTATTCATCGGTACCTTTGTGCAAGAGTGGGGGCCTATCTGGTCCCTTAAGGAAAAATGAACTTTCTAGTCATGACCACAAGGTGGCACAGTGACTATAGCTTCCTGGTAGTCTTTGAGAATGGACCAAGACAAGAAAGAGGCCTTATCTCCTTAGATGCTAGACGTGCAATGGACAGTCCAGAGAATTTCCGAATTTTCAGTTCTCAGTTGTTTGTAGGGACAACTGTTTTCTTCACCATCTGGTAGGCCAACAGGGTGGGAAGGGCCCTCCTCTTCCTCTTCTCGTTCAAAAGAAAAAAAAAATACTTGAGTGTCTCATATATATCCATATTCTATATGTTAAATATGTAGAAATAGTAAACGGCAAGATGCTTGCTCTGATAGAGCTTATATTCTATGGCCATTCCTGGATCCAACCAAAAATATTACAGATAGACCCAAGAGTTTCTTTGCTGTTTCTTGTTACTTCTGAAGCCATTGTTTTCCCATCTTCCCCAAGCTGAATCAAACCATAGGTTTATATTATTTAAACCAGTTTTTATTCAGCATGCAAAAGAACTACAAGTCAGTGTCTGCCATTGATTAATTTTGGTTGATTCATGATTATCTGTGTCTTTTTTCTTTTTTTGCTTCCTATTTACCCACTTAGTCAAGAAATATCAATGTGTTCCTTACAACTTTAGAAGCATCCAGTGTTACCTTAAATATTATGCAGATATAAATATGTAGAAATGCTGAGGTCCACATAGCATTTCTTTATGATCAATGCCAGAAGATAAAGAAGACCAGTAATAGGGCCGATATATAGAGCTGGATAGATTTGACATACACTGTTGATATTAAAAGTGACTTTTTGACAAGATGGAGCTAATATAAACTTAATTAAAATTGCATCTAGTTTAGAAATGTCTTTTGCAAGGAGTAAGCAAGAATATAAAAGTATAATTTAGAAACATCAACTGTTTGAATAGCATCATCAAATGTCACATGTCATCTGTTTGAAAACTAGAAATTATTTCCTGATAGAGCAACTCTTCTCAGAAGTCACGCTAAGAAAATTCACACTCTTCCAGTACTGGTTGGACCCTACCTCTCCATGAACTTCCCTCCATATATCATCCCTGCCAGCCTCAATGTGCTGAATTGGAGTTAACTCCACACAACTCTGGCCAACCCTTGCCTTAGCCACAAGGTAGCCATGGGTGATCAACCAGGACAGAGTGATGGACTTTGTCAGTGATTCTCAGCCTGTGAGTTGCAACCCCTTTTGGGGGTGAAAGACCCTTTCACAGGGGCCACCTAAAAACTATCCTGCATTTCAGATAATTGCATTATAATTCATAACTAGCAAAATTATAGTAGCAATGAAAATAATTTTTATGGTTGGGGCTACCACAACCATATTGTGGTATTGTATTAAAGGGTCTTCACCTTAGGAAGGTTGAGAACCATTGGGCTATGTGAAAGAGAGTCACCTCAGTTGTATGTATTTTAAAGAGCATAGTAGTCCCCTACCAACCACAGTTAAGCAAGGGTGAGTTCATCTCTGACTAGGCAAAACTACAGCCCAAGTTACCATTCCATTTTACTGAACAAAAAAAGTTTCTTTAGTTGTGATTTGGGTTTATGTGTGACAGTAGATACCATAAAGAAACCAAGATACACCCTGCCTGTATTCACACAGGTGATCATAAGCATAATACTTCACCAGATACCACTTTACCCTTTGAGTGCATAAGTCTTTTATATGTAATGTTCTTTTTGTTTCTTTGTTGACTATGATCTGTATAGGAGCCTGTACTGGAGGAGGGGGTTCAGCCCTTATTTTTTATAATTTAGCATTATTATGTGAATGTGTGTATGATATGGGAGAGGAGACATACATGTATCATGACACACATGTGGAGTTGATCCTCTGCTTCTACCTTTTACATAGTGTCTGTGACTGAGCTCAGCAAACACCATAACTCACTGAGCCACCTCGCCATATACATATCAGGACATTGTGGGATGGTACTGTTTCCTCAGTAGCACACCAAATGCAATAGCTTTGTATATTGAGCCCTCGGGACTACGGCTAAAGGCTACATTAAGCTTGCTATGGTTGCCACTGGTCCTAATGATCTGAGTTCAATTCCTGAGGCATACATGGTAAAAGAGGGAAGCAGCCCCACAAGCTGACCTCTGACTTCCACAAGTACCACATACATACATACATACATACATACATACATACATACATACCATGCATGCATACATACATACATATTTTAAGAGAGAAAAACTATCCAAAGTTACACTGATCAGGTAGGAATTTTTGTTAGGCTCTTCTCCGTGTAAGATTTTAAAGGAGCAGTGTGCAAAGGTAAATACCAGACTTTGCTGACTAAGATTACGAAATGACCCTCTACAGCATACCGCCGTGTTACAGTAGGAAAGGGGCTCAGAGGTATGGAGCAAGCTGAAGGGTTTTAGGGTGATGGAAACAGAGTAGCTACCTTAGCTGCTTCAGCCCTAAGCTTTGGGTTGGTGAGTTTATAGTTTTATAATTTAAGAAAGTTGTTTCTTAAAAAAAAAAAAAAAAAAAAAAAAAAGCTAAGCTAGTTAGAAACCAGAAGGTAATGACCAGTGGATTCTGTTTAAAGCAACAGAAGCATGTAAACATTGGCTCTTTCTCAACCGTCTGAGCATGGGGCCAGTATGTGAGTGTCAGGAGGGAGCTGGGCAGGCACCTTCATTTGGAGCAGTTTGTAATTGATCAGGACAATTTTCAAATGTTCAGTGTCTGGTAACGTGACCCCTTTAGCCATCTAATCATATAGCTCCAGGATCCAACTCTTACACTTTGCTTAAAATATATCTCCTGTGTTGACCTAGCCCTGCTTCTGATTCCTTCTACCTAGAATACCTGCCGTGTATGGCTCACACTTGTTCTTTGGGTCACACTTGTCTTGGCTCTAGTGTTAATCAAAATTTAAAAAAAAATGATAGAAGTATAATTCAGAAACACCAGACATCACATTGTGGGATGTTTTTCCTTGGAAGGCTGCTGCTAATGAGCACACATATGCTTTAGGTCCTGCAATGAACAGCCACAGTCTAAAGCCTAGTGTAAGATTAAGATTAATGCTTTACGGCTCTGCACATTAAAAAAAATGTTTTTCAATTTTGTTTTTTTAAGTTAGCATACAAAGTCATTGGTTTCACCATGGCAGAAAATGTATTTATTATGCGTTATCTACCAAGCATCACATTAGCCTGCATTGAGTAGGATCACCAAACGCAAAACCAAGTTTGTTTGTTTGTCTTTGCAAAGCCAGTTTTATAATGAGGTATTGAATATCTCATGCTGTTGATCAAATACTGAAAGTAAAGTCAGAGGGGTTGTATGGGTACACCTTTGTACAAGTATGCAGTTTTTAAAAATCAAATTAAATGGTTGTCAGAAGTCCAAGACAATTAATTTGTAATGAAACCAGCAGTGTAGAAGCTGCACCAGACTAGGCAGCAGACACGTCCTTGGTATGTGTAAGTGAAAAAGATCCGCAACTATTTATTATCCACTGGTCTCAGTTCCAGTTCGAGTGTATTCCTGGAGCTCTAAATCATGTGGTGTGATACAGCGATTCGTAAGCAACAGGTGAGCCGCCCTGGCTCCTCCAAGTAGAACAGCTGAGAATGTGACTCCAAAGCCACTTAGATGTGTGTCCTTCCTACTCAGGGCTACACTGAATTTCCTCACATGTCCCCCCTCTGAATGGGAAGGAGAGAGTTTAGTCATTCTGAGCCATTGTCCTTGTAAGGACTCCAGATTGTCAATTCTTAGAGTGTTTTTTCTTGAGATTTCAGCGAATTCATCTGAAGTCTGGTTTGGTTTTTTGATTTGTTTGGTTTGGTTTGGTTTTTTCTCTCTCTTCACTGATATTTTCAGTACAAAAACTGTCGTTCTGTTCTCATGGCTTAATTGCAGTGTAGTTGGTGACTATGAAGTAGACAGATATGAAGCATACAGTGTACCATTTGTACCACAGTGAGGCCATCACTGCAGCTCATCCTGAACGTATCTACATTCCTACTGGCTTATTTACAGCCTTTGTGATTGCCCCTTCCCTGTCTACCTCCTACCTTGTCATGTAGTGTATTTCCCGTTTCCTAGACATCTGTTAATATGAATGTGTGCCTTTTCCAGCCTGGCTTGTTTCAACAAGCACAGTTAACTATTTTGAGATTTATTCATGTTTCTGCAAATATCTGTTGTTCATTCCTTATTGCTGCTAACTGGTGGATTGTGCCCACATTGATAGGCATTTGGTTTGTGTGTAATAATGACTATTAAAACAAAGCTGCTTTGGATAGCCAATGCACATGTCTTTGTAAAGATGTGTGCTTTTATTTTACCTCTTGCATACACAGGTAAATAGAATGGCTGTCACATGGCAGACACATGTTTGATTTTTTAAGAAACCCCACTGTTCTCAAAGTGAGTTGCATCATTGTTACCTTCTTTTCATTATGGGTGTGCCCATTGTGTGACACAATTTCACAGAGGCCTGTTGCACAATAGCTGCCAAACCCAGTCAGCCACTTATGACCCATGGAATGATCTCACTGCTATTAATTTGCATTTCCCCAGTAGCCAAACAGCTATTCATGTGGGGTTAGTTTCTGCATGTTTTTTTTTTTCCTTTAAAAAAATAGTATTTTATTTTCAATTAGCTATATATGTGTTTATCTGTGGATAAGATGTGCATGTGAGGGCAGGTGCCCACAGGGTTCAGGAGAGGGCTCAAGACGCCCTCGAGCTGGAGTTACAGGCAGATTGTGGGTGCCGGGAACCAGACTTACATTCTTTGCAAGAGCAACAAGGGCTCTTCATGGCTGAGCCGTCAGTCCTGGAACTCATCCTGTCAACCAGACTGGCCTCAGACTCTCAGAGACCTGCCTGCCTCTGCCTCCCGAGTGTCTGTCTGTCTGTTTTCATGATTTGCAACTGTGGGATACCAAGGCTGACTGTACATGTGCTGCACATGAGAACACATTTTGATTTTTCTTCCTATATTATTTAAGGTGGGTCTGGCCTGAGCAACTCACCTACAATGCATAGTAGTCTGGGAATGTGTTGAGGAAGGAGCCTGTGTCCCTGTTCTCCTCCACCCATGGCTGCCGGCAGCTCGCACCCACTGTGAGATCACTCACAGGACACTATTCTTCCTTAGTCTTCGCTCAGAACGAGAAGAGACAAAAGATCTTTGTGACAGTGTTATGGTGAAGAGTGATGTGTTTAGAATATAAAAAGAAAATAAATGATCGCTTTGGAAAAAGTCTATTAAGCTTATAACTGAACGAAATATAATCTAGATAAATGTGGTTGAAAGGGAAATATGTAAGTTGTTGATACGCACTTATTCACTTTTCACTTTCCAATATAATATATTTTGTTTCTCACTGCTTCCAGCAGGGTTTAAGACTGATCCTCAGCTGGGCGTTGGTGGCGCACGCCTTTAATCCCAGCACTCGGGAGGCAGAAGCAGGCAGATCTCTGTGAGTTCGAGGCCAGCCTGGTCTACAGAGCTAGTTCCAGGACAGGCTCCAAAGCAATGCAGAGAAACCCTGTCTTGAAGAAAAAAAAAAAACAAAAAAAAAAAAAAAAAAAAAAAAACGCAGTGATAATGAGTGAAAAATAATCTGGTTCATGTGCCGTTAAGCAAATTGAACCTGACTTCTGAAATTTCAAACTAATTCTTCTTTTCTTCCTAGGTTGCCTCTCATGCTGCCTTGGTGGGATTGGGCACCCAGAATGCTTCATTCTGTGATGGTCTATTAATAAGGTGGCCTTGCTAGAGTTTGGAACAGGGCCTCAGGTAGGTGGCTTTTATCATTATATGGCATGATTTTCAAAGTGGCCCTTAAAGTGATTCCTGATCCTTAATTATGTAAGCTATAATAGAAAAACTTTGAAAAGCATGCCACATAATAAGCATGCCACTTAGGATCTTAGAGCTCATGATAATACACTGTGATCTTCAGGACTTCAGGACCTGTGCTCAGTACAAGGCAAAGAACAGCTCTCTTGCTTCAGAATGCATAGCTTCTGTGCAGTGTGTCGGAGAGCCCACAGATGGGTAAACTACCCCACAGAACCCATGTGTCTTCCACCTATTAGGGCAGGTAGAGAAGCCGATAGATCTGCCCATGGAATGCAGCAGAAGCTAGAATACAGGGCCAGTGCAACCAGGGCAGCTTCCTACCATTGTTGGGAAGAGAACACATAAAAGCATCTACATCTCCCAGTGGTCAGTGTAACTCGATGGCACACAATCGAGGGTTAGCAATATTTGGAAACACAAGCACAAATGGATTTGAGCCAGGTAAGTCTGTCAGCGGCATTTTAAGCACAAGACTGGAGTTCAGAGGCTGGGACCCCAGAGCTCCAGGAAAGGAGCAAAAGTGGTTACTCAGCAAGCTCAAAGGCCTAAGTTGATCATCAATGGCCAATGTACCCCCTGGGGGAACTAGTCTTGGGTTGAGAACTAAACAGAGCCTCTCACAAACATGAAAACAGTTAATAATCAAGTTGAAGGGGCATAAACTAATCTTAATAAGTACACCATTCTTTGGAGAATAAATACTCCAAATTGAGTTAGCATAAAATTTTAGCCAACTCTATACTGCAGATATTTTTATTAAGATTCTTAATAATCATTTTAGTCTTGTGAGCTTATCTTGTAAACTGTTATTAATGAACATATTTTTATTAATAGTGATAGGGGCTTTTAGTTTTTATTTATTTTTTGAAATTTTTACACATGTACACAATGTATCATATCCACCTGTGACCCCCAATTCTAGTTCCCCTTAAGACCTTGAATCACATCTCTTTCCCTACCTCATGTCCTCACTTTAGAATTATTTGTTATTGAACCCATTGAGTCCTAGAGCTATTTATAGTAGCTAGAGATATTTATAGTAGCTAGAGAAAGGAAAAATACTTACTTTTTCTGACTCACACTCTTTAATTTACACAAATTTATGGTTTTCGACTTTCCCGTACTGTAATCGGTTAACTTTTTTCTCTGATATTTTCAATGTTGTCCTCATATCTTAACCTTACATGAAGAATATTCTCTTTAAAGGATTTGGAGTTTTGCTTTAAATGATTTTTTTCCTTCCATAATGTCTGTTTCCAAACAGTGCATTGTGATCCGTACAGGGCACATGTGCTTAAGGTGTAACTCAAGCAGAACATGTGAGGATGGTGTCTGAAATACCCACCGTTTAGTCTCACGCCTATCTGGTCTGAATAGCATGTGCCTGTGTTCCCTGCTTTCACACTGTCTCAGCAGGGCCGCCTGCTGGAATGCACAAGCATTGACTCTCTGATGACCAGTGGCCATCCTAGGATTGGCCATCCTGGGCACATCAAGCTCACCCCTCTGCCAAACCACACTAACCATCTAACTGCATTGGGTTTTCTCTGGTCATGCTTTACAGCTGGTTGAGGTTTCCAGAGCTCACAACATGCTTCGCCGATTGCTTTAATTCTTGAAATCCCATTACCAGAGACTACAGTTCTTCTCAACAAATATTTACCAGACAGAGCCAGGCAGTAGTGGCACATGCCATCCAGCATTTGGATCTATAAGTTTGAAGCCAGCGAGGGCTGTTACACAGAGAAACCCTGTCACACAATACAAACAAACAAATAAATAATGGTTTAGCATGGCAGGACACTGGCTACTTGCTGGAGGTACAAAATAACCGTAGAGGATTCAGTCATAGAGATGGTTTTCAAGCTCTATATTGTGATTGGTCAAGGAATACAACTATCAGGTCTCTTGACATTATTGCCTAAAACAAATCCTGTTCACCTCAGAGATGTGGGAGTAAAGAGAAGTCTTGTTTCTAGATGTGATTTTAGCCATTACAGCACAGTATAGCACAGGGTGGACGGGCTGGTGGCAGGTGCAGAGCCTTCCTTGAGGACTGGGTTCTATGTCTGTGCATGTTTCCTGTGTCAGCATGCAACGTGCAGTAGCTATACCTCCTCATACTTCACAGGCCTACACGTAGAATGTAGGCTACTTTGAGATAGCCTAAAAGTGGTTTTCCACGTGAACTTTTGTTCATGGAAGATTGTACTTAGCACTTTCCTTCCATTCCATCTGATTACCACCCTTTTCTGAGCTTATCTACAGGTGTGGTGTGAGAGAGCCTGAGAGTTCAGAGATGAAACCTGGACTCTGTTTCTGAGGTTTGAATTGCATTCAGTAACTACTCACTGTAGAGGCGTACTCTGTGTGTTTAGGGGGGTAAATGTGTTATGGTATTTGATCAGTACCCACCCTAGCAACTCATGCAGTTAGTGGTAGTTAGAATGAATTCATCACATCAGGGAAGTGACCTGTGGGCTACCTCCTTTCTAGTGTAGCTGATGGCAAATATGGAAATGTTTTGTGCAGTTTTAGAAGTCCAGAAAATCCTCTAAGAATGGCATTGAACACTTTCTTTGCATTGTTACAGTCGCAGTCATATGCTCCCCTTGCTGGTCAAATCACTTCCTCTTTCACAGTTCCTCTTTTGTTTCCTGTTTACAAGTCCTAGTTTTCCTACACAAAGAGAGATGCCTAGTATACTGTGTCTTGGTTTTCATTTTGATAAAGAGGATCTCCCATACACGTAAAATACACATACTGACTCACTCCTAAGTTACAGCCCATTAATCCTCTTCAACTCACTGGCCTTTCTGCTCTATAATATAAATAACCAAAGCAAGTATTTGTGCATTGGAAAATCACATTTGTTTGATTTGCCCATGTTCCTGGGCAGCTGGTTTTCTGTGTGGGCCTTCTGGAGCAAGTGTGAGCCTAAAGCAAGCATTGAAGACTGGTGGTAGAATTTCTGGGAACTTTGCGGGGGGAGGGGGGTGCCAAGTTTGAAAACTGTGGACATTTCCCTACCTGTCCTTAAGAAACAAAAAGATAAGCCATTTCCTTGACTTCTAAGTTCTTGCTCTATATTAAATATAAGATACTTCTAGATATAATTAGGGCTAATTTTGTGATAAAGTTGAAAATGATTATGATAGAACTACATTTTAACAAATTACTCAAAACAAATAGGAAAAGTCAAATGTAGAAAATTTTCACAAGGGATCCTTAATTAAATACCGTGATTTTGCCCTAGTCTCAGTACCGAATTCTTGAGAACCTAAACTTCAGGTGAGTTACATACATGTCTTGGCTGTGCTTTCTGCTTTGCAATGGGCTTTCTGCTCCTCCATTCCCTGCAGATATAATTAACTCCACCCAAGTGTGAGACCCTCTTTTCTGCTTCAGGCCAAGTAGCACAGATACGAGGCATGTTTTCACTCCATGAATTTTTATCAAGCTCAAAGCTGGATTGATGCTATCTACTCATGCCAGTTAATTCTGTAAGAATATCACAGGCAGAGCATGCTGGCAAATGAATGTTTTGAACAGATTTTCAATTATTATAAGTGCTAGTGTTTATCTTGGACTGAACTACGTATTTACTGTCTTCTGTCTGCTATGATGATGAGCAAGCCTGTGGGTCGTTATGTTAGTGGTAAGCACTTACCCTGTATTAATCTTTCTTGTTCATTCAACAGTTACTTTACTGTCATTTATGGGAAACAGCAGTGAGTAAAACTGGCCTGGCCCTGCCCTGAGCTGCCTACACTTGATTGTTCATTCTCTGAAGGTCTTTGTTTGTTTGATTGACTTTTGCATTTGTTTTCTCCTTTTAATTTTAAATTTTTGACAGTTTATAATATATGTATTGAATGCATTTTGATCATACTTGCTCCATTACCCTTTCTTAAGTTTTTATAGTTGCAAGATAGTTTTTATTCTTCACTATAAGGGACTTTATAGTCTGAGAGCTGGCCGATAAGAATTTCCAAGTTATATAGGATTAATGACATTTTAAAGCAATGCTCCAAATACAGTGGTATGCCTCCTTCAAAGTTGTATTCAGTTATATAATCTAGTTCATCTCCTTCTTATTCAGGGTTTTATTAGTGTTACATACATATAAAGTATTATGACTGCTGAGTTTCCTTCTGTGATCTACCCTATTTATTCTCTACGGAAAATGTGTTAAGCACATGGTGACATCTTTCTGAATTGTGAACTAATGGTTTGTTTTGATTAATATAAGTGAGAGTATAGCTTTGGTGACTAATAGCATCCTCTCTTAGCAAAATCTGTTTGACTTTAAAATGAAAAATTATTAATACAGGTAAGTGTCACTCAAACTTCATAACTGTTAACAGAGCAACTCTCAGGTTTCAACATCATAAAAATCAATTTCAGTAAACCCTCTGATGTGTTTGTCCGTTAGTCTTCTTCATGAGCCACTATTTCCTAAGAATAAAACAAAACATGAGAAGATGAAGCTTTGTGCTCACGCATGTAATCTTTCCCCTAACTGCTGCTACTATTGAACACAGAATTGCCTTTGGAGTAGCAGGTAGAGGAGGTGTGTCTGCTTGTGTATCATCTGAAGCTGGGGTGGGAGGTGGTGGGGGTTGTATTCCGAAATGGTTCACTGTAGGGCAGTGTAGCATGGGTATATGTGTTTCCCACCTTCTTTTGCAATTCCTCAGACAAAGGCAAAGAGGAACTCATCACTCCAAATAATGTAACCAGTCTTTGATTTTTTTTGGGGGGGGGGCGTTGGTTTTTGGAGACAGGGTTTCTCTGTATTGCTTTGGAGCCTATCCTGGAACTAGCTCTGTAGACCTGGCTGGCCTGGATCTCACAGAGATCCACCTGCCTCTGCTTCCCTAGGGCTGGGATTAAAGGTGTGTGCCACCTTGCCTGGCCCTGTTTTGTTTTGTTTTGTTTTGTTTTTCGAGGCAGGATTTCTCTATATTGTTTTGGACTCTGTCCTGGAACTAACTCTGTAGGATAAATTATTTTAACTAGAAAAGAAAAACATAAATGTAAGTTTTCTGGTTACAGACTTTTTAGAGCAGTAATAACACTAATTGTTCCCCCTTGGGCCCATAAAAGAGAACACACAGATAAGTTTAGATAACATTTTAGCTAAGAGTACATAAATATAAGCTGTATTTATTTTTTATGTTTACTCTGTCATTCCAAATAATTCTAATCAACTCCTGATTTCCTTTGTTTGGGGAAATAATGAACAGTTTTTTAAAATTATTTGGCAACTAATAAAATGTCAAAGAGGATAAAATTTAGAGAAATTAACCACAATTTAGACATTATATTTTAAGATAAACTAAATGAACATGGTGGCTTTATTTACAGTTTTATTTCTGCATATAAGATGTACAGTGGGATAATTTGTAGACAGTTATATTTGTGGACTATTTGAAATACTTAGCTACTATAGCATTTCTATTATAAAATGCTACTCTACAATTAAGCATAGCTAGAATTTTATAAACATCTTTTAGAAGGCAGCAAAATTTATAACAAAAATACACAAATATATTATTTGCTAGTATAACTTTGGTTTTAGATTCAGTTCTCAAATTAGCAGAAATGCTAATTATTTTAAAAATTAATTGTTTAAAAACTTTCCTTGAAAATTATCTTTTAAATTTTTTTCTTAATTCTTGCTTCCTTTTGAAGATTTTATTTGGCAGTTTTCATAGGAAAAAGATAACACTGATCCTTCCTCTGAACTCTGAAGGTTAATGACAGGATTTATCCACAAGCAAGTTGCCTTGCTCACCTGTCCTATCATAGATCACAGTAGAATATAAATGAAATAGCATTCTGGGGACATAAATCCAATCTTGACCACACAGACACCATTGCACAGTTCAGTAGCAGTAGTGATGCATGCAGCCATCTTAGATCATTGGCCACAGGGACAAGACAAAGACGAAAGTACTCTATAAAGTATTTGTATTCAAATAATAGTACATAAAATGACCTTTTATGTTCATAATTACCCACCAAATACTCAATGTGTGTCCTGGGCAAGTAAGTATTGACAAGACTAATTTTGCAATTTTGATGTTCTTCCAGTTATGCATGTCCTATGCTTTATAAAAATGGGGCTTTTGCTTGAACTTTTAAAGATATATTTGTCTAGTATAATACTCGTTTCTTGTATACTCTTAGTAATTTTGTAATGATGCTTGAATGTCCTCTATTAAATAATTTCTTTGTATATCATCTTTACATTTCATCAAATTCTGAAAGTGTGTGAATTTTATTTTAAGAAATATTAATAGATTTTATACAAATTAGCCTAACCTATCGTTGACATATCCTTTTGTTACTGATTTTTTAAGTATTTGATTTTTATTATATCTTTCAAGTTCTTCTAATTAATACTTCCAAGTACTTAATTAAAAATAATCACAGCTTACTAATCACTATTTGCCTTATATTCTTTGTAATAATTATAGGTCTTTTTTTTTTTTTACTTTATGCCATTGTTATTCTTGCGTTTTCTTTCATTCATAAATATTAACACAGTTTGTATGTATGTTGTCAGTCTGCTAAAGACCTTGCTACTAACAGGCAAGTATCTTTACTAACAGGTATCTTTAAGATACCATAAGGTTTTTCAACAATGGTTTTATGCAACAAATAATCCTTTTCCCTGATACCTGCCTCTTGCAGCAAACCTATATTTAACTTCCCTCGTGTGTACCTGGGATCCGAACAGCAGAGTTGTTTCTACATTCCAGCCACCCTTACACCATTCTTTAGTTTAAACTGGCAGTTCTGCAAGTAGCAGAAGTGTGATTCTAAGAAGGCCCAGTTACAAGCGTGGGCAGCGTGGGTGGCAGTGCTAAGATCAGGTTTCCAGAGGCTCTTTCCCAGAGGAAGCTGACTTTGTGTCTTCCATTATATTAAGCTTAATGAATCATCACCAATTTTGTTTTGTCAGTAACTGTAATAGCCATTTCTCTTGGTTAGTTTTCTTTTTTATTAACAAGTGGGGAATCATTCAGCATCAGAAATTGTCACTGTTTCTAGGTAATGCTATTTTTCTTTTTATTTGTGCATTTATTTGGTCATGTAAAAAATATGCTTACAACTAATCAAAATGAGCAGTTGCTGGGAATTAATGCACGACTCATCAGCAGAGTGAATGTAGCATGCGCTATGAGATTGCAGTTTGTTCATGCTTTATTTTCTGTCATTTACACTCTAGTTTCATTTATACTATAATCCATTCTGGTTTTACTTCTTCATAGATTGGCCAAAATGGGAAAGGCTGGATTCTGCTCTCTTCTACGAAGAGTTAATGGAACTGGCTAAGATCAAGGTCTGAGGCTTTTTCCATCCTTAATCAGGTATGCATTAATCAAAAATCACTAGTTCTATGCATGTGCCTTTAACGTATTTGGTTAATAAACATATTATGAATATAATCTTTATTTGATATTAAATTTACAACTTTATATTTATCCTAAAATTTTAAATGTACCAATGACAATTAATTTGAATTTTGTAATGGATTACATATAATATGATATAATATCATTATCAGCCATGAAAAATTTCAGCTGGTCTTAGTAAAGTGTAATATTTGGTATTAGTGCAATTCCTCATTGCTCAGTATGTACATCCAGAAACATCCATTTGTTACTTCATATTGAGTATCACCAGTGTAATCTGATCAAATACTTGTGTGTTGCTTCATGGTACCCTTGATGTTTTGGCAGGGAAAGTTACATTAAAGTTGCTTTTCTCTTCTGGAATTCTCAGCATTACAGCAGTGCTGTTACAGTGGTGATTATGGTCAGTTTTATGACCTAGTTGTGTAGACACCTTGCATTCCCTTTAGATTCTGCAGTTGGAAAATGATTGACGTGTTCATAGTCTGAGTAGGTCTATGAAAACATCATGTGAGGAAATCACAATGAAAATTAAAGCTTTATTCTAACTTACTGTCATTACTGGCCTGCAGAATAGCTATTTACCTCTAACATGGGGGGGGGGGGGAGGCAAAGCATCTGTCCATTGAATGAACTCACAACAGGAAAGGAGCAAGTCTTTGAGCTTCAGAAAATCCAGTCATAACTAACAGCTGCATCCGTGCTGTGGTACCAGAGCTAACAGCTTCACCTGTGCTGTGATGTCAGAGCTAACAGCTGCATCTGTGCTGTGATGTCAGCGCTAACAGCTGCATCTGTGCTGTGATGTCAGCGCTAACAGCTGCATCCGTGCTGTGATGTCAGCGCTAACAGCTGCATCCGTGCTGTGATGTCAGCGCTAACAGCTGCATCCGTGCTGTGATGTCAGCGCTAACAGCTGCATCCGTGCTGTGATGTCAGCGCTAACAGCTGCATCTGTGCTGTGATGTCAGCGCTAACAGCTGCATCTGTGCTGTGATGTCAGCGCTAACAGCTGCATCTGTGCTGTGATGTCAGCGCTAACAGCTGCATCTGTGCTGTGATGTCAGCGCTAACAGCTGCATCTGTGCTGTGATGTCAGCGCTAACAGCTGCATCTGTGCTGTGATGTCAGCGCTAACAGCTGCATCTGTGCTGTGATGTCAGCGCTAACAGCTGCATCAGTGTTGTGATGTCATTGCTAACAGCTGCATCAGTGTTGTGATGTCAGTGCTGTGATACTGGTTGCATCATTTGTAAACTGCAAGAGGAACTTCCTGATACTTAAAGCAATGCAAAGGCCTGCATCTGTCTTACAAACAAGAAACTATGTACTCAGCTTACCTGAATGCTGTATTGCCTTAATCAAAATAATAGCTCACTGCTGTTTAGCACAGGGACAGCCTCTGTGCTCAAGTACAAAAAGATGTGGCATACACTTAAGTGCTACCAAAACGTAGATGTTTAGAATTCCTGAAAAAAACATCTAACTGGAATCTGTGAAAGTGAGTATATATACCACACCAAATTTTGTAAAGAGGCATGTGTCACACTCTACTACCAAAACACAGATGAAATAAGGAAGTCGTTTCCTTTCTTTAAAATGGCACATTCACTTAACTGTAGTTAATAATTGATTCTTTTAAAAGATATTACAGGCACTATTGTTTTTTGCGGTCTCTTGGAAGAACCCCCTCTACCTTAAGAAATCTTGAGGCAACATTTAACTCAGTGGTTCTCAACTGTGGCTTGCGACCCCACAGGTGTCCCATATCTGGTGTTTACATTATGATTCACAACAGTAGCAAAATTATAAAGTAGCAACAAGATGAGTTTATGGTTGGGGTCACCACACCATGAGGAACTGTTTTAAAGGGTCGCAGCATTAGGAAGGCTGAGAACCCCACTGATTTACCGTACACGGAGCAGCAGTAAAGTCGTTGAAGGGTTGGTCTTCCTACTCTGAGAAATAGAGTTAACTACATGAACTATTTCTTCTCTGTGGAGGTGTCTATCTAGTTTTAATTGCTTCATTTGAAATTGACGACAGACTCTTTGTTGCACACATATGTTTCATTCTTTCTCACCACTGACCATGAGTTGAAACTCAGGGTGCAACACCTCTGTGATGATGCATTCGTGTACAGATGTTGTGCACTGAGACCTCTCAGCAGGTGTGCCACACTAGGGTTCAGTTGTGTCAAAGGCTGATTCCTTCAGCTCTTGGGAGGCCTAATGGTTCTGGCTTACTGTTAACATTAGTGCCCCAAGTAAGGCTAATCTCTATGATATAGAGACAGTCTAGGGAAACTAACCATACTTCCCCAAAAAATAAGGATCTGCAGTTTTCACCCAGGTCATAGCAAAAGGCTTTACTATTTCAAGGATGTTTGTATGAAGATAAATCATTTCTACCGTTGATGCAGACACTCTAAGAGTATTCTCTCCCTCCTCCCCCTCCTCTTCCTCCTCCTCCTCTTCTTTTTATTTTACATATCAATTCCAGTTCCCTCTTCCTCCCTCCCTCCCTCCTTCTCTACCCACCCCTCTCTCCCATTCCCCCCAACCACCACCTCTGATTCTAACACTGGTTTAAGGGTCAGTTTTCACTCAGGGTGGTGCTTTCAACTCTTCCCTATAGTATTTGGGTTTCATGTGCTTCGTCCATGGACTTAGTGGTTTGCAAAGTGCCAAGTGCTCTAAGTGCTTGTGTTTTCTTGTGACCCTTGTGCATAGAGTGATGTGTACAGAGTACATTGCCGTTGGGCTGTAGATGTGTTTTCTAATCCTTTCTGAAAACTGAAGTTTCTGGTGCCACCTTTAGAATCTGCTCTGAGAGTTCCTGAGTTCACTACTGGTCGGCCAGCATTTGTTAGGTGCAATTTCAGGGTATGTATGAACTGTTCATTCTGAGCAATGCATTTGTATGTATCTGTTTTGGAAAATACAAAGAAACCTACAGATATTACATTGGACCAGCTGAATCCATTTTATGGTTTCTTTTTTAATTCAAAAGCATCACAAAGCAAATAAATTTTTAATTGAGTTGAGTTACAAACTAGTTGTTTCTTATTTTTTTTTCCAGTCCCTTTTTGCTTTCTTTTACGACCACATGAAACTTGAGAAGCCACCTAAAGCTATATCACTTAGTGGAGTTGGGCAGTTCCCAGGTGTCCAACAAGAAGGCCTGGTTTAGGCTGCGATGGCCACTGTCATTCCTGGTGATTTGTCAGAAGTAAGAGATACCCAGAAAGCCCCTTCAGGGAAACGTAAGCGTGGTGAAACCAAACCAAGAAAAAACTTCCCTTGCCAACTGTGTGACAAGGCCTTTAACAGTGTTGAGAAATTAAAGGTTCACTCCTACTCTCACACAGGAGAGAGGCCCTACGAGTGCACGCAACAAGACTGCACCAAGGCCTTTGTTTCTAAGTACAAATTACAAAGGTACTACACTCTATTTGTCTTTCAGATTATACTTTCTCTTGTGTTGGCCATCTGAAGCCATTGTAAGTGTGTGTATCTGTATACACATTGCTCAGCTGATTTGCAGACAGAAAATGTTAAGTAGATTAGACATTGGCTAGCTTGAAGTACTCGAAATCACAGACGTCTGTGTTAGTGTCTGGATTTTTTTTTTTTTTTTTTTTAAGTAAAATGCTTAATGAGAATAGGATTTCCGTTTGTAAAGAGAAATTTCTACATGAAAAGGGCGTGGACATTACATGAATGTGTTCAGTCTTGCTTGTTTACTTCTGTAGTGCGAGCTAAAAACCAGTCAACACTGAAGTGGCAACTTAGACGGCTCAAGTTTTGCAGGGTGTTAACTATGCTGTGGTGTGTGTTAGTTAGGTAGACCCGTTATTAAGAGAGCCGTGTGTTAGTGTTGTTAGTTTAGCTTCCCATTTGAAAAGTAAATATGTACCTTTCTGCTAAGATACTCACTCACAGAATATATCTATGTTCAAAGGCACATGGCTACTCACTCTCCTGAGAAAACCCACAAGTGTAATTATTGTGAGAAAATGTTTCACCGGAAAGACCATTTGAAGAATCACCTGCATACACACGACCCCAACAAAGAGACCTTTAAATGCGAAGAGTGTGGCAAGGGTTACAACACCAAGCTTGGCTTCAAGCGACATCTGGCCTTGCATGCTGCAACCAGTGGTGACCTCACCTGCAAGGTGTGTCTGCAGACCTTTGAGAGCACAGGTGTGCTCCTGGAGCACCTGAAATCTCATGCGGGCAAGTCTTCCGGGGGTGTGAAGGAGAAGAAGCACCAGTGTGAGCACTGTGAGCGCAGGTTCTACACCCGGAAGGACGTCCGGAGACACATGGTGGTGCACACGGGAAGAAAGGACTTCCTCTGTCAGTACTGTGCACAGAGATTTGGACGAAAGGATCACCTCACTCGACATATGAAGAAGAGTCACAATCAAGAGCTTCTGAAGGTCAAAACTGAACCAGTAGATTTCCTGGACCCATTTACCTGTAACATGTCTGTGCCTATAAAGGACGAACTCCTACCGGTGATGTCCTTACCTTCCAGTGAACTCTTGTCAAAGCCATTCACAAACACGTTGCAGTTAAACCTCTACAACACTCCATTTCAGTCCATGCAGAGCTCTGGGTCTGCTCACCAAATGATCACAACTTTACCTTTGGGAATGACATGCCCCATAGATATGGATGCGGTCCACCCCTCTCACCATCTTGCTTTCAAATGCCCATTCAGTTCTACCTCATATGCAATCTCTATTCCTGAAAAAGAACAGCCATTAAAGGGGGAAATTGAGAGTTATCTGATGGAATTACAAGGTGGTGCCCCCTCTTCCTCCCAGGATTCTCAAGCATCATCGTCTAAGTTAGGGTTAGAGCCTCAGAGTGGGTCCCTAGATGATGGTGCGGGTGACCTCTCCCTGTCAAAGAGCTCTATTTCTATCAGTGACCCCCTCAACACACCAGCATTGGATTTCTCTCAGTTGTTCAATTTCATACCATTAAATGGTCCTCCTTATAATCCCCTTTCCGTGGGGAGCCTTGGGATGAGCTATTCCCAAGATGAAGCACATTCTTCTGTTTCTCAGCTGCCCACACAAACCCAGGATCTCCAGGATCCTGCCAACACTGTGGGTCTCGGTTCTCTGCACTCACTCTCAGCGGCTTTCACCAGCAGCCTGAGCACAAGTACCACCCTACCCCGTTTCCACCAGGCATTTCAGTAGGCTCTGGGCCACCGGTTTGCTAGGGAGGTGCGTGTGTAGCCCCGCCTTCCATGACCATTCTTATCTTAGTGCCTACTTTAAGACAATACAAAAACTTATGCTTTTGTATAATACCAGGTTTCATGGAGCCAGTAAATAATAGGAACGCTTTGAAACCATTCATTTTTATTTACATTTGCTGTTTCTCCTGATTTACTGCCAGTTGTCATAGTCTCAGAGATTTCTTTCATATAGGAGCGCCATTATTATCACTAAATTCTGCAAGTCCTGTGTTCAGATTACTATTAGACCTTAAAATTTTCATTTTTTGTCTAATAGCAATGAACTGTGGACATTTGGCTCATTTTTTTTTCAAATATGCAGTACAATGTAAATCTTATGAACTGTGTGTGAATAACTGAAGTGTTTTACATTTTTTTTACTAGCCACTAAATGGATTCATAATCAAGTGTTTTAAATTAATTAAGAATCCAGTTTGGGGAGATTATAGTGGTTTCTTAAATATATCATCATTTCAGATCAATATATTGAGAAGACTGCTATTGTCTAACTAAAGCATTATGAGCATATGATAAAAAGAGAGAGAGAGCTTCAGTATCTGTATCTAGAAGAAACCTAGAGTGGTCACAGGGCGTGCTGTGTTAGCACTGACCCTTAGGTTGTTTGGCCACATTTCGACCATCTTTACTTTATGGTAACAGTGTGTGGTATCAGTCTTCAGGATCAGTGTAGAAATGTTCTGTTTTACATCCTTTACCTTTTGTACCCAGTGTGGCTTCAGTATATCAGCTTCTTATGTTGCATGTTGGCCCATAGCTAGTCCAGAGTCTTAGAGCCACTGTGGGGCAGTAGTAAATAAGTGGGATCCAGAGTAGGCTGCCTCAGTTGTTGGGGTGATAGACTCCTCAACACGAAGATGGATATAAAACATACAGCCAAGCCTCAGAACTTGTCTAGAGAATTTCCACTGTTGCCAGAACTGAAAACTGGACTCTTTGGGGACAGCCTAAAAGCCTGTCCCACCACTTCTAAAACAGCCCCTGTGCTCTCTTGCTCAGTGCCCATCCATCTTTCCCTGCTGTGTTTGGATGGAGAACTTACACATATTACAAAAGCTACTTGAGGAGTTTCCACAAAGTTTTACACAACCCTAAACAGTCAAACTCCCCTTTGCATCTTAGGAAATGGGAGGAATGGGAGTTGAATTTATAGAGGAAACAGAGGAAAATAAAGCAAACACCAAATGAGTTTGGAAGCACCGAGGACTCGGTGCTCACTGACAGTAGTGATGGTCTTCCTCACGCCAGCCAGGGCTCTGGTCAAAGGTTCCATGTAGATTTTCCTAAGGATTGCTTGTGGCATCAACCTACAAGATGGATCTGTTAAGCACTTGTTTCGGGTCCCCTTCTGTTGGGGCAGGGGTAGGGGAAAATTTACAGAAGAGTATATATCTCTCAAAAAAAAAAAAAAAAAAAAGAAAGAAAGAAAGAAAGAAGAAAATATTTCTGAATTTCTGAGCACTCATTAGCCCTGTATGGGGACATTCGTTCCCTTTTGGAGGGCCAACTATCATTGCAGATTCGTTGTTTACCAATAATTCTAAACATGAGGATAGATTACTGAATATTATGCATTATTTAAAATAACTGGGAGTAGTATAAATTGAGGATAAGTATAAAATGCCATGTGAATGGGGCTTTTGCTACATATTACACACATGTCTAGCGCACTTCGTAGAATCAGAGTTACTCTCTGGAGGGCTCTGGCTCCTGGTTTTAACCCTGGAGCAATAGTTTTTATACTTATGTATTTAAATTTTTATTATGAAAAGTTACATTTTATTAAAAAGAAAGTGTTCCAAAGGCATTAAAATGATATATGTTAATAAGGAATACATGTCTAACTCTTCGAGCTGCTCCTGAGCTGTGGTTGGGAGCACATCACTCTTCACTCTGCTTAAGACTGCTTCCTTAGTTTCTATGAAACAGATTGCTTACCTAAAGCTCTAGTTGAATGATTAGTGTTCAATATTGCTTTAATCACCATTTAGAAAGGAAAAGAAACTTGGTGACAGAGCACAAGTAAATAGAAAACCTATTTTTATGTAGAGGTTGGTCACAAATACCACATATGAAAGCACTAGTTTATCCTATCTGAAATTTGCTAAGAAGTCACATTAAATGACCTGAGACATTAGCCTTCATAGGCTGTATTTCACTGCTAATTGAAAAAAAAAAAAAAAAGGGAGTACCAGGATATATGAAATAAAGAATTTTGAAATGGGAATGGCGCCATATATGTATATATATAAATATATTTTTATCCTAATTCTTGCCCTGCACAGAACTCTAATACACATCTTCCAGGGTACCAGTGTTAAAACGTAGAGTCTTAATTTTCTTCATATGTACACCTCTTCGCCTATTGCTGCCCCCACAGACTTGAATAACACTTCAAAGTAAGAGGGAATTCAGCAAGTTGGGTTGGGTTTTTTGTTTGTTTGTTTGTTTTGTTTTGTTTTGTTTTTTAATTGACTGCAGTGGTCACTAAACCCTTTCTTGATAGATTTTCTATTAAAGATCAGGCAGCTTTGAATTGAATTGCACAATATTTTAACAAGGATGTAACACAGAATTGGCTTTCTCCCCCTAGAAAATATTGTCACTTGTTTTTATTTGACGTAGGAATGATTAGGAGTAGTTCTTGCCAATGCTGTTTTCATCCACCAGTGGCCAGAGTCATCATCATCCTTGGAATTTCTGATAGTGCCTTAGATTGGCTGAAAGAAAAGGGATTAACATTAACTAAAACAGTGTAGTGTAAAATTTGGACCTCAGACAAGATACCAGGTCTCGTTCAATTTGACTTCCACATGTGTGAGCAGACTATATTAGCAGCTGCAGGAGCATGACTGTGGAAGGACCGAGGCACTGTAAGCAGTATCATCCATTGATATTTACCAATACCACCTTTGTAGTTATTGGTCACTGCTAAGCTTTCATTGAAAATCCTATTAACCTAGTTCAGTTTTCTACAAGTTAAGTTGTCTAGGTGGATCTGGTGGTTCATGCACCAATCTGAATGCCACTTCTTCATTTCAGTCGGCGTTTCTTTCCAGCTGTGTGTTTTTGCCTATTTGTTGCTTGTGCTTTATTTTCCTAGTCCTTTGTGGAATATAGTGATATATTGTGTTAATTTGGACAGTGACGGTTTTTTAAAACCATATACTGACTGAAACATGAGCCAGAGCTGATTGCTTTATTAATGAATGTTATAGAGTACGTATTTCAGGATCTTTCATCTAGTGAGCAGTACACACATAGGCCAATTCAAAAAATAGAGCTTGCTCAACCTCTATACTTCACGTACTACAAGATATAGCACTTTCAAAATGAACCTAAACTTCTACAGAAACTTTCTTATAGGTTATGCCTTTTATTTTAAGACTTATTGTATTCGTTTCAAGTGCCATTAGGTGATATATATATGTAGGCCTTTGATATATAATGCTTTGTGTACAAAAAAAAAATGGTAGATGGTATTTTAAACAGGTACATTTTTACAGTGTTTTCTTATCGATTTGCTATATTGCACAGAATCAGTGTGTGTCTTTTCATATGGTTTTACAATGGTTTATTTTTTTACAAGGTTTACGTATCTCAAAGCACACTGTCTTCCCAGTCTGTAAGTAAGTTAAAAAAGATACCAGTTCACCCAAGTTACTTCTAGCCTACTGAGATCCATGTGACATTGGAGGAAATCTTTTCATTGTTGATATTAGTCCTTAGTGAAGGCAGACTGGTTTTTCTGACTCATAATCCCTCGGTGAGTCTGTCTTGTTTTATTCACGCTGTCAGCAGCCAGGTCTATAACACCTTATATCCTGATTCTGTAGGTCTACATAAATGCCTAAGTTGTATTGTACTTGCAGAGTGCTCCTTTGAAATTATATGCAAGATAATTCTACCAGCCTTAGTAACAGCACCCAGATCACCAGTATGCCTTTCTCCAATGTTAGCAGCCCCTGGAGATGGAAGGCAGTATCTTTTGATAGGTCATCTAGCTCTGCAGATGATACAGAATTATTGCTGATGTATAAGACACTCCTTTGTTTAACCTTCAGTGGTACAGACGAACCAGAATGAATGTCTATCTTCTCAGAAACCCTCCTTCAACATGATATGGGATCATGCTGCTACTGTCACTTGGGATACAATTCTTCATGGTGCTACAAACTTCTGTCTCATTCAGTTGTATTTTTTTTTTATCCATAGGAAAAGGACTACATAGGTGTAAAGGTGTACAATATATTTTTATACTGTGACTTAATCTGTCATTAACAAACTTTTACACCACCACAATGTATTCTTGTACGCTTGCAAAAGGAGATCTTGGATGTGCAAATTTTACCAGAACAAACCCAGCTTTTGTCCACAAGGTGACTGTAACTGAGAATGGAAAATGGGCTTGATGTAGGGTGTGGCGTGAAGAACATGCTGTAGGTTACTAACAGCCCTTTGATTTTAACAAAAACTGGGAATCCATTAGAAAATGGATTGCATCATGCCTGAACATAAGCTGACTGCTGAAATTGTATTTTTAGCTAATGAAAAAGTGTTTGGACTAGTATTCTAAACATGTCCTAATGGTAAAGTTTTGAGTCAAATAGAAATGGGGGAAAAAATCTGCATTCCAGACTGAATTTTGTATATTTTTATTGCATTTTAAATTGCTATTCTGTGATATTGGAAAATCAAGTGGCTTATCATGTATATCATGTACTTAAAATGTATTCACAAACTACTGTTGTATTTGTATAAAATATAGACAAAGGTCATCTTTGTGTGTGTGTGTGCCTTCTGTAAAGCAGCATCACATCTTGAGGCTGCAGTGATACTGTACTTTAGAAACTTAACATCTGAGAAGCACACTGCTTCTTGTAGGGATACCCACACCTACATCCTCACTCACTGCTAGCTATCACTGCAGCTTCTTATGGCCTGCAATGGTACCTGTAGTAAGGAAAAAGGGTTATGAATTCCCTAGAATATATGAAGAGAACTACAGGCTACTTTAGATCATACAGATCCTCCCCAATCCTCGCAGATGGTACTTTGCTGTAACATGTTTTCTTCTGCTGATTTTAGAAAATAGTAATTCTTTGAGAATTTATACACATATATAATTATTTTGATCATATTTACCCTTCACTTTTCCCAGAATCATTCCCCCCTCCCAACTTTATGTCCTTTTGTTTTTTTTAATAACCCCTGACATCCATTTTGTATGATCCATATAATTAACTCATGGATGGAGGAACATGGGCCACCTACAACTGCTGAGTGTCTTTTGATTTGCTATTATAAGGCTGGAGCTGCAGCCTCCAGAAGGTCATTTGTATTATGAATGAAATTGCAGGTTGCAGGAGATGTGAGACTTTCGAGCTTTGGGAGAGTCTGGAACGATGGCTCAGCTGTCAAGATTACTTTTTCTTGCAGAGGTTCAGGCTCCATTCCCAGCACTCACACACTGGCTCACAATTGTCTATAACTCCAGTTTCAGGGGATCCAGTGCCCTCTTTGGCCCTCCACAGGAACCAGGAACACATGTGGTGCACAGACACACATGTGAGCAAAACATTCATACCCGTAAAATATTTCTAAAAGACTTTTGAGCCTTTAGAGGAAAGGCTGAGGGTGAATTATTTTTAAAGTCAAAACTTGTAGGGCTGGGGAGGTGGCTCAGGCAGTGAAGTGCCTGCTAGACAAACTTGAGAACCTGATTTCAATCCCAGAAGACAAGCAGAGGCAAGAGACTACCTGGAGCTCACTAGTCCTCAGGCTAGCAAATCCGTGAGCTCCAACAGTCAGAGACTGTCTCAGAAGTCTTCTAACAGCAGGCTCCTTTGGCCTGTAGGTGCACACGTACACAAAATGTCAAAACGTGAATGTAGCGGAGTTTAGAATTCACAAATGCTCTTCCAGTAGTTGTTTACATTAAGATAAAATTGACATTATGCCTTATTTGAGCAATTATTGCCAGCCATAGGAATTACCTTTTTACAAGTTTTGGTTGGTCCACTACTTTTTACTAAATCAAGTTTTGACCATTCAGATAAACCAGAATGGTTACCACGTTCATCATTTCACCTAAAAACATAGTAGGCAGGAAAGCAACTTCCAGGAAAAAGGACAGTTCTCCAAATGTGTTTAACAGCTTTCCAGAAACCAGTTATGGAAGTAACATGTGTCTTACAGTCACTTTGCAATGGGCTTTGACCAGGTAAAGGAAATAGGGGCTCTCCATATTTGTAATTCTGTTTTCCACTTAATCCCACAAGTATGAAAATATCCCACATTAACCCTTAGAATTAACACTAGATACATTCCTATGTAAATCTGATCCAGTGAAGTGCTTCAAGGATAGCTTAGAGAGGGGAATTGTGCCTTTTTATAATGCCCAAGAGGTGAATACTCTGAGAAAAGACATTTAAGATTAACTTGTTTAGAGTATGAGCTCCTCTGAGGAAATTTTGTTAGATCTGTAGTTTTCTTATTGCCAAGTCTTTGGAGCTACATGAGAAATTCATAGTCTTTACTCACCATTAGGTGGAAAGCTTCAGTGTAGTATAGCTTGAGCTAGGCTGCTGGTCTTAAGTAACATTTACTCAAACATACCCTAAGGGCAAGGGCACTCACTACTTCACCAAACCCTGGAACTCCAAAGAAGACAACTTGACTAAAAGGAGCAACGTGTTGCCTGATGAAGTATCTGAGACAGGTAGTGGCAGTATCTTGACTGAAGGCAAGGCCCAAACATTGTTTTGAGCCATTCTGAACTTTTTGTTCCCCCTAGAGAAAAAAATAGTTAAGTATTTGCAATTTCAACCTAAAGCAAAAACATCAAAATATCTTCACTTCAACTGTACCCTATTCCACAAAGAAATCATGGAGTCACTCACTAGGCTTGGTAGCCAGTCTGGTCAAGCAGTCTAGATGTCCCTTTGAAAAAATATTTTTAAATAAAGGTAATATTTAAATTAATAGACATGGAGTGAAGCAAATGACACTTCTTGATTTGGGTGGTTCTCTTCTCATTATTCAAAGGCAAAGGAAATTAAAAGGTAAATTCTCACAAATGAGAGAATTCTGTTCCTGGACAGCCATCAGCTCCAAGCTGGAATAGCAGCTCTTCCTTGATTCTATCCTGCTTGCCTTCCCTAAAATTAGTGCTTGCCAGCCCCCCAAAGTGAGCCAGTTCCTTAACAACGACCCAATGCATTTGTTTTTCTATAGAACCCTATCACAGCTGGCTTCAACTGTTATTCTTTAGAGGAGACCTTTAGTGAAGCAAATAAAGACTTTAATAGCTTGTAGCAAAATCCATCAATTCACAGGTTCTGCCTCCTTTAGAAAACGTAAGACACCGTGTTCGGTGGAGGTTGTACCCACAAAGGAATCCTTAAAATTCTTTTTTGTATTGATCGTAGGCTACCGGTTTAAATGATTATCTCTTAATAAGTAATTTTTAAACATATGAACACCTGGCCTGGTTTTCTAAGTAGAGGTGTGCATGGAATGAGCACCAATGTGTATTATACATAAAAGACCATGTCTGTGAATCAAACATTTTTTGAAAGCAGGCCAATGGGTCACTACAACACTATAGTCAGAGGGGCTGAGGAGATAGCAGAGTATCTCCTTTTGTTGTCTTATTGCTATAGCTAGAACTTCAAATACTATGTTGAATAGATATGGAGAGAATATGCAGCCATGTCATGGTCCTGACTTCAGTGAGATTGCTTTGAGTTTCTCTCCATTTAGTTTGATGTTGCCTGTTGTGTTACTGTATATTGCCTTTATTATGTTTAGGTATGTTCCTTGTACTCCTATTCTTTCCAAGACTTTTTATCATGAAGGGTTGTTGAATTTTGTTGAAGGCTTTTTCAGCATCTAGTGAGATGATCATGTGGGTTTTTTTTTTTCTTTTCTTTCAGTTTGTTTATATGGTGGATTACATTGATGAATTTTCATATGTTGAACCATCCTTGAATCTCTGAGATGAATCCTACTTGGTCATGATGGGTGATTTTTCTGGTGTGTTATTGGATTTGGTTTACCAGTATTTTATTGAGTATTTTTGCATCTATATTTATGAGGGAAATTGGTCTGTAATTCTCTTTCTTAGTCGTGTCTTTGTGTGATTTGGGTACCAGGATAATTCATAAAATAAGTTTGGTAATGTTCCTTCTGTTTCTATTATGTGGAATAATTTGAGGAGTATTGGTATTAGATGTTCTTTGAACATCTGGTAGAATTCTGCACTACATCTATCTGGGCCTGGGATTTTGTTTGTTTGTTTGTTCATGAGACTATTGATAACTGTTTCTATTTCCTTAGGTGCTATAGGTGTATTTAAGTTGTTTATCTGTTGTTGATTTAATTTTTTATTATTATTTTATTTTATATAACGAAGTCCAATTAAATGAAAACAAACATTTATACACAATATTTGGGAATTTGGGCGTCATTCTTTCCAAACTATTTCCTGCTGGTAAGGGGCGCTGTCATGGGGGATTCGAAGAAGATTCAGAAATCCTGGCTGTAGTCTGTAAGGCTGTTTTGTCCAGCTGTTTTGAATGTAGGATCACCTTGTACTCTGTTTCAGGCGGTCTGGCGTGATCAAACTACATTAGTCTGGAAGGAATCACATCTTTTCATTTTCTGTGGAAACAAAAATAGAAATCCTTTTCCCCAGTAACTTGTCCTACAACTTAAATTTTGGAGTCAAAGCATTTTTTTAATTTAATTTATTATTTTACATGTCGATCCCAGTTCCCTCTCCCTTCCTCCCTTCCTCCATCCCTCCCTCCCTCCCTCCATCCCTCCCTCTCTTCTTCCCTCCCTTTTACCCTCTCTGCCATCTCACATGCACTCCAACCACCCTCCCCTCCCATTCCCCCACCCCAATTCCATATGTAGGGGAATGCCATCCAGTTGGGGTCATGTAGGTCTGACAGGTCATGTGAAGTAGGGACTAGGGCTTCTCTCCTGTCTCTAGATTAAGGCAGTTATCCCTCCATGGGGGATATGTTTGCAAAGTCCTTTTGTGCACTAGGGATACATCCTGGCTCCACTGTCTGAGGTCCCTTAGACTGCTCAGTCCTTCTGGCTGAGACCCATATTCAGGGGGGCCTGAGTCAGTCCCATGCTGACTTCCCAGCTAGTTGATTTAATTTTTTATGTGGTACTTATTTGGAAAATTGTCCATCTCCGTAAAGTTTTCCAATTTTGTGGAGTACAGGTTTTTTGAAGTATGACCTAATGATTCTCTCGATTTCCTCAGTGTCTGTTGTTATGTCTCCCTTTTCGTTTCTGACTTTGTTAATTTGGATGTTCTCTCTCTGTCTTTTAGTTAGTTTGGATAAAGGTCTGTCTATTTTGTTGAATTTCTCAAGGAACCCACTCTTTATCTCATCGATTCTTTGCTTTGTATTGTTTTCTTTTGTTTCTGTTTTATTGATTTCAATTCTCAATTTGACTGTTTCTGCTGTCTACTCCTTCTGGGTGAGCTTGCTTCTTTTTGTTCTAGCACTTTCAGTTGTTCTGTTAATTCACTAGTGTGGGGTTTTCCCAGCTTCTCTATGTAGGCATTGAGTGCTGTGAACTTTCCTCTCGGCACTGCTTTCATTGTGTCCCATAAGTTTGGGTATGTTGTGAGGTCATTTTCATTAAAATTTAGGAAGTCTTTTATTTCTTTCTTTATTTCTTCCTCAACCCAGTGATGGTTCTGATGATCACTGTTCAATTTCTATGTATTTGTGGGCTTTCTGTAATTAATGTTGCTATTGAATTCTAACTTTAAACTGCTGTGATCTGATAGAGTACAGGGATTTATTCCAATTTTTTTTTTTTTTTTTTTTTTTTTTTTTTGGTATCTGTTGAGGTTTGCTTTGCTACTGAGTATGTGGTTGATTTTTGAGAAGGCTCCATGAGGTGCTAAAAAGAAAGTATATTCTTTTGTGTTTGGGTGGAATGTTCTATGGATATATGTTAAATCCATTTGAATCATCACCTCTGTTAGTTCCCTTATTTCTCTGTTAAGCTTCTGTCTGGCAGATCTGTCCAGTGATGAGAATAGGGTGTTGAAGTCTCTCACTATTAGTGTGTGGGCTTGGTTTTTGGTTTAAGCCTTAGTAATGTTTCTTTTACAAATGCAGGAGCCCTTGTATTAGGGGCATAGATGTTCAGAGTTGAGATTTCCTCTTGATGGATTTTTCCTGTGATGAATATGAAATGCCCTTCTTGATTGATTTTAGTTTGAAGTCTATTTTTTACATAATAGGATATCTACACCAGCTTGTTTCTTAGGTCCATTTGATGGGAAATTTTTTCCCAACCCTTTACTCTGAGGTAATGTGAGTCTGTGAGTTTGAGGTGTGCTTCTTGTATGCAACAGAAGGATGGATTCTGTTTTTTTATCCATTCTGTTAGCCTGTGTCTTTGTATAGGTGAATTGAGATTGTTCATATTAATGGATATTAATGACCAGTGATTGCTAGTTCCTGTTATTTTTATTTTTGTTGGTGGTGATGGCATTGTGTGTTTAGTTGCCTTCTTTGGGTTTTGCTACTGTAAGCTCATCTATTTCCTGTGTTCTGGTAGATGTAGGTGGTTTCCTTAGGAGCTTGGTGTTTTCCTTCTAGTACTTTCTGAACGGCTGGAGTTTTGGATAGGTATTGTTTAAATTTGATTTTATCATGAAGTATTTTGTTTTTTCCATCTATGGTTATTGAAAGCTTTGCTGGATAAAGTAGTCTGGGCTGGCAACCATGGTCTTTTGGTGTCTGCATAACTTCTGACCAGGACCTTCTAGCTTTGTTTTTGTTGAGAAGTCAGATGTGATTCTGATCGGTCTGCTTTAGCTATTAATATTCTTTCTTTATTCTCTATGTTTATTATTTTGATTATTATATGGTGAGGGGCCTTTTGTGAGTTTTTTTTTTCTTTGCCTGAAGCTCTGGCCTCTCTCTGACACTGCTTCTGGGTCCTGGGTCTAAGGCTCATGACCTCCCTCTGAAGCTGCTTCCTGACTGGGATTTGGGCCTCTCACTGATGCTGCTCTGGACCTGAAGCACCAGCCTTTCTCTCCCTGGTCATTATTATAGACCCTGTGCTTTCCCACCAATTTGCCTTCAGATAGCCTGTTCTCCATCCCTGGGTTGTATGTATTCATTCATTTTTTGCCCCAAATTCCATGTCCTGAAATCTGGCTCATTTTCTACCTTCTTATGGTTTCTTCCATAAAGATGCATTTGGTCTCCCCCACTGGATAGTAACTTACTTTCCCTCCAGATATTACCTATCATTGAAGCTTCAGATGTCACACAGTCCAAGCACCAGAGGCTAAACCTGTCTATTTCTGAGCCTGGGGCAGATAACTAACATCTACCTTTGGAATCAAAGGCAAATAACAATTCTCACCTAAAGGACTCATTCCTCTTAAGATTCAGTACCCTAAAAGAATCCACTCTTTCAAATTTGAATCTAGAAAATAGCAAGGAGCATACGTTTGAACAGAACATTCATACACAAATCGATAAGTCAAAAAATGCATAAAAAACTTGGAAAATCCAATTAGAGTTGATGGATGAAGAGCATGCTTTTTAAATGTTTTGACCCTAGGAAGTAATAGAGCAATAATTATATTGGACAAGTTTAGCTTTGTAAGAAAATCTAGAGATAACCCAGCATCTTTGTTGTTGGGAAGATGTGAGCGAAGGTGTTGATGCCTATGTTTCTTCATCCAGAACACACTGCAAATCTGTGAATAAAGGCAATCAGGTTGGGGAAGTGGATTTGGTGGCAAGTGTGGCTCAGCACTCCTATTCAGTAGGAAGCCCAAACAAATAGTATCCACTCTGTTCTCCAGTCATTAGTTAACCACCTAATGTGCACTGGGCACTCCAAGTGCTGAGAATGCATCTAACAAAACAATCCCTATTCTTCTCGTGTCACATCATACTACTGTGAGTTCACGAGGAATGGAAGTGTTTCTTTATTTATGGTCTGAATGTTTCCAAATACAGACACTCTCTAGTCATGATGGGGCTCCATCCATCCAACACATAGATTAAATTGGAACCGCCCGTCCTTGCCCAGTCAGCGTAGCAGAACACTGCAGATTATGCAGTGCTTGCCTCATGGTTGCATTGCTGCCTGGGATCTGCAGTTGGAGGCTATAGGAGCAGCATCACAAAAGATTAGAAGATAGCCCAGGAAAAGGTCAAAATGTAAAACGGCAGTGTGCTTTCCTTTATGAAGTGCACATTACTCACAAATCGCTAAGTCAAACCATCCTAATTTGGGCAAAAATACAAGAGGGGAAGCCTCAAGGGGGTAAGATTTCTGTTGGCTCCTTGTTTCAAAGATTTCAGCCCATGGTCTCTTGGCCCTGTTGTTCTACTGTGGTAAAGCAGAGCATCATGGCACAAACATTAGCAGGTGAGCCTCGTAGTTGTTTGCCTCATGGAGGCTCACAGTAGAACAAGAAGAGGCAGCCAACAGGATGTATCCTCCCAAGGGGCACTCCCAGTGACCTACTTCTCTAACTAGGTCCCAATTCTTAAGTTTCTACCAACTCTTAAAAATGCCATAAAATTCTGATAAACTCAGAGCACTAAATCCCAACCTCTGAACTCTGCTGCACTGGAAATCTGAGCCTTTCAGGAGACACATATTCATAGTCTTGCAGGGAAGGAGGGATGGAGGGAGGAAGGGAAGGAGGGAGGGAAAGAGGGAGGGAGGGAGGGAGGGAGGGAGGGAGGGAGGGAGGGAGGGCTCTTTTAACAGGGAACATAGTGAATGTGCACAGGTGGTGCTCTTAGTGGCTGCAGCTGAGGGCATCCTCTGTCAGAACCCCAAGCCAGTACAGATGCCTGAACACTAACAACCATCATGTGGGGAAGGAAAAGAAGTCCTGTTGTAAAGGGATTACATCACCATGGAAACTGGGCAGGGCTAGCACAGATGCCACCCTTTACACATTTCGCCTTGTCCCCACTACTGCCAGCGCTCTGCAGTTCCCAAACCCAGGCTCTGCGCTCCAAACTCCTGAGCCTTCAGCACAACTATGTAGAAGGGGTGGGGGTGGCTCCACACATGGCTAACCCCAAGCAGAAGGAAACTGCAATGAATCAAATGTGTATGAAGTTCGGTAAGTCAAGTTATCAATTTTGAAAATTCCATGATATTAAGAAATCATTAGATTGGGTCATAAAAAAAACCTACTAAGCCCCCCCAAAAAAATATTAACATAATTCAAAGAACATGGAAGAATTTTGAATTCTCCAAACCCTCTTGAATTATGGTTGACACTACCAGATTGCCCACCATAACAGCAGCATCAATATACATTTATTTCACTTTCTTGGTTGAGAAATGAGTGGTCTATGTGCATTTGTTCTTACCTTGCATTTATATACGCTAATTTTCCCAGAAGCGTGTCACTTTCTTCATCACTAAGACCTTGAAATTTCTAAGGAATTTGGGGAGATAGTGTGAATGGAGATTACAATTTGTATCAGAGTTCTCTGGAGCAACAGAACCAATAGAATGAATATATACTATGGGGGAAACTATTAAATTGACTTACACACTATGGTTTGAATAGTCCAACAATGGCTGTCTCATGAGAGAGAGGCTGAAAATCTGATAGTCCATGAGGCTGAGTGTCTCAGCAGTCCCAATGTAGCCTGAGGAGCCAAGGTCTTCAGCCCGGGCGAGAACCCTGGGGAAGCAGGTGCTAACATCGGTGAAGGAAAGCCTGGGGAGCAGGGTAGATGAACTTGGCAGCAAGAGTGAAAAAAGACAGGCAAGAAACCGAGTTCCCTTCGTTGTGTTTTTGTCTGTGCTGCCACCAGGAGGTATCTCCACATTTCGGGTGGGTCTTCCTGCTTCACATAGGCTGATGAAGGAAGACCTGCCCAGGAATGTCCAGATTGTCTTTTAGTTGGATGTCTGCACTTACCCTCCAGTAAGGAAGACCCATTGATACTTCCTGTTAGCTTTTGCCAGTTTAATGGGAACAAAGAGGTTTTTCAGTTATTACATTGATTCTCATGTCCTTGAACTTACTATTAATTTAAACCGTTTTTGTATTTGACGGCAATTGTCTATGCATCTGTGACCTGTTTATGTACCCTTTGCTCATTTTCATATTTGCTCCTGATTTATTCATAAATTTTTTTTCTTATGGAGAAATTGACCTTCTGTCATCTGCATTCTGAATTTTCCAGCAATGTTATTTTCTATGCTTTTGGCATTAAATGACAGCACGGGAACCATTTTTAAAGCTTTATACTTCCTTTTTTCTTCAATGTTTATTTTTATTTTATGTGTATGGGTATTTTGCCAGATGTATGTTTGTGCAACACATGCATGCAGTGCCTTCAGAGACCAGAAGAGGGTGCCAGATCCCTTTTAAACTGTAATGCAGACAGTTGTTGAGGATCATGTGGGCGTTGAAAATTGAACCCAGGTCCTCTGGAAGAGCATCAAGTGCTATTGACCACTGAGCCATCTCTCCATCTTTAAATTTCTATTTAATCGTATTCCTGGTTATATGTATTCCTATGGCTCTAGAGTTCTAGGCATTATTATATGGGACACAGTCCCAGCAGGGAATTTCTCAGTTGGGAATCATCTGTGTCTGCCTAGCCTCGCATTTTGTTATAAGATTACTTTTGTTTCCACTTTTATATTTAAGCTTATTTGTTTTTTATATCAAGTGTAAGGTACAGATAGAAGTTTAATGTCTCCAGAAGAGCAGACAGGAGCACTGGCATCAATGGCTGACCAGTTTGTGGGTCCTGCTTATATCTAGCCCACCTTGAGCTCTGGCCACTTACTGACCTAGGTAAGCCAGCGCTTACCTATGCTTCTGTCCATTGGGATACATAAGCACCTTACCTTGCTGAGTCTGTAGCTGGTTCTCAGAACTAGGGTGGCAAACGCGCTTTCTGCTGCTCTTTTTGTAGTTTTCTTGCCTGTGGTCATGGACATTTATTCTACCTAAGAATATGTCATTCAATGTGGAAACAAACCCTCTGTTTTCCCGTAACTGTGGCAATCATATTTTAGATGCTCGCTTTATGAGAAGTGCATAGTGGGTAAATTCATAGGCAAAACGGTGAGGAGACCTCTCCATTCCTTTTTTGTTTGATGACTTTAAATATCACAGATTCTCTGTATTCACTCGCTGTCTTTCCTGTTAAAATCTTTGATGTGGTTTGAATTTTACCTTGTTTTTCATCTGCATTCTCATTATTAGAACATTAAAAAGTAGTCAGTTGTTAAATGGTTCCGCAAATTTGAATATTTTAATTGGGTTTTTAGTCCCTCTCTTCCACTGACTAAAAATGAGTATTTCTGCTTTGTGTATCTTCTAAATCCATATCATTCATTTCATAGTCTTGTTTTAATATAATGACTCAAATACAAAAGAGTATTTTTTTCTCATCTATTACAACCTGACGACAGTTTCCCCTGCCCCCACCTCCCCTCTTCCCCAGATCCACTCTACCTCCACCCCCCCCCCAGAAAAAAAAGAGCCACTCTGAGGACAGGATTGCCCCAGTCTGAGGTAGAGGTAAGAGCTAGTGTCTGGCTGCTTTGCTTTTCTGATCTTCAGCTTGAACCCCAATATCTATCTCTGGTTGGTTTTTTTTTTTATTATTCGTGCTACAACTGTATAAATCTACCACATCCATTCTTCGGTTGAGGGGCATCTAAGTCCTTTTCAGTTTCTGGCTATTAGGAATAAAGCTGCAATAAACATGATTGAGCAAGAGCCCTTGTGGAACAGTGGAGCATCCTTTGGGCATAATACCCGAGAGTGGTAGAGCTGGGTCTTGAGGTAGACTGATTCCCAATTTAATGAGGACTCTCCATATTGATGTCCATAGTGGCTGTACAAGTTTGCGCTCCCACCAGCAGTGGAGGAGTGTTCTTCTGATTCCACATCCTCTCCAGCATGAGCTGTCACTTGTGTCTATGATCTCAGCCACTCTGATAGGTGTAAGATGGAATCTCTGAGTCATTTTGATTTGTGTTTTCCTGATGGCTGAAAATGTTGACCATGTCTTTAAGTGTTTCTCAGCCTTTTGAGATTTCTCTGTTGAGAATTCTTTGTTCAGATCTGTACACCATTTTTAATTGGATGACTTGGTTTGCTGATGTCTAGTTTTTGAGTTCTTTATTTTGGATATTAGCAACCTGTTGGATGTGCAGCTGGTAAAAATCTTTTCCCATTCTATAGGCTGCCATTTTGTCCTATTGACTATGTCCTTGGCCTTACCAAGCTCTTTAGTTTCTTGAGGCTCCATTTACTGACTGTTGCTCTTAGTGTCTGTACTACCAGTGTTTTGTTTAGGAAGTTGTCTCCTATGCCAATGCATTAAGGGCTGTTTCCCACTTTCTCTTCTATTAGGTTTGGTGTATCTGGTTTTATGTTGAGGTCTTTGATCCACTTGGACTTGCATTTGTGCAGGGAGCAAACAGTTTTGTGCAAAAAGATATGGATCAATTTTCATTCTTCTACATGATGACATCCAGGTAATCTGGCATCATTTGTTGAAAGTGCTTTCTGGTGTTTTGTTTTGTTTTGTTTTTCCATTGTGTATTTCTGGCTTCTTTATCACAAATCAGGTGTCAATAGTCAGTTAACATCTGGGTCTTTGGTTTGATTCCACTGATCCTCCTGTTTGTTTTTATGGTAACAATATGCAGTTTTTATTACTGTAGCTCTGTAGTACAGCTTGGAATCAGGGATGGTGACACCTCTGGATATTCTTTTATTGTACAGGATTGTTTTGGCTATCCTGGGTTCTTTGTTTTCCCGTATAAACTGAATATTGTCCTTTCAAGGTCAGTAAAGAATTGTACTGGACTTTTGATGGGGACTGCATTGAATCTGTAGATTGCTTTTGGTAAGATCGCCATTTTTACTATGTTGATCCTACCTATTGAAGAGCATGGGAGAGCTTTCCATTTTCTGATATCTTCTTTAATTCCTTTCTGTAAAGACTCAAAGTTCTTATCATACAGGTCTTTCACTTTTTGGTTAGAGTTAGCCTGGTGTAATCCTAATAGGTCTGCCTGTATATGTTACTTGGCCTTTTTCCCTTGCAGCTTTTAATACTCTTTCTTTGTTCTGTGTGTTTAGTGTTTTGATTATTAAATAACAAGGGGACTTTCTTTTGTGGTCCAATCTATTTGGTGTTCTGTAAGATTCTTGTATCTTCATAGGCATGTCCTTGAAGTTAGGAAAATTTTCTTCTATGATTTTGCTAAAGATATTTTCTGGGCCTTTGAACTCGGGTTCTTCTCCTATTTCCCTTATTCTTAGGTATTATCTTTTTCTTGTGTCCCAGATTTCCTGGGTATATTGCATCAGGAATATTTTATATGTAACGTTTTCTTTGACTGATGTATCCTATTTCAATTATTGTATCTTCAGCGCCCAAGAGTCTCTCTTCCATCTCTTGTGCTCTGTTAGTGATGTTATGTGTGTAATCCCTGTGCACTCACCTGGATTTTCCATTTCCATAACTCCCTCAGTGTGTGTTTCCTTCATTGCTTCTATTTCCACTTTCAGGACTTGAACATTTTTTATTCGTTTACTTCAATTGTTTTTTCTTGGCTTTCTTTATTTATGTATGTATGCAGTTTTCTGCCTGCATGCCAGAAGAGAGCACTGGATCTCATTATGGACAGTTGTGAGTCACCATGAGGGTGCTTGGAATTGAACTCAGGACCTCTGGAAGAGCAGCCTCTGAGCAGCCTCTTAACCTCTGAGTCATCCCCAGCCCCCTTTCTTGGCTTTCTTTAAAGAATTTATTCATTTCATCTCTGAGCACCTCTAACATCTTCATAAAGTTGATTTTAAGGTTATTTTCTTGTGCTTCAGCTGGGTTGGGATATCCAGGGCCTGCTGTAATAACATAGATGGGTTCTGATGGCTGTTGTTGGTTATGCTCTTACACTGTGGTCTAGGCATCTGGGTTTGTCAAACTTACAGAGTAGGTGACAATTTCTGAGTTTGTCTTCGTTGGATTGGTGTTTTGTTTTTTCATTCCTGATTCTCCTCCGATCTTCTGGCTGGAGTGGCATGTGGCTGAGTAGAGAGTCTCCACCTGAGTTGGGGGCTGAACATCTGATGGCCATGGCGGTCTCTGGCGAGCAGAGAGTTTCAGCCGAAGTTGAAGACTGAAGTTCTGGCAGTCGGCGTGTCCTCTGGTCCATCCTGGTACCTCTGCTGGAGTTGGGGTTGGGATATGGTGATGAGGATGGCAAGGCCAGTGGGAAGTATTGGGCAGGCATTGAGAGTCAGGGGGAATCTATGGGCTGGCAGCCTACCTGGGGTTCTGGCGGCCAGTGCGTCGCTGGTGGAGCAGGGAGGGGGCTTCCACTGGAGTTGTGGCAATACAAGAGAATATTAAACAATAATGACAATAAGTACTATTGTCTTATTCCTGAGGTTAACTGAGATGGCTTTAGTAATTAAGATGTTTTCTAGGCATTTTGGAATATTTTATGTGTTCCCTCTATAAACTGATCTCTTGCTTAAGAACTATATTCTGGAAGAAAATAAATAAATAAATAAACAAACAAACAAACCATGGAGGTGTTTCAGGGGTGATTGCTGGAACAGGCAGAGATAGCCATGTGGGCATGGCCAGGTGGAAGTTCCAGAGAAAGTCAGCTCAGTCTGGGTGAGCCAGCCTCTTAGCTCACCTGTCCACTTCTTGCTTCCAGACTGCATGCCCACCAGGAACCCGCGACGGGAACCTCCTTTTGTTAGGGCTCAGCTTCGCTTTGATGATGGCATTGCCCTCCTGTAATCCTAGCATTTAGAGGTTGGCAATTCGGGACAGCCTAGGCTGCACAGACTGCAGACAGGGAAGCAGGGAAGCTGAGTACAGACCTCCACCTCTGGGTCAGCTCCGGCAGCCATCCCCAGCTCTGTAGCAGACTACCTGCTAAGGCCTCTCCTCATTCACAGTGGACTAAGCAGATCCCTCGGAACACCCAGCTTTCCTCCCCGCCTGTTGAGCACCCCCCAGCCCTGCAGCCCATTCCTAAGTACCAGCTCCCAATACCCTACACCCTCAGAGACCACACCTAACCCTGCCAGGCAACACACTCTCCTAAGAACAAACACCGAAACACCAAAGACAAGATATCAGTGAAAAGATTCTGCACCCTGCTAAGCCTCTCCGCTGAAGCAGCAATCCAAATCAGACCAGATCAAACCAAATTAGGAAAAGCCCACTTTAATGGAAACACCACTCCCTGATGGCCTTCCAGCCCCCTGACCCTCACCCAGAGAGACCGGAAAACCAGCCTGTTTTCTGGAGGCAATATTTAAATACCCTGTGGGAGTGGTCTTGAGCGTCTCTGAGAGAGGGGTCATAATTTGGAGTGCTTTCTGAGATGCAGCAGGGTTTGGGAAGATATGGAGAGGGTGCTTGGGGTGTGTGGAACTTCAACCAAAACATTCCGGACTCTTTGGGTGTATGGATACCTGGGGCTCGGTTGAAGCTTCCACCAGAACAATCAGCGCCTAGAATTACAGTCTTATCAAATCCACTCACATCAATGATAGCACAGTCATTAATAGCCAGGGCAATATGTCCCCACTATGGCCTAGCAATCTTACCACAGTAGACCCTGAGTGTGGCAACATAGCTGAAGCAGTGCAAACATTTCAGTAACCATGGATGGAGGAAATAGCTCTTCCGTAATAAAACCAAATTTAAGCAATCTCTATCTACAAATCCAGCCCTCCAGAAGACACTAGAAGCTGACCTGAACTAAGGGGAGCTCATGAACCCCCAGACTGATAGCTGGAAAACCAGCGTGGTATTGGCTCAGAACTCCTGAACATGAGTCTCAATTAGAAGGCCTGGGCAGTCTAAGGGACCTCTGACAGTGGAACCAGGATGTTCCCTGGTGCACAAAAGGACTTTGGGGGCACATTCACCATGTGGGAGGGAGACTCCCTTAGCCTACAGGCAGGAGGGAGGGCCTAGTCCCTACTCCAAATGACTTGACAGATTTTGATGATCCCTCCTGGAAGGCGTCACCCTCTCTGTGGAGTGGGGAGAGGAATAGGATGGGAACAGGGTCTGGGGGCATGAAAGGGAGAGGGAACTAGGATCGATATGCAAAATAAAAAAATAATATATATATAGATATATATATAAAAGAAAACTCATAGTAACATGCAAGGCACAATGCAAATTTTAAAAGTTTGATGCTGATTAAAATTATGACTATTAACATTATATGGTACTAACTGTCTAATCTGAATTAGAAAGTTAAGAATTTAATGTTCAAGCATTCAATGTTATGCTATTGTTTTCCTCTGGCTTCTCAAACTCCACACTCTTGATGGCTTTCTTTCAGAATACCTACTTCATTATTTTATTAAACATCTGTCAGAGATACATCTAAAAAAAAAACGGAAAGAAATGGATAAATGTAAACCATATAAACAATAAAAATACACATGATCATCTCATTAGATTAATAAAAATGTCTTTGGCAAAATCCAACACCCCTTCATGATGAAAGTCCTAGAGAGATTAGGGAAACAAAGGACACCTGTTAACCTAAAGGCAATTTACAGCAAGCCTACAGCTAATATCAACTTAAATGGAGAAAAACTCAAAGCAATTCCCCTAAAATCAGGAACAAGACAAGGTTGTCCACTCTCTCCATATCTATTCAATATAGTACTTGAAGTTTTAACTAGAGCAATAAGACAACTGGAGGAGATCAAGGGCATACAAGTTGTAAAGAAGTCAAAGTAATTTTATTTTCAGATGATATGATAGCATACATAAGTGACCCTAAAAATTCCACCATGAAACTCACAGCTGATAAACACTTTCAGAAAAGTTGCTGGTTATAAAATTAACTCACAAAAATCAGTAACTCTCCTACACACAAATGACAAACTGAGAAACAATTCAGGGAAACACCTTTCACAACAGTCTAACAAAATATAAAATATGATAAAAAGTATAAAACAATGAAGAAAGCAATTGAAAAAAATAGAAAGATCTTCCATGCGCATGGATCAGTAGGACTAATGTAGTAAAAATAGCCATCTTAGACAATTATTCACAGATCTTTAAAGGACAATTTTTACTTTTATAAAGAAACACATACACACATACATACACGCACAAAACAACAACAACAAAAAAGGATAGTTTAAGCAATCCTGAATAATAATAAAAGAACTGCTGGGGGTCTCACCATCCCAAATTTCAAGTTGTACTATTCAGGTCTAGTAATTTAAAAAAAAAACAAACAAACAAAAAACAAAACAAAAAAAAAAAAAAAACGTGATATTGGCACAAAACTGAACATGTTGATCAATATAGTTGAGTTGAAGTTCCAGACATAAATCCACACACTTGTGGACAGCTGAGTTTTGATAAAGAAGCCACAAGTACACACTAGAAAAAAGAGCATCTTCAACAATAAAGTTCTGGTCAAACTGGACAGCTGCTTGTAGAAGAATGCAAATAGATCCACACTTCCACCCTGCACAAAGCTGAACTATAAGTGGATCAAAGACCTCAACATAAAACGAGACACATTGAACCTTATGGAAGAGAAAATGAGGAGTAGTCTTGAATTCATTGTCACAAGAAAAGACTTTCTGAACAAAGCACCATTAGCACAGTCACTAAGATCAACAATTATTAAATGGAACCTCAGGAAACTAAAAGGCAAATGGCACCATCATTGAGGAAGAGTGGTAGCCTACAGATCTGGCAGAGGTCTACCAGATGTTTTTTATGGAATTCCTAAGTGTACGAACAAGTGTGTCTCTGATTTTTGCACCTTTTCTTGGGCTCTTTCTTTTCCTTCTGTTTGTTGGTTTTGTGCAATTCTGACGTGCTAGTTTTTGTTTTATCTTATGTTATTATTATTCCTTGGAAGCCTGTTTGCTTTCAATGACAGAAAGGGAGTAGATCTGGAGGGGAGGGGGAGTGGGGAGAGTAAAGGGAGGGGAACCCATAATCAGGATGTATTATGTGAGGGAAAAAAACAAAAAACTATTTTCAATAAAAAAAGAAAAAAGCAGAGGAGGGGAGTGACCTGTGGGGAGGGGAGACAGAGGGAGAGCAGGGGAGGGGTGGGGAGATTTTTGTTTTTTGGTTTCCACATATGACATATCAGCTCCTTTACACCTAGATTCTGGTTTTATTCTTATCACCGACTTCAAGGATTATTCTCCCTTTCTCTAGCCTTAGTTTGTGAAGTTTATAGTTGTTAACCATCCTACTTACCCTTTTGAATTTTGATGGCCCTTTGTCAGTTTTCATCCAGTCCATAACTTCCAAGTCCGTTCCCCTGATTTTACCATTCACCACGCCCGATTTTCCTTTTATTTGTAGAAGAAAATGACTCACCCCCCAGCGGAGGCACTCCCCTCAGCCCAGCCACACTTCACTCCTCAACTCCTGTGCCTCATACACACAGCAACAGTGCTTTGCAAGCAGGGTTTGGCATCTAAGGCTTGTTCGCAGTGCTGAGAACAGGCATGCTAGGGAAGCTCCTCTCCTGAGCTACATCCCCAGCCTGTGGAATGTCTTATTCTAGTAGAATTAATTTTAAGGTCCAGAACCTTCCTATCTTTTGATAATTTCTTGTCTGTATTTATTAAATAGATTTAATAATTTACTTTCTCTATTGAAAATTAGTTGTTAATTCCATGTGCTCCAGTTTTAGAACCCTTTGGCCAGTTCAACTGTGTTTCTAGTAATTTCATGATTTGGTTATGTCAGATATTTACATTATGATTCATAATAGTAGCAAAATTACAGTTATGAAGTAGCAACGGAATAATTTTATGGTTGAGGATCATCACAACATGAGAAACTGTATTAAAGGTTTGCAGCATTAGGAAGTTTGAGAACCACTGCTCTAAAGAGTGCTGAGCTATTTCTTGTTTATTTAGCCTGATCCCTCCTTGGTGGGCTGCCTCATACAGAGGCTCCTTTAGCTTACCTGTGGCTGCTTGGAGTCTGCCCAACACAGTATGTCAGGAATCTGCCAGCAATTTGGGCGGAGTATATGTGAAGAATTTGGCTGTCCCCTCTCTGAGATTTCCTCTGCTCACTTACCAGCCGATTTCCCTTCAAACTCTGCCATCTGGTTTTTCATGTGAGTAAGGCAATTTTATTTCAGTTTTAGTTGCTCCTGAGATTGCCTGAACCCAGAAAGTGAATTGTATTCACCTTGGCTTATATCTGCATCTGAAAAAGCTATGGAATCCTTGAATCTTTGGAAAGTTTCTCCAGTTTCAGAGGTGTAACCTTAGTTTTGCCTACAATGTGCACAAAGAGAGTTCTTTATTGTTTCAGTTTTTGTTGTTTTCTCTGCAATCTATCTAGATGGCAAAAATTCTGTGTTACGCCTGGGTTTTAGGATTGTGTCTATTTTTATGATTACTTTTTTCATAGACCTCCCTGCATCTGCCTCCCACAGTGCGTTCCTTTTGTTGCCCAGTAGTGTCAGGACAGTTCCTGCTGCTTCCCGTCATTGTGATGTCTGCTACTTTATGGACTTTAGCTACTGTCTCCCATCATTCTCCTTTGCATTTCTAATCACAAATGATGCCTAGGACCATCTCAAATATTTATTTGCCAACTGAAGAAAAATTTCCATTAGATCTTTTATCCATTTAACAAAATACTTTATTAGATTATTTTTATTGTTGACTTTTAAGAGATCCTTAATATTTCGGGCATGATCAGATATGTGACCTGCTCATAGTTTCTCAGTCTATGGCTCGTGTTCTCATTTTGTCAAGTCTGCTTGTATGTTTTTTCTTTCTTGAATTGTGTTCTTATAGTTGAATCAAACAACTCATCACTAAACTTAAAGTTATGTGGATTTTTTTTTCTTAAATTTTCTCTAGAAGTTACGTAGTGTGATGGGAGATGTCATCCTGTAAATATGCCTGTTGGCCTATAGGAAAGCAAGATAGGCAGGACTAGGAGACAAGAAGGAGGATTCGGGGAGAGGCAGGAGGAGATTCAACATGGAGGACCAAGAGAACAGAGGTCTGGATCCTCTCTCCAGTAAGGTAAGACCATGTGGAAACACTTAGATTGATAGAAATCTAAGTGGATTAATATTTAAGACAGAGCTAGCCAATAAGAAATGCTAGTAACAGGCCAACAGCTTTATATGTAACACAGCGTCTCTGTGTGTTATTTGGGGCTGACACAGCTGTGGGACCAGGCTGGCAGGAAAGTGCATGTTACACTTATGTTATGTATTGTGGTCCTATGTTAATGGGTAGAAGAGCCTTATGGATGTTCTTGAAGCATGGATATAGAACCCAGGACTTTGTGTCTGTTAAACAAGCACTTTACTACTGAGATACTTTCCCAGCCACCAGATCATACCTTGCTGCTGTGTGTGTGTTCATCAGCTTGAACCCAGGGCCTTGTATAAGCTAAGTGATACTTTGTAATACTTGGAAGGTCCAGAAATTCTCCATATCTATACAGACTGGAGATGACAGTGTTATTTCTTCCACTTGCATATTGCCCGAATAACTCAATGATGTTAAATATAAATAACTTAAGCTTACTCTTTAAGTGGGTCACTTAAGATACTTGTGCCTTATTCTCCAAGTTTGCATGAAAGCACTCTGTCTTTCAGTGTGAGGAGTAGTCACTGGGAGTTTTAAAAACAACTATCTTTTATTAGGTTAGGGAAATAATCCATTCCTATCTTCTATGAGTTTTGTTCCATTGCTGAATGCCCCTTGTAAATTCACTAGTATGATTGTGTGTTTTCTCATTTAGTCTTCTACTAATATGATGAATTACATCCATTGATTTTTGAATATTTAACTGACCCTGAATTCCTAGGATGAACACTACTCTGTTGTGGGGTCTTATCCTTTTTTATAAGTGTGTATGCTTATACACACTTATATTTCTTAGTATTGTGTTAGGAACTTTGGTGTCTCTGTTAATAGGAGACTTTTTCATTTCTTTTTCTTAATAATATATGCAAAAATTATGCATGTATTTGTCTTAGTTAGGATTACTATTGCTGTGACAAAATACCATGTCTTGGGTCCTGTGAGCTCTGCCCTCATGAATGTATCCATCAAACCATGTGTCAGTGGATTAATGAGGTACTTCAGAGTAGATCTGTTGCTAAGTCCAGATCAGCCCAGCCCCAGTAGGTACTCCCTTGTATATAATTCCTGCATCACCTTGGGATTCTGCTGAGAGCCCCCACTAGCAAGATCACTCATTAGATGTATTTTCCCCACCTTGGACCACCAAGACTATATAACTGTTGTTCTTGAATAAACTATTGTTCTTGATAAATTATCCAGCCTGTGGTGTTCTGACATAAGAACTGAAGATTAGCTAAGCTAGGAAGGAAACCTACTAAACTCTCATGGATTTATATAACAGAATATTTCCGAATCAATTGAATGAAAGTCTAGCCTGAGTCAACAACAAAGACATGGCTACCTAATTGGTTTCCAGACTTGAGCCAATCTACAGATGTAGGACAGCTGGAATGAAGAGGAGGACATTGCCAAACATTTATATCATTAACCTTTTCTCCAGTTCCCCTAAGGTACCAGATTTTTTTATATATATATATAGAATGAGTATAGACATGGACAAGAAGTCATCAAAGCTTTCAGAAACTACAAGAACACAGGCTAACTTGACAGTAATCCCACAGGACTCTGTGTGACCAACCAAGCCACATAGAGGTTTATCGAAGTAAACAATGGAGTTTTAGCTCACATCAATTCACAGCGTACCCACTGAGTTCCTGAACCCATCTTACCACTGTTTCTCAAGTTCTGGGATAAACAGTTGGAAGAGATAATACTTAACAACTGGAGGAATCCCCACTTTTGTTCCTCAACATGTGGAATGAGGACTGTTATTGTAGAAATAGTTTAAATAAGTCTACGCTGCTAGACCTAGACTTTGACCTGGAAAAGTTGTGAATGGAAAATAACAGTGAATTCCTAAAGGGATCACAGAGGACTTAACCACCATTAAGGACTCTAAAACCTTGGGAATAGGGTTCTTCCAATGTCTCATTCAACTCATCTGTATGGCTGCAACAAAAGGTAAGTAAATTTGGTGGTGGACTCTAAATGTAACCAGGCCATGGTCATGGTGGCATAGACTATCATAAATGTAACCATGGTGGCAACTGCTGTACAGATTTGGGTTTGTTGCTACTTCCTGAGGATTGATATGCAGTTTCTTATTCTGAAAAAAAAAATTCCAAATACCTGTTAAGAGGAAAAAATAACTGGAAACAATTTTTAGCTGGCAAGGCTAACAATATGCCTTCCCTATGCTACCTCATATCTCAGAGGTATGTCAACTCTCCATCCAATGTCATGGTTTAGTTCAGAGGGATCTAGATTATCTTGATATCAAAATTTTCCAAACTGGTGGATTTGTGGGGAACCAACAACCCTGAGTTCTATAATCCTGAATATTTAAGTCACAAATGCTCCAACTTCCCTAAAATATAATTATGAAATAAGTAATTGAACATCTTTAAATGATATTTATTTACATTTTATGTAGTTTATTTGAGAAACACGTAAAACGAAAGCAGAGCACTTCATAGGTCATTTTACATAGTAAGATAGTCAATAACCTGCAAATATTTACAAGCTTAAACACTCAGATATGCTAAGAACCATAACACACATCTACCAACTATGAGCAGATCAATCCTATTCATTGAGGAATACAGCCAGGCAGTGGTGGCTCATGCCTTTAATCCCAGCACTCGATAGGCAGAGGCAGGTGAATCTCTGAGTTTACAGCCATCCTGGTTTACAGAATGAGTTCCAGGATAGCCCGGGATGTTACATAGAAAAACCCTGTCTCGGGAAACCAAAAGAAGAAGGAGGATGAGCAGGAAGGAAGGAAACGTGTCAAATAATACTGTGTAAATGTATCGCTGTATTTGGAAGTCATATGCACCCAGCACCCAGCTTTATAACCAATCATATGAAATACTATGGCTAACAGCCTGGACCTTATTATGAAATCAGTGCCATATGCCACCACTTTACTATGAGACCTGAGCTGCCCATCATGAACTGGGTGTTACCTAGTAAACCAATACATAAAGTATGAGTTACAGTAGTATTCTGTCATCAAATGAGACTTGAATGCAGGCCATTGGTCTTGAGCGTGCCCTGAGACTCTTAAGACGCATGAAGAAGCCAAAGTGCCCAGGAGTACCTGTTTCTGCTACCCTGCCTTCTCTCTCCCAGCCTGCACTGATGGCCTTTTGGCAGGCTCCTTGTGATCACATGAGTAAGAAAAATCAAAGTCTGTTCACAGGTGGCCTTGTACAGTACTCTGACACCTTACCTGAACTGACCAGAGACATCCCTACAGAAAGGTAGAAGGAAACCTCTCAGTGGCAAAACTTATAACAGAAAACCTGAGGTGTAAGCCTTAAAGTGTTGGCATTGTATATGAATGTTCCCAGGGGGTTAACCTCGGCCAAGAAATGTTTTAATAATCACAGGGATAGGTGGCCCATTTGCACATAGGCAGCTGTTTCCCATCGTCTCCTATCAATGCCCAACAGTGCCATGGGACAAAGATGAAGAAGATTATGCATGTACTTGTAGCATCAACTACATTTCTGTAAGGAAATCCTGGCTATGGCCAGGTAAAGACTAACATTGACTGCTTCTTCATAGTGCCTCATTCACTAAGGAGGAAGAAGTCAGCATCTAATGGCAGGTTGTTATACAAGCCTGCTACACCCAAGATGGATGGCATAGAGAAAAGTGGATCTCAGAAATGTCCTGGATTTCCCAGGAAAATAGGGAACACGGAAGTTATTAAATCAAGCTATTTACATTTTTTCATCATATTTGTATCACAAATACAAGGCTAAAAATGTAAATGAAACATAAAGCACACTGGGGAGTTAAATGACAGATGAGTCTCTACATGTCCTCTTTTTATTACACACGAGTAGTAGAAGCACACGTTGCTTAAGAACGGAGGTGTAATATGAGGAGCGTCTTGATAGCTGATTCCATCCAAAGAACGAACTTACACAAACCTGAACGATGATGTGAGCCAATGATCAACATGAGCTCTTGATGTAGTAAAGATGTAGTAAATTGACTTGGGGCTAAATTCCATTCAGTTTTATAGTAAACTTCTTTTAAATAAAGGCATTATTGCACACTAACAAGGATGGTGTAACAAATACTTATTAACAATTATTGCATAATGTACCTAACTGTATTGATGTCCTCTTCTGTGGCTGGCAAGGGAGTCAGCTGCTCTCCATTGGCATCACCATGAACTTATGAGTGATGCACTGTGCTAAGATGTTTCACCATCTCATACAACATCTCTCCCTGGCCAGAACATCATTATGTAACGCATAGCCGTATGTGACTGAGTCTTAAAGTTGGAAACCATGATCTTTATTTCCACAAAATTTGAAGCCTGAATTCATCTAAAGAGCCTGCAGATAAGACTTGTTAAGCTGTTTCCCTCATCTGTCTTTGCCGTCTTAGCTTGCAATGTTTATACTTACTTCTAGTAAGTGTGGGAGCATCTTGCCTCACCTAGAGATCATAAATTAAAACATTTTTGTCACCTTGGTTTCATATCCCCACTTAAACTACCTCTAAAACGTCCAGTGAAATGACCAACAAGAAATACCCCAGCCATACATCAGCAGGAGTTTCAATGTTCTTTAATTTGTGCTTGAACATAATTGTAAGTGTCCAATTACTGGATACACCAGGGGATGCCCCAGTCTTAACTTCTCCTTTTAAAATTCTGTAATGGTGATGTCCTAAAACAGCTAGAGAGAAGCCACCATGTCAAGCAGGTAAACTTAGGATACATACGGAAAAACAAGGCTCTAAGTCAGGTTGCCCAGAATGGATGCAGTTATTAAAGATATTGGAATAAACCCTGGGGAGAGCCCTTCCAAGATTCCCTCTCCATTTCCTGACCAATAATACTCCAGCCTCCTCATCTCAACAAAAGCCAAAATAATAATAATAACACACACACACACACATATATATATATTAGAGGCTGGCAAGATGGCTCAGTGGGTAAAGGCTCCTGTTACCAAGTCTGATGGTCTAAGTTCAACCCTTGGGAGCCACATGGTGGAAAGAGAGAATCCTCTGCCCTCCATGTGGTGTTATGCCCAAAACCATACAGAGAGAGAGAGAGAGAGAGAGAGAGAGAGAGAGAGAGTAAGTGTATGTATGCGTACACACACACACACACAAAGAAAGACAGAGACAGGAGAGAGAATGTATGTGTATGTATGTGTATACACACACACACACACACACACACACACGCATGCACGCACTCTGGGGGGGCTGCAGTGACAGCTCAGCAGTTAAGAGCACTTGAGAGAACCCAAGTTCATTTCTCAGCAACCACATGATGGATATCAGTGGTCCAGAGCTTCAGTTTCAGGGTATCTAATACCCTCTCCCAGCTTCTTCACACACTGCACACATGTGGTACACAGACATACATGCAAGCAAAACAATTCATACCCATAAAATAAATAAGTCTTTGTTAAAAGAATTTACATTTACTTATATTATTGTATATTGGGGGCACACATGTGCCACACATGTGGAGATTACAGAATAACTTGTAGGGGTCTGCTCTTGCCCTCCACAATGTGAGTCCTGGAGATAAAACTCAGAGCCTCAGAGCATCAGGCTTAGCAGCAAGCTGAGCCCTCTCTCCCATTCAAGAGCCAAGAACTAATGAAGACCATCTTCCTCCTTCACCACCCCAAACCACCTCAATTCATTCTGTGTGGAGTTCTAACAAATTTCCCAATGTTTGACTTCCCAAGATGCCTGGTAAGGATACTGGAAGCATCATCGAAATAATCTTCTTAATCTTATACACATTAAGTCCCAAAGTGTTAGCCCTAAAATTCTTAAGGCATTAAGGAAACAGATGACACTACAGATAGCAACTAGGATATTTTGTTCTATCTAGTAAAGGTAGTATTTTTGGACATTTTAGAACCGACAAAAGCGAAATATTTTCTCAGATAAGTCTACATTGCCAAAATTCAGAAAATAAAAAGAATTGTATCTTTTCAAGAACAAGAGTTGAGTGAAATTTTTTATATATATAAAGAAAAACCAGGATGAAAGGGAAGGAGAGAGGAAAAGACAGGGAGGGTTCGAGTTCTGCTGTGGTGGTGTGTGTAGGGGAGGGTTGACAATGGATTATAATAAAATTAGTTTAGAGATTCATTTTGCTTTATACATGGTGAAGTTTGGTGATGTGCAATTATATTAAATTGAGAAAAACACACCGCACATTATAAAGCGAACTCAAAAAAAGAGAAAACAACAAATTTAAAATGTTACTAAGTAAACTTTTAATGGACACAGCTCTGTGTAGGTCCTAATATTACCAGGAATTTAGTAGTGTAAGACAGAACTGTTCATGTGAGACTTACATCCCCAAACTCCACAGTATATGTCATTACATTGCATTGTGTGTCAAATGGCTGCTAAATTAAATTTTCATGTAAAAACTAGAAAACTCATTTCCTTCATTTTCCCTTCACCCTCCATCTCATGAAATATACTTCAAGAACAGTTTTTTTTTTTTTTTTTCTTTTTTAACCATCCTCCAGGATTTAATATCTAATTTTGGTTTGTTTATTTATTTTGAGACAAAGTTTAACTATTATCCCAGATCCTCAGTTCACCCTGTAACTCATACTGGCCTCAAACAGTAATCCCCCCTCCATTAGCCTCCTGGGTGCTAGATTACAGACGTGTGCCACCATGTCTGGCCCCAACCGCTAAAAATCATTACTGCCTAAGAAACCTGCCATCTAGTTAATCAACAACATCCCTAGAACTGAAAGAAATACTTTAAATGTGTTTTCTCTTTTTTGATTTTCCTTTATAATGTATTGTGTGCTTATCTCAATATAATCACACACCAGCAAATTTTACCATAACTGCACATTCTATATGCCACATAAATCCTTGCAAAGTAAGTTGTTAAGTAAGAAATTAATTTGACTGTATATTCTTAGTGACTTGTAGTGAAAGGACGAAGTAACTGCAAAAAAAAAGTTGAACCTCATTTATAATTTCTAATATAAAAGTCAGTAATTATGTGATATTTTCTTGACTCAAGATGCTATGACTAAGAACAGGGAAGAAAAAAAGTAATAACTAAGATGATTTAGTTGGGAACCATACTGCTAAAACTGAACTAAATGCTTGCCTGTTAAAAGAGTATATTTTCCTATTTTTGTGTCAAAGTGAGAAAGGAACAGAGGGAAGAAAAATGGCCCTAATGTGTAAATGTACCTCTGCAGTCATGATTCCTAACTCCATTTTCTCAGGACACACTTGAGAAATGGATTCCACAAGCCACTACAAGCCTGATCCAACTTGAGGTGAGGAAGTCAAGAAATAATTCATATCAATGGGACAATACCAAGGAAACACAAAGCCAAAATCTCTGGCCAATGTGGGTCAGTTTGAGCAAAAAAAAAGATAATTTTTTTTACCATAGTTCATTAAGACACATTGAATAGATGATGAAGACTTAAGTCCATATTGACAAATATGCATAAAACTGAATAAAGATGATAAATTGAATAGCTTGTATTAGTTTTGAATCCTCTCATTGAGTGTTATTTTGATTCACTGACCACCAGTGAGAAATACAGACTGTATAATTATTCAATACATAATGTTTTGGTTCAAAGAAGACAACAGAATATTCTCTTAAGTCGTGATAAAGACATTAAGAATTTCCGAATTTCAGTCCCATGTTCTTTCAAATATCCATGGACAGTTTATCATCAAGATGAAAAAATTGCAGAATATCATTAAATTCAAAATTTCTATACCAACTTTTTGGTTATAAAATTTCCTCAATGTATTGAAATCTTACCAAGTGAAAAGGCATTTAAATATATATGTATGTATATATGATATGTATTTTCAAAGTTAATATCCAAAATCCAAGTGGCCAGCCCAAATGCTAGAGGGTACCCCTTCTAGGAGGAACAGAAGGAACCAAACCGGGTACACAAGTTTCACCCGGGGACTTGCCTCAGTTCTACAAAATGTGGATCAAACTCTGAAATTCAAAGTTGATCACGGGGAAATGGAAGTAATTCTACGTGCACCGCACAGATACACAAACAAGTCAGCGTTCTACTACTAGGTATAAAATTCGAATTTCCGAAGAATATAAACAGCATGCTTGCCATAAATTGAGACATCAGTGATTTATTTTCCAGTTTCCCTTGAGAATCTCTGCGCTGGAAGTCTTACTAAGTTATGTATTCGTGTAATGTTTTAACGTCTTTGGGTTTTGTTTTGACTCAAAAGTGAATTTTCGACCCTAGCTTGCGTTTGATCACAGGGGGTGGGGGAGGGAACCACCCAGGGCTCTGCGATACTCCACCACTTCCAATTTCGCCGTTCGGAAATCCGGCTGGATGTAACCTGAGCCCCCTGCAGCCCCCCCTCCACCCGCCACCCCGGCTCCCGGAGCAGCCTGTGGTCAGGACTGCGCGTGCGCGGACGTGGCGCCCCGCCCTCCCCCCCCCCCCGCGCGGGTCTTGAGCGTTGACTGTCGTGACGTCTGCGTTGTTTCAAAGCCTTTTTTTAAAAACATGTCCCGACGTGGCGCGACGACCCTGAGACGGGCGAGCCTGCCGGGGAGGGCGGGGCGCTCCTCGGTGGCTGGCTCCTCCAGCGGGGTCCCCGCGGCCTCGGCCACTCGTCCCGCGCCCCGCCAAGGCGCCGCCGCTCGACTTCCGGGATCGGAGCAGGAAGGAAACGCCCGCGACGGGGCGGGGCCGGCCTGTGCGCCCGCAGGGGCTCCGGTGCGGAACCGCGTCCCCGGAGCTGCAGATTCCGTGTCTGTTGTCACGTCTGGTAACGTGCTGATGCCTGCAGATCCCCGGTCTGGGTCGCAGGGCCGGAGGATGGACAGCTTTTCCAGGAGCCATCTGGACCAGCGCAGCTCCTCTACCTGCCCTGACCTTCAGGAGTTGCCTTTTGCCTTTGGAGATCACAAAGCCTTATTGCCTTTGATCAGAAAGTCAATGCTCGATGTGGATTGGGCATACATGGATGATATTACGTGCTTTTGTATCCTTAGCTTCAAAGCGAAAGTGCCGGAAAACACATTTTAAACTTTGAACTTAGCAATAAAACGAATTTACTTTACCCCCAGTGGACTATTTTAAACTGGTGCTTTTAGCGCGTCTGTTTCTTTCTTGGTATAAGCCCCCACACAGCAGTTTTATTTCTATGAGTTTCATAAATAAAACTTCATAGTAAAGTGCCATCTATCATAAACCCTGAGCGAAGGAGAGTTTGGAAATTTGAGTCTTCCTCACAAACCCGAGGTTCCAGGGGTGAGACTGAGGTGATGAGACAGTAAGCAATCCCAGCTGTCTAGCCCCAGAGCCTTTTACTTTATCTCCATACCCCAACTCTATCCACTTCTGAGGTCTGTAAATATTTCATTTCTAACATCCCGTTGAGTATTTACCCAAAATGCAAGCAAGGTATTAGTGAAAATGTGACACATAATGTACGCACAAATCTCATTCTCTGCTCACACCCGTCCGTCCACTCAAGTTTTTTAACTGAATGTTCACTACTCACTACTTGTTTCCTTTCTTAGATATTTTAAATTACAAATGAGTTACACTACAATAAACCCATCGTAGATTAAAATGCTGCAATATTATATACAGGTGAACACATCATTAAATAAAGTGAATAAAAATCATAAGAACTGCGTTACAGAAAAGAAAATTGGTAACGATGGTAAATCTTTTCAGAGTGATGGCAGCTTGTTTGGTTTGATTTATGGCTCCAAACTATAATGCTTTAACTTTACAGTGGTATAATATCCATACGCACTCAGCAAACCTTTCCTTGGCTAAGGATGTCCTATAATACTGTCATGGTGGTTGATAACTATCTCTGACATTTTGTAGGTAAAGCATTTAATAAATGCACTTTCCACCTATTGGTGCTTTCAACCTATGAAGGGCTTATTAGGATGTAACCCGTTTGTAGTTTTAAAATATCTATAAAAGGATACAAGTAGTGAGTAATGGACATCCAGCTAACTTGAGTAGATGGGCGGGTGATGGAAGAGTGAACTTGAGACTTGTGTATAGGTCATGAGTCTTTCTTTCACTAATACTTTGTATTTGGGGTGAATACTATAGGGCTTCAGAAATGAATTGTTTATGACATTGTCTTTAAACTGAAACTCACAATATAATGTATTTTGTGTGACACCCAGAGGTTTAAGGCACCCTATTACTCTTATTAAAGTCCCCAGTTCAGAGTCCAGAACTGTCATTTTATCTATGTGATAGATATTGAGCAAAATTTTAGTGTGATTTTAGTACTCTTTATGTGTGTGGGGGGGTATTTAAGACAAGATTTTTCTGTGTATCTTTGGCTGTTCTGGAACTCTTTCTGTAGATCAGGCTGACCTTGAACTGAGAGAGATATACCTGCGTCTGCTTCCTGAATACTGGATTCAAAGGCCTGTGTGCCACCACCGACCACCTAATTTCAGCACTGTTATATTTTGCCATGAACACTATTTTTTTTTAATTTGGGTTTGGCACAATGGCACAGAATGGGGAGTATATTAAAATGCTCTATAGTTTACATTTTTAATATTTTTGTCCTGTTAATCTGTTCATAAATACCCAACTTCCATTCTTCCAAAATGTTTATTTTAATAATCATTTCCCAATTTCTTAAGCATTGAGATTCAAACAGTGACAGACTGAACCATATTATTACCACCAAGTAAAAACATGGAGTTATATGAATTTTGGGTTGTTTATAGAAATGGCTCTCTTTTGTTAACTTGCCTTCTCAAAACATGTAGTTCTAAAACTAGAAGCACATAGCTGTCACATAAAAAGTAGTCACTCATCACCTGTAAACAAAACAAAACAAAACGTGTTATTAAACAGCTGAAAAGTGTAGCTCCTAAGCACTGTCTGGAACTCTTTTAAATGACAGGGTAAGATTGTTGCTCTCTTCTTTTCCCCCAAAGATATGGCATGAAAATGAACGCTTTATTATAAAAATCAGAAAAGATGAGTCTGGTCTGGTTACTAGACCCTGAGTTTATGGTTAGCACCTGCTTTTCTGCACTATAGATGGATACCACTGATTCTGTACCATGTCTGTTCCTCCTGGCTGTCCTGTTTTCCTATGCTTGCAGTTATTTACACCTATGTTCATCACAATCACTTTGTTCCGTTTTCTTTCCTTCCAACCCTGTGTTAAATTCCAGTAACGTCTTGGCTGTGGTATAGAATCTGGCTTGCAAGCAAGCAAGCTGGGGGTGACCTGACTTGTCTTGGAAAGGAAGGGCTAGGACTTCAAGTTTTGGTTCTACGATGGCAAAATCCTCAAATTTGCAAAAACACACACACACACACACACACACAAAAAAAAAAAAAAAAAAAAAAAAAAACATTACATATTGAGAATAAAATCTTATAAAGGAATTTAAAAGAAAAAGAAAAAGTCGGGTGTTGCTAAGAAGTCCTCTCATCATGCTGTGGAAATCAAATACAGCATCAGAATCCTCCCTTCTGTGGTTCATGTGTTTTGACTTGTGTCACCAATTCTATTTTGATCAAATAAACTTTGACATTAAAGTTACAGTTTTTCATTCTCATGAAGGTTGTACCTAATAATCTTGGCAAGTGGTTCGACAAATGTCTGCTGTTTGCATTGCGACTCTTGCATCCAATCGCTGCTGGGATTGATTTAATGCAGCTGGAGACTAGCACTAACAATCATTATAGCCTGAAAAGTGCACCAAGTTCACCGTACTTCTCTCCCTCTTCAGTCTAAGGACCGATTAATGCTCATCAGATGCTACTTAAAAATCGTTGTCACTGTATTATGATTAAAGAAATAATTTAAAGGAGAGGTGAGCCCTGGGGCAGGCCAGTGCTCTTTAACCTGAGAGAGATCATTTCTGCTGAGGATTCACTTTAGCTGTGAGAGAGCAATAGTTTCATCTGAAAAAGACCGCCATGCTTCATCTGCACCCCACCCCCATCTTGCTGAGTGATAGCACAGATGTAGCTGGTTTTGAGAATACAAGGAAGTAGGGAAAGGTGCTAGAGTGAAGGCAGGAATCCTCATCCATGCTTCCAGACTCCCCCTGGTTGTTCCTAGTCATTTCTCCCTCGTGCCTCCCCCCACCCCCAGGTGTGATGCCATCACCTCTAGCCCTGTGTCACTACCTCCCTGGTGAGCTGTCGGTGGAGTCGAGGCCCTGCAGCAGCCCCTTGGTGGTTCCGAGGAAGGCTGGGAAGCTCTTCCTGGGAGTCACTCCTCCTCAGGCCCCGCGGCTGCCACGCGGGCTGGCCTGGTACTCCATCGATTGGGAACAGGTATGCCTGCTGCACAGGCTGGGTTCTGGAGGGTTTGGCTCCGTGTACAAAGCCACTTACCACGGTGTTCCTGTAGCCATAAAGCAAGTGAACAAATGCACCAAGAACCCTCGTGCATCCCAGCGGAGTTTCTGGGCTGAACTCAACATTGCAAGACTGCGCCACGACAACATAGTCCGGGTTGTGGCTGCCAGCACGCACACACCCAAGGATTCCAACAGCCTGGGTACCATAATCATGGAGTTTGGGGGCAATGTGACTCTACACCAAGTCATCTATGGTTCCACCCGCTCTCCAGGGCCTCTAAGCTGCAGCCGAGAACACCTGAGTTTAGGGAAGTGCCTTAAGTATTCCCTAGATATTGTTAACGGCCTGCTTTTCCTCCACTCACAAAGCATTTTGCACTTGGACCTGAAGCCAGCCAACATTTTGATCAATGAGAAGGACGTCTGTAAGATCAGTGACTTCGGCTGCTCCCAGAAGCTGCAAGATCTGTGGTGCAGCCAGACGCCCCCTCACCACATAGGAGGCACCTACACGCACCAAGCTCCAGAGCTCCTGAAAGGAGAGACCGCCACGCCCAAAGCCGACATCTACTCTTTTGGCATCACCCTCTGGCAGATGACCACCAGGGAGGTGCCTTACTCCGGCGAGCCTCAGCAGGTGCAGTACGCTGTAGTGGCCTACAATCTGCGCCCGTCGCTGGCGGGGGCAGTGTTCACCGCCTCCCCGACGGGGCAGACTCTGCAGAGCATCCTCCGGAGCTGCTGGGAGGCCCGCGCCCTGCAGAGGCCGGGTGCAGAACTGCTCTTGAGGGACCTGAACGCTTTGCAAGCCGCATTGGGCTGACTCCCTCCAGCCTGTGCTTTTTGTTTCTGTTTATTTTTAAAGAAGTAAGGGTGGTGTGGAAGAAACCATACCCCTAGGGCATATTTTTAGAAAATAAAGTTACTGAAAACTTCAACCTGAAGTGCTTTTCCTGAGACTAAAGAGGCTACAGGTCTCATGGGCATCACTGCTGTTAACCAAGCTGACCCGGTTTATGGTTCTCTGTCCCCTTTCTGGGCTCCTGGCGGACTAGACTGTATCATCTCCACAGTATTGCTGTTAGTCGGATTTGTTACTGAATGAAAGAGAGAGAAAGGGAGGGGGAAGGGAAGGAGGGAGGGAGGAAGGAGGGAAGAAAGGAAGGAATGAAGAGGAAGGAAGGAAGGGACACAACTATTCCTAGGTGTGATGAGAAAGTTTACTGAGATAAAAGGGAGACATAGTCAGAGACAGGGACATCTCCAGAGTGAACATGACCCTGAGCCGTAAGAGGAGAGGCGGAAGAAGGGAGACGGGAACCAGGTGCAAGAACTAGGAGACCCCAAAAAGAAGGGATAACCAAAATGACTGGATTATATAGGAAGGAGCATCCGGGGAAGGACAGCCCAGCTCCTGAGCAGAATTTAAAGTAGGAATGGAGTATACCAGCGAGGAGAGCCCTGGAACAGGTTGAGAGGGACTGAGGGATGGGGTGGGGGGGGGTACAGGAGTGTCTACTTTGATATGTTAAATAGGCACCTCAGCCTTTTGTTCTGGATTTGAAACCTAACAGTTACTGGGGAAAAAAATTCCAGAAGAAAATGACACTATAGACATGACACTTTTTTTTCTGTAAGTTCTCTTGTGTCTCAGGTGTCTCCCACACCTAAATTCAAGCCTGTTTGCCTGCAGCAAAACAAAACCAACCAACACTTTTTAAAGGAATGGTTGCTATCTCTTCCAGTCTCCCCCCCCCCAAAAAAAATGTAGTTTGCTATCACTTTCATATACATTTTACAAATTGGAGTAATTTTTTTTCAAGGAATAATATCCTAAATGATTTGTAATTGCTTACATTTGAACATTGCCATGTCCAGAAAAGTTGCAAAAATAGTCTGCACTGGGTGTCTTTTGCCTCAGATTTGCGCTCAAAAGCAGATGGCAAAATAAAGTTGTGCTTGGTTGCTGATAGGAAGCCAGCGAAGACTGAGAGCTGAGTTGATGGGAACGAAAAGACCCATGAGATTGTAATATTTTTTTTTCCTTCTTGAAGTCAAGATCCTGGGTGTCATATCTTGATGGGGTTTAGAGAAGGAAGTGTTTAGCTTCTGCCACTGGGACAGGGTTGGTTTACTCTTAGTGACAGCAGTGTCCATGTGTGGAATGGGGGCAGGCAAATACAGTGGCTGGGAGAGCTGGTGGGCCATGCTTAGGGAAGAGGCTGGGTGTACTGCAGAGAGAGAATGAGAAGCAGAACGCTGGAGGAGGCAAGAGACAAGGATATGTGTGGTTATCTGGCTTGGTTTTGGGATGAAGAGTAAGTCTATCAGTAAATGAAAGCTGAGGAGACAAAAATTACAAAGAGATGACAGATAGAAGCTAACGAAAAGACTGTAGTCTTAGGGGAAAAGGGACCTCTCTCCCAGGATGGAAGGCAAGAACGGGGGCAGGGCTGCTGCTGGAGGAGAGTAGGGAAGAGGCTCTGCGGATGCTCAAGGCTCCAGGCTTCTACTGTTGTCTGGAGTGGTGAGTAGCAGGTATACAGAGTGAAACTCTGGTGTAGAAGTGCTCTCAGAGGAAGCTAAGGGAGCTGGTTAGGGCCAGGTAGTGTTGATAGAATGTTGCTAACTGTCCAGGCCAAGAAATAGCTCTCTGGCTTATGATGCTTTGTCATTTGATTTGTGCTGATACAAGGCTGTGACAGAAACTACACGTCGGGTCTTTTCCAAAGCTATCAGTAGGCTGTCAGAACACTCAGACCACCAGGCCCATTGCTAGGCAGCAAGAGCCAGGCTCAGCCTCCAGTCACAGTCATGGCCCACAGTTGATGGTCCTCCAGGGTTCTCTGGTTATATACAGGCGGCTGATTGCACGTTTGGAGTGCCAGGCAGAGAACTGATTGCAGATCTGAAAATATTCAGGAAAAAATTAGACTAACTTGTACAAACTTTCCCCATTTTATTCTCAAAACAATATACTTTAACTGATATTTGCACAGTACATTCATTAAACTAGGTATTGCAATCAATTGGCAGTTAATTAACGAAAGCAGGATGTGTAGGTTATGTGCAAATACAGTAGAGCACCTATACTTCCCTCCTCAGGGATGCAGCTCAGGTAGAGTGTTCTAGAATGTTCATGACCCCAGCCTCAGCTTCCAGAAATATAAAACTAATTAATTTAAAATATAATTCTTTCTGTTTATTTTAGCAAAAAGCAAGTCTTAAATACAATACATTAAGAAGGTTATAATGGGTCTATTTTGTTCTATACACGAGGTATATTTTAAAGGCATGAAAATCCAGAATTGACTTCTAAAAAGAACTTGGCCACAGCTGAGGTCCAAATGTCTTTCTTTCTGAAAGCCATACCAAGTGATAAGTGAACACAAAAGAATCAACTTATACATTCCACAAGCTTATGAGACACACAGAAACCCTAGAATGTGGTGAGGCTCAAAGATTGGACCAATTAAACAGGGAGAGTTCAGGAATAAGAGGGAAGGGACCCACCAGTGATAGGTCCTAGAGATACCTAGAAACATAGATATCCACAGAATCAGAGCCCTTTGGGAAATGCAAAAGTGTATCTGTATGTATGTATGCATATGTGTGTGTTTGTGTATGTGTGTGTGCATGTGTATGTATGTGTGTGTGTCTGTGTGTCTGTGTGTGGGGGGTGTATATGTCTGTATGTATGCATGTGTTTGTATATGTGTGTGTGTGGCTGTGTGTGTATTGTATGTGTGTGTATGTGTGTAGTGTGTGTGTGTGTGTGTGTGTGTGTGTGTGTAGAGGATTAACTCTGAGAACTGAACTGAGAGCATAACTCACCTTCTAAATGTTGGTAGCTGAAGAAGAAAGGTGTTACAGTGTCCCATCACTACAGCGCTCAGACAATGGCAGGGAAAGGTCCCCTAAACATGAGAGGGTCACCTTGGTGGCAGGGCAGAGTGTTAGAGCAACTCAGAGGCCTCCTGAGCCCACTTTGTTTTGAAACAGTAAAAGCGGTAGCTTCAGAGAGAACCCCTGCCATGTTTGAAGGGAGCAGGCAGACAAAGGAAGTCTTGGGGCTTTGCAAGACCTGTTGACTGAGCTTGAGCAGGTATCTGGCTGCCTGGCATGCAATAGCCCCGTCAGATGATGTGCATGTTTGAGAAGTCTGCTCAACATATTTAAACAAAGATTGAGACGGAAAATGAAGACTGATCAGGTTGTGGCAGGAAGAGATACAACCTACCAGTGATCGTCTTTGCTTACAGGAGTGGCAAATGAATATTGTCCAGCAGTAAGGACATCATAAACAGGCAGATGGTGTAACAAAATACAACCAACGCCCTAAATTTAAATAAAGGGAAAATGTTAGCAAAATCAGAACCTCATAAAAAGCATATTTACTTGGAAGGGTATTGGACATACATTCTGTGTAGATCAAAGGGCAACACATGAAAGTTTGCTCTCTCCTTCCATCACGTGAGTTCCAGGGATTGAACTCATGTCATCAGAGTTGGCTATAAGTACCCTTACCCACTAAAGCTATCTCACCAGCCCAAAACCTTTCCTTCTTTTTTATATTTATTTATTTAGTGTGTGGTGTGCATGCATGCCTGTGTGCCATGACACATATGCAGTGATCAAAGAGCAAATTTTAGGAGATAGTTTTCTCCTTTTACCTTTATGCAGGTATCCAGGATGAAAACTCAGGACACAAGGCCCTTGTTGGCAAGCCTCCTGGGCCATCTCACTGTCAAAACTATTATGCAACTGTGCTGGAAGAAAACATTAATTAAAACTGTAGGAATTTCCAGGCAGTGGTGGCACACATCTTCAATCCCAGCACTCAGGAAGCAGAGGTAGGCGGATCTCTGTGAGTTCAAGGCCAGCCTGGTCTAAAGATCGAGTTTCAGAACAGCCAGGGCTACACAGTGAGACCATCTAAAAACAAAACAAAACAAACAAGGAAAAAAACCTGTAGGAATCTTGAAACAATAATGTAAACAGTATTACTAGTGGACAAATATAAAGGAGTTACAACTTATCATCTCAAATAGTAACATGAAAAACACAATAAAAAACAAATTAATTAAACAAGAGTCAACATTTAGAGAAAACAGAAAACTGGGAGAATTAAAAACAGGAATAAAGTAAAACATAATGAGTTTTTGGAAAGCAAAACAATGGAATGTAAAGAATAAATTAATAAGATAATAGTAAAAAGAAAAGCAAAACAGAGTTGTTGAATACAAACCAACATACATACCACTATGAGAAAAAAAATCTCAAAAGGGGAGAATACAGATCCAGATTCTTTTTAAGTTATGAAAAAATCGCTATTTGCATAATTTTGGAAGTAAAACTGAACACCTAGAAAAATAGGTGGCTTTCTAGGCAACTTACTCAAACTAGCCCCAACAAACACAAAACACAAACTGAGAGTTTGTGTAGAAGTAGTTATTCAATTCAGACATATTTACCCCATAATACACTCTTGAAAGCATAGCATTTATACAGAAACCTAAGATTACTTTAAAACAGAAAAAGGAAGAAAGAAACTACAAGGGCTGGAGAGGTGGATCATTTAAGACACAAAGGCCACAGAAAGACTAGTAAAAGTGTCTTTCCATGTGATAGGTCAGTGAAGAATACCGGAATACAAATATCAGATGGTCTGTGTACCAAATCAATAGAATTTCGAAAGCATGTTTAAATCTTAAGCAAACAGACAAACAAATAATTTGCAAAGAATTGTAGCAGAACTGGAGTCCTATTTCTTTCCTCAAATGGCTTGCCTTTCCACCTGTGTAAGGTTCATCCCAGACTTCTGTTGGCTCTGAGATAGTGGTGCCATTCAGTATTCACAGTGATCCTCCATTCTACAGTTTCACAGTGAAGCCATCTGCATCTCCTTGTTGGTAAATCCAACGATGGGAGATGTCATTCTGTAAATATGTTTCTCTTATTGGTTAATGAATAAAGCCCTGTTGGCCAATAGGAAAGCAAGATAGGCGGGACTAGGAGACAAGGAGGATTCTGGGAGAGGTAGGAGGAGATTCAACATGGAGGACTGATAGAGCAGAGGTCCAGACCCTCTCTCAGGTAAGATAAGACAGGGTGGAAACACTTACATGAATAGAAATTGGTTAATATTTAAGACAAAGCTAGCCAATAAGAAATGCTAGTAACAGGCCAACAGCTTTATATCTAATACAGAGTCTCTGTGTGTTATTTGGGGCTGATGCAGCTGTGGGACCAGAATGTCAGGAAAACTACTCGTAACACAACAGCACAATCCTGCATTTTCTGTATTTTAACAGAATTAGTGTGGGAGAGACTTTGATCCAAAGTCTCTCACAACGAGATGGCACCCTTTCCACATTTAGCTTCAAAAATTTGGTTTCTTGGCCAGTATTGCTAAATGTCTGTGTAGTATTTTGCTCCGGAATGTGAAGTCTCTGTAGAAATGGCTCCTTCTTGAACAGTGTCTATCTCACTAGGAATTTCTTTGTACTCCCCAAGTCTCAAAGAGGCTCAGGAGCCTCCATTCTCTGAGGAGTTCCCCTTCACGTTCTCCAACCCGATTCTGTTTTGGAACCCAAGTGCTTTCCACTAGGTCAGCAGCCTGGAGGGGCCGGTTCTCTGGGGCTTTGAGAACATGTCGATAAATCCATTACCTTCCATTTTTCTCAGTGGTCTTGGTGCTGGACTGTTGGTAATGCCTAAGAAGTGAGTGAAAACGGATGGATACATGCAGAGGGCCTGGGGCTGTACAGCAGTGACAACTAGCATTTAACAAGCTGACCCACCAGATGTTGTTAGAGAGTCCTACTTGGTAAAGCCAGCTCACCAGATGTCACTGGGGATCCCCACTTGTCAAAGCCATGGGTTATTGACTGGGTAACTGGCGGTTCCTGTAACTTTCTCAGCTATCACAGTTACTATGCCTTCCTAATAAGAACATTTTGGGGTTCTTTCCACAGCCCTTTGGGGGGGGGTGTTTTATACTGTTGGACACAAACATAGCTGTGGATGGTCAGAAGGATGATTTCTACTATCTGCATAATTTTGATGAATAAAAATCATACCAGAATATTTTACATTACTCAGACTGACATGGGATTCTCAGTAACAAAGACAGCTTTTTACACAGACAAGATAACTTTAGACTTCAGAGCAAACTCAAAGCAGCCTGATTGCCTCTGGAGACAATATCTGGTTGCCGTAAAGATGAATACAGGAGGTCATTTTCACAGGTGTTGTTTTGCTAATTCAAGGCCTGAGTTTGAAGCAACTTTAATCTGTGCATACTCCCCAACCTCAAGGTTCAGCCAACTGTTTACTCACTGTCTGGGAACCCTCGCTGACTTAGAGCTACATGCAAGGCCACTTGCCCATTGGCCGGTCATTGTGACATTCCTAGTTCAAGAGAAACTAAGTGGCTTAACATGTGTTAAGAGTATGGGTTGGTCCCTGAAAACTAACATATAAGTGTCCAGAGTCTGGTGATGAGAGAGGGAGAGGCAGAAGGGAGGAGAGGAGAGGAGAAGAGAGAGACAGACAAACAGACACACACACACACACACACAGAGAGAGAGAGAGAGAGAGAGAGAGAGAGAGAGGAGAGAGAGAAGCAGCCATGAAGGGGCCGCAGAGGCAGAAGGTAGAGATGTGAAGGAGAAGGCTGCTATGAGAGAGAAGTGTGAGGAATGAATGAACGAGTGTAAGTGAGAGAATAAAGAACGAATGAGTAATGTAGAATTCTAAAGTACGTATGTGTGAGTGAGCGTGAGGGCTGTGGGAAAAAGCTGTTGCTACACACAGAAGCTGTGCCTGGAATTGTCTAAGGTGCCGTGTGATGAGAGGTTATGTAAATGTAGCTATGGCTGTGTGGAGATTTGTAGCTGTAACTGAATATAAAAATAAGTAACTGAGCAGGAGAGTGATGTTTGTATGTAAAGCGAGACTGGGCAAGGGAAAGAGAAACTATTTAAGTTGAAGAAATGGAGAAAATCACCATCAGGAAAGCATATGTTTTCTTAGGTTACCATCAGAAAACGCATGCTTCCTTACATACCCCTTAGAAAAGTCTAGTAACCCTCAGATAAGAATCTTTCCTGCTATTCTGAGGCTTTCTCTGTATTACCTTGGTGCTGATTGGGGGCTGGACACCCCCAAGTCAGCTATCGGTACAAAGGCACACACACACACACACACACACACACACACACACACACACACGCACGCACACACACACACACAATGGTCCCTTTCCCAGGATTTCAGGCTCACAGCAGTTGTTACCACAGTCATTGCTTCCATATCTTCACTGACTGCAGTCCTCTCAAAGAAGGATACAATTTTTAGAAAAGAGACCCAAAAAGAACAATAAATAAATTCCCCTTTAACCGGATTCACCACACACATATAATCAATGTTTATTTCTTAGTTTTGCAATTATAATATGATGAGACAGGATGTTAGCATTCATGAGCTCTCAGTAGAAGATATACAGTAGTCATCTGTGTTATATTTGCAACTGTAAGTATTTTTCATGCATCTTTTAGATGGCTAAGTGTTTAAATTTCACACACAGAGGGGCTGGAGAGATAGCTCAACAGTTAAGATCACTGGCTGCTCTTTCAGAGCTCCTGAATTCAATTCCCAACACCACATGCAACTTACAGCTATCTTTCACTCCAGTCCCAGGAAATTTGACCTACTTTCCTGGCTTCTGTGCGCATCAGATACATACGCTGTGCACAGGCATGGGCAAAACAGTCATACACATAAAAAAAAATCCACACTCGAATATCAGCACAATGACAATCATCTTACCAGAAACCATGAGAGTCATTCTCCCAAAATTTAGGAGCAACAGAATGCACTCTATCTATGCTGTGGCTGTTTAATATTTTTATTGATCACTGCTACTCAAAAAGAAGAAATTTTGAGCTCTGCCATTACAGCATGAAGGAACAAATTGTGTTTGCAGATTCTTTTTTGAGGATACAAAATCTGGGGAGGAGGTTGGGGGAAGAAAGAGCCAGAGAAATTCAGAAAGCAACAAGCACTCTGGAGGTACTGCCTCGAACAGAATCAACACATCCTATGAAACCTGAACTGCAATAACACCAGCTAAGAGTGTGACTATGCGGGGCCACTGGAACAAAAAAGACAGACAGACAGACAGACATGAAGTCACTCAGGGAAATTCTGGATAGGATAAGATGGTGTCTGAAGACAAGGGAGGAGAGACCAGCTTTTTAATGAGATCATCCATATGAGATCATCCATAGACATCTACGTAGCAAACTGGAATGCATCCAGACGTCATACCACATAGGACACATTTCCAAAGCGACAGCCTTCGAAGCTAAAATACGAAGTTATGAGAAACCCCAGAAGTCAGGTGTGAATTTCCTTAAAATATCAGAGTGAGGATGTCTTCCTAGAGCCATAAAAGAAAACGTGTTTACAGCTGCAAGAAGGGACATAGGTGCATGAGAAAACATCAGCAGGGTCTTTAAAGCCAAAAGGGAAATAACAAGCTGGACTCTGTCGGATGTTGCTAGTAAAATCACAGATTGGTAGAAATTCCTGGGGAAATGACCTGGGGACATCTATTTACAATCACATGACCCTCACTTGGTGACCCAATCGTTCTACTTCTGGAAGTTTAAGCTGTTATATACACTCCCAGAGCCAAGAATAGTGCACCTGCACAGCAGCAAAAATGTAAGTGCCTCTGCATCATAAAACCCTGTGCACTGACCAAAGCAAACGAGCTTTGCTGGAAAGCCTCCATGTTTTCTATTAAAAGCCTGGTATAGGACTAATGAATACAGCTAACATGCTTTCTTTTGTGAAGGAAAGAGAAAAAAGCACTGTTCCTATTTGTATCTGCATACAAACTACAGAGGAAAACGGAAAGATAGGACAAAATAAACCCTATATATCTTTTATAGTAATCTGAGAACTGGGGATGGTAGTGGAGAGATGGCTCAGAGGTTAAGAGCTGGCTGTTCTTCCAGAGGTCCTGAGTTCAATTCCCAGCAACACATAGTGGCTCACAACCATCTGTAATGAGATCTGGTGCCCTCTTCTGGTGTGCAGACATACATGCAGACAGAACACTGTATACATAATAAATAAGTAATCTGAGAACTGACCCATATTTCCTGTTGAAAAATAACAACAGTAAAAAGTATTTACGCATAGTCAAGGATCTATTCGCTAAAGCTTGCCTTAAAACAGTTTCAATACACCTTTGTCTTCATCCCCTTCAGCCAACAGAATCTCAATAGGCATGTTTTGAAATAAGCCAGGAGCATCATTTCTCTCTGACAAGTTCCTCATGTTCGAAGCATCTGGTCCTCAGCAACTGACAGGGGCATGCATGGCCTTTGAAGAAGAAGGAAACTGTTGCTGTTGGACTGCAATCAGCTTCTTTACTCTTCATGCACATCCTCATTTTCCCCCACCATCATGTCTGAAACAAAGGCACTGTTACATGCCAAGAACTGTGATTACAGAAATAGTCGCAACTGTTTACTATTATTGTTACTTTGTTTTTAAATATTAGGATACTGAGACCCAGTGAGGATAACTTGTCACACAGCCATCATAGTCTTGCACCTGGGATGGTGGTGGTAGCAGAAAAAAAAGAAAACAAACAAAAAACCAGTTTTTAGCTTCATTATTTTAAATGTTTAGAGAGTGTATCTGATTCATACAAAAAGTAAGGCATGTTAGGGTACTTATTATAAATGAAACAGAAAAGACATGTGAAAAATATGAGCTACAAGGGGACAATATCCCTAGTGTACACCTAATCCTTTTGTTCATGTCATTCCAGTCATAAAAATTATTTTCCATGTGCTCCTATGTTCAAGCATGTATTAACAAATGTATGTCTTCAACACCCTCATGTGTGGAAATGCTTACAGCATCAGAAAGGAAGTCCGAGAGAGGCTGCTGTGGCATGCGTAACTGATGAAAATTTAAGCTAAATTGGAAAAGAAAAAAGAAAAAGAAAAATGGAACCCTGACTGCATTAGCAGGATAACTCTAACCCTAACTCTGAAGCAAGAAATAGTGGTTTGTTTGTTTTTAAGACAGAGCCTCCCTGTGTAGCCCAGGCTGCCTTCTTTTTCTGAACATTATTTCGTAGTGTGTGTGTGTGTGTGTGTGTGTGTGTGTCTACACGCTCATACCATGACTATGTGTGGAAGACAGAGGATAGCTTACAGGAGTCAGCCCTCTCTTTCTACTATGTGGGTTCTGGGGAGAGAACTCAGATCTTCGGTGTTGGCAACAAACACGGACCCACTGACCCATCTTGCTGGTCCCGAGCTGGCTTTTAGTTCACAAGCCTCCTGTTTCGTCCTCCCTGGTGCTGAGACTGTAAGTGAAGTGTCATTACCCCGCCAGGCTTAAATACGAGTTTTAAGAACAACAACGCAGAAACAAAGCGTTCTTCTCAGTAGCCTTGGCATATGTGAGTCAACTCACGTGAGAACCACTCTTTCTACACTCACGCTATTAAAACAGAGCAGGCTGTCTCTGGAGGGCTAACCCTAAAACATGAAAAAGCCCACCCAGTCAACCAAGGAAAGGCAGGCTACTGAAAAATAAAACTGCCGAGTAGGGAATCAGATTACAAAGAGGGAAACCTGAAGGTCTGTGGAATAAAGAGGGCGCCCAGACGACATTTAAAGAGAAAGAAGGAGGCTGGCCACCATGAGGGAGTAACGGCAGCCAGGTCCAGAAATGTGTGCCCCTTCCACGCGAGGTCAAGGTGGGAACTTCCCTGACTTAGAATCGGAAGCCAGGAGCAATGCAGCCCCGAACACTGTTCCAGCACTCGGTGCATTCTGCGGGAGGTCTGGGTCACACAGAAATGGGGAACCCTGTCACAGGCACCTCTAAAGAATAAATCGTATATGTTTCCTCTCATATATTTTTAAACACTGTGGCAAGTGTTGCCTTAGAAGACCCTGTAGCCATCATGCATGGTCCACTTCAGTATATCTTTCCAAAATTATTCACGACTTGTGGCTATTGTGATTTTAGCCAGTATTTCCTTGCCAGGGCTGTTCTGTATAGCCAGTTGAGTTCAGTCTTGGGTATGCAGGCAGAGAGCGTTGTCCCAGGGCCCTTGGCGTTCATGTCTTGGCTTCTACTTGTTAGCACCTTTCTGGGGTGTTAGAGAAACTTGCAAATAGAGTCAACAACATATTTTCTATAGCAGTCCTGCCCTGCATTGCCTTTAAGTTTGAACACTAACTAGTAGATTCTTTAAACTCTCTGAAAATGTCATGGATTCTTCCTTGTCTAATAAAGTTACATTTTAGCACATTTTATGGACCTCGATGTACACCCCCAGTCAGAGTGGCAATTGGACTCCTAGCTCCAGGCTTTGGTGTGAGAGTGGTTAGTCCAGTGCTGGTTACTAAGGAGCTGAGTTAACAGCCCCACCCCCAATAGTTCCTCTACCCCATGTCAACATAATAATAGCAATTATTATTAAAAGGCAACCAGAAAATGGTTTCTCCTCGACTGAGGAGTTGCTCAAGCGGATAGGAATTTACCCACATGGAATGTCAGTACAGGAGGCAACTGAAAGGCGACACCAGGGGGCGCTGCTGGCCAGAGGCAGGGCAGTCACCAGCGATTACAAGGGTATTTTCTTGAGTCTGCAGAGTGGGAGATGCTGTGACATCAGTAGCATGTCATGAATACTGCCGCCTGCAAACTGTCTACGGTGAGAAGCCACCGTTCCTAAGTATACTCGGGCTTCTAGAACACTAAGGAAAAAGATTGGGTGTGGTCACGCTTCTGCCTGGGAAAGGCCAGGAACCCCAAGAGTGAATAAAACACGCTTCCTGTTTTCAAAGAGTCTAGCCTACCACATCAGTTTCACTAAAACTATTTTTTTCAATAAATATTTTACATACCACATACCAAAATGATTTCCAGATGGGTTAGAGGCCATATGTAAAACTGGAAGAAAAGAGAATTGAAAGGTTATTATAAATTTGAAGAGAGAGAAGATTTCAAAGTATAAAAGCCACGGAAAAACTCTAGAAGAGATTGCCAGGATTAATTACACAGTACAGATGACTTCTGGATATCAAAATATGAATAAAATACAGACAATGGACTGTTAAAATATGACAACAAATAACAATGAAAACTCATCTTGCCCTAACAGAGAAATAATAACAAATCTTGAAGAGTTGATTCTTCCCCTAAAATGCATGTAGGGGACCAATGTGAACCACAGGAAATTCATTTCTCCTGTGTTTGAAGATTTATTTGCACATTAAAAATAAGGTGTCTTGAGTGATGCACACACATAATTCTCAGAGCTAATGAAGTTGTGATAAAACAGGATCCTTATGTGGCTAAAGTCACTACAACTTTTTGAAAAGCAACTATAATTTGGCAGTATATCAAGAACCCAACTTTTACTGGGTGTGGCCATATTAAAAAAGAAAAGTCTTGTAATTTCAGTATTTCTTGGAGGATTGTGAGTTCAAGGCCAGCCTAACTGTATAGCAAGACCCCACTTTTTCAAAAAAAAAAAAAATGTTTTTTAAAAACCTAAAAATATCTTTTATTTAGTACTCAGTACATAGGCTTTGGGAAATATGAAACACTACACAATAAGTTTAACTATGAAATATTCGCTAAAAGTCACTTTATTCCGCCAAAATTTTTAAATAACATAAATATGCAAAATGCTCAGAGTAGATCATTTGGTTCAGAATGTGATGGTTATTATAGAAGCATCGAAATGGCTAATTTACAATTCCAGGTGGTGGTGGCCCATGGCTTTAATCCCAGAACTTGGGATGTAGAGGCAGGCAGATCTCTGAGTTCAACACCAGCCTGAACTACAGAGTGAATTCCAGGACAGCCAGGGCTACGTAGAGAAACCCTGTCTCAAAACAAAACAAAACAGGCTAATTTGCAAGATGAAGCAAGTGGGAGAGATATAAAACTTTTCAGTCTGACTATATTGTTTGTTTATTTATTTACTTATTTGTTTTTTGAGATAAGGACTTTATGTAACCTAGACTGACCTGGAGTTTACACTGTAGCCCAGGCTAGCCTCAAACTCCAGCCTTCTGGATGCTGTAATTACTGGTGTGAGCCACCAGAGCTATCTATACATGAACACCATTGTTTTATTGTAGTACTGGGGTTTAAACCTAGCACCTCATGTGTACTAAGCCTTCTACCAAGAGCTATTTCCCATCTCTTTTTGGTGGTGGTGGTGACATTTTTGTTGTTTGTGAGACAAGCTGGTCTTGAACTCACAGTGTAGACCAAGCTGATTTCAAACTCACAGAGATCCACCTGCCTCTGCCTCCATTAAAGGTGTGTACCACAATACACTGTTGTGGGATATTCGTACACTGTGTGAAAAATACATTGTTGTGGTTGATTTAATAAAGAGTTGAATAGCCAATAGCTAAGCAGCAGGTATAGGCAAGACTTCTGGGCAGAGAGGAAATTGGGAATGAATTGAGGCTCGTGAGAGACACCAATAAGATATGGAGGGAGTCAGACATACAGAATTGAAGGAGGGTAAAAACCCACATAGTAAAACATAAATTAATATAAATGGATTAAGTTTTAAGAGCTATTTGGGAACAAGCCAAGGCTAAGGCTGAGCTTTCATCATTAATAATAAGTCTGTGTGTCATTATTTGTGAACTGGCAGCCCAAGGAAAAATCCGTCTACAATACCCAGCTTCTTTGTTCTTTTAATGCATAGTCACTATAGACATTAAGATAATTTAAAAAAAATAAATGAATGCTTCTTGGTGGGTAGCACACACCTTTAATCCCAACACTCAGAGAGGCCAGCCTTGTCTACAGAGTAACTTCCACGACAGCTAGGGCTACATAGAGTAACCCTGTTTCAAAAAACAAATTATAATAACGATAAAAGTAAAAATAAGTGAATAAATAATTAGTTGTACCTCCATATAATAATAATTAAAACTTGAAAGATATTTTAAAAATAGTTTCATTTGCAATATTATAAAAAAGAATTAAAATATTTAAAAATGAATTTGACCTCGTATCTTTGTTCTTACTTTCTAGAAACAGCCTTATTGAGATATGTTTCACAAATGTGATTTTTTTTTTCACCCTATTGAAAGTGTCTGTTTTGATGACTTTCAGTCTATCTAGAGTTGTGCAAACAGAATGGAATTCAGCATTAGAATATTTTTGCACAAGTCCTCTGCTTTCCCTACACTGGTCACTCCACGTTACTCCCCTAGCCAGTCTTAAGCAACCACCAACTCACTCTCTGACTCTACAGAGTTCCCTAGTTTTGGCATTGCATGGAATCTGATCACATAATGTACCTGTGACTGGTTTGTTTGGCAGCCCACTGTCTTCAAGCTCACTTGAATGCTTCGGCATTACGCCCCGTGAACATGGCACATTTTATCTGTTCAGTGGTTAATGAGCATCTAAACTGTTTTTCCTTTGGGAGATGTTATGAAGTGTCCTGATAATGATTACCCAGACAAATGTTTATATAGAGAAATATTTTCATTTTTATATACACTGAGGGCCTGAGTGATAACACTTTTAAATTTTTTTTTTATGCTTCCAGAAGCAGCTGAATTGGCTTACATCCCAAGATATATGTGCCACTCTGAAAAGACCAAATTTACAGACAATAGGTAGGCATAGAAGGAAGGAATTTTTATTATTATTATTATTCTTTAGAGAAAAGGAATAGAGACAGTCACCCACAATTCACACATGGTGGTCAGAGGACAACTTTGGGAAATTGGTTTCTCCTACCATTTGGATTTCAAAGATTAAATCCAGGTCATCTGTCTTGGCAGAGGGTACCTTTATGCACTGAGGTATTTTGTTGGACCTGAATGCATAGAAAACACTTTTTTTAAAGAATCATAACAGAAAACTTCCTAGAATTAGAAAAAGGGATGCCAATTCAGATGAAGGAGGCATTGAGGACATCAACCAGACACAATCAGAAAAGAACTCCCCTCCTCGTGTTATAATTAAAACACAAATATACTGAAAAAAATTATTGAGAAACATCAAGTCACATATGAAGGCAGGCACATCAGAACAATAGCCGATTAATCATTTGAAACTTTAAAAACCAAGAAGCCTGAGAGGAAGTATTTCAAGTTCTGCAAGACAACTGCCAACCCCAACTACGATCTCCAGAAAAGTTATCTGTCATAACTGAAAGAAAAATAAAAGCTTTCCATGATAAAAATAGTCTAAAAGAATTCATGACCACTAAGTCAGCTCTACAGAAAATATTTGAAGGAATGAAGAGAAAATCCATGAGGCCACAGGAAAGAATAAACCACACTAGAATAATAGTTAAGCAAGAGAGGAAGAGGAGGCAGAATGGGGAACACTATAAAATCAACAAAACTGTAAGAATCAATATACAACATTCAGTTAGAACACTGAGTAATTAATGATCCCAGTTCCCCGGTCAAAAGGCACAGACTATAGATTGACTCAAAATACAGGAAACATGTATTGCCAGTCACCCAACTTCTTAAAATAACACGAAGACACAAATTAACTCTAGCACAATAGGAGTGGAAACTTCAATACCTCACTCTCTCCTCAATTGACTGGTCTTTCTAACAAAAAAGCAAAGAGATGTGATTTACACGATGTCACACATCAAGTGAACTTAACAGACATCATTTCATCCACATACTACAGAAGAATTAGTTTTTCTCGGTAGCCCAATGAACTTGCTCCAAAATAAGTTATGTGTTAGAGGATGGAGAAGGGAACACACGAAGAGAGAACATGGCAGGTAGGAAGGAGGTGGCGGTTAGGGTTAGGGAGGAGCTGGGTGGTAAATATGATAAAATAATTGCATAAAGTGCTTAAAGAAATAATAAAATATTATAAAACACAAAACATATACTAGGATGCAAAAATATCTCAACAATTATATCAAAACTGAAACAATTACTTGTATCTGATGACAATGGAATATGACTACAAATCAACAGCAAAAGAAACCCTACAACATGCATACATTCACGGAGATTAAATAATCCTCAACTGAACGAGTCCTTGAAGAGATCAAGGAGAAATGTTAAATCCTAGAATCAAATGAAAATGAAAATACAACATCCACAAACTTATGGGATAGAGTGAAAGGTCTCAACTCTGCGTGCTTACATTAAGAAATCAGAGGGACCTCAAATAAAGAACTTAACAATCCCCCGTAAGGACATAGGAAAGGAAGAGTCACCAGACCTCCAGTCAGGACAGAATGAAAACATTAAGACCAGGGCAGAAATTAGTGAAATGGAAACAAGCAAACAAAAACCACACAGAATCAATGAAACAGGAGTTTGAACACTGCATGTGTGGACAGTGCTTCCCCCAAAGATGCTGATTATGAAGTGAAAATTTCAGTGCCAGCTATGAGTTATTGGTCATGGAGCCCCCCACCCCAAACAGTGTAGGCTATGGCTCTTGTTATTGGGTCACCACTAGAACTAGACGGTAAGACTTTATTGTTGAAGCACAAGTTGGTTGCCAAAGAGAGCTCAATCTAGAACTAACCTGAAAAGTTCCCCCTGCTGGCTACTCTCATAGTTCCCCTGAGGTGCTGTGTAGACCACTGGGTGAGAAAAGTCATTGATGGTATCAACCAGTGGTGAGCCCAAAAGCTAGAATACCAACACATCAGGCAAGATGTGCTCACTCGTACAATACTGGTGTGAAGGTTATGAGGGTGACCAACTGCTTTCTGATTGGATGTGAGGCCTGCTTCATAGGAGAGAATTTATATCACCTACTATGAACCTGGTCAGAAGCCTGTGGCATGGCAGGTCATAGGCCCTATGGTGGGGACCGACTATGGTTACTGCCAGATGGTGGTGTTGTCAAATGGCCTTCTAAATAGTCATGTGTCGTCCCGTAGAATAGTGCTATGCCATGGCCAGAGAAGCTTCTTTCTTCAGCAGGCAGCAGGCAGTGGAGAGTCTGAGGATGGGGAGGATGCTGTGAAACATCTTCTGGATAGGACACGGCTGTGCAGCTCAGGGATTCACAGCAGCCATGTGATTTGCAATCACTTGATTCCAAGTAAAGAAGTCAACCGAGACTGAGTCCACAGAGACTGCACTGACTGCAGGGAAGTCTAGCACCATCACCATTTAAACAATACTGCACCTGCCAGTTTATGAACATAGGGTGTCCATCCATATATCTTTGTCTTCTCTACTTCTGTCATTAATAATTTGTAGTTTCCCAAGTTGACAGCTAGACTTCCTTTTGTGGAACTCCCATTAAATTAACTCATTCTGATCAATGCCAGGCGGTGGTGGCACATGCCTTTAATCCCAGCACTGGGAAGGCAGAGGCAGGCAGACCTCTGTGAGTTCAAGGCCAGCCTGGTCTACAAAATGAGTTCCATGACAGCCAGGACTGTTTCACTGAAAAACAAAAACCATGTCTTGAAAAATAACAGCAGCAACAACAACAAAGTTAGTTTCTTGATATTTTTGTAGCATTACTGCTTATATGTAGACAACACTGCTGACTGCTGCATGCAAATCTGTTACAATAACGGTTGAACTTGTCTTTGACAGTGTTGTTAGTGTGTCCATTAGAATACAAAGTTATCTCTGGTGCAAATTCAGATGGCACTACTTCATTCCAACTTCAATCTTGTTTACTTGTTTTCTCATCTAATTACCCTGATCAGAGTTTTCAGCAAAATGTTTCATGCAAAGGACAGTAGCATCCTTGTCTTGTTTCTGAACTTAAAGGAAAACCTTTCACTCTTTTGCTTTTGAGTGGAATGTTCATTGTAGGTTTTTTACAGACTCCTCCTCTACTGAGAGAATTCTCTTCGGGGCCCATTTTCCCAGATTATTTTATTTTTGACATGAAGGAAAGTTTAATTTTTCATTGTTTATTGAGATAATTGTTGTGTATTTTAACTAGGCAAAGATGTGTTACATTTGTTTATGCTGCAGAATACTTTTTAAGGATTTTTTTTTAAAAGAAAGATTTATTTATTATGGATACAGTGTTCTGCCTGCGTGCATGCCAGTATACCAGATAAGGGCATCAAATCTCATTATAGATGGTTGTGAGCCACCATGTGGTTGCTGGGAATTGAACTGAGCACCACTGGGAGAATAGCTCTTAGCCTCTGAGCCGTCTCTCCAGCCCCTATGTTGGGGAATATCACTTTAACTATGTGATAGGTGTGTTACATTTGCTTGTGCTACATGTGTTTAATTATGTAAAGATGTGTTGCATTTGTATCTGATTGATATAATTAAAAGCTGAATGGACTATAAGGAGAAAAGAGAGGGACAGGTGGGGCTGGCAGGCAGAGAAAATAAGTAGAAGAAATCTAGGCTCCAGAGAAAAGACGAGAACAAGGGAGAAAGAGAGGGCCATGGCCAGGGCCAGAAGCCAGGCAGCCACCAGCCTGCCAGACACAGGAAGCAGTAAAAGGAAGATGTACAGATGGAAAGAAAGGTAAAAAGCCCAAGGCAAAATGTCGATGCAGAGAAATAGGTTATCAGAGCTAGTATGACAAGCATATGGTAAGGCCAAGCATTCATTACTAATAAGAAGTCTCCGTGTCATGAGGTAGGGAGCTGGTCGGTGACCTAAAAGAAAGCTTATTACAGATAATTATGTTGGTTGTTTGTATTTTGTGTATTTTAGGCAAGGTCTCCTGTAACTCTGTCTGGTATCAAACTTGATATGTCCCTAGGGATAACCTTAAATTTCTGATTTCCTTTCTTCTACTCCCTAAAGCTGAGATTACAAGCATCTACTGCCTTGCCTGGCTAGACACATGGATTTTGTTCGTGTGGTATAATTCACTAATATTTGACTGCCTTCAGCTAGATAGGGTGGTGCATACATTTAATCCCAGGAGGGAGGCAGAGGCAGGCAGATCCCTGAGTCTGAGGCCATCCTGGTCTATAGACCTAGTTCCAGGACAGCCAGAGCTACACAGGGAAACCCGGTCTCAGAACACCAGAATAAAAAACAAACATAAAGCATTTGGCTGTCTTTATTCTTACCGGACCTCCCATCAACAGTTAACACAGTTTGCCAAGTCCCTCCTTTGAAAAACACTCTCCCTTTCTCCTTTTGGTTCATGTCTTCACTGATTCCCTCCTACCTCCTGCGTCCTTCCTCTGTACCCTAAGCCCTGAGAGTGGTGGGCTTCCTGTGTGTTCTCTGTAAGTGATCTCAACCTGTCCTGGGCTGGCATCCATGGCGCCCAGATGGGCCCTCAAATTCAGATCTGTATCCCTGATCTCTTGTGTGAACTCAGAGTGATCCCATGGTCTCTTCTGTCCCCACATTTCCTGTGACCAGTTCAACTACAAGTTGCTCAAAGCAGGACGTTCCACATCTTCTGTTCCTGGTTAACATCTCTCAAATGTGTAATTCTGAAGCCAGAAACCAAATTCCATATTAGTTCTTTTCCTTCCCTTTTTTCATTCAGATCTTGTCATTTACACTTCAGAAAAAATGTAGCACAAATAATAAAAGCCCCGAGACAGATATTGGGGTTAAAAAGAAGCGAAGCAGCCAATCACTAGAGTGTTCTCACCTCTAGCAATGCTCAGACCCTCTTTTCCCATCTTTTAATAAAAATCTAGGGAAGATTCTGTTGCGTCTATTAACTTTATCAAAGATCAGTTCAGTTCAGTTTAAAACTCTAAAATATTTGGTTAATGGTGAGATGCCTCAGTGGTTGACAGTACTTGCAGCCAAGACAGGTTCAGTTCCTGAATGTAAATGAGAGGAGAGACCCAACTGCAAGTTGTCCTCTGACCGCCACATATGTGCCACCACAACATACACAACACATATACATCGTAAATAAATGTAAAAAAAAAGAATGATACTCTATTGGGGGAGGTCCTTCTGTATATATGTCCAGGGCTACACAAAGAAACCCCATTTCAAAAAAACAAAACAAAACAAAACACAAAGAAACAAAAAGGAGCTTGTTCATAAGCTAAGTCTGTCTTGGCCAATTAGAAGGAATAGTCAGCCCAGATGGAAGGCCATGGAATGGACTACTACTGCTACTCCAAGCCTCCTTGTATGTGGATTATGGGACTCCTTTGGTGTTGTGAAGCCAGAAGGTCAAGAAAGACAAAAGTCACCTTTCAGGAACAGCAGCAGTTGGTGGGAGAGACACCTTTGGGCCTGTGGATTCACGCAGAGATGAGAAGCATATCCAGTTGCCAAATTCTTTCACAGAGGGGAATATGGAAGCTCAAGCAGAAGATGCCTCTTGCAAGGTAGCGTATGTGGTGAATGGCAGAGGCTGGACTACCGAATATCCTCAGTCCCTGCCCAGGGTCCCATGCTACAGCATAGCTGCTTCTCATGTGTATCGTCAGTGTCAGGGAAATGCTAGGCTTGGGAACCACTCACCTTGGTTATAACATTGACAAGTGTGCCGGAAATGCAGTTATTAAATAAACAGGGTTGGAATGCAATGCTTTCAACTTGTTCCATGAAACAGAAAAGGAAGGAACACTATGAAATTTATTCTATAAAGCCAATGCCATCTTGTTACAACAGGTAAAGATACAGTAAAAAAGAAAAGCTACAAATTATATATTACAGTCAAGTGAGCTTTCATCCCAGAGAGGCAAGGTTGGTTCAACATCTGCAAATCAATAAACGCAATATACCATATAAACAAACTGAAGGACAGGAACTACATAATTATTTTGATTGATGCTGAAAGGCATTTGGCAGGGTTCAACATGCCCATGAGATAAAAGTTCTAGAGATGTTAAGTATAGATGAAACATACCCCAAAGTAATAAAGGCTGTGCAATAAAAACCTATTATTAAATGGAACATTATCAAAAATTATTAAATGGAAACAAACTGAGAGTATTTCCTCTAAAACCAGGAACAAAAACAAAGATGTCCATTCTCCCCTCTCCTATTTGACATAGGACTCAAGGTCTTAGCTGTCGTGATGAGACAAGAGAATGATGTAAAAAGGGATATCAATAGGAAAGGAAGAATCCAAACAATTCCTGTTTGCAAATGACATAATTCTCCACACAGAAGGCCTGTTGAATCCACTGGAAAACGTATGGACCTAATAACACTTTAGTACAGTTGCAGGACACAAAATAAATATTTTCTTTAAAGCCTCCTTTGCAGCTTGACAATGACTTCTTGAGCTAGGTTTTTCCTGTCAGAAAGGGAAACTTTTTTTTTCCTGCTTACACAATGGAAAGGTCGATGTGCTGAATCCTCCTGGAGATGGTGGCGACCATAGCAGCGGTGGAGTCAGCCCAGTGCCTGGTGGCTACTGTTCAGCAGTCATGGGGTCAGAAGAGTCTGAAATACCCCCCGGGCCTCAGTTCCTATCCCAGCTAAGTCTGTGACCTTTGCAAGGGAACTACAGAAAATCCTCCTGCTCCTGTTCTTGAACACAGGAGGATTTTACATCTCTGACTTGCTGCTGATGAGCGAGCCCTGCCTTACACTGATTCTGAAGAACGTCCGCTAAGAATGCACACTGACTTCTCCCTGGCCCCAAGCCATCATCTGACTTTAGCTTCTTCCTAAGTAGAGCTCTGCTCCACTGACCAATACAATCTGGGCAGTCACAGAGGTTTTAAACTTTTCCTAGGTTTTACCTTTAATTTTCAGACTGATGAAGTTTTAAATGAAAATGTTTATTTAAACTCAAAACTTCACAAAGAAGATACCATTTACACAGACACTACAATACTAATTTTATCGTGTACTTTCATTATTTTACTCACAAATACACACATATATTCCATGAATTAAGTCATTTTCAACTGCCACAAATTTTGGGGAGGAATAGGATGATACTGTCATTGCAGCAAAAGGCCAGTAGGTGGCAGTTCACAGGCCCACAAGAATACATAAGCTTTCTCAAAGAAAAAGAACAGTGTTTAAAACGGCTAAGGAAAGATATTGAAAACATTTTCTAATTGTCTCAATACTATTTTTATAAATTAAAATAAAATGGATACTTAGTTCATCTTTTTCACTCTTAAAATTCTTAGCTACAGCTTCCTCAGAAAGCAAGTTAATAACGAAAATTGACCTAAAGTGTTAAAGATGAGATAATGACTTATCTGCAACAGTTCTCTCAGCGGTGGTGAGGAAGGGTCCTGACTATGCCCCGCAGAAAACACTGGGCAGTGTCTGGACCTGTGTTTGATGTCACTGCTCGAGGGGATGGATTATTGTTGGTAAGAGGGAGGAATTTAAAGGTCAAAGGTATGACTAAGTATCCAGCAGTACAGACACTCCCACCCAGCCTCACCCATAATAGTGAGATTAGGAGGCCTGATAGACAGTCTTACATCTACTGGGATTGTTTATCAGGGATAGAGAGAGAGAGAGAGAGAGAGAGAGAGAGAGAGAGAGAGAGAGCGAGCAAACCCATGTCTAAAAACTACCAAGGACCCCTCCACACAATTCATGATACTGAGTATTCCTGCAAAAACACAGCTCTTGCTCCAAGGGGAACGAGAGAGCACTTCTTCCAAGCCGGGCATCAGTGGTCATAGCACGGGAACACAGACTCGGTCACTCAGAATGATACGGCCCTCCTCAGAGAGGTTATATGAAGTATTAGAATCACAGAACAAAGAAATCAATGCACTGACCAGGACCCATCGATGGGGACACTAAGTGGCCAAGTACCAGAGAGTAAGAAGCCTTTTTATGGAGGTTTCTGATGCTACTTTATAACTTTTAGACTTAGAGGTGGTAGAATTCAGTAGTCAGGCACGTAACACATTCTGAAAGTTTTAACTAATAGTCACAAAACTGCTAGAAGAGACTAAAATTGGCACCAAATAGCCCATATAAAGGCTGGGCTCAAAACCAAAAGTAAAGGTGGAATGAAGATAACCAATTGTTCTCTGTCCCCCCACCCATATCACACACATAAATCATACATCACACACATACATCATACACACACACATCATACACACCACACACCATACACCACACACATCACACACACACAACATACATACCCATACACACCACACACCATACACACACATACATACCACACACACACATCACACATCACATACACACACACATCATACACACACACACACTGCACACATACATCACACACATCATACACACACATCTCACACACACACATCACACACATACATCATGCACACACACACCACTCACACATCATACACACACACACATCACACCATCACACACACACATCACATATCACACACATACATCATACACACACACACCACACACATCACACACATACATCATACATACCCACACACATCATACACACACACACAGATCACACACACACCACACACATCACACACATACATCATACTCACATCCACACTAATAATTATTATAACAATTATTTTATTAAAGAGACAGGATTAAACAAATATACTTATAATAAAATATTCTTGGAATCACATTGTACATAGGACATAGGCCATATTTTTAAAAGATATGTACATACCTAAAGGCTTAAATTGCTTACCTTGGAATGGCAAAAAATACATGTTTTCTTTTAGCATTTTACTTACTGTTAATTTCTACTTTTCATTCAATGGCTACCTTACACACTAACGTTGAAAATTACCTTTTACCTGGAAATCTTGGCAGGACTATAACCACTAATTTTCAAGAGAAAAGCACAGCAAGAAGTTTGAAATAAAAACCAAGCAAATCTTAAACAAGGGTTTTTACTAAACATCTCAGACTTTGCTGTCTCACCCTGTCCCTCTTAGCCTTGATGAGTTAGACTTTTGGTTGCCGCATATCATTGAGAACACACACTGTTTGTCTTCCTGACTCCACTTCAAACAATGCAATAGTCTCACAGATATACATCGACATCGGGCTTCCTTTTCTTCTCTTTTAGGGGCAGGTGATATTCCATCTGTATGTACATCCATTTCTTTATTCACGTACCTGCTGACACTCGGGCTGTTTCCATACTCTGATTATTGTAAATCATACTGCAATGGATATGAGAAGGTATGTCTCTGAGATACTGGCTTTAAAAATATGTATTTGTATTTATGGCCATGTGTCTGTTAGTGTAGGGCACTTGTGTGTCCAGAGGCTAGAAGAGGCCAATGGATCCCTTGGAGCTGGAGTTACAGGTAATTAAGAAACTTCCAAACTTGAGTCCTCTGGAAGAACAGCAAGGGATCTTAACTGTTGAGTCACCCCCCCCCAGCCCTGATACACTGATTTCACAGACACCCAAAGGTGGGATTTCTGGAACATACGGTGGTTATATTCATTTTTATTTAGTGTGGTGATGCAGGTTGAACCAAAGCTCACACATGTTGTACAAATACTCTGTAGTCAATCCTCAGCCATAGTTACAATCTTTAAAGGAAGCTTCCCTTTGCTTTCCTTTTTTTAATGCTCTTTTTTAAAGATTTGTGTATTTTATGCCTATGAGGATTTGCCTACATATATGTATGTACCATATATGTGCCTGATATCCAAGGAGAGTCCTTGGGAAATCTAAGCCCTTGTTCTGTGTGTTTGTTTTGTTTTTTCTTTTTTTAGATTTGTTTTTTGTTTGTTTGTTTGTTTAGTTTTTTTTTTTTTTTTTTTTTTTGAGTCAGGGTTTCTTTGTGTAACAGCTCTGGCTGTCCTGGAACTCACGAACTCACTCTGTAGACCAGGCTGGCCTTGAATTCACAGAGATCTGCCTGCCTCCCAAAGGCTGGGATTGAAGGCGTGTGCAACCACCACCCAGCTCAAAATTCCTTTTCTTACTATTCAAGAAGTTTACGTGTTCACCATTTCCTCAAGTGCTTAGAAGTAAGGAGAGTCTAAGATTTGATTCTGAAAATAATTCTAACTGGAAGTGGTGTTGAGGCCCTATGATCCTGCAGCACTGGGTAGGAGAATTTTAAGTTCGAAGCCACCCTGGGCTACTAAAAAGTTTATGATTGTACTTTTCAAGCACTCCCCTGAGTTTCTGGAAACCTTGGACCATTGCTGCGCAGTCTGTGAAGATCCAACTCCTCTTGATATGAACACAGAACATATCTCAGGAAGCTGTCTATCATACATTTGCCTATTTTTTGCAGTTGACCCTATAAATATATCAAACAGATTTAAAGTTCCATTGAGGTCACAGCTACTAAAATAGGAATGCAGGGTTTTGCTGGGCTGATGGTACATACATGCCTTTAATCCCAGCACTCCAGAGGCAGAAGCAGAGAGATCTCTGTAAATTCCACGACAGCCAAAACTACTTAGTAAGACCCTGTCTCAGAATAGCAAAACAAATAAGCAAGAAAAGAAAACAAAAAGAATACAGATTTCAGATTTTTTTTCCTGCTGTGAAATCTACTAGTAGAGTATTTGCAGTCAGCATGTTATATTAAAAAATAATTAAACTTGAAAAAAAAATCTCCTAATTTTAACACTTACCTTACTTGTTCAATTACAGAAAACCTTCCTATTCATTATGAGCCATAAAGCCTGTTACTAGCTCACTAGAAATTCTGGTGATTATAAGTTTCAAGTCTAGTTCTCTCCCAAAAATCAGAAGAGAGTTTCTTTAAATCCCTGATTGGAGGGAGTCAGTGTGCAGACCCTCACCAGTCTGGCAGGTCTGAATAAATAACTTTCACCTGCAAATTAATGTTATTTTTGTCTGTCTTGTCCTAAATCCACCTCCTTGCTTACATTCTATTTGACCACTCCCTCATCCTTGACAGGGTGGGAGTTTGAAGCAGGAGATCAACCTGCACCCTCCTTTGATTCTGGCTTTGGCCTAGCTTGGCTTTCCTTCCGCTGTATCTGGACACGGGTTTAATTATGAACAGATGCACCGATCTAAGGGAGTCCTCGGAGGTCTTAGCCAATGCATATTGCTTCATCGCAACACAGAGGAGGGAATGTGTTGGTTAAAACTGGGTACACAGGTCAGGCTGCAGGTACAACATGACTCGACAGAGCCCTGGGCTGGAGGTGTAGACGCTCAGCTCGGGTCTTTCCCAGCAGATATAGACGTGTCCACTCTTCCAGGAAGCCCGAAGCAGAAATATCACAAAAGGGCTCTCAAAGACAGTTTCCAAATAATTTTGCTTGCTTTTCGAGATAGGGTTTCTCTGTGTAGCTTTGGAGCCTGTCAATACAACTAGCTCTGTAGACCAGGCTGGTTTCGAACTTAGAAATCCGCCTGCCTCTGCCTCCGGAGTGCTGGGATTAAAGGCATGTGCACCACCAACGCCCGCCCCTTCCCCGCCAAATAATTTTTAAAACGTAATTTTAGTTATTAATACGGGGTGGGCATGGGTGCCACAAGCTCTCGATCGGAAGTGTTAAGACAACTTTCCGGAATCCATTGTCTCCTTCCACCGAGGATACACAGGATCGAACTCGGGGTTCATGGTGCTTTTTTTGTTGTTGTTCTGCTGAGCCCTGCCTGGATTCTAACTGCAGCACCAAATAAGTAAGTTCAAACACCTGACTTGTCTGGGTCGCTCTAACCCCTACGCCCGTGCTAGCGAAACCCAGAGAAGCCGTTCACTTGTCAGGCAAAAAAGCAGGTTGACTGGGTGTGCAGGGGAAGGAAGGTCTGCAAAGACCAGGGAGGGCAACGCTTTGCCAGGGACTCAGCACAGAGCGCGGGGACCGGAGTCCCCCGGGTAGGGGCAGTGACTCCGCCGAGCCGGACGGGGGCGCGCGCGCCTTCGCCTTTCCCGCCAACTCGCTGGCGCTGCGGCCCCCGCCTCCCGCGGCCGCCTCTGGGTGGGCGGGGCGTTTCCTGTTCCGGGGCGCGAGGGACCCGGATGCGAGCGTGCTTTATAAACGCTCGCGCGGCCCCCCGCCCTCCTTTCTGAGGCGTGCTGGTGCGTGCGGCGGAGCTCCGCGCCGTGTGCTCCCGTCCTGACTCACCGCTGTTCGCTCCCGCCGGGGAACAAGTCGGTCAGGAAGCCGCGCCGCAGCCATGGTGAGGCCTGGGGCGTCCGCGGGGCTCGCGATCCCCGGGCGCGGCGAGCGCCGACCCCGGGGCAGGGTCTTGCTGGAGTGGGCCGCGGCTTAACGCTCTCTCGCTGTTTGCTTTCCCGCCGGCGTGGTTGGCAGGCCTTTAAAGACACCGGGAAGACGCCCGTGGAGCCCGAGGTGGCGATCCACCGCATCCGGATCACGCTCACCAGCCGCAACGTGAAGTCGCTGGAGAAGGGTCAGTCCGGGGTCCACGCCGTGCCTGCTGCACCGTGGGGCGGGGGGGGGGGGCGGTCGGCAGTGAGGAGACACCTACTGTGCTGAGCTCGGGTGATGTGCCTTATACGCTATTCTGAGCCGACAGGCTGCCCTCCTCGAGGCGACCTGGAGTCCCTTTGCGTGAACTGAGAGCCCCTCGTTTCCTCTTCCCTGTAGTGTGTGCCGACTTGATCAGAGGCGCCAAGGAAAAGAATCTGAAGGTGAAGGGACCGGTGCGCATGCCCACCAAGGTAAATGGCGGGAGGGGTCGTCTGTCCAGTGGTGTGAGACAGGTGCTCCCGGCCTGGGTACGAAAGGAGGCTCTTGGGATACAGTTGAGCTTGTGCAAGGTGCCCAGATGCCTGATGGTGCCGAGTGGGTATGATGCCTCGTTACAGCGTCAAACTCCAAGCGTGCTGCTGCCTTGTGGGAGTTGCTGGTTTCTGAAATCTGTTAAGAGTATGGGGAAAGCGGCTCAGAAGTACACTATAGAGCTTCTAATGTTTTGTTGCAGACACTGAGGATCACTACAAGGAAAACACCTTGTGGTGAAGGTTCCAAGACGTGGGATCGTTTCCAAATGAGAATCCACAAGCGGCTCATCGACTTACACAGTCCTTCAGAGATCGTTAAACAGATCACTTCCATCAGTATCGAGCCAGGAGTGGAGGTGGAAGTCACTATTGCAGATGCCTAAGTCAGCTATTTTAATAAATTGACTTGATCAGCTGTTAAATTTTGTTGGCCTTCATTCAGAAAACATTATTTTCCCTGTGATTTTGTGTTTTGTACGTGTGCCATAAGGGTGTGTGTTGTGTTAGGTTGCCTGGTGTAAATGCTGGGAACTGAACCTGAGTCCTTGAAAGAGAGCAGGCAGTTCAGCTATAAACTAATTAGAGATGACGTTTAAGAAAAGTTAACATTCCTGGAGGCTACTAAACCAGCTTAAAAGGCTAGATTTGGTTAATAGGGGAGGGCAGATTGGTTACTGGACCCTTAAGTCTGGGGGTTATGTTTGGGTCATGGTTTTAGTGTAGACCATGCTAATCCCATCTAAAACTTGGTCACATGAACTGAAAAACCATTCTAGAACTGTTAGCTGAGGTAGACCTCACAGTAGAGCTCTAGAAGCTTGTTTTGAGTGTTGAACTTTACCATTGTCAAGGCTGGGGTTTAACAGAGTGGAATCCCAGCCTTTTGCAGTGCTCTGTTAAAGCATTTTATTTTATCCAGTGGGTATAAGTAATGAACATTTTGCAAATTATGAGATCTATATACAAAATGTACTTGGCATTATGTCACTTAATGGGGTTAGAGAATGCATTCCTTTGGATATTGGCCTAGACCTTTTGGCTGGCTTCTCTGCTACCTTACATAGGTAATACCTTCCCACAGTGGGCTAGACCTAGCTGTATCCATTAACAAAAATGTCCCACAGGCTAATAAGCTTCCTTTCCCCAGGTGTGTTGAATTAAGTCAATAACCCAAGACTATATGGCAGATCATGAACTCAGCCTCCTGAGCAGAATTAACTGATTTATCCTATGAAAACATCCAAATAACATTTTGTTTGTGGGTGGAGCTGTATCTTTAGTAGGTAAAGGGCATGGGTCAAATGCAGGTCATTAATCCCAACACAAGGCAGGTGGCTCTCTTAAAGTCAAGGCCATTTTAGTCTTAGTACTTTCAGCCAGGCAGGGCTACATTTAGTAAGACTGAGTCTCAAAAACTTACCCGGAAATTAGTTAGGAAAGTTATCTTTCAAGTTTTCAGAGTGCTTGGTGAGATAAAACCACCTTGAATATAAGGACAGGCTAGCTGATCAGTATCCATGAATCATGGTTCTGAGAAATCTCACATGAATGAGGTAAAGGGAGGGATTACTTTCCCTGATTGAAAACTGCTGCTTTAGGAACCTAGCAATATCCAAGGGAGTTGGAGCCACTTCATGGCAGTCTCTGGTTTCTGCACCTGACCTCCCAAGGGCCTTATATGTATGGTTTGTGGATGTAAAATAACACAGGCAAAAGGAAGTGGAAAGCTTTGGCTGCAGAATCAAATCCCAAATTTAGATTATTGGGTCAGAAAGCTGGATCAAGTTACAAGACTGACTTTAAATTCTTTTGTGATTAACATAGCTGCTTCAAATGCATATGTGGATGTTTTCTAAGACCGGGTTTCCAGAGAACATGCTAGCCAGTGGTATTACTTGGAAGGATTCTTTGAGTAATATTTGAGACCCCAATTATGGGATTTCTGACTGGAGAAACATGACACAAAAGGGATTTTATCTTTTGGAATTAAATGAGATGGAACTATCCTAAAACTAGCATATTTTACTTTCAGAGCACATTAAAGCACACATTGTTTTCTACAAAAATTTTGACTTTGTATTTTGTAGTTAACTATTTTTCATTAACATCCATAAACAACACCCCCAAAAATTGTGTTACTAGAATTTTAGAGCATAGAGATTTTTCATTTTGTTTATGGAAATCAAACTTGAGGCCTCCTAGGCTTTCCATTTAATTTGTACAAACAGTATGCAATGTAATTCTGCATGGGTAGACACTATGATACCTTCAGGTTAGCTTGAATTTGCATCTATTTATGAGCACAATTTCTTTATGCTGTAACTCTTGGGATCACTGATACTGCCTTGTAAAATAGAAGTTATTCTGAAAGTCACCCTAGTGTGTTTGAGGCCAGCCTGGTCACAGGGCCAGGATAAGGCTCCAAAGCTACACAGAAATTCTTGTCTTGAAACACCCCTCCCAGAGCTGTAACTCACTGTAGCTAGTGTCAACAATTTTCCATTAGCCTCTCCATTTAACTCATTCTGGGTTCTACACATTGAGAACATGCAGTATTTTTCTGTGCCTGGTTTATTTACTGTTTTATCATCCATATTGCCACAATTTTAAGGATTTCTTAATTTTTCTCTCTGGCTGTGTGTGTGTGTGTGTGTGTGTGTGTGTGTGTGAGAGAGAGAGAGATCTGTCAGTTGTATATCTTGCAGCATATTTCTCTGCACATACAGATTTACATGAGCCTCATGTATATATCCATATTCTATGAATATTATGTTAACTGAATGTGCCATTTAGCGTCATTCCTCTAAACAGTCTTTTGGATATTTTCAAAGAATTTGCTATTCAAAGCATAATTTGAATTAGATGTTTGTAACAGTGCCTTCCCACTGGCCTCAAACTCATGGCAATCCTGTCTCAGCCTCAGGAATTCTAGAATTAACAAGCTTGTGCCATCATACCTGACTTAAAACAAAAAAACATGTATTATGTAGACAGTTTTCTGCCTGTATGTATGCCTGCAGGTACCAGCTCTCATTATGGATGGTTGTGAGCCTCTAAGTAGTTGCTCTGAATTGAACTCAGGGCCTCTGGTAAAGCAGCCAGTGCTCTTAACTGCTGAGCCATCGCTCCAACCCCCATACCTAACTTACAAAGCTGGGAAACTGTTATATGCATGCACCATGTTCTCTTTACCCATTTGTCTGGTTGATTTTGGTTGGACCCACCTCTTGTCGATTGTGACATGCTGCAGTGAGCATGCTTATACAAACACATCTTTTGAGATACAGCTTTTCATTCTTCAAGACAGACGTCCAATGAGAAGTGCAATTGGCTGGAATATATGATGCTTTTTCTTTTCTGTTTGAGAAATCCATACTGTTTTCCTTAGGTGTTGTACCAATTTACATTCTCACAAGGGATTTCAACTTTTCTGTGTCCTCAACAGTTTTTTATTTTTTGTTTGTTGTTTTTCAAGGCAGGGTTTCTCTGTGTAGCCCTGGCTGGCCTGGAAATCACTCTGTAGAGCAGACTGGCCTCAAACTCAGAGATCTGCCTGCCTCTGTCTCCCCAGTGCTGAGATTAAAGGCATGAGCCACTACTACCTGGCATTCCACTGGATGTTAGGTGATATCTCCTACTATGATTAGTGAAGTTAGGCATTTTCTCACATTTTTGGTGCCTAGTCTGTCTTTTTTGGAGAATCTATATCCCCTACTCCATCCTTTTTGTTTGTTTGCAATGGGGCCTTACTATAGTGCAGGTTTGCATGGATTAGCTGGTAGCTAAGGCTAACCTTACTTGTTTTGTTTGTTTCTTTGATAGTTCTGTAAAATGTTCTGATATCACCCCCTCACCCAATTCTTTACAGAAGCAGCACCCACCCCTGACCCTTCCAACTTTAAACCTGTCAAGACCAAATTATTGTGCTGCCCAAATATTCTTGGATGTGTGCTCTTCCATTGGGGGGGGGAGGGCTTACCAGGGTCTATACTCTTAGAGAAAACTGTCTCTCCCTCTCCCAGCAGCCACCAGCTATCAATACCCACAACTAGAAGTGGGATGTTGTGCTCAACTCCAATCTCCATGATGGAATTTCCTGTAACTTGGGCTTGCACAGGTTTTGTGCATGCTTTTTCAACTGCTGTGTGTTCATATATGCAGCTGCCCTGCTGTGTCCAGAGAACACTGTCATCCACCTCTGGATCTGCCTATCTTTCTCAATGATCTATGAGCCTTAAATATGTGTTCCCTTTAGGGCTGAACATTTTAGTCTCTTTATCTCTGCACATGGATGGTCGTGGATCTCTGTGTTAATCACTATCTTCTGCAAATAGTTTCTCAGGTGACAACTGAGAAATGGATTGATAGATGAGTATAATGACAAATCATTAGGAGTGGTGTAATACTGTGCCCATGTTGCAGAAAATAGCAGATCTTCCCCTAGGGTTGGCGTCAAACATGATTACATCTTATGGGCTGTCCTCACTCTTAAGATTCTCCTGCCTCTGCCTCCTGAGTGGTGGAGTTGCAGCTACAGGACACCACACTCAACTTTTGCCCATTAAAAAAAAAAAATAGTGTGTTATATGCAGTATGTATGTGAGGGTCAGAGGACAAGTTTCAGGGGTCCTCGCCTTCTTCCGTGAGTCTGTTTCTCTTGTTTCTGGGGCTGAACTGCATTCCCCAGCCTAGGTCTTACATGCCTATTTTTGTTCTTGTTGCTTCTGCTTTTGGTGTCATATCTAAGAAGTCATTAAACATATTTATGTGGCTTTTCCATTATGTTTTCTCCTAGTATTTGGAAGTTACATGCCTTATATTGTTAATCCATTAAACTAAAGAACATGACCACTTAAACATAAAGGAACATCAAAATGTTTTGGGGCAAATTATGATTGGTCCATGACCTGTATAATTTTTGTGGAACTGAGTTTCTTACTGTTAGTTTAAACGTAAGAGGGGAAAGAAATAGTAAAAATAGTTTTCTACAACAATTTGAGGCTATTGGGGCTGGAGAAATGGTTCAGTCAACAAAGTGCTAAAGTGCACTGGCTGCTCTTGAAGAGGGCCTGGGTGTGGTTCCCAGGCCCATGTGGTAATTCACAATCACTAGGAGCTCTTCCTCAGATTACTGTGTGAGCTTTGCTTTCAGGGGCCTCCCATGAGCACACCTGCAGTGAGGAGCCCAGGCCCTCATGTAGGCCTTCAGTTGGCTCTTAGTGGCCCTGCAGTGTTGTAGGATGCTTTGTTAAGGCTGAGGCACAGCTCTTTGTTTTGTGGCCCTGAGAATTGATCCTGGTGTCTCTCCTAGGCTAAGCAAGTGCTGGGCCTCCCTGGGTTGCTCCTGACCCACACTCTGCTAGTTTCTAAATGGGTTTTTGCCTTCTTTCAGCTCCAAATTCTGAACCCACCTCTACCCTGAGCAGTTGAAGATCAGGAATCCCAGTTTCCATCATTGTTGGGAGCAACGATACCAGCTGTGCTCACCTTCAATCATTGTCTTCTTTTTGGTAGGCCATTTTCCGGGTTCCAGAATGATGTGAAACTCACAATTTGTTTCCATCCTCTTTTTGCCAGAGCTTTAGTGTGTGTGTGTGTGTGTGTGTGTGTGTGTGTGTGTGACATTTCAGCCTTTACGCTCTGCTCTTCCTCGGGTGTTGATTGTATATTTTGTATAGATAGTCATCTAAGACACTTCTTACTAAGAGCCAGTGGCATAGAGTATCATCATAGGCTCCTGAGCAAGTCTTCTTCCACAGACTGTCAATCCCAAACACAGGCTCTCTCCCAGCTGTGTCCCCATTATTATGCATCTTAATCATTATCCCCCCCCCATCCCACCCAATTTTTCAAGACAGGGTTTCTCTGTGTAGCCCTCCATGTCCTGGAACTCACTCTGGACCAGGCTGGCCTAAAACTCAGATCTGCCTGCCTCTGCCTCTGGGATGTGCCTCCACCACCCGGTTACTCATTACTCTTGTATCTAAGTTTTCTTAACTGTAAAATAAGGAACATACCTCATGGAATTGCCTGAAAAGTAAATTAATTTTTTAAATGTTCTTAAGACATTAAGAACATAGTGCCTGGCACAGAACACAAGCTGTATAAGTATTTGGAAATTAATTAAATTTTAGGGAATGAAACACATTTTGAAATGCAACTCCCTGAATTCCTTGCCTCATTCACATGTGATGTAGAGTTCTCCAAAAGCAAATGGAGGTAAACTTCTTCCCCATTAGAACCCACTCAGCTTTAGAGGTGACCTCAAAAACAAATTTGCTAGAACTTTGAGTGTATGAACTATGACGTCCTTGACAAGACATTCAGGAATCTTAGTTGAAACTGAAATGACTTCAAATATATATCCAAGAAATAGAAGCAGGAGAGATTCATGAAACAGTTTCCAGTCAACTGTTTTGTGTTTACTGATCACTGCCTCTTCACAGAATTGTGAGCCACAGCTTAAGAACTTTGCCTATTTTAAGCCCAACAAAAAGGACTTAATAAGACATCATGCTTAAGTATGCTTCTAACAAAACAGTAAAAAGGCTCTGTTTTGTTTTGTTTGAGTTTTTTTGAGGGGGAAGGGAAATCTCACTATATAAATCAGTTTAGCCCGGAAAACACTATTCTGCCTCAGACTTCTGAATGCTGGATTTTAGGCAGATTGGTTTAATAAAAACTGGGAATTTTGAAGAAAACAAGAAAAGCCTACTGAGATTATAATTCTAGAAACAATTAGCCAGGAGTTTCAAAAATAATTTATTTTTTATTTTGTGTACATTTGTGTTTTGCATGCATATGTATCTATGTAAGGGTCCTGGATCCCCTGGAACTGGAGTTACAGACAGTTGTGAGCCACCATGTGGGTGTAGGGACTTGAACTCTGGAAGAGCAGCCAGTGCTTTAAACTATTGAGTCATCTTTCCAGTCCCGTTTTTTTTTTTTTTTTTTTTTTTTTTTGGTTTTAAAATATATCTGTCTCAATTGTGTTCCCTTAAGGTTTGTTGTGGTTTTGGTTTTGGTTTTTTGAGACAGGGTTTCTTCTGTGCAACAGCCCTAGCTGTCCTGGAACTATCTCTATAGACCAGGCTGGCCTTGAACTCACAAGATCTGCCTGCTTCTGCCTCTGGAGTGCTAGAATGAAAGGCATGTACCCCCACTCTCCCCCCACACGTTCCTTTAAGGGTTAATACATTGTTTGTGTCCATCTCTCAAGTGTTTTCATTTTCAAAAAGACTCAACACTGGTAGTTTAAATCTTTTCCAAAGATACATACTGTTAAGTTTCACTTTAAATAAAACAAAAGGTATGACCACAGGACCAAAAAGTATTTTATCTCTTAAAATTGAGAACCTAGTGTTGTAAAAACTATGACTGTTTTTCACAATCCATACAATTATTGCCACAGTGCCAGAATGTGTTGGAAGCACATGTCCCTTGAATATTTTGTAATGCTTTTAATTTGAAACCATATCAAACTCATATAAATGTCAGAACAGTCCCCCATTGCTTTTTGTTTGCTGTTTTGTTTTGTTTTTTCATTTTAGATATGATGCCCCAAACATATGTTGCTTAACTATGGAGAGGAATTCTGAAAGATGCATGCCTTGCAGTTGGCTATTGTGCAAACATTACAATGTGTATCACACAACCCAAGGGGGGGCTAGATCAATCACGCCATATAGATTTTTTTCTTTTCTTTTTTCTTTTTTTTTTTCTTTTTTTTTTTTTTTTTTTTTTTTTTTTTTTTTTGAGACAGGGCTTCTCTGTAGATTTGGCTGTTCTAGAACGAACTTTGTAGACCAGAGTGGCCTTGAGCTCTGCCTCCTGAGTGCTGTGATTAAAGCCATGCATCACCACTGCCCAGCTTTCATATGCCTTCTTGATGCAATAAAAAGACATGTAGGGAAGTTGGATATACCTCAGAAGCCACATAAACCCTTCAAGATTGTATGATGCACCCTGAATAACAACGAAATCATTGAAAAAATCGGGGAGGAAAATTATCAGAGTCAAATGAAAACAAAAACTCAATGTATTATACCTCCCAGACATAGGTAAGGCTGCTAAGAGAAAGTTTGTAGGCAAAAATGATCATATTAAAAAGTCAGAGATTTCAAATACATAATGTAATAATGTACTTCTAGGTCCTAGAAAAACAGGAACAAGAGTAGGAATAACTCAGTGATGGAATGCTTGCTTAACAGGTGTGGACAATTCCCAACACCATAAAAACAAACAAAAGCATGCCAAACCCCAACTTCAAAGCGGTAGGCAGCAACAAATAATAAAGAAATAGAGGTAGGGGTAAAAATTAAGGACACAGAAACTAAGAAAATCTAAGAGCTGTGCCTTTGAGTAAATAAACTAGACTGATAAGGCCTGTTAGCCTATCCAGCCAACAGAAGGAAAGGAGAAACCCAAATTAATAATCCAAGAGATGAAAACAGCTACTAAAGCAGAATCCAGTGAAATCTAGATGGTCATTAGGAAATACTTTGAAAACTCATATTCCCAAATCCTACAAAATATAGAAGAAATGAATGCTTAAATATGCATGACCTACCAAACTTAAAAGACTGTATCTCTAACAAGCAGTGATATTAAAGTTCCTAACAAAGAAAGACCAGGACTGGATAAATTCATTCCTAAGTTCTATCCAACCTTTAAACACTCAACAAACCACGGACCATGCAATAGAAAAAGAAGGAACACTACAAGACCCGATCCACAAAGCTAGCATTATCCTGATACCAACAACAAAGAAAAATATCAGTAGGTCAACTTCTCTGATGACTATAGACATCATACATCATGAGCATGTTGGTTTCATTATCATGTGATACAGGATGGTTCAACATATGCAAACTGATAAGTGATACACAAAATAGACTAAAAGACATACCTTATATTGTACAACCAACTTAATCAGTGGAGAAAAGGACCTTGATAAGTTCAGCATCTCTCATGGTAAAGGTCTCAAGAAAGTGTTATGCCAAACAGTGAAACTTAAAAGCATCTCATGGGAAGTCAGGAATAAAATGAAGATGTCCACTTTCTCAGCTTTTATTCAATATTGTATTTGAAGTCTTGGCTAGAATAAGAGACAAAAATAAAAGGGATATAGATAGGAAAGGACGTTAAACTATCTCCATTTGCAGATAACATGACACTCCAGAGACCCGAAAGACCAGAGAGTTCTTAGATCTGGTAAAGATATTCAGCCAAGTGGTAGGATATAAAATGGGCGTATAAAACTCAGTAGCATTTCTATATGCCAGTAATGAACTGGCTGAGAAAGAAATTGGGGAAATCCCACTCAAAATAGAATGAAACAGGCATAAGCCCAATCAAAAGGTGAAAGACCTCTACAATGAAAAGTTAAGACTTTTCTGCAACAAAAATTGAAGAAAATACTAAAAGATGGAAAGATCTCCCATACTTATGAGTTGGCAGATTTAATATCATGAAACAATTTTATTAACCAAAGTGTGACCTTCAGATTCAAAATGACCCCCCCTCAAAATTCAAATGACACCCTTTACAGAAGTAAAGTCATAAAATTTGTACAGAAACACGATAGAATAAAATTAGAATTTAGAATATAGAACAGGAGAACCCAGAGATAAACCCACACAGCCACAAAGGTGTCAAAAGCTTACCTTGTAAATGACAGCCTCTTCAAGAAATGGCACTGGGGAAATTAAATGTCTACATACAAGAGGCCCGAAGTAGAACCTTATTTCTGTATGAAAATTTACTTAGAACACATCAAAGACTTTCACGTAAGACCTGAAACTCTGAGACTGATAGAAGAAAGCACTTGATGGTACAAACTCAGGCCCAAACTTTCTGGAAAGGACTCCAGCAGCACACAAAGTCACCTCAAGAGCTGATGAGTGGAATTGTCAGACTTAGACACAGGACCAGTGAGCACCGGCAGGGGTGGAGGGAAGCCTGGCCAACTGCAGGGCAGGCTGGGCATTAGGATCCAGAGACTTCAAGGCTCCAGTGGTTAAAATCCACCCTCCCATCCAATCAATAAATGAACTAATGAATACAAGAAGTACAAATGGCCAGGAAATGATTGAAAGTTTTTGAATATCCCTATCCTTCAGGGAAATGAAAATTAATAGTGCTTTATGAGCAGAATGGCTGTCATAAAAAAAAAATGACAAAAATTGTAGCACGGATGTGAGAAGAGGAACTTAAGTAGATGCAGCCACTGTGGAAATCAATATGGGACTCATCAAAAACTGAAAACATGACTACCATATGATCTAGCTACACCAGCAGTAGAAATAGATTTTTGTCAGCACCCACAGAGATACTTGCACAACCAATATAGCATTGCACTGCTCACAATGGCAAAGATATGGAACAATGTCCATCACCAAAATAATGGACCAAAAAATTGTAGTATACAGCCAGAGTTTTATTCAGCTGCGCATAAAAAAAGAAACACCACATTTCAGGAAAACAGGCTGGAGATAATTATGTTAAGAGAAATACAGGAGACTCATAATAAATGTCTGCAAAACATGTGTACAGAATAGCTTCAAAGAGGATGGTGATGTAATAGATCAGAAAAGATACAGACTGACATGTAGGAAAGAAAGACAAGAGCGGAATACTGAAGTCTTTTCCGTTGCAACAAGAAAGCCAAGGTCAAGTGTTGCTGGCAAGCCAGAGGTCAGTGGGTTTCTCAAGGGTGCTTCCCAGAGTCTTTGTAAATACCAGAAAGTATCATACACTGAGTGAAGGGGATCTGAAGCTGGAAGAGAAGGGGAAACGTTTGAAAACATTCAGGGGAGAACAAGACACAACTGACTGAGAAATAGAAGGCGTATTGGGGTATTGAACCTCTGGGTTATTTGTGGCACCAATCTGAGCCATTTTGCTATTTTTCTCTCACTGCCTGGTGGGATCAAAATTTAAACACAGAAAAAGCAAACTGCTCATGATAGTCTGTAATGAAGGTTGGCCAGGACATGCAATAATGGAAAATATGACAAATTGTCAGGAATATTTCTAGAGATGGACTGCAAATACCAGTGAATGAAAATAGAGACACAATGACAAAGTGTGTATTGATAATGGTAACCGCAGCAATTTGATTTTGTTACATATTTATGTTTTTGTTGTTGTTGTTGTTGTTGTTTTGTTTTTTTTAAGACAGGCCCTAGAATTCACTTTGTTCAAGGGTGGCCTTGAACTCATGACAATCTTTTTTACCTCTGACTCCTGAATGCTGAGGACAGTTACAGACATAAGTCACAAGGCCAAGCTCAAATTGAGATTTTTACGTACTCATAGCTTTACCTGTATCTTTTTATGAACAACTATTCCATAAGTGTCCAGAAAGGTCAAAGGACATGGCACTAAATGGTCTCTCTCCAGGACTTTGCCCTGGATGCCCTCAGCTCTCTCTTCGAAAGAATTCGGATGAGACACAGAGTGTGGTGTAGAAGACAGAATGAACACTCATTTAAATAATGAGGCAACCAAGAGACCAATTCGTCTACATACATATTTCTAGGCAGTTCTAGTGATAGTAAATAATAGATGCTGATTTTCATTTTAAGATATATGTAGGCTTTAGAGTAATTCTAAAGTCTCTAGAGGAAACATTTTCCTGTCTAGGTTGTTAACAGTCCAGTTTGATTTGACCCTTACAGGAGGGGTAATAACATGTATTTGATCTTTTCCAGAAAACCATCTACTGAACGGTAAGGTTTAGGGTTCCTGAAAGTGGGTTTAGATAATTAATTACTAATGGCCTTCCTGGTGGTTCAAGTTATCCTTCTAGAGCCAGAGACTTCGTTCCTCTGATGAGTAATTAGTGTCCTGCAGGTGTAGGCTTTGTTTTCATAGGTTGTTGATTGTGAAGGAGAGGTCTAGCTTAAATGCCCTGCATTGCCAATACAACCCAAATATAACTCCAACAGGCTCTGTCCCTGTTCTGCCCCCTCCCCCTCCCTCCTTCCCTCACTTCCTCCCTCTCTCCCTTTCTCCCTCCCTCCCTTCCTCATTTGTTGAGACTGAACCTGGACCTCACTGATTGCCTAGATTGGCTGACCATCCTCCCCATCCCACCGCTGTCCCTGAGCATTGGGACTGAGGGCACGCACTGCCAGCCCGGCTTTCCCTTAGATGCTCAACCTCATGCTTTTGCAGCCAGTGCTTTGCCCACTGAGCTCCTTTGTGGTTTTCTCGTCAAATATATTTTTAATTATTATTTGAAATTTTACATACATGTATACAGTGCATTTTGATCATACCTTGATTAAAGCTTTTAACCTTAGGTTTGATACTAACTTCCTACTATGGTTTTAAGTATACAACTGGTAGGAGTGACGTTATGCTCTGTAATTATGAGAGGGTTTTTCTCTTCTTTTAAGTCTTTTATAATTAGTTTTGAGACAAGATCTTGCTTTGGCAAGGCTGGATTAGGGCCCCCTTTAGAGTTGAGACTGGTTTTCAATTCCTGACTCATCCCTCCCCACCCCACTCTCGTTACTGGGATTGCAGGTGTGTGACACCACAGCAGGTTCTTACTATACACAGGCCTGTACTGGAAACATTCAGTTCAGGGTGAGCCTGGAAGAGAAAGTACATCACATACAGACTAGTTCAGAAATGCAGATACATGCAAAGCGAAGCAGAGTATAAAAAGAGGATTAAATCAAGGATAAACTGATCAACTGACCCAAAGGCAATATTTAGGATGTTTATGTCACATGGGTAAATAAAACAAATACAGACAATTCCTGGGGGGTAAGAGGCATTGTTCTGAGACATCTGCTTTTTTTATGAAGCAGCGTGATGTTACTGAAAAAAATGGATTTATATTGGTTGCAAAAGTACTTTTTAAGCCAGGCAGTCCTTAGAAATGCTTTCCTTCTTTCTTTTGAGGTGCTCTCACCATGCAGCCCGGGGGGGGGGGCTGGGCTCCCTGTGTCAGTCAGGCAGGCTAACGTTGAATGTTGAGATTAAGGCATGTGCCACCACACCTGCCTTTTCAAATGTTTCTAAAAGAAGTAAAAGCAACAGGCCAGGGAACAGACCTGACATTTGACCACAATATTATTCAATTAAAAGCAGAGAAGACATAGAGAGAAGAGGAAAGGAAACAAAGACCAACTGCACAAGTAAAAACTTCAAAGATGGTAGGGTGTATGAATGGGTGTACACATGTGTGTGTCAGTGGTGTGTGTGTGTGTGCACGCACATGTGAGAGTTCACACACATGTGAAGACAGCAGACAAGTTCATGTGTCACTCATGTAACATCCATCTTTCTGAGACAGGGCCTCTCACTAACCTAGAACTTTCCAAGTAGGTTAGACTGGCTGTCCAGTGAGCCCATTGGTCTGCCTGTCTTTAAATATAAAAGGAAATTTCACAGTAGATTAAGAGATTAGCACTAAGTCAATCTTAAAATTAAGACTTAATTTATGAATAACATTTTCAGTATAAGAACAGCTCTTCCTGTGTGGGAGGGACTTGCCTCATCAGTAAGTCTGCCTCACAGTCTAGGCTTCCTGACTCCACAGTCTACTTTTCCTCCTTGTGTCAGTAGAAAAATAAAACAAAACAAAACAGCTCTCACCTCAAAGGAACAACAGAGATCGTTTATTCTGGAGTCAAATATGAGTGAACATGGGCCAGGAACACAGATTCAGGTCACCCAAATGTCATGTTCCGACACGGTCTCAGTTCTGTGCAGTTTTACAGTAACAAAACAAAGGATGTTACAGATCAAGACACTTTTCAAGTTCGTTGGTGACAACATCAAGTAGGCAGGTTCCTGAAAAGTAGGAGTCTCAGCTACTGGCCTCATATGATAATGGACAGCAGTTTCAGCCTTTTAGTTGATGGGAGCGAGGGCCTGTTTATGCATTCAAAGGATTTACCTAATGTTCACAGAGACGTCAGGTCAGGTATAGAGGAGGACGGTAAATAACTATTAAGGAGGTTGAAGACCACCCAAGGTAATTGGTCTCTGGACTTGCCACATTCCAGGCTCACCACATCACTGAAGCCCTCACCAGTCAACCAGCCTTTGGAGTCACAGCTTCTTCCCGGGAATTCTTGTTCACATTAGGGAGGAATAATCCTCACACACTGAGTTTCCAAATTGAGTCCCACCAGCCCAAAGCAACCACCCATCCTCTCTCCGTTCCGCCCTTTCTCTGTCCCTCCCTCCATGCCCCCTGTCTTTCTGTTAGGATTCCTCACCCCACACCGCTGTGTATGCCATAACTACCCTATGGCCAGGTAGGTACTAGAAAGCATGGAGAACTTAGCGCCCTCTATCTGCAAGCTGAGTAAACTTATGCAAACGAGCCAATCCTAAACCTACTTGTTCTACATTACCTTCCCCCCCCCCCATGGTGCTTCATTTCGAGGTTTCTCATCACCACGCATGACCCGCTTGAGTCACAAAACTGTCTATTTTGTGCAGTAGTAGGCACCCCATCATCTTCTGGTCTGACTACACATCCAATATTTCTGTTGACAAGCCATTCTTAGAATACCCACATATCAAAACAAACAAACAAATAAATAAATGGAGAAAGCTAAACACCGCTAACAGTAATATGATCTAGAATCACTATATTAAATTTAGACAAATTGTACCAAGAAAAGATAATTTTATAAATCTTTGCACAAGCATTATGAGGTGAGAAGATTTCTGTAATCCTTTGCTTTTTATTTGGTTTTAATTTTAAAAATGGTCTCATTGTGTAGCCCAGGATGGTCTCAAACCCATAATTCTGCCATTACCCCTTTAGCACTGGAATTGCAGGTGTATGCAGCCACACCTTTTCTCTTTGCCATTAAATCAGCAATAATAACAATGACCTTTATAATTTAAAGTCCCTGTTTTCCAACATGAAGCATTTAAATTAAGAAAGATGACTAATACTTTGTCACTTATGCTTTGCCTTCTGCCAGCATAAGGTAATAGGTTGAAGGATACTGTGTCTGTTTGGCATTTATATATGATGTGCATGAGTAAAAGGTGGAAACAAAGGAATTACAGGGTTCCCTGAGACTGTTCAGGTGGGTCTGAGGAACTAAGCCTGAACAAGTAGGTGACTGCTGAGCAGTGGACAGGGTTGTTATTCTCACACTAATTGCCTTTTCATCCCTTGCATTAGCTGCAATTCAAATCCAGAGACAGAACAGACCATGGTTTCCATTGTGCTGTAGGACTTGTACTGACATTCTACCTGGCATTAGTCAAGGGACCTGAGCCAAGCTATCACAGTGCCAAAGAAGTTACATTGGCTCTTCCAGTAGCCTAAAGTAGAGGAAGGCTTTGTCTTAGAACTCAGATGTTCTGCAAGTTTTTTTTTTTTTTTTTTTTTTTTTTTTTTTTTTATACGAAGCCTGCCTTCTACAGACCAGCACACAAAGTCAAGTCATTTTGCACATTCAGGTTAGTCTAAGGAAGCTAAGTACTTTCCATGGTAGGTATATATGGGTTACTATATGGGAATGGTAAGATATAAGGTTGCTGTAAGTATGTAGGCATTAATTATGACTCCCATAAATACATAGTGCTAACAGATGTTTTTTTATCCATACTCCTACCATCTCATGTTAAGAGTGCTCTTAACTTGCCTGGATGTCTTTCCCTGACCCTCTACGACTCTCTCTTGTATGTTTCTGGGAATGGCCAGCTAAGCTAATCATAGACAGACATCCTTTTTTCTTTCTTTCTTTCTTCCTTTTTCTTTTCTTTTTTTTTTTTTTTTTTTTTCCTTTTTTTATTTTTGAGAAAGGGTTTCTCGATGTATCCATGGCTGTCCTAAAATGAACTATGTAGACCAGGTTGGCCTCAAACTCGGGAGATGCACCCACCTGTCTCCCAAGTGCTGGAATTCTTAAGGTGTGCACCACTACTGCCCAGATGGACACATTTTTTTTTTCTATCATGACCATGAAAAAAGCTCATCTTTCCCTTGTTTGATCTAAAAATTCTATTGTTCATTATTCCTACAGTTGATTTCTCCAAAACATGGCAGGATGCCAGCGTGTGCTGCTGTGGTTTGGGGTGACCTCCATTGATGAGTAGGGCTTTCCAGCAGAGCAAGTTGGTTGAAGCCTGTAATTCCATCATTTGGAAGGCTTGAGGCAGGAGGATTGAAAGTTCATGATCAATTTAGCCTAAGCAAGAGCCTGTCTCAGCCCCCTCAGCCTCCCCCTAAGACTCCTCTCCTTATTCTTCCAGTTTTGTCATTCCCAGATCAGTGGTTAGGAAGGAAGGAAGGAAGGAAGGAAGGAAGTAGGAAGGAAGGAAGGAAGTAGGAAGGAAGGAAGGAGGAAGGAAAGAAGGAAGGAGGAAGGAAAGAAGGAAGGAAGGAAGGAGAAAAAGAGAAGCATTTATGGCTTGTTTCTTCTTCTGCTAAGAGCATGACTGTAGAGCAGTTAACACAGTACCTGACTCAGACGGGAGAGACTCACTTCCTTTCCCTTCTCTCTTGGATTCTGAAGGAAGCCCAAAGGCACACTTCTAGCTCTCTACTTCCTGCTGACATCCTCTGGGAAGAAAGAACATCTATAAGTCTAGGAACAACTTCTCTTTGTCAGGGACGCTTTTTCCCAGGACTTCCTGTGGCCCTTCATGGTTCCATCTGTGAGAGCACTTCCTGTGGCCCCTCATGACTCCATCTGTCAGAGCAGGGCTGAAGTTCTGACAACCAAGCCTCTCGCTGATGACCTGCCTTCAGACTTACCCACAGAGTCCTCTCCTCTGGACACCATAAGTCTCGAGCACCCTTTTAACATCCTTATTCCTGGGAAAGCTCATTTCCAACTACTGCCTTCAGCCAGGATAATGCCTTTTTAAAGTCCTTTTAATTTCCTCTCTGTTCCCCAGACCCAATCCCACAGACTCATCCTTAACTGTTCTGGTGTCTACATGGAGCCTTCTCTTTAGTGTGGCAGGTACTGTAAATGGAGTTCTTAATTGGTCTAGATTATAAAAAGCTGGGGTCAGATACAGAAGGAAATGCTGAGAGATCAGAGAGAAGGAGCAAGCCGATATTGCGGTAAATAAGGGTCAGGATAAACAAATAGGCCGAATAGATGTTTATTCAGGGAGAAATAACTTACAACCTAGACAGATGAACACCAGGAAATTCAACCCAATCCTCTCCTGTCCGAGTCACGCCAGAAAAAAGAGCGCCTTCCTGGCCCCCTCCGACCTCCTTCCTCAGGTCACCTCCGCCCATCGCTCCACCCCCCAATGGGCGTGGTCAGTGCTACAGAAGGACTACCTCACTACAAGCCACAGCCACACCTTACCTCCTTAGTATCTTAGCAGACAAGAGAGCAATTCCTGTTTCTCCCTGCTTATAACCTGTTTCTGCCTGGCTACCTCACTTCCTGTCTGTCTGTACAGACCTCCAGACTTCTATGGTTAGCTAGTGGCAAGCTCCAGTCTCTGAACCCCAGACAGGCTTTATTTGTTCAAGCAAGGCATCACCACAGGTATTCTGCAAGCTACTGAAAGAGAAACTTGGACACAAACCCAGCTACAAAACCTTTGACCTACAACCCATCCTGCCTGCAAAATATGCTAGGACAATGGTAACACAGAACTTGTCGGAGTAGTCAACCGATATCTGATTTGATTGAAGGCCTATTCCCCAAGAAGGAACCCATACCAGACACTGCTTGGGTAACCAGGAACCAGAGACTACCAGGTAGCCCATAGACTTAGGGTAAAACCAAACACTGCTGGTGTAAAAAGATGTATTTATGGAGTTTGCTTTCAATATGGCAAGACTAGCCATTTGGACAAGATACTGCTCTTGTCTGGACTGTTTGACTTTATGCTGTATAAACTGGACATGCAGGACCCACAGAAAAGTGACTGCTGATTCAAGATGGACATTGCTACCGAGATCCTGCTTCATGGAAGAGTCTGCCAGACAGTCTGCAGGACACAAAGAAAAGTGAATGACAAACTGCCAATACAAGAAGACAGTTTAAAGTTTCCTACTTTGCTGAAGAGTCTGCTAGACACACTATGGCCTATGGGCTGAAGATGGAAGATTACAGAAGAACTTCAGATGACTGACAAAGCAAGATGTCTCTGTCATTTCTAGAGTTTATATATTATCCTTCTATGGTCTTTGAGGGAGTTGAAGGCAAATAGTTATGGTTATAGTTTACCTTAGTTAGGATTAAAAATAAGTTACTTAGACTTTAGACACATAAAGATAGGATAGATGATGGAATATTATCTTAAATCTTGCTAAATGTTAGTGGACTAAATATTGTTAACTGTGATTCTTATTTGATAACTGTTGTGTTATATATTTTACTATGTTAAGGTTAAAACCCTTCTTTTTATTTAGACAGAAAAGAGGAGATGATGGGAGATGTCATTCTGTATATATGTTTCTCATACTGGTTTAATGAATAAAGCACTGTTGGCCGATAGGAAAGCAAGATAGGCGGGACTAGGAGACAAGGAGGAAAGAGGAAGTAGTAAGGAGGAGTCAAGATGGAGAGTGTGGAGAGAATAGAACCGCCAGCCGCTCTCGCTGGTAAGACCACGTGGAAATACATAGAAATGGGTTAATACTTAAGACAGAGCTAGCCGATAAGAAACAAGTAATTGGCCAACAGAATTATATCTAATACAGAGTCTCGGTGTGTTAATTGGGGCTGGCGCAGCGGCGGGACAGACCAGCAGCGGGAGGAAAAACCATACTCTTTACAGACTCCTAATGATATTCTGCTATATGCACAGATCAATGCCTTATCCAGTCATCATCAGAGAGGCTTTCTCCAGTAGCAGATAGGAACAGATGCAGAGATCCACAGCCAGACATTACTTGGAGAGACAGTCTCAATGTTCGGTCCCCATCAGATCTCTCTCCTTAGAGCTCAGGGAATTCCACAGAAGATTAGCAGAAAAATCCTAAGAGCGAGAGGGAATGGAGAACCAGGAGAACAAGACTCTGAATCAACTAAGCAAGGTGCACATGAGCTCATGGAGACTAAAGCAGCAAGCACAGAGCCCACATGGGCCCACATTCCATCTGGTAGCTTATTGCTTTTATGGGTCTCTGAATCTTGTGGCTGCTCTTGGGACTCTCTTCTTCCCGTTGGGTTATCGTGTCCAGCTTTGATATGAAGGTTGTTACTTCATCTTTTTATATTTTAGTTGTCATATTTGCTTGCAATCTCTTAGAAGCCAGTTCTTTTCTAATGATAGAAAGGGGGTGGATCTGGAGGGCAGGGGAAGTGGGCAGGAACTGGGAGTAGTGGAAAGAGGGGAAACTACAATCAGTGTATATTGTATGAGACAAGAATCTATTTTCAAAAAAAAAAATGTCCTTTTAATTTATGTTGACAGGGTTTCAGGGGAAGTAAAGAAACCAATAGTATGCTTGTCCTTCCATTTGCCAAGCACACCGTCTGGATTTATGTGTTTTCATACCCTCTTCCCACCATTGTGAAGTACTTAAGTATGTGTCTTTGCTTTTTCTGCTCATCCTTGGCTACAGGAAGACCTCTGAAAAGTGAGAGTGAAGTCTCTCAGTGAAATAAGCTTGGTAACCCCAGCATGTTTTAGTTGCTCTCTCCTTATGAATATGCAAGACCTCTGTTCTCCTATTTGCTCCTTCCTGGGGGTAGGAGGTTTTTGCATGGGAGTTTTTGCAGCCACAGAGGTAAATGACCAGGAGCAAAGGAAGCCAAGGATGAACAGGGAAGCCCATGGGGAAAATAATTTTCTTCATATCTCATTGCCATATGATTCCATTTCTGTGGAGTGTTAGGAAAATCAAAATTATGGTTACAAAAGGTAGATAAGCCCTGTCTGGAACAGGAGTAGGGGTCAAGGTGGAGGTTGCAGACACACACACACGCACACACACACACACACACACACGCACACGCACACGCGTGTGTGCACGCACACGCACGCACATGCACACATATTTTGGGAATTGAATCATATAACTATAAAGTTCAAAAAGTCCCTAGTTCTGCAGTCGAAAGGGAAAGGGCTGGCAGGTGGGAGGGCTGACCTGGCACCTCACGGGCTGCTTCTCGATTGGGTACAGCACAATACAGCTGACCCAGTTGGTGGGTGCGAGTGAGCCAGTCCTGCAGGTATGGGACTAGGAGAACTTCCCCCCCCACAGCAACACTCAGGAAATTGGGCCCTTGCCTGGGCAGCACAGTTAGAGCTGATCCTGTTAGAGGGGGGCAGTGAGCCAACCCTGAGAACGTGAGCCCCTCACCACCTGTGGCAGGTAGGAGAGTTGGCCCTGAGGTCATGAGAGCAAAAAAGCCATCCCCACCTCCCACCAGCTGCAGTGCTCAGGAGAGTGGCACCTCACCTGGACACCACAGTAGAGCTGGCCCTGGTGGGATAGATGATCTGGCCCCCGAGGGTGTGAGGGCAGGACTGGCCCCATCCCTTGCTGCTTACTGCATAGGGTGAGCCAGCCAGGGCAGTGCTGGAGAGCTTGCCCTGGTGGTAAGGATGTGGGAAAGCTGGCGGGCTGACCAACCCAGAAGCGGGGCTCTGAATCGGCCCACCGCAACATCACCCCATCTGTGATCTGCTGGAGCAGGTGAAGGGGCTGATCCTGCAGATACAAAGCTGCAAGATCTCCACAACACAGGAGTGCCAGTGAGGACACAGCATCAATTAGTGTAGCGGAAACCAGAGGCCTCCAACCAGACCAAGGACTCTCTCTCGCAATGAGCACTTGTGTGTAAAGCTATAAGAACAAAAGGGTGTACTGCGTGACTCACTGTGCCACGCTACAGCTTCCATGACGAGGTTTTTCTTTTTTCCCCTTTTAAATTTTATTTTACCTTGTAGGATGTGGTTGCAAGGACAGAGGGTGGACACGAAGGGATGGGGAGACGAATGGGATCCAGATGCATGATGTGAAAGCCACACAAAATCAATTATAAGTTAAATCAGAAAAGGGGTGGGGGCACCTGTTAGCACTGAGTCTCGAGGCCCAGAAAGCAAGAGCTCTGATGCTCAAGAGTAACAGGCACAGCTGTCCCAGCTCAGGAGGAGCTCTGGAGAAGGGCAAGCTCATTCTAGTCTGACTCTCAGTTGGTGGGGCGGCAGGCAGCCATCGATACCTGTGAGGGTGGATCTCCTGTACTCAAGTCTACTGATCAAATACTAGCAGCATCCAGAAATGCCTTCTCAGGCGGAACCAGAAACAATGTTTTACTAAGTTTCTAAAACTAAAATTAACTGTTAGAGGTTGACCGGTTCAGCCCAGTATACTGGTTTGCTTACTCTCCAAATAAAGATAATACGGGACCACACAGCACTGTTATCCTGCCCACGGCCAGAAAGGCACCTTCTCCAGCAGACAAAACATCCTGAAAGGACTGTGACTTTTGTGATGATCCATGGCTGCAATAACGTGATATTTAATCGACAATATGTAAATACTGACATTAAAAACAACACATTGCATTTCATCATCAGAGAGTCAGAGAAGAGGTTCATTTCCACTCCACTGCCCCTGCTGCTAAGTGGGGCTCAGTTCTATTTTGGTTGTCTGTGCTCAAAAAAATCTACTAAATTTGGTTTGTCTGATGATCCCCCAGTAACACAGATTACAGTTTAAATCTCCCATGGGGGGTAGATGTGAAATGATGCAATCTGTCTGCTGTGTGTTTTAGGCACACGTCAGAACCTCTGCCGGTTAGGCCACAGAGGCAACTGTCCCAAACTGTCATCTTCTCAGACAGTCACTGCATTTTCACGTATATTTTTGGTTTCTTTCTTTTTCCTTCCTTCCTTCCTTCCTTCTTTCTTCTTTTTCTTTCTTTCTTTCTTTCTTTTTTTCTTTTTTCTTTTTGGTTTTCAAGAAAAAGTTTCTCTGTGTAACTTTGGAACCTTTCCTGGAACTCATTCTGTAGATAGACCAGGCTGGCCTCACAAAGGTCCTCTGCTTCCCTTCCCGAGTGCTGCAACTAAAAGTGTGTGACAGCACCGCCGGTCTTCATTTTGATTTCTTTTATAGCAGAAGAAGAAGAAAAATAATGACGTTTTCTTTCACCAATAGGGGAACTATTTTTGTTTGTGTTACCCTGTCACCTGATGAGATGAAGGCCACAGAAGAGGCTTTGCATCCGTGATTCCAGGATGCATCCATGCCAGACAGGAGCACCTCTAAAAGAGGAGAAGATTGAAGTTTCCAGGGAAGAAGGGGGTCGTGGTGCAATCAAAGAGGAGGGGCTCTCAGTAGCCAGAGTCTGTCTTTGGAATGACATGTCCAAGTCTCTGAACTGTGTAATGCCACAGTTCTTTTGAAGCTGAGCCATTTAGCAGAGTCTGTTCTGTAATCCTCTGCTGTATAGCTGGTGTCTCAAAACATTTTCTGCTTCCTTGCTTTGGTTTTCTTCCTTCCCCCCTTCTCTCCCTTCCCCCCTTCCCCCCTTCTCTCCCTTCTCTCCCTTCTCTCCCTCCCTCCCGCTGACCCTCTGTCCCTCTCTCCTCCATCCCTTTCTTTTGGAAGTCGAAGCTCACACTACTGTTTCTCCTGCCTTGGCCTCCTGAATTCTAGAATCTTAAGTATTTACTATCCTTAATGAGGCTTCAGAGTTTTGTTTTAATGGCTGGATTAATTTACTGTTTCCAGGCAAAGATACTAATTAATGGAGCAAATTCCCAGTAGGTACATCATTCCTCATGCAACATCATTGCAGTTGGGCAGTAATTTGTTTGATTCCAGGGAAAGGTATAAACCCCAAACCTAAAAGAAGCTTTGATGGATAGCCAAAAAAATCACCAAAATATTAGAATTATAACGTGGACTCTTTGTCATCAGTGACTTCAGTACAAATTAAACCTAAGTGAAAGCTTGAGAAACAAACAATATTAAAAAAAAACCACAAAACCCATCTCACTTGAAAATGACTTCTTTATTTAGGGTTATTTATCTTATTTTATGCGTCTGCTTTGCGCGCGTGCATGCGTGTATGTGTGTGTGTGTGTGTGCCTAATGCTCCTAGAAGTCAGAGGAGGGCTTTGATCCCCTAGAAATAAACTTATAGATGGTTGTGACCTGCCATGTAGGTGCTGGAAATTGAACCTGAGTTCTCTGCAAGAGGTGTCAGTTTTTTTTTTAATTAATTTTATTTAAATTTAAAACAACTTTATTTTACACCCCCCATCCACTCCTCAGGGAGGGTGAGGTCTCCAATTGGGGATCATCAAAGCCTGTCACATCACTTGGGGCAGGACCTAGGCCCTTCCCTATGTTTTAAACGAGGTCCAAGTTTATGTCTTAAGGGAAGTAGGCAGATCCTTTGGTGTGTTAGTCATATAACAAAACACTAGATGGTGCTGTTTCTTGAGGAATTAACAAGAACTAGCCTTTAAAACCTACTTTAGAGGTCCTTTATTGTGATTTCAGAAGTGGAGAAAATACTACCTTAATTTTCATGCTTAATGAAGTTTACCTTCATGAATAGACACCCAAAATTAAAATAAGCACAAAGCCAGTGAGTAAGTGGTATGGTGTGTTGGTAGGATGCTGAAAAAGTTGAATCTGTGCTTCATTCACTGTACAGGAGCCAGCTCATAGGACAGACAGACATTTGGCCTTGGCTACATTTAACCTGATTTTATAGAAGAGTTTTAGGTTTTCAGAAAAGTGTGTATGCAGAGATTTCTCATAAAATCTCTACACACGTTCTACTATTATTAGATGTATACCTATAATCCTAGATACTCAGGAAGCTAAGACAGGAGAGTGGTGAGTGATTCCTGAGCCAGTCAGGGAATTTTCATGTGACCCTATCTCAAAATAAAAACTAAAAACGTCTGGGGCTGTAGTTCAGAGGTAGAGAACTTCTCTATCATACATGAAATGTTAAGTTCCATCCTTCTCCTTCTCTCTCTCTCTCTCTCTCTCTCTCTCTCACACACACACACACACACACACACACACACACACACACACATAGAGCTCAGTGGTAGAGCACTTTCCTAATGTATGCTAAGTCTTGAATTCCATTCCCAGCATTGAAACACAGAAATACACAAATCTAGCATGCACAGCGTGCATCAATATGGGCGCTGTGATGGCTCTTCTTGGGTGTGAACTTGGCTACCTCTGAATTAAAACTCAGAGCCTGGATGCCCAGAATATGGGGTTGTTAAGGGCAGCACTCACATGAGCAGTGGAGGAGATATGAGTCACTTTTCTCCTCTTCTTCCCTCAGGCCCTTCCTTCTTCCCACTTAATTGCACTCCACTCTTCTACCCAAAAGGTTCAGTTAACATTTGTGCCAGGATACATACCAGAAAATGCCTACATCAATCAGACAGGACCCAAAACAGAGCTCTAGTTCTTGTAAAGCTTTAAAGGTTTTTTTCCCTCCAGGGAGACACATCCCATCCTTATTTTGCCTGTGCAGTGTGTGTGTGTGTGTGTGTGTGTGTGTGTGTGTGTGTGTGTGTTTCAAGACAGGATTTCTCCCTGGCTGTTCTAGAACTCTCTGTAGGCTGGCCTTGAGCTCACAGAGATTCACCTTCCTCTGCTTCATGAGTCTGGGATTAAAGGCATTCGACACCACTGCCCAGCACTTTGTGGATTTTTCACATTTATATCGTGAGCCACTACATACAGTTGAGTGTCAGTCTAGAACTCATCACTCCAAATTCTCTGTGAGTGGACATTATACTTTGTCCTCAGCCTCATGCCGGGGTCGAGAAAGATGGCCTTGATTTTTGTTTCTTCCCACTTGTTCTAGAATTTCACCTATATGTGAATTCATTTTCCAAAAGGATGCTTTGCTACATTATTGGCTAATTATGAATAATGGTTTCTGTGATCCAATGCTCCTAAATTAAGTTTTATTGAATTTTAAGTTTTATTGAAGTTTTCATATTTTGTCTTTATTTCTACTGAGAACAATTAGAAAGACAGGGGAATTTGGGGGAATATAAAGGAGAGGGAGGGAGAGAGAGAGATGAAGAGAGAGAGGGAGAGAAAGAAGGAGAAAGAGAGAGTGAGAGGCAGAGGGAGAGACAGAGAGGAAGGGACAGGGAGGGAGAGAGGGAGAAAGGGAAACTCCTAGTCCAGGGATGCGGCCAGCAGAGAAGCGGCTCGAGGCCTTTCTCACATTGCTACTCTAAACCTGCAATTTTCCGTGAGTGTCTCCAGACATCCCATTTACAGGAAAAGAGCGCACACTAAAGATGCTGCACAACCATACCGGTTTCTGGTTTTATATTTTCAGATTGAAGTTCCATTCAAGGCCCCTCTGGACTTCTCCTGTAATCTTGCTTGTCAAAGAGAGTGAGGAAAGGAGAGGGGAAGAAAGGGTTTCTTAGCAACCTTTTGAGATATGTCTGGAGAACCTCCTAAGTGCTATATGTGGCTAATTGACTCTAAGACCCTGTGCATATTCTAGTCTGTTTCTTTTTCCTAGTTCTTTTTTGTTATTTATTTATTTATTTATTTATTTATTTATTTATTTTTGAGACAGGGTTTCTCTGTGTAGCTTTGGAGCCTGTCCTGGTACTCCCTCTGTAGACCAGGCTGGCCTCGAACTCAGAGATCGGCCTGTGTTTGCCTGTGCTGGGATTAAAGGCTTGCACCACCACCCAGCTTCTTTCCCCTAACTCTTATGCTGAAGTCTATATTAAAATACCTTTGATAAAAATCTCCAACTCTGCATGTGTCTACACCTGAAATTTCTTCTTTTCCTTAAAGTCATGAATATCAGGCTGGCCCTGAGTTGAGGTCCCGGGAAGGCTAGGGGACCCCTGCATGCTGCTGAGGTAGCAGCGTGGAGCTGTGTGTCCATCTCCTCACCACTGACACTCACACAGAGTTGTTCAGAAAGATGTCGATGTACATCATTGTAGGTCTAACGGTGTGTGTTGGGAAGGGCGAGGTTTATGCCCAAGTCATCTTCACATTGCAGCTGTCCCGAGGACCCTCCTCACAGGCTGCCTGTTGCACAGCAGATCATTAGCAAGTGTCACTGACTTAGCAAATGAATGAATGAGAGTCCAGGGTCTCACTGTACTTACTTCTCATAGTTGAGAATAAATTCACTCCTATTTTTGGTTCTCAAGTTCTGGTTTCTTCCTTCCTTCCTTCCTTCTTTTTTCTTTCTTTTTTAAAATGATTTATTTATTTGCACTGGTGCATGTGTCTAAGGGGTGTTGGATCTTCTGGAACTGAAGTTACGGATAATTGTGAGCTGCTATGTAGGTGCTGGGAATAAAGTCATGTCCTCTGGAAGAGCAGCCAACACCCTTAACGGCTGAGCCATCTCTCCAGCCCCAAGTTCTGCTTTCTTTAGGAGAAAGAAAGTATTTAAATAACAGATCCAGCAGCAGAATAAGACAGTCTTGGGTTTCAGGTGTGGTTCAGCGGCCAAGAATGATGTGGCGTGATAAGGCCTGGGTTCCATCCCAGCACTGCATAAACAAACAAAAACAAAACCAGAGAAATCAGAGAAATCTTGGAGGGTTATAGCAAGGCTTGTCAAGGAAGAGTGCTGCCTCCAAGAAGCAGCAGCAGCAGCAACAAAAAGGATTCTGCTTCCTAAAATAATTCTAGGTTAAACAAAATTCAGCCGTGGCGTGCCTACACGCCCCTGAGCTTAACAGTGGAAATGACTTTTCCTGGTGGGATTGTTAGCCATGTGTGTGCTTGTGCACACGGATGTGGCTGAAGCGTGTGTGCATGATATACTTTTATAGCATGAGAATAGAGATGAGCCTGGTTGACCTCTGTCAGCAAACAATTCTGATGTTGAGCCACTGCCGGGGAGCTGTGGAGCCCAGGAGGACTGGCTCAGCGAGACCCGTGCTCAGGATGTCGGAAGAGTAGTTGATGCTTTGCTGTGCCCTCACTTAAAAAAAAAAAAATCGTTTTATTTTATGTGCGTGCGTGTTTTGCTTGTACACCTCCATGCAAGCTTGGTGCCCATGGAGGCCTGTAGAGGGCAGCAGATCTCCTGGAACCGCAGTTACCGACAGTTGTGAGCTACCATGTGAGTGCTGGGAATTAAACCTAGGTCTTCTGGAAGAACAGTTTAACTACTGAGCCATCCCTCCAGCCCCTGACCCTCACTTTTGATACTTTTGCTTATTTCTGTCCACTCTAATACTGTCTTTAGGCTCATATCCAGCAGCCAGTGAGGCCCTGCACAGGCCTCTAGCTATTCTAGTTCCTACTTACTAAGTCTTCCCATCACACCGGTGTGTGTGTGTGTGTGTGTGTGTGTGTGTGTGTGTGTGTGTGTGTGTGTGTGTGTGTGTGTGTGCATCCTCTCCAAGTGCTTAACTGAAATAGCCGGGACTGAGGGCTCATCTGGGCAATGGGGTGGGACCGCAGGGCAGCAGTACTGGGGTTTAGTGGTAGGGTCTCATGCATGCTTGACCTGAGCTCGTCCACTGAGCACGTGTCCTCAGACAGCGATTTGGGTGACAGCCTTTCCTACTTACTGTGACCAGCACAGCCCATATTTGCAGACTGGGTTATATTTTCAAGGAAATTCTCCCAGTTGGTAGGCAATAGCTCCAGAATTCAGTAGGGTAGTGTTTTAGTCAGTATTCTATTGCTGGGAAGAGATGTCATGGCCACAGCAGTCCTTACAGAGAAAAGCATTTAACTGGGGCTGGCTTACATTCTGAAACTGGTCCATTGTCATCATGGTGGGACATGGCACATGGCAGAGCTAGAGCAGACATGGTGCTGGGGGGGTGGGCACTGAGAGTTCTACACCCTGGCGGGCAGCAGGAAGAGGGCGTCTGAAACCTCAAAGCTGTCCCCAGTGACACACTTCCTCAACATAAGGCCTCATGCCCTAATCATTTCCAATAATGCCACTCCTTATGAGCCTGTAGGGGACACTTTCACTCAAACCCACCGCAGGTAGGCTGTGAATAAATTCAAGATCAGAAAGGTTGAGAAGACGGTGCTGATCAGGCCCAGCTCCTGTGTGCTGTGCCCGCCCAACAGTGCAAACCAGCCAACTTTAGACTATGGCCCTGCCCGAGGAGCGGTGAGCACAGGCAGATGGCAACGCCCGCTGCTCCACACTGCCAGTGCGCTTTCATTCATGACGCCAATGCTGGCTCACATTCTCTGTCTCTCAAGAGAGTGTCATGGGCTGAACTACAGCCTGAACGCCTCACAGTGTGACTGTGTTTGGAGATAGGGTTTTTAGGCAGATAAGTAAAAACGAGGTTATGGGTGTGTCCTCTAAACCAGTAAGACTGATTGGTGTCCATGTAAGAAGAGGGAATCTGGACACGTGAGTGCAGAGGGAAGAACATGCAAAGGCTGGAACAAGACCTCAGGGTGCCAAGCCAGACAGAGACCTTAGGAGGAAGCCACTCTGTCCACGACTTGAGAATGGCTTCTGGCCTCCTAGAGGTGAGGACACATGCCTTTAAGTCAATGGCAGCCTTTGCAGCTTAGGCAATCGCTATGTTAATTCACAATCTTACACCTGAAGCAACCAGAAAGCAGAGACAGGCCCTGATTCTGAGGTGACCGGAGCACACATCCAAAGTTTGGTAGTGTCTAGCACACTTGACGTTGTCTCTGAGCAAATATAGAAAAGGCTGGGAAGCAGGTGCCTGCCGGAGCCCCATGGATTGCCTTCGGACCAGCTGGCTGATAAGTCAGTGCAGATTTCTGTTTGCTTGTCCCCTTTGTGCAGAGTACTGCTGCCTGGCTGCAGCACAGAGCCGCCAGTGGCCTTCACCACACCTCAGCATCTTGGCTTCGCCTCTGCCTTCCCTACAGTCTTGTTAGGAAAGGTCTTCTTTCCTCTCTGGGTGCCGGGCATGTGAACCAGGGCAGTATATTCCTACTCTCCAGGAACTTCTTTGGAATGTGCAAACACTGCCTTGCTCTGCCTGTTTGCTCCCCTCGGACTTGGTATATTGTCTTTGACCCTGTGCCTCCGCATGCATTTTACTGTTTTCTTCCCAAAGCTTTGACATCTGGGGACACTGTGACCCGGAAGGGAAAGATCCCCGTCCCCACCTGCAGGGCTTTCGGAAAAACCCACAAGTTTTCTCAACTCCAGATCATCTTTAATATGCAAACCAAACTAATGGAGTGGATGCCATTCTCCACCTGTCCTACGCACCCAGAGCTGAGTGCTAGACAGCTAGGAAGTTTACGGCACTCAGAACAGGCTACAAAGATTCCAAGTAGTCTTTCCCGCTGCCTTGACTTCCTACAGACACCCCGCTAAAGGCCTTCTCTCAGATTGGGCTCCGTTCCGCCTGCCAATGCATGCTACAGGCTGTGTGAGCCTTCTTAGTCAGCCAGTGCGGTCACCCGTGGCCTGAGTGAGGCCACTCCTCACCTGGACTTCCTTTTCTCTGAGACATGGCTTGATCCAGGTTTCTTGGCTTTACCTCTCCCTTGCTCGTGCGTCGGTCCCGGATGTGCCCGGCTGTAGCTCTCCCTTTCTGCAGCACCACCCCCTAGTTTCTCTTTGAACCCTCCTTTTTGGGCTGTGCCACCATTTAAGGGAGTCCTTTCTCAGTGCCTCATTCCCCTTAGAACGACCCTCACACGTCATGCCTGGTTTTGTCCCCTTTCTGTTTTCTGGTTTTATCTGGCCATTGCTGTGCCTGTCACCACTAAACAGGCAACTCAAAGTATCCAAAGTATCCACTGGTTTCTTCGACAGGGAACTGTCTCTTGGAACAGTGCCGAATGACAGCCGTTGGCCCAAACAGGTCCACGATTACAGTGAGGTGCGCTGGTAGGAAGAGATTCGGGGCGATCCACTTACATAGCCCCCTGAGACCCCTGAGCCATCTCTCCAGCTCCCGCCCATTGTACCCGAGGGCTCCTGATGAAGCGAGCATGTGGAAGAAAGGATCGAGCATGTGGAAGAAAGGATCAAATACTCAATGGAGAGAAACAAGGCAAGGTAAACATGAATTCTTAGCAAGCTTTTTAGAGTTCCCTTTTGTTTTAAGGACTCTTTGCGTGCCTTTTCCATGAAATGAGTTGGACAATACAGGTGCTGAGTGCTGAGATGAGTGTGTGTTAGCATGTGTAGGGGAAGGTGTTAGGGAACCTGCTATTGTAATTAAGTGGCCAAACATGCACATGCAGTGTTTGTAAATGGGGCACTTGGAAATGAAGGGCTTGAGAACACTTTGAAAGGATATTATTTTTAAAAAGCAGGAAAAAGACTAATTAAAGTTTAAGGACCATTCAATCCCTTCCTCTAGGCATCCAGCTAAAATAAACATACAAGTTGCAATTTTAATGGTGCCTGCAAAGCCCGTTAGAAAGCAGATCCTTGGGCACCCAGGCCATCAACTCCTCAGAGTTCCAGCCTGAAGGGCTCCAGCTATAGAGCAACCTCCACAAGCTTATGCCACGTGACTGGATGAGATGACTACCTGCCCTTTCCCTCCAACTGGCTCTTATTTATACACTGCCAAGAGCTGAAAAAAATCCGAAGCACAAGACAAAATCCTCAAGATGTTATTGGGTGTATTAAAATAAAATCAAAAATAGAATTATTAAGTATATACACAATAGCATAAGTGCAAGGGGCAGACACAGCGGTTTCCGATTGGAGTTTGCGATGGAAAACCCAGGTAACAAAGCTTCTCAGGTCTGCCAGAGATGTCTCCATGGTTACCTCCTTCCTACCTGTAAGTGTAAAAGTCTCTCACACATCCTACACAATTTAGAAAAGATTACATCACAAAAATAGCCCCAAATATGGCATTTTTAACTTCTTTAGAGTACAGCTAAAATATATGATTCAAGAATGTTCAAGTCACTTGAAGAAGTCAAAGACATCCTTTACGGTTTTGGAAGGCAGGTAAAGTCCTGACATATTACTCTTACAGTTCTCCCAAAGGACCCCATCAAAAAGGCCTTTAGAGTCCTGTCACTCAAACACCCAGATCATTACAAACGTTTCTCCATAGGGCAGAACCCAAGGCTTTCCCACCTTGGCTGGGAGGGCTGGGTGGTGGGGCGGCTCCAAAGGGTTCCAGATCAGCTGTGGTCGCTCTGCATGCTCACACATGATGCTCTTGCAGGGCGAGCTCAAGCTACCACCTGTCCGGCCACCTTACCACAAAGGAAAATGCTTAACAGTCTCAGAGCAGAGTGGGGGTGGGGTGGGGGCATGGGAGTGGGGTGGAGGTGGGGAGGAACTAAACCTCCAAAACAAAAACATTCAAAAAAGACAGTTTAAAGCTGGTGGCTTCATGTGTAAAACTTAACAGACTGGATTAGTAGTAGTAGTTTTTTTTTTTGTTGTTGTTGTTGTTTTTAAAGTAAGCCAAAGCATGGAGAAGGTCAGGGAACATCTGTTTGTGCACGGGGTTATTTTTGTTAAGTGAGTTTAGTTCTTGCTGCGTTTGGGAATTTGTTGCAACAGTCTCTGAACTCAGCCCATGGAGCCTGTGTGGTGCATACTGGAAATAGCAGGCGTTTGTATTTTGACTCTGGTCCCACTGAGCAGTGGCCACCCACTAAAGAAGCAGCATCCTAAGTCCAGGGTGTTCTTCCTGAGTTAGTTCGGCCTGTCCATCAGGAGCCAGGAACGCAGAGTCCTGGCATGAGATGATTAGCTGAGCCCGAAGGCTGCTTTCCCTACTAACTACTACGGGCAGGTCTTCGTGCCCATTACGGTTGCTGCTGGTACTGCCCTTCCGTGGCAGTGTAGAAATCATCCAGGACACTCTGTAAGTAGTCAAAAGTCGGCCTCTCCTCCGCTTTTTCTTTCCAACACATTTTCATGATCTCATAGAGCTCATCTGGGCAGTTCTCCATGCGTGGCATCCGGTAGCCCTGTGACAGCGCGGTCATCACATCTGCATTTGTTCTCCCTAGAGCCAAAAGCAAACAAAAAAGTGGCCATGTTGAGTCTAGAAGCCCAGCTCAATGGCGGAGGACGGCAGGGGCCAGCTTGCTGTTGGTAGCCCTGCAGCTAGGACTGTAAGACTCCCTTAAGTCTACCTATGGTTTGGAGTATGTTCTCTCCAATTCAGGTTTTAACTGTCAGTCCCCCAGAGTGACACTATAACTGAGATAAGGCCCTAAAAGAGGTGATTAAGTTAACATGAGCCTTGTAGGTGGAGCCTAGTCCAATGTGACCTGGATCATACCAAGAACACACACACACACACACAAGTCCATGTAAGGCCCAGTGGGCCAGGCAGTATCTACTTACTATCCAAGGAGAGAGACCTCAGATGAGACTCACTTTCCCAACTCCTGACCTCTGGGATTCTTCAGCAGCCACAGCAGTGTGGAATTTCTGCTGCTTTAAGTCACCTTGCCGACAGTGTTTGGGATGCCTTTCTTTCTCAGCAATTAAGACAGAGAAGGAACTCGGCAGGCAACTCGATAAGTACGTTCTAGAATGGGTGTGTGTGTCAAGAAGGCATCAATTTGCAAAAGCAAAATCAGGCACACTTCATAGGCATTAGGACCTGAATTAGACTACCAGATTCCACATAAAAAACCAAGCAAGGCGGTGCACACTTGTAATCCAGACTCTCGGGACAGTGGGGAGGGGGGCAGCGAAGGTAAGATGAGCAGATCTCTGGGGCTGCTAGCCAGCCAGCCCAGCCTATTTGGCAAATTCCAGGCTAATGAGAGACTCTGTTTCAAAAGACAATAGACAGCGCTGAAGAATGATTCCCATGTTGTCCTTTGGCCTCTACAGGCATGTGTACACATGTGTGCCTGTACTCATACACACACACACACCTGCACACCTGTAAATAACTCCCTCACTTTAACACACGCACACATACATACAAATCAATATTGGACTTGGATGACCTTTTACATTAACCATACCAGACCTTGGTTTCCTCTTTAGTAGGACAGATTCTTTTTAGCATCTAAAAAAAAAATTAAAAATATCTTGCACACATCTCATACTTTGAGGACCCCCTCACACACACAACTGGCAACCCTTCTCTGGCTTTCTTTCATAGAACAGAGGTACTAAGGACTAAGGAGCTCTCCTGATATGAACAATGGTCTCTAAATGGAAAGAATCAAATATGCTTTACAGTAGTTTGTATCTCTTTTCTAAAATTTCATTCATTTGTTATGTGTGTGAGTGTCTTGCCCAAGTGTATGTCTGTGGTGTCGCATGTTCCTGAAGAGGCCAGAAGAAGATATCAAATTCTGTGGGACTGGAGTTATAGATAGTTGCGAGCTACCATATGGGTGCTGGGAATTGAACCCTGGGCCTCTGAAAAGTCAGTCAGTGCTTTTAACTGCTGAGCCATCTCTCCAGTCCCTTTCCTCCATCTGTATCTCTTGCAAGTTGTTTACCTGGTGAATTAATTTTTTTCAAGTCTATTTATGAAATGCCACTTTCCTATCTGTCTCCTGGAATCCTCTAACTAGAAGCTTTCTGGTTCTTGCCGCCCAGCCAATGAGCAGGTAGCTATCACTTTCTGTAATTGGAACTTGGATCTCCACAAACTTATGTGACTGACTATTGGGTTCATTTCTGCAGAAATGTCTGGTTTTACTTCTGCCTGAAGTCTAGGGTGCCAGAGGGAGGGAGGTCACACTCAGGACGGTACAAATAGCAATGCAGCTGCCAGCTTGGTTAGGAACATCTCTTTCACTTCCTTCTTACATAAAAGGTCAGATGCCCAGAGAAGGTAAAAGCCTGTAGGGTCTCCTGAGCTTCCCTGCAGATGTCTTCTTCCTTATTCTAGCACGTTCTCTTAACTCTGAAGAGAATCATCAATGCTGCTGACCAAGGTCAGCATGCTCTGTTCTGCCTTGGGAATCTGCTTCGTAAGAGAACAAAGGAGAATCGGAAAGCCAGCTTTTCATGCTTGAGTGGACCAACACATAAAGCAAGCCATGGTATGGTAAGTCCTATAGAAGAATGGAAGTGGCTACTTAGCTTGTGGCTAGGCTAAAGAATCCAAATGCCCATTGGCTGGAGGCCTCCAGCCTTTCCTGTAGTATTCTTCATTCTTTCTGCTTACTACTAAACTCCATGCATGGGTCATGAAATAGCACTAAGTTCGGAGGGATGCAGAGAGATGGTTAACATGGAGAGCTGTTCCCAAGGACACAGAGGGAAAGATGCTGTCGCTTGGGGACAGGGGAGGTGATATCCAGAGTGCAGGAAGTGGCATCCAGAGAGCAGAAATAAGCAGAAACTACAGGCTTGTCAAAGAGCATGGGAAGGAAGAAGGTGTGGTACAGAGATCAGCCAGAGCGTAGAACATTACAGTCTTTCAGGACATAGCGGTTTCTGGGTAAGGAGGTAATAGTGTAGAAGAAACCAGAATGAATCATCTTTTCCAAGCATCATTTCAGGTCAAGGCAGATATTCACAGTAGGATGGATTTTAAAATTTGGGTTCACACATGGTTGGAAAAGCCAGAGACAACAAGATAACATCGTGCAAATGACACAAAAGGTTTTGCGTCATTTTGAAGCGTGTTCTCATTGTAAGAGAAGATCACCTGCAGAGACCCCTCCCTTCTCTTCTCTGTAGAAGAGCCGTATACAAATACAACCATACGTTTGGTTTTAAGACAAAAAGAAAAAAAAAGAAAAAAAAGAAAAAAAAAAAAAGAAAAAAAAAAAAAAAAAAAGAAAAGAAAAAAAAAAAAAAACGAGGATCTTTTGGGTTCCCTTCCATTTCTCCCTATAATTCACCTAAAACAACCAACAGTTGAAAAGGAGAACGAGAAATGAAAACTTAGACTCTACCTTTGCTGAGGCTCAGAGACATCTGGCACTCAGAGAGGCAGAGGTGGCCAGAACCAAGGGGAAGAAAGTGCAAGCCAAGTGTCTACAGAAAGGGACAGCCTGTTGGCCTATCCTGACACACCCTGGTGAGTCTCCAGATGAAGTGGCAAACACCTGACCAAGATGGGAGAGGTCAGTGGCCACAGACAGTGTGGTACCCAGAGCTTGTCTGGCCATGCCCATGTTAGTGCTGCAAACGCAGAACATGGCCTGGGTGTGTCCTCCTGAGACTAATGTTGAGGATGGAATGGTATCCTGGAAGTATTGTGAGGTGGGCTCTGTAAAAGAGGGCTAGGTTGGTAAGCAAGGCAGATGCCCTTCTCACAGGGACCAATGCTTGTTCTTGAGGGCCCACATCAGTCGCCAGGAGAGTTTTTAGGAGGCCATCCCCTCTACTAAGCTCATTCTGCACGAGCCTGCTTGCTCTTCTGCTTTCCACCTTGCATCGAAGCCATGTGGCAGCAAGCTCAGGAGGCCAAAGTGTTGGATCCCCAGGGATTGGAATTATGGGTAGTTGTGTGCTGCCATGTAGGTACTGGTAATCGAACCTAGGTCCTCTGGAAGAGAGTGCTTTTAACTGCTGAGACCTCTCTAGCCACTAAAACTTTAACTTTAAATTCTCTTATTCACACAGTTTTGTCTGACTGGAAGAAACTAAAGAAAAAAATTGGGAATTTAAGAACGACCTTTGCCATATCAATACAGACTCTGGAGGAGGGCAGGCCAGGCAGAACCTGGCACAATGAAAGGCAGGGATAGATACCAAACAGTGTTCTCAGGGGCATCCTAAGTTAAGAGCAGAAGAGTCCTTCACTGATGACCAGTAGCAAGTACCTCCTGAAAAGAGACTCTACCACCTTGCTTGCTCTTGAAACAGGCAGAAGACGTTGAAGACCCTGGTTCCTTGTACATTTTGCCTCATCTGGAGCCCCGCCTGTCTAATGTGCCTCATTTAAGCACCCAGGCTAGTGCCAGGTGCAGTCACAGTGGTAAGTGGTGAAGTTGGTGAAGGAATCGTAAAATAAAGGCGTAGAAGCTTCTACACATCTTTCAGAGGATTTTCACGAAATATAATGACCGGGAGCTCTCTCGGAAGCATCATTTGGGTTGACGGCACTACTGTGCCTTGTAAATGTCTTCAGACTGCTGAGTTCTCCCTTCACGAGGAACAATTGAGTGGGGAGGGGGCAAGCAATACCTGGGTAAGGGATTTTCCCATAGGTGACGATTTCATACAGGAGAATCCCGAAGGACCACACGTCAGACTTGATAGTGAAGCAGCCAAAGTTGATGGCCTCTGGAGCTGTCCACTTGATGGGGAACTTAGCACCTGGGGAGGGAGACACAGGCTCTTACTCAGAGCTCAAGCTGGAATGTCGTGGATCATTCTCGCCTTTGAGTTTTCACAAATTCATGTTATTGTTTGGGATAAGACACATACACAATCAAAATGGATGTGGTGTCAAATGTCATTTTAATACATTCACCTTCCTCTTTGAGCCCTCCCTTCCTTAGAAGCACAGTTTCTTCTGAAACCCCTAGGGGGCACTGTAACTGGCCTAACTCCAAACGCAGAAGGACATGGCATACAACGTAAAGACTAGTGTGTATGTTTACCTTTCAAACCACACCCTTTAGCATTGATACCCAGTGTAGACATTTTATCCAGAGTCATGCATGCTGATGTGTACCTTAGTCTCAGCTGAGGCAGAAGGATCTCTTGATTCCAGGACTTTAAAACCAACCTGGACAGTCAAGCAGGACCCTACCTCAAAACACCAAACCAAACAAACATAACAAAATGTCCCCTCTCACCTTTCCCCACAAAACAGTTCACATTTTTTCTGTAATGAGTTCATTTCATAATTGCATAGATGTGTCTTTTATTTCATTTAAATTTACCTATTTAATTTTTACTGATAGGGATCAGAGTTAGGCCCTCATGCATGCTAAATACACACTCAACACTGAACTATACCCACAGCCAGAATTATATATAATATGTGTGTGTATATGTACGTATGTATCACATATCTTATGTGTATCAATGTGTATGCTTTCGTATACAAATAATTCTCAGCTTGTGCCCAGGCAATCACAGATGTTGCTCCAAATGGCACAATCCCTTCTTCCATTGACAAATCATATTGGATGGTCAGAACTGAGCATGGTTATCTACTTAGAATGAGACAGTGATGGAATGAGGTTCTTTTGAGTTGCTGGTGAGGCTGGGGGATCAGGAACAGGCAGCTGTAGCCAGGGACACACAAGGTCCCTTGAGGAAAGCAAGCCCTATCCCAGACTCCAGCATCAGGGTACTGCTAGGGGTTCATAGCCATCACTTGTAAACATTGTCTATACTATGTCTTTGCATGAGGTTTCTTCTGCAGTGTCTTACTGAAACTGGAAGCTCCTACAAGAACAAAGAAGAGAGTTGTGTGACACCTGTGTGTTGGGCAGCATCACTAATTCCTGCATGGTCTCTTGACAACCTGGAGCAGTGGTGCATGATGGGAGGGAAGAGGAGAAGATAGGACCATCTCTGGGTTACTGCTGTCTCTTTGGTATAATCTTAACAAGTTTCATACTGTCTTTGTGCCCAGTGTGCAATCCAGAACCCAAGATTAGCATATGGTAGAAGATTTATTTGTCAAAGACTCAGTGCTTGTTGGTGTCAACAAAACCAGTAGAATCATTTCTCTCTTATGTACTTTGAGGCTGGATTCCCTGCTTTGAAGCCCGGCTCAGCTCCTTAAAGAGGGGTCTCTGGGGCTACAGAACCTTTGAGGTCCCCCATCTGTGTGTAGCACAGAATGTGTTACAAACATCTCTGCAGGTCAGAGAAGCAAATGCACTTTATAATTGAGTGAGGAAATTTGCCTTACAGGGTAAACAAAGAATCCTAATTTTGACAAATTTAGTCTTGTTTCACTTTGGTTAACTGAAATACAAGGCTGGGAGTGTGGTACACACACCAGCACTTGGGAGGCTGAGGCAGAAGGATTTATAGTTTGAGGCCAGCCTGGGTTACACAACAAGACCTTGCTACAAATCAGTGGTAGAACACTTATTTGCAAGCCTGAGACCCTAGTTCATTAATCCCAAGTATGGAAAAGTAAAACAAACACCTCCCCTGTCTCAAAACAATAACAAAGAAGAAAGACAGATGTTACTGTTTATGACCTTGTTAAAGTGTTAAGTGCCATTAGCCAAGAGAGAGCCCATTAAGAAGTGAGCTACAATTCTGGCACATCTCGAATATTGCACCAAATACATAGTTTTTCAAAATGATGATTTTTTGGGGGTAAATGTTTATTTTTTTAAAAATGAAATGAGACAGTAGGACAATAGTTAAATAGTTCTTGTTATATAGTTTTTTCTTTAGTTTTTTGTCTAGATGGTTAACCCTCTGTCAGATATGTAGGTAATAGATTTTCTCCCATTGCCAGACCATCTGTATGTGCTACAGAGCAAGACCTGGAAAGCGGAAGCTAGGTGGTCCGTGGGAGCAAAGGGAACACTTGGGGGGGACAGGGTGTGAGAAAGGAGAGGGCATCAGGCATGGAGGGCGAAAGGTGTTGAAAGCACATTACACACTTGCATAGACATGGCCTCTGTAACCCAGTATCCATACCTTCCCTCGCTGTGTACTCATTATCTTCGATTACTCTTGCAAGGCCAAAATCTGCAATCTTGCACATGAGTGCATCAGAGACTAGGACATTAGCCGCTCGCAGGTCACGATGGATGTAGTTCTTCCTCTCGATGTATGCCATGCCCTCTGCAATCTGCAAACAGAATGGGCCCAGGTTTGTATTTCAGGTAAGCAAGCTGTCATGGGTTGGCCATCAAGAACTAAAAACACCTTGAGTTTTTGAGACCCGTTCATGTGTATTAGCTGATTGCTCAAGGGTTTAAGATAGTGATAAAGTCACCTTCAAATCCTTTCTAAAATCTGCCCCAACTTCTCTAAATGACGGCAACTTTAACAAAGGTTTTATTTTTCACTACATGCGTGCATTTGTGTGTGTCATGTCTGTGTGAGAATGTCAACATCGAGTGCAGGTGCTCAGGGAGGCCAGAAGGGGCATCAGATGCCTTGGAGCTGGAAACAGGCAGTTGTGAGCGGCTGAGCCATCTCTTCAGCCCCATGGCGATGTTTTGTTTTTTTTTTTTAAATAACAGTATACACCACCATTTTTTTTTTTTTAAAGTGTGAAGACTTTTCTTAAGACCTGTAACCCCTGGCCATGCTGATGTGCAGCTGTCCTTATGTTAGATTCTTGAGTGAGGAAACATGCTATGCTCTGGTTGTTTGTGTCCCCCAAGTTCATATATTGACACCCCGATCCTCAATATTATCCTTAATGTGCTGGTGGCCATAAAGTAATTGTGTTAGGGGGTCAGGGCAGACTTGGTGCCCTTATACAAGAGGTCACAGAGAGCTCCCTGGTCCTTTCTACCCTGGACAGCCTTAGCTATTAAGAGGCTGTCTGTGAAGGAGAACAGGCCCATGCCAGTCACTGAATGTGCAGGTGCTTTCTCCTGGATGCCCCTACAACTGTGAGAAATGAATGCCTGTTGTTTGAGCCATTCAGTCCATGGTATCCTGTGGTAGAATTGAGACAATAGAAATGAAGAAATGTACTAATACAAGTACGTTAGCAGGGCATCAGGAAGAGGGTGTGAGGGACATGCTGGTTAGCCAGAGCCTCTCGTCAGGCTAAGAAAGAGGTGTGGTAGCCGGTCTTCAGAGGTCTGATGGGAGAGGTCATTCTGTAAATGTTTCTCATACTGGTTAATGAATAAAACACTGTTGGCCAATAGGAAAGCAAGAAGGGGGAGGGAAAAAAAGGAGGCAGGAGTAGGGAGGAGCAGCCGGAGAGACGGGACAGAGGTCCGGGCCCCCCCCCCGAAAGAGACCGGGAAAACTGAGATTAATAGAAATGAAAAAAAAAAAAAAACAAAAAAAACCAAAACAATCAAGAGGTATTCTGAGATGGATAGGAATTCTTCAAACCTCAAAGACCTACAGAATATGGCATAAAATGGTTTAGGGTTTCTTGACAGGAGACAAAAGCCCGGCAACACCACCTGTCAGAAAGGAAGATGGACATCGAAGAAACGCATTAAGAAGTTTTCCAAAGGCAAACTAGCCATTTGGGAAATACGCTCTTGTCTGGACTGTTGCTTTAGCTGATAAACGGGACAGGTAGGAACCCAGGAAAGAGCTGATTCAAGATAGACATTGCTACAGAGTTCCGCTTCATGGAAGAGTCTGCCAGACAGTCTGCAGGACACAGAGAAAAGGGACGACAAACGCCAATACAAAAGACAGTTTAAACTTTTCTGCTTTGCTGAAGAGCCCGCCAGACACACATGGTTTATAGGCTGAAGATGGACCATACAGAAGAACCGGGGCGCCAGGCCCGTCATTCTAGACTTAATATTAATTACCTCTGTGGTCTTTGAAGGAGTTGAAGACAAATGGTATGGTGATAGTTCCTAGTTAGGATTAAAGATAAGGTACAGAAGACAGACCAGAAGATAGGATAGATGATGAAATATGTCTTTAAACTACTAATGTTAATGAACAAAATATAACTGTGATCACGATAACGTTGTGATATATTTTGCTATGTTAAGGTTAACCCTCTTTTATTTAGACAGAAAGAGAAGATGATGGGAGATGTCATTCTGTAATATGTTTCTCATCTGGTTAATGAATAAAGCACTGTTGGCCAATAGGAAAGCAAGATAGGGGGGCCGGGGGGACGGGGGGGGGGGAAAGAAGGAGGGGGGGGGGGGGAAAAAAAAAAAAGAGAGGGGGGGGGGGGCCCCCCCCCCCCCCTGTGGATATCCATGAAACCACATGGATATACTTAGATTAATAGAAATGGGTTAATAATTAAGACAGAGCTAGCCGATAAGAAACTAGTAACTGGCCAACAGCATTTATATCTAATATAATGTCTCTGTGTATTATTTGGGGCTGGCACTGCAGTGGGTTCAGACCAGCAGGAAAAACATACATGTAACAGAGGTCTGAGCACAGTCCCCCAGGATAAACAGAATATACAGATGGAAACAAAGCAAGCCCATGGGGGAGAACGAGGAATTCAGATAAACAATAACACAGAGAGGAGAAATGACTACATAGTGTGCTGGTAGCAAACACGGCACAGCCCCAAATCAGATAAAGGATTGTACCTCCAAACTGCATAAAGATAAGGAAGGAAGCGAGAGCGAGAACGAGAGCGAGAAGCGTGTCCTTGTGTGCGTGCGTGTGTGTGTGCATGCGTGCGTGCGTGTGTGTGTGTGTGTGTGTGTGTGCGCGCGTGTGTAAGAGAGAGAGTTAGAAGAGCGAATTGATGCTTCCGGACTCTGTGTTGAACTGCAGCCGCTCACCTGGGAGGACCTGACTTCCCCATCCTCATTACCTCACAGGTGAACCCCATCCAAGCCCCTCCCCCTCCACTGCTCAGCAAAGGAGCAGATCTTTGGCCCTCCCTTCCCCTCTGGGCTATATCCTCCTTCCCCTTTCAGAGCCATCCAGGCACACAGGCTTTGGCAGGAGTCATTCTTGTGGTCACAAAATCTTGAGAACAGTCAATAAGTCCCCAAACTACTTCAAAGTCTAGTCAACCCGGGATTTCACTCCTGATGGGCACCGATGCTTTAACATTGCTGCCAAGGTCCTGGCTTTGCTCCATCCTCCTGCCTCCTCACCATGCCCACTCCCACATCTCCTGGCTACCACCATCTAGCCTGAGCATCTCCACAGTTCCCCAGTCTACCCATGTGCCCGTCTCACATGCCCGTGCCCAAGTGTGAGCATCCCTGGGCACAGGCGAGCTGCTCCATCTGGCTCTAGACAGAGTTCAAAGCACATGGCATAGGACCAGACCTTGTACGAATGTGGTGATTGGTGAGCACACAAAATAGAAACCAGCTCTTGACAACAGGAAAACACGAAGCTGGTCTGGGTGGCCTCTGTTTCTCCCAACTCTCAACGGCCCTAGGCACTCAGAAGATGCACCCTCACCTGGAAAATATTCAAAATAGCTTCAACAGGAAGTCCACAGAAGGTGGTGAGAATGAGAGCCTGGTGAGGGCATGCTGGCATGTGTGACTTCCTCCAGAAGACTGGGCACCCAGACCAGTGAGGCACGGCATTGAGGGCAGAGAGTGACGTAAAATGAGGAGGCAGGAGTTCCTTTGTGCTCTGGCATTCCAAACTCAACCAGGCTTACTAAGAAGGGCCACTAAAGCTGGGGAAAGGGCATAGGCACCAAGCAGAAAAATGGGAGCATGTAGTGGTCATCCAGCTGCTGGAATGTCTGGGTTTAAGGAGACAGTGAGATATCTCCCTGAAATGAGCCAGAGGCAGGTCCAAATGGGACGCAAACAATTGCATGGTTGCTACTGATGCTGTCTGGGCCCCTTTCTAGCCTTCCTTGGTAGTTACGCCTTTGTGAAAAGGTAGGTCACAGACACCTACCTAGCTCATGTTCTACTGGTTATCTATAGCCTGGGCCAGGAGAGTAAAGGAGCTAGAGCTGCCTGAGATGCCAGCTTGGGCTTGAACTGCAGGTGACTGGAAACCTGTGTGGGACACACGGACATGAGCAGCAGCAGAGACGGCAAGGGCTCACCTCACCCTTATCCTCGGCCTCGAGGTCCCATGGCCAACTCATTCTAAGAACATGCTAGGAACTTGCTATGAAGGCTCCTATCACACTCAAGCTAGGCATCTGCTGCAGGGGCCTTGGAAACAGGAACAGCCTTGGTCAGGCCTTGCTTACTCCAGCTTTCTATTCCAGACAGAGCTTTGTGGAGTTCAGCTTCTAGGCAGTGCTGTGGGTGTTACTGAGATGAGACTCTAAGCGTAGCTCTAACTGAGCTGGGTAACCAGTAGACACCCCAGCAACGTAAGAAGCTATCAGGCACTACAGCCCTTCATTTCCATTTCCTTCCCTCTAGTCCCAATCTCTACTGCATTGTTCTTTTTTGACTTCTAAAAAGCAAGCAAGCAAACAAAACTTTAGAATTAAAAAATTGTTTTACATTAGCCAGAGCAAATCTGGCTATACTTGACGGCACCAGGAAGAAAACATAGTCAGTGGGTTCTGGTGGTCTAGTCTGGGAGGTGGGGCCTGGGGGGGCGGGGCCTGGGAGCGGGGGGGGGGGGGCTTGTTCTTAGGATACCTTCTTCCTCTTTCAGGACACTTTAGCATTTAGCACTACAGAAAGAAGTGTCATCGAAATCCATCCAACCAAGACACAGCCGTCCCTGGGGACTGAGTCCCAAGCCCTGGACATGCTAAGCCTGTGTTCTGCCACTTAAGTCCTCAGCCTTGCACTGTATCAACAGGAAAATGACTAAAATCAGTATTGGACTTATAATAGTAAATGATAAACACTAGAGCAGAGCTCTGAGAGGTCAGCTGGGGGCTATGTGGGCACAGCCTGGTCTCAGGCACACGGGCTGGGGAGGACCTGGGGCTATGTAGGTTGGCTACTGTGGATTCATGGAAGTGACTTGTCACTTCTGAGAGTGATTGACATGCTAGGAATCTTCTCTGTTCCTGTCATGGTGGAAATGCCCTAACCCCGGGATGTGACAAATGAGCAGAGACCTCCCAGAAAGGAGAAAGATGAAGTTTCCCACTTATTCTGGCGGGGGGGGGGGGAGAAGCAAGAGAAATGCCATTGGCTCTTCAGAGTCACAGCTGCCCCAGCTGTGGAACCAGTATTGACCCAACAGGTGACTCCCATATTTCCAGACGAGAAACGATTCCCTTAACTCAATGTCAAAAATGCTCAGTGGGAATGAGCTGACTCTGGAGGGAATTTAGACACACACCCTCCGACCCCACTGTCTGGTCCTGGGCTCCATCATAAGGAACACAGCTAAACAGAGCCTTTGTTACAGTTGCAATCTCACTGATGCTGGGGCTGTGCAGGACTGGGTGTGGCCCAAGTGCTGTCTCTAGTGAATGCTAAGGAAATGGAGCCATGCTCTTGGGAACATTGTGATACACTGTGATAGATGCACGCTACACTGTGATAGATACACACCACACTGTGATAGATACATGCTACACTGTGATAGATGCACACTACACTGTGATAGATACATGCTACACTGTGATAGATGCACACTACACTGTGATAGATACATGCTACAGTATGATAGATACACACTACACTGTGATAGATACATGCTACACTGTGATAGATGCACACTACACTGTGATAGATACATGCTACACTGTGATAGATACACACTACACTGTGATAGATACATGCTACACTGTGATAGATACATGCTACAGTATGACAGATACACACTACACTGTGATAGATACACTGTAATAGATACACTGTGATAGATACACGCTACACTGTGATAGATACACTGTAATAGATACTATGTGATAAATACACACTACACTGTGATAGATACACGCTACACTGTGATAGATACACTGTAATAGATACTATGTGATAGATACACACGACACTGTGATTGATACACACTACACTGTGATAGATACACACCACACTGTGATACACTGTAATAGATAAACTGTGATAGATAGGCACTCATCTATAGAATTGTAATAAAAAAATGAAAGCTAAAACATTCCATTGCATATCTACAGACATGTAATAGTGCACCTACTGCACTAATATGGACCTACTGAGGGATTCAAAGCACAATATTAAAGGATTAGTGGCAAAGAGATAACAAAGGAGAATACTACCCAAGAGGCTCCCAGAAAAATAAATTGCCAGCAATAAATACATAGAAAAAAAGACCCCTGGCCTCATACACAGAAAATAAACACAAATTGTAATAGTGAAATAAGAATTTTTTACAGGAATAGTGGAATTTCTCAGAGGTTAAGAACACTTGCTGCTCAGAAACCATCCTGAGTGAGGTAACCCACTCACAAAAAAACAAACATGGTATGTACGCACTCATATATAGATATTAGGCATAGAGCAAAGGATCGCCAGCCTACAATCCACACTGCCAGAGAGCTAAGAAACAAGGAGGACCCTAAGAGAGACATACATTGTCTCCTGGAGAAGGGGAAAGGGACAAGATCTCCTGAGCAAATTGGGAGCATGGGGGGAGGGGAGAGGGAGTTAGGAGAAAGAGCAGGGGAGGAGGAGAAGGGAGAGGAGATCATGAGGGAGCAGAAAGATTGAGCCAGGGGAGGAATAGAGGAGAGCAAGAAAAGAGATACCATAATAGAGGGAGCCATTATAGGTTTAAAGAGAAATCTGGCGCTAGGGAAGTGTCCAGTGATATACTAGAATGACCCCCAACTAAGAATCTAAGCAATAGGGGGAAGATATCTTAAATACCTTTCCTCTATAATGAGAGGAAATGCCATCATAGAGCCTTCATCCAGTAGCTGATGGAAACATACGCAGACAGCCACAGCTAAACACTGAGCCGAACTCCTGGAGTCCATTTGTAGAGAGGGAGGAGTGATGACCAGGCTACAGAAATCCACAGAAACAGCTGACCTGAGCAAGTGGGAGCTCACGGACCCTGGACTGACAGCTTGGAAATCAGCATAGGAAGGAACCAGGCCCCCTGTACATGGGTGACAGTCAGGAGGCCTGGGCAGTCTATGGGGCCACTGGTAATGGAACAGCATTTTTACCTAGTGCAGGAATGGACATTGGGAGCCTGTTTCTCATAGAGGGATATTCTTTCAGCCTAGACACACAGGGGAGGGCCCAGGCCCTGCCTCAAATGATGCGACAGACTTTGATGATCCCGCATAGAAGGCCTCACCCTTTCTGTGGAGCAGAAGAGGGATGGGATGGGGACTGGTAGGGGGGTATGGGAGAATCAGAGGGAACTGGGATTGATATATAACATAAGATTGTTTCTAATTTAAATTAAAACAAACGGAGAACACTTGCTGCTCTTGGAGAGTCCTGGCTTTGGTTCCCGGCACCCGCATCAGGCAGCTACAAGCTCTATGAGTTCAGGGGATCTGGTGCAGTCCTCTGGCTCCTGTGTCCACTGCACACATGTGGTATAAAAATACATACACAGGTATCCACACATGCATATACATTAAATAACTTTTAAAAAGACCTTAGACTTACTGGATTGGATTAGAGGATGAACAGCAGCAGTTAGTTTGGGCAATTAAATAAAAAAGATTCTCCTCCATTTTAAAGACTTTTATGAACAATTACCCAAATAAAAAATGAGCACACACTTTGGGAGTAGTATATCTGTAATCAAGGATTTATACTTCAAACATGCTTCACAAACATGTGTACATGGGCCTTTACATATCACCATCCATGTTTGTCAGAGTAAGAAGCCCAAAATCAAACCAAACAACAAAACGGTAGAACACAATATGAATGTCTAAGAAGAAAGCTATCGCTATAAATTATAACAGGCAACAGAGATGGCCACTGAGTGTGGCTATGTGAACCACAACACTGAGGGTCCCCGAATAAACCATAGCACAGCCACAGGAGGATGCCAAGATGACTAGTAGATGTGCAAGGTCCCTCTATGATGAAATGGAAAACACCCAAAATATGGTAATTGATGAAGCTGAAACATAAAATATACAGGAGGAGAGCATAATGTATCCTTGCATTTGAAAGGGAGAGTTGGGAATAAGTTTTTTCTTATAAACTACAATTAACGAGATAATCAATTTTCTTCTTTTTATCTATTATTAATCGTTAATTACAATATTAGTTATCCATCACTAATGCTAATAACTTTAAATATTTTTTTAGCTTTTAAATTTTATGTGTGTGAGTATTTACACTCATGTAATATGTGCACTATGTGCACGCCCAGTGAGGAGATCAGAAGAGGGCATTGGATTTCCTGGCCTGGGGTAACTTAAAATATTAACCAAAAATAAAATAAAAGCATAGTATAAAAATAAACAGATATTTGGAATCAGAATTTGAGTTCTACTTTTCCAATACTTCTAAAGCAAACATGCACTAATTTTTAATAATAATATATACTCTATCTTTATGTTAAGAGTATTGGCTGCTCTTCCAGAGGTTCCCAGTTCAATTCCCAGCACCCATATGGTGGCTCACAACCATCTGCAATGAGATCTGGTGCCCTCTTCCGGCTTGCAGGCAGATATGCAGGCAGAACACTGTACACATAATATAAATAAATACATCTTTTTTAAAAGTCAATTTACTGTGATGTTTTGTGTATGGGTGCTTTGCTGTCTTTGTACCACATGCATGCAGTTCCCTCAGTAGCCAGATCAGTACCTGATTCCTCTGAAACTGGAGTTACACAAGGTTGCTTATTGCGATGTAGGTGCTGGGAACTGAACCCTCTGCAAGGGCAAGAAGCGATGCATCTCTCCACCTCCTTTACATATCTTTAAAATGGTAACTTAGAATTTTAAGGCAGGCTCTCAGTAAGTTGCCTGGGCTGGCCTGGAATTTGAGCTGTTTCTGCCTTAGCCTCCTGAGCTTCTGGAATCACACTTCTTCAGAACCAGACCAGGCTAAAAAGCCATTGTAAATAATTAAAATTCTGAACATACTTTCCCAGAACCTTCCAAAGCATGGATACTTGTTTTATATTATATTAGCTTTGAAGGATTTCCAGTATTAGCCATGAAGCTGTCTCTTTTTATACAATCACGCCGATGTTAGGGTTTAAGAAACAGCTTGGTATGTACTCTGGAATTCTGGTCACTGTAGCTTCGCTAGGCTGCTCTTGGTACACTCACTCTCGGCACACTGTTACTGTTACTGTTATTGTTGCTGTTGCTGGGATTGAACCCAATGGCCTCACCACTGAGCTATACCAGTGACTCACTGTTAGCATACCAAAGGACAGGAGGTCACGGTCCTCCTGAGGCCGGAGCCTTCCTTGTTTGGGATGACTGCATTTATCGATCCATCCACCCATCCGTCTATCTGCTGACCAGTCTTCCCTTCTACTAGCCACACCCTGCATGTTTACTTTCTAATAATGGAGACAGAAAGTAAGAATTTGGCAAACAGACACCAAGCCAGAAACAAAGGAAACAGATGGCAGGCACACTGTGCTCTGTGAGCAGTCTCTAACTCACTGGCTCTGTGAGGAACTTCAGGGAAGTTTGTAACAAGACCCAATACATTCCAAATAAACCTGAAACAGATTCATTCGGGGTCATCTTTATTTATATTTCACCCCCTTTGAAGTGAGTTTTCAAAATAACCCGTGTTTACGGCTGGGGCCTGTGGAGGGTTCCCCTCCACCTCTCCAGCATTTCCTTACAAATGCGGAAGCAGGAGAGGTAGAGGCTGGAAGGATGCTGGAAGAAAGGTGTCCACTCACCAGGCAGAATAGCCCGGGCTCACTGGCTTGGGCAGACATCTCTGGGCTTCCCTGACCTAGGAGTGTAAGAAAAGTCTAGCTCCTCCAGTAGATGTGCCTCTGAGAGCAATAGACCCGTGTCTCTGAGGAACAGACCCGTGCCTCTGAAGGAATGGCCTACAAAAGGATCTCACACCACCCAGCGATTTCCCAACAGCAGTGCTTCCCAGGCTCATACAAGCCCCGAGGCTTGTCCCTCACTACAGACAACAAGACCCAGGTATACACAGACTTAAGCAAGTGCTTTAGATGGGACTTGGGATAAGAAACATAAGAGAGACCCCAAGACACAGATTTCCAACAAATATCGGGAATGTATGAAGAGAAAGAACTCCTTGAATATTATCTAATATAAGCTGCAGACCAGTGGCCTTTGTCAGGGATCCGCCTGTCCTGAGATATGCACAAAGCTCCGGGCGGCTCTGAGCAAGGTGTGAGTCAGCATTTGTCACCCTATAGTTCTCCAGCCAGCGATCTGAAGCAAAGACCGGTCAGGCAGTTACTCTGTAAATCATCACGAGGGGTAAGGTGCTGGAGGCAGCAGTGTGGCTCACGTGTGCAGGACTGGGTGAGAGTCAAGGTGTGGGGCTTGGCAGCTCTAAGGATGGTGCTGCCATCAGTGTGAGGGGATGAGCCATGGATAGTTCTGGTGCAGCAAGAAAAGGGACTCAACTGGGCATGGTCAGTATGTGTGGAGAAGGCAAGAAAGCAGTGGGCGGGAGTCAGCCATTGGAGCAGGAGACAGGAGCTACAGTGCGCTCAGAGCTAGACAATTGTAATAGATCTACAGTGCCCCCAAATTACAGTCCTTCTGAATGTAACACCTATGATCTTGCAAATCAACAGTTCTCAACCTGGGGTCACATGCCCTTTGGGAGGGGACAGACTCTTTCACAGGGGTTGTCTAAGACCATCCGAAAACACAGACATTTACAGCTATGAAGTAGCAATGAAGGTCATTTTATAGCTGGGGTCACCCAGCATGAGGAACTGTGTTAAAGTGTCATGAAAGGGTTGGAACATGTAGTGGGACCCATGGACTCCACAGATGACTGCTCCTGAATCAGGAGTGTAAAAAGCCAGCTGTCGCGCGCAGTGTTAAGAAGGTTGAGAACCAGTGTTGCAAATAGAATATTTGCAGATTTAATAAGTGAAAGATCTTGAGATGAAATCCCATCCTAGGCTTATAGTGGACCCTATGTCCGATGACTGGTGGCCCTTAAGAAAACAGCAGAGAGAAGCTTTCGATTCCCTGCAGAGGAGGCCTGGAAAAGATGGGGCTGGGGTTGGGGGTGGGTGGGCAGGGCTTACAGAAACAGTGAGAGCCAGGCCAAGCTTAAGAGCCAAGGCAAGGTTTCCCCTTAGGGCTGTAGAGCAAGCCAGGCCTTTGATACCTTTACTGCAGGCTTTGGACTCTGGTGTAAATAGAGGATAAATTCTCTGGACTTAGAGTTCAGGAATACAATGGCTCCATAGGATCACATGGGAGATAAACGTAGAGAAAGAGGAAGCTGGAACCTTGAGTTCTGGAACATTCCATATGTAAATACTTGGAAGATGGCCAGTGAGGCAAGAGAGAAAGAGAGCAGAAAACCCAGAAGAGCGCCCCAGAAACCACCAGAGGGGGACAGGGAGCAGTCACTTTTGCTGTTGCTAGTAGAGCACGCAGGAAGAGGCTGAGGCGCATTCAGTGTCCTGGGGCAGTTAATGACCTAAGAGCTTTTTTGGCTGGAGTGAGGGTGACCTCAGGAGGAAGCAGGAAGGAAGGAACTGAAAGGGCTGGGTGCAGACCTGCATGCCATTTGCCATAAGGGAAGAAGAAACCCTGAGGCAGAAATGGCTGGAGAGGAAGGGGGAGAGGCTTTCCTGTGTGCACATCCCAGGAATGAAGAACAAGACTCATGTAGAACTGAGAGGAAGGGGGAGAGGCTTTCCTGTGTGCACATCCCAAGACTCGGGTAGAACTTCCGGGACACCATCTAGAAACTGCAGGAGAGGCTAGGGCTCAGTGAGTAACACAGTGTATCCAGTGAAGCAGAGGCTCTGCGAAAGATCCAGTCAGGTCTGAGAACCCACATGGGGGCAGTGTGCAAATGAAGGAGAAACGTTGTTTCCAGGGACTTCAGGAAAGGGTTGGAACTGCACCACAGATGTTTGCTCCTGAATCAGGAGTACAAAAAGCCAGCTGTCACACTAGTGCTGGCATAGCCGTTTCGGTGAGGGTACATGGCCAGGAAGGATTTTACCAAGAAGGGGTGACAGAGGGGTGTGTGCAACACCAGAAAGCAGAGACTATGAGGATGGATGAAGTGTAGGGACAAATAAGGGGTGAGCGACTGGAAGAGCTGGAGTGATGCTAAAATTAAATTAGAAACAGAGCAGGACCAAAGGTCCACTGGCGACACATTGCTGCAAGGGTACATCTCTGCAGTGTGACTCACTGAGGAGACAAGAGAGAATCCTGGCTGGCAGGAAGTCAAGAACAGGCCTGAGTTTGAAGGTGAGGAGTACAGGGAACAATGGGCCATGCATGTGCTTAGAGCCAGCTTCCGGGCCAGAGCTCGGTGTTATTGTGGGGGAAGCATCCGGGAACCCTGGGCGTGTGGGCTTCCAGGGATGAAGCGGCTCAATCACAACCAGGTGTAGGAATGCACCAGGAAAATCGGAGCCAAGAAACACCCTTGGACCAGTTGACATATCTTAAAGGAACACGTTGATTCCAAAACACAGAGCACGCCCTGGGAAATGTTAAAAACACTTGGAAAAGCAGCTGGAAACTTTTCTAGCAGCTACAACTCATAACTTTGTAGAGAAGTATACCTTCGCAATGTGAATTCCAGAATCACCAACGGGAGGCCCGGAAAGGCGCTGACCTACCAAGAGAAACCTGTTCAGCTGTCACCCGCCCCCAACACTTCAGTTTCAAACAGTTCCTTTATAATTTCTCCATCTTCCTGGTGTTCTTTACGCCACAAGGAATGTGAGACAAAGCCACTCTTGTTTTTTTCCCTGACAGCCCAGGTTCTCAGACTTCGCTTCCTTCTTCTCTCCTGTTTGTTTTGACCAAGCAGGCGAGTTTCGTGCAGGTAAATAAGCACCTGAGACCCAGACAACCTTCAAGATGATACACACCCAGCCACTGGCTCAGAGCCCTGTGAAGCAAGAGAGGTGCACCACGCTTTAAGTGGCCAATGAAACGATTGAGCAAGTTTTGCTCAGCACCTACTATCTTCGAGGCGCTGTTGCTACACTGATGAGTCCAACACGATCTTAGACATATTAATTGCACACGGTATGGAAGAAATGCTCAGGTGACTACACAGAGCCGTGGGGCAGGCAGGGCCTGAGGAGAGATGGCTTAGGTGGAAGGACATGTTCTGGCAACAAGAGTGTGGCTGTGAAGCAAAGAACAGTATTTCCCAGGAGGTAAATTTGGGAAAGGTGCTGAGACAGGCAAGCGCTTGTGAGCTATAGCGCTGAGGAGAGAGGGTATGGTCAGCCACTGGAGCTCTAGGTCTGGTCGTCAGGGACGAAGGTCATCCATGTGGGGAGACACAACAGTCAGACTTAGAAAGACGGATAGCGGCAGGTAACAGAAGGGCATTGCCAGGGGTCAAGGAGAGGCAGCAGCGAGCTGGCATTGGTGGGTGCATTGTTTTGGCTGAGGAAGAAGGAAGGTTCTGGAAGTGGTTTAGATTTTGCAACAACATGAGAGGACTTGGTGCTGCTGGCAGCACTAAATATGGTCAAACTGGTGCATTTGATGTGATGTATGTTTTAACCATAATTGCATATGTGCCTCTAACATGTATGGGGACAGAGCATGAACATGCCATTGCACACATGCTGAGGTCAGAGGGAAACCTCAAGGGTCAGCCCCTCCCTAGAGACCGTGTCTCTCTTGATTTCTGCTTAGCTGCTGGATGTCCAGAGACTTCATCTCCACTCCAGCTTTATCTGGGTTCCAGCCATGTGAACTTAGTCTTCTTGCTTGTGTGGTAAGTGTATTGCGTACCAAGCCATCTTTGAGCTCCTATTCTAGCACCAGTTTAAAAAACCCCAGAATAAGAGAGGGGAGAGAAGAAGAGAGGAAGAGGAGAGAGGGAGAAGAAAGGAGAGACCTGGAGTTGGTACACCTACTCAGTGAAACTTGGGAAGAAGGCAGCTGAGGACACAGGAGAAAGAAGGGCTAGGAGCCAGCTCCCTGTCTGCAATCCATGGGTGCAAGCCAGTTTTTATGTCAACTAGACACAGGCCAGAGTCACTTGGGAAAAGAGAACCTGAATTGAAGAAATTTCCTCATCAGACTGGCCTGAAGACAAAAATTCGTGATTGACGGGGGAGGGTCCAGGCCATGGAGGATGGTGCTACCCTTGGGCTGGTGGTCTTGGGTTCTGTAAGAAAGCAGGCTGAGCAAGCCATGAGCAACAAGCCAGTAAGCAGCACTCCTCCATGGCCTCTCCATGAGCTCCTGCCTCCAGGTACCTGGGACTAAAGAGGTCGCGAAGAGGAGTTGAGGTTTGGCACTATGAGGCAGGGGCAGAGTCCCTGAAGAGGGAGCCCAGGGAGGTATCGGTGTAGATGGGGACCCCGGTATTTTGGAGATAGTAGTACCCTGGGATAACCACCAATGACAGCAGCAGCCATGGAGAGGATCAGGCTTGAGCCTACAAGACCATCTATGTGTGTTGCAGAGGGCATTGCCACAGAGGTACTGTTGCCTGGGCCCTTTGGAGCCCAGAAGACGGTGAGTTGGTATCAGATGTTAAACACCGAACTTCTTATATCATCGAACTCTGGTTTGCTTTGATTTGATTAAAACTGTGCAGATGGTTCTGGGGTGTATAACAAAGCAGGCTGAGTGAGCCATGGGGAGCAAACCAGGAACAACGTTCCTCCATGGCCTCTGCTTCTGTTTCAGAGTCTGGTTCCTGCCTCGAGTTCCTACCCTGATTTTCCTCAGTGATGGAGACTGGAAGTGTTGCTTTTGTTTATGGTGTTTTATCACAGCAATAGAAACCCTAACTAAGACTGGGTACCTTGTTCTTTAATGTTTTCTTAACACACACAATTATATTTATTCGTAGGTGTAATGTAATAGTTCATCAGATGTATGCAAGGTTGCACTGATCAAATCAGGCTAGGCAGCAGAGTTACCACCTCAAAGATTTGAAGACAAATGCCATACGTTCTCAGATGTGCACAGTGAGGATAAACTCATGGGTGCAGACAGTGGTATGGTGGCTGCAGAGAACCAGAAGGGTAGGGGTGTGGGGAGAGAAGGAAATAGGCAGGTTGCTGCAGTGTGTCTAGCTTTCTTGTTCAGGTGCTGTGGGGCAGACTGCTGCCTCGGAAACGGTAGTGGGGTCCAGAAAGGACTCTGGACTTTTCCTCTTTATCTATCATTCTCTGCCATGTGGCAAGCATACGGTTAGCAAGTCTGCTCAGATAGGCCCTTTGCCACCTTCCCCTCACCACAGGCCCACAGCAATGGAGCAAGCCAACCACGGGATGGCTGCAATCATAAATACACCAAATAAGACTGCCCCCTTTTCCTCTGTTTAAGTGAGTTCTTTTAGGGTACTATTATAGCGGCAAGATGGAAACCAGAGGACAGGGGGTGGGCCAGCCTTGTGATTTCCCCAGAAAGGCCACTTCTTAAAGTGCCCGTGACCTTCAAAATGCCGAACACATCCACACTCAGCACCTACTACAGAGCTACACTCACTACAAATCCTCCACACCCACCACACAGCCACACATGGGCCCTTGGGGGCTGCACTCAAGTCATGCCCACACCACATACCTCCATTCTAACCATTTTTGTTCCCAACATGTCAATGCCAGACAGCGCGCTCCTGCTGCAGAGTTCAGCCAATTCCTATCACTCCATAGTTGTGCCAAGCAGCCTGCCATGATTCCATACCTCAGGAGCCTGGGCTGCTGTGGCATCACCAGGAATCCACTTCCTGGCTGAGAGCCTTAGCTGTGTCCCAACAGAGAGTCAGCTACTTCAGACTGAGGTCTCCTTGACCAAAGTGCTTGCTGGTTTTAGAGGCGGTAGTGGCGAAGGGAGCAGCTGGTTCAGAAGGAAGCCTTTAAGGATATGTTCTGGGAGGAAAAGCAAACCTCCATTCCCTTCCCATCCCATCTTTCCTGATGCAGATTTAAAGCAAAACAAAATAGCAACCCATTATAATCATAGGGCAATTCACTATTGATATGTGTATGGTGTGGAGAATATACGTGAATATTATAGGGACTGCGAACACCGCCAATTAATCACTAAGTGGCAAAATATTAGCTAAAAGAGCAAAACTGCTCCAGTCCTGGCAAGAGCTTCGGCTGAGCGTGCTCTCCCATGTTGTTCTAATACAGGTTTAAACTGTAGAGCTATCTACAAAACAGCTCGCCGGTCTCCTCTTGACTCTGGTTGACATTTCCAGATCCCTGAAAACCTAAGTCTGTCCTGCTCCATTGCCTATCATTTAAGCTCAGGCTCCACCCACTTGCAACAACCTTCTGACTCCCTTTTCCTGACACTAACTTCCTGCTCAAAGCTTACATGCGCAGCCTGCAGCATTTCCAAAGCTGAGGCGTGATTCTCAGTCCCTCAGCCAGCTCTCCTGCAAGCTCCCCCCACCCCAACCCCACACCCACGCTTAGCCATTTTCTTCTGGGAGACAGGAATGTATCTGGTGATCCCATCCCTAGCATGGTGCCAGGCTGGGCTCCCTGCCTGCTGTGATCCCCATGTGTAGTGGGTGAAAGAGAGGATCGATGGAACCATGTGGAGAAGGTAGAGAGATCACAGGCTCAGCCTAAGAAAGGCTTTCCCAGGGTTGACAATGCTGCTTCTGTCAAAGCGGTATGGCTGTAACATCTGCCTATGACCTTCACCGGCTCCAGTCCACCCCATTTAGGTCTGGCTTTGCAGGGCACCATGACCAGTTCCCAAAGAGGAAGCTGGCTTGTGACTTACCGTAACACAAACTAGAAGCTGCCAACCCTGGACAAAACAGTATGAAGATTCAAGGCTGATCTGACTCACAGATTCTTATTAGTGCTAGGAAGCCAGGTTAAAACAAGGGTTAGACAGCTGTGAGGGCACACACCTGTAACCCCAGCCCCTGCCGCACCGCCAACTAGAAGCAGGAGGGCAGCAAGTTCGAAGCCAGCTTAAGCAAGAGAGTGAGGCACTTTCTCAGAAACAAGTAAACAATAAAACAATCAAACCACGAAAACAAAACAACAACAAAAACCCAAAGGAAATAAGACAAGGCTCTTCTGCCGGGATTGGACGCTTCTGCCTCATTTGCAGTAACCTATAACCATACTCCTTTTGCCTAACATGCTACTCCCTACCCACTCCCCACCAAAACCAAAAAACCCCAGAGTTCCTGTTTTATACTATTTTTAACTGACCGCTAAGTGTTTTTTTTTCTATTTTTTTTTTCTGGAAGAAAACTTCATATTATCTAGTTTTGCAATTCTGACATTGTCCCCAGTTTCGCCTGTCCATTTTGTAAGTTGTCATGACCCCAAGGGTTGCCACATGCTTAAAGTGATTTTTGAATGAAACTCATTACTCGGAATGGGTAAAGAGAAATGGGTCAAATTCCAGTAAGATATATGGGATGAATTCTAGTGTTCTAAAGCACAGTGGGTGGCGACAGTTACTAACAGTGATTTCTGAGTGCTCCCTGAGATGACTGAGCGGGTGATGGGGCTTGCAGCCAACCTTGATGATCTGAGTTTCATGCTGGGACCTCACACGATCAAAGGAGAGAAAGACTCCTTTGATCTTCACATATGTTCATGTGCACAAGCACATTAAAACCTGTTAATTTCTTAAAAAGTCACTGGGAACAGTAGCACTAGCCTATAATCCCACAATTTCTAAGGGTGGTGAGTTGGAGGCTAACCTGGGCTACATCACAAGACTATCTCAAAACTAAAAGGCAAAAACAAACACACTCTACACTATAAATATGTATAATTATTTTCATCGATTAAAATGTTTTTAATTTTGAAACGAGAACACTGCCATGTCTGAACCTGGTTACTAAAATACTGTGATTATATTTATGTCCCTTTGTTTAGGACATCAAAAGCATTATAGCAGAAGGACAATTCAGGTAGTCTCAGGAGAAAAGGATTTTCTGCCTCACAGAATGTGAGAGCCGAGTCTGTAAGATACCTAACCTGGGTGTGTCACCTTGCAGATGAGGAACAATGGGGCCTTGGAGTGACCATTTCCAAGGAGAAACATGCTTCTTGGCTCTGGGGTCAATGTTTTCTGGATCATTAACACTATCTGTAGTGTCTTTTACAAAACTGTGGCAGTATTTCTTCTGTTTCAGAGAACGGAGCAAACACCAATTGTGTAGGCTATTGTGCATTGGGAAGTCACGGTTTCCAGGCAACCACTCTCTAATGATGCCCATTGAGTCATCTTGTTCTGAACAACACGGCTCCTTATCTATGGCAGCATTCAGATCACAATATTCTTTTGCCGGAGGCTTCCATTTGCCACCCAACTGGATCTTAAATGTGGGTACCTTTTCCTCTGTTGAGGAAGTCTGTAGCCTCAGTTACATGGCAAATCAGGCTATAGATACTAGTGTTGAAGGGCTAATGTGTAACTTGGTGGCACAATGGTTGCCTTGCATACATAAGTTGAGGGTTCAATCCCCAGTGCTGAATTTATTTTTTAAATTTGAAATAAGGTTTGAACATAAAGTAGTTCCTTTACTACATTGGTTCTCAACCATCTTAATGCTGTGACACTTTACGGTTTCTCACCTTGTGCTGATTCCAACCATAAAATTATTTTTGTTGCTACTTCATAACTGTGGTTTTGCTACTGCTATGAATAGTAGTGTAAATATCTGTGATTTCCAGTGGTCTTAAATGACCCCTGTGGAAGGGCCATTAGCCCTCCAAAGAGTTCTCAATCCACAGGTTGAAAACCACTGTTTTATTAGGATATTATGGGAATGATGGTGAAGAAATGATGTTGGATAACAGCTATGAGCTGGGAAATGAGAGGCCGAGTTCTCTTCAGTTCCTCCCAAAGACAGAATAAAGAGATAACATTAACATCATACTTTATCTTATGATATTGCCAAGTGCTTTAGAAGCTTTCTAAGGACATTTCCATCCTGACCTTCCAACTTATTTCTGTCTCCTAGGTACTGAAAGAGGTTGATAAATAGACTCCCATTTATTCCTTTCTTCAATTGACTAATTTTAAATTTAAACTGTGACTTCAAATTTAATACCAATGGAAAAAATACAATTTGATGATAATTACTAGATAAACAAAGATTTAGTCAGGGATGGCGGTGCACATATGTAATCCTAGCATGAGAAATGCAGAGGTAAGAGGAGCAGAAGTTCGGGGTCAGACACAGAAGAAAGATGTACATTGACAACAAAGATGAATGGAAAGAAGAAAAGAGTTAAAGAAAGCATTAACTCAAATACAAGGCAAAGACCTGCGAAGGAGGTAAAACGCCCAGTGTGGTAGGCGGCCACATACAAAACAGTCACAGGATGAACACTCGCCACTAAATGACCATGCTGGTAGTCAGAAGACCCAGGACTAAGTCTGAGCAATTCTACCTGAAAGTTCGTGTTTACTCACTCATTTGTAAAACATGTTAAATTGCAATATAAATCACCAAGGTTGTTGGGCTCTCACTGGGCAAGAGGTGTACTCCATCAACTAGAAGACGCTGAAACAAACTTTAATTGTTGCCACGATCACATGATCATAACGAATTGGCTTTTGCCACTTTGCTCAGAGATAATCGTGTTTCATTTCTGGTAAAGTCAGAGATGTTGCTGTCAAGTAGCAGTAAATGCTTCTCTAGGCTGGAAAGACAAAGTTATTTATCGGATCGCCATCTGGCCCTTCCGAATTCTGTACTTGATTTTTTTCCCTTAGTTTTCCACCTCTGGTTCTGCCCCAGGGTGTTTCCCAACTAATTTCAACCTCTTCTCCTGTCAGGTGTGTTTCTTCTACTGTCTGGAGTTTTAGGAAAAGGTCTTCTGCTTAGAAATGTCACCTTCCTCTAATCAAAGAAAAACACAAGACTGCGTCATCAAGGGCAAGGAGAAAAACGGTGAGAAAATGTGTTCTTTCACATTTCTCCATCTCCACCAGGTAAGCTGGAGGTGCATGGGCTGAGAGGGGTGGCTGAAGAGCATGGGTTACACTTGGGCCCCGTGAGACTTCCCAGAGCCTCTCTGAGACAGGAAGTGATGCAATCAGCTCTCACATGAACTGGGAGGTGGCCGCGTGCACCAGGGGTTTCCTGTCTCAACTGGACACCCAGTTGAGGGGAGGAGAAAGTGGAGAGGAAGTAGGTCGTGGGGAAGTCCCAGCTTGGCCCCTCACACTTTTCTTTGCTCTTCCGAGGCTATGGTTGTGAGCAGACCCATCTCCAGTCCCAGTCTCTGCTGTTGACTGTAGTGGTATCCATGGTAACCACTCCTTCCCTCCACTATCCACCACATATGACAATGATAATGGGACACGGTGACCATGGACAGTGACTGACTGGTTAAGTTGGGTCTCAAACACCAAGTGCACTCATATAATTTCCACCCCAAGGAATAAGCGGGGAGAAGATAGAGGGTGTGGGAGGTGGTTCATCTAAGTGTCTGCCAGCCTGGGTTAGTTTTATTAATATCCACTGTCTCATGTGATTCACCGCAGAAAACGGACAAAGTTGGCTAGTGACAGGTGAGCGATTAAGACAGAGCTTGACTGATGTGAAGGCGAAAAGAAAAGTACTGGGCGATGCCACCGTAAACGGGACTGATGGCAGCGCAGTGGCATCAGGAGGGTCGCAGAAGTCAATGTGTGAAGGCTATGACTGTTCCCAGGCATGAGCCCACCAGCTCAGTGACAGCAGGAAAAGTCACCAGCGAGTAGAGCAAATAATAATGCCAGGAGGGGTGACAGGCGCTGTCACAGCTGCAGCCCACACAGAGAGTCCGGGTGAGGGGCGTCTTGAATAAATATAAACTCAAAAGGACCCAGAGCTGAGTTACAAAGGAAAATTCGGCTAGGGGTGTAGCTAAATGACAGATACAAGTGTCAAATGTACATGGCCTGGGGTTCAATCTATGACGGCATGAAGGGAGAGGAAAGAAGAGAGGAAGAAGGGAGGATGGGAGGGAGGGAGGAGGGAGGAGGGAGGAGGGAGGAGGGAGGAGGGAGGATGGGAGGGAGGGAGGAGGGAGGAGGGAGGAGGTTGTGCTAAGCCTGCATGCTCAGATAACCCTGGCTGCTGCTGTGACACTCATTCTCAGTGACAAAAGCTTTCACATTTACCTTGAAGATTCAGCAGTTTTACCTGGGTCTTCTACTAGGAAAGATGCCCTGGGACGTGGAAATAAGACCCCATCCAGCACAAACTGGAAAGGACAGTGGTGGTGTTTTGATTGCTTCTAGCCTCTCACCAAGGGGACTCTGGCTAGTTCCAGTGAAGTCCCCTAAACCTGCCTGGTATCCGGTTGCACAGCCACAGTTAGAGCAGGCTCTATAGGCATCATGTGTGCAAGCTACAAAGGCTTACAAGGCAACTGTTGCTTCATCTTACTTATAAGTCAGAGAAAAAAAAATTACCCTCTATGGCAGCCTCAGATGCCTAGACTTGACCTCAGAAATTTCAACTACAACAAGATAATGTCTTATCAAATAAAGATACCCATGCAAAAAAGAGAAAGACATTCTTTGGATCTAGCATATACCCTTCCATGTGTAACATCTGACCCGAAGAGCTATGTGCACAAACTGACCCTCAGCCAGGTTGAAGAGAGAGTCTGTGCAGACCTCAGGCCACGTGTGCCATGTTTCCATATCCCTGCCCCGTGTGAACCTTTACTGTGGTTCTCTAATCTCTGGCCCAGTAGGAAAACCCACATCCACTAGAGCAGCCACTAGAGCAGAGGGCCTCTTTATCTGTGTTCAGTGTGATGCATTTATCAGACTTCTGCTTTCTCAGCTTCCTGTTCTAGCTCTGTGGGATCCATAGCTGCACGAGGCATGCTGCCTTTACTGCAGGGCGGTAGTCCTCGTACAACGGTCCTGAGTGCATAGAGCTGGCAGTGGCACCCGGGAGCTAGGGCCAGGGTGAGAGTTTAAGGATGCTAAGAAGTCAGGGCTGCTGGCCTCCCTCCCTCCCCCTTCTCCATCATGGCCGGCACCGCTCTCTCTATCAGATGCGGATGGCACAGATCACTTTTGGTTATCTCCTCCTCAGATGATGAGCTGAGGACTAAGTAGGGCACTTCCTCTCGGACTGTCACTAGAGCAATGGGGACTGTCCTTCCTAAGGTGTTCTCAGCGCCCTACTGCAGCTCTTAAGTGTTTTATGTTCACTGGAAAGTCTCCCCCATACATACTGTGGACTGCAGCACTTACAACCTTTACAGCCCGAGCCTCCGACGGCCAATATTGAAGAAGGAAACAAGCAAATTGCCAGACATGACTAACAGGCCCAAGGAACTATTGAAAGGCAGTAGCTGGCACCGCTCACACACACATTCCCTGCTGCACCAGGCACGCTGCTTGCCTTCTGCCTTTGCCTGTAAACACGCTTCAGGAGGTGTGTGACCCCAAAAGAAACAGGCAGCTCTTGGGCTAGCAATGGAAACGTTACAAACGACTGCATCTCAGGTTCCTAATGAGACATCCAGCAGAGAGCAAGACAAGGAAGAGAGGCAGGGAAGACAGTCCCTCTTCAAGAACTCGGAGGACTTCAAAGTGTCAGGAGACCGAGTCACAACTTGATTAAACACACGCATGACTTAAAAGCTGATGCGCTTACACAATATGGAACTGCCTTTCCATGATAGGAAGGAATCCAGAATAAACAGGTGCCTGCTTCCCAGATGGTGATGTCCAGCACACGTGGACCACACACACACACACACACACACACACACACACACACACACACACACACACACACACACACGGCTTTCTAATACTTCACCTGTGCTGAAAAGTCAATGAGCTTTGGGAGCAGCACCTTGCCACCTTCATCACTCTTGAGGAAGTCCAGCAAGCTGCCTGCAGACAGAGGAGCGACAGGGTCAATGCAACTCAAATGCACGAGGGAAAAACCTCACCAAGGGGCTTGCAGTGGCGCTCGAGTGGAGTACTTGCCCAGCATGCACAAGGCCCCGGGGAGAGAACGTGCCAGGGCGTTAACATCCTGCAGCGGCCTGATCACTAGTCACCTTGTCTGGGACAGAAAGACATGAAGCATGTCCTCAGGAATGGCCTCTCCCTTGCAGGCATCAGGCTAGGCTTGCACTGTCCTGTTCTAGCAAAGGAAGCAGCCAGGGCCTCTGGGAGAGCTGCTGCACTGGGAACAAGTTCGTTTCCTAAGTACAGCGCTGGCAACAGCCTCTCCTACTTCCTCTGGTTTCATATCTGTGAGACCTCCTTTTCCTTAGAACTCCCTGCACCAGTCTCGAAGGCAGTCTTGGTTTAGTCACTTAACGCCGAAACTTTGCAAAGTGGGCACTACAGGAGTTCTTGTGAGGGTGTAAGTAAGGGGGTGTAGACAATGTGGGGCTCGGCAGGTAGTTAACCCTGTACTACGTCACCCATGACACAGAAGCGCAGAGTGGCACTTAGTCCTTGGGCACGGAAAGCACTGGCAACAGAGGTAGATGGTAGGTGCTCAATAAATTTAGGTATTATTACACTTCACACCTATATTTTGGTTCAAATAGTATCAGTTAATTCAATAGTATTTATGAAATCACAAAGCACCTAACACTGAGTAAGTGTGGTTTCTCCGTTACGGCAACCAAAGCCATATAGTTTTATTTATATTTTTAACAATATCCTCAAGGCTAGCGTCACGGCTCAGTGGGAACTCATTTACCCATGGGCAAAAGCAAAACACAGAACCGAACATGTCCTTTTCTGAGGAATGCTTTGTACAGGTGCTGTTCTGAACAGCAATTATTAACAGATATTGAGTTTTCAAAAATAGAACAACCATGCTTCTAATCTATTGGCTAACAGAACTTGCTCTCTACTAGCTCAGCGCTAAGAGTAATCACCGACTGGGGGTGAGGTCCGAGGTGTGATCTCCAGTATTGAAAGCAATTGCTAACATATTAGCTGTGACAGCACACTCTACTCCCACTGTGCATGGGCAAGTATTGATGTAGGATTTGTTGTTTGTTCCCTTCATTCACTCTTACAAAGATTTAAGGAAAATGTACATGCTAGAGTTTATCTCTACCAGACTGGAGGAGAAGGGAAGAATGGTGATTGGGGGGGAAAAAAAAAGCCATCCTGAAAAAGGGCTAACAGGGAAAGATGGCTGCCAAACCCTTTAGGGGTTCCACAACACAGGGATTTAACCTCCAGGCATTAAAAAACATTAACCAAATTTGTGCCCTATCCACGCTTGTCACGTGATCCAGATCCACAGACCCCACATTAACATTTTAAAGTAACACTCAGAAATGTAAGTAACACTAAATAAAAAAAAGGCAGTTTTAGAATTATGATTATGAATTTAACCAAATAAGAAAACAACTGCCCTCTGACTACGCTTATGAAAATGCCCTTTCTATTACTTTCTGACTTTCCAGCATTGAGCATGCTGCACATTAGAGTTGAGTGTTCTGCGAACACTTGAACACTTAGCTTTGGGGTCTGACTCCGTTAAGGGTATGGACACTGACGGCCTCTCACCCTTGGCCATAAACTCGGTGATGATGTAGATGGGCTCCTCCTTGGTGACCACAGCATAGAGTCGCACAAGCTTGTCGTGCTGCAAGGTCTTCATGAGGTTGGCCTCCTCCAGGAATGCTTGCACAGACATAGTGCCCGGCTTGAGGGTCTTCACAGCTACCTTTGTGCTGTTGTTATAGTAACCTGGGAAGGCACAAGAAAGCAGAGCATGATGGTCAGATGGAGAATTCAAGCACCCTTCCTGAACGCAGAGTGAGGAGGCTGAGTTACAGACTCGGCAGATAAAACACACTGTGATGCTAAGAACTGGAGGGGATGCTGGAATTCTTGGTATTCTGTCCACAATAGTTTAAATCACTGCAAACTCAAAAGGGTTTAATAAAACAATAGTCGTGAAAATTCTATATGCATTTTACCACAAGGACTAGTAATTTTCTTCTAGTTAGCTTGCATCATCTTTACAAATAGGAAGAAGCATAACACTTACAAAAACTGTTTATATACATGCTTGAAAGTATAATATGCCAAGGTCAAATAAATATTTCCCAAGGTTTTCAAAGGACTGGACTTGGGCGATTCTGTCAATGAGAAAGGGTTTGTTACGGAAGCCCAGAGGTCACACCTGGCTACCTCTTCCAGAAGGTTACTGGGAGCCCTTCGGGCAAGAAACCTGGATTTCTTCCTGGGTGTTTCCCACACCTTCAGGAACACTGGCTAGCTGAACCTCTTCAGAAACACTAGGCCTTTAATGCAGTCCCCTCACGGCCTTGCTATTTTGGAAACTGGCTCAATGAAGTACTTTTTTCTTTTCAGGAATTTGGCAAAGTAGCAATGTAAATAATAAGTAAAATTCCCTTCCTCTGCCTCTGTTCCCATAATTCTCTGGGAGTACAAATCATTAACGTTGAGGAAGGGTGCTCAGCTGCTAGCGCCCAGCAGATCTGCTGTGAGTCTCACCCGGTGTGGCACACCTTTATCAGTGGCCCGGGAGTGGTCAAGCTGTAGGCTAGTGAATCATGCTAGTGAATCAGTGGGCCTAAACAACAGCGACTTCTGTTGCAGCACTTGGGTGACTTCTACTTGTTTTGCCTCTTGTTTTGATTAAATTTGTCAATGAGTATGTGTCTTTTTACAAAAGGAATTAAAAAAAAATAAGTATTTCCAAAATGAACGGCGGGGGGGGGGGGGAAGCACTAATTGCTGAGTTGTCTTAGCTGCTACAGTGTTTTTTCTTCTGGCCATTAAGAATGAGTTCTCTGTGTGAGGGTATAGCTCGGCAGTAGATTGATTGCCTGCTGCCTGTGTATGAGGACCTGGGTTCCATCCCCAGGCTTGCAAAGGGAGAGGAAGGAGGAAAGAAAAAGGGAGAGGAGGTAGTGGCTGGTCTCTATTAAAATATTTCCTTTTATATGTATTACACTATATGACACGTTATTATACTTTATAGTGTAATAAGATCAATAGTGTCAGTAAGACCTTGCAGAAATGAAGTGAAGAATAGAGTGGAAGTAAGTTTTGCAACATCCTGAAGACAGTAATAAAAAAGGTGACAGAAGCTACCATCTAACCCGCGCCGTGCTAGCACACGCCTTTAATCCCAACACTAGGGAAGGAGGCAGAGGAAGGCAGATCTCAGTGAGTTCCAGGACAGCCAATATTACAAAGAGAAACCCTGTCTCCAAAAACAAACACACACAAAATCTACCACCTAAATATCACAGACTGCTGAACAAATTGTGTTGACTTGCCACTTAAATGAAAAGTGATATATATATATATATATATATATATATATGAGCAATTTAATCATATATCCTGTTAATAAGTCTTGTAAGTTACATTTGAGGAGCTGAAGAGATGGTCCAGAGGTAATGAGCACCTGTTGCTCTTGCAGAGGATCCAGGTTTGATTCCCAGAACCCACATGATGGTTCACAACCATCCTTCACTCAGTTCCAATGCCCCCTATGCCCTCTGGAAGCTCAAAGCCTGTAGACAGTATACATACACACCTGCAGGCCAAACACGCACACATAAAATGAAATGAATAAATCCATAAAAAGTAAATTACACTGAAGCACAGATTCCATTATGAATGTTTTGTTAATTTGCAGACAAGCCCTCAGTTATTAGCAGCATACTAGTTGCAAATCGTAAGAAACTACACTCTTGGGAATAAGGAAGTGGCTGAGCGGGCCAAGTGATTGCTTTGCAAGTATGAAGACCACACGCTAGCTCGGCACAGCTCCGTAACACCAGTGCTGATGGGACAGACACAGGAAGGTTTCTAGAACTCACTGGCCAGAGGGTCTAGGCCAGTTTCAAGGTACAGAAATCCCTCCCACCCCCTGCCCACCAGCTTAATAAATAATGTGGAGAGCAAATGAAGAAGATACCCAGTGTCAACGCCTGGCCTTTACACACACACACACACACACACACACACACACACACACACACACGAGAGAGAGAGAGAGAGAGAGAGAGAGAGAGAGAGAGAGAGAGAGAGAGAGAGAGAGACTGTCCTCCATGGCTTATACACTGACAAGTCACTAGTATCTTGAGTCTGTGATTGCTACAAATCAGTCAAGAAGCCTAGCAGTGCATGGAAATGGCGGCACATTTCCAAAAGGAGAAATTCCAGCCACTCAGATGTACAAAAGAAACTCAATTGCCTTAGAATCAGAGACATGCAAAAGAAACTATAAGGAGAAACCAACCCTACTGACCCAAATCAACAAGTGTGACAGTAACTGTAGGCAAAAGCTGGTGACAGCCCCCTTGGGCCCTTTCCTGAGCTTTTTTTCTGAGCACCACAGAACACTAATGGCAAAGCTTTGTGATGAAATGCCAAGGGAGCCACAAAGGATGCTGACAGTGGTCTCCTAGCACACAGGCTGTGCTGGACTGAAGCCACGCCGTAGGCACAGGTTCACCATTTAGGAAAGTGTACACTGTATATTTCTAGGGACAAATGAAACTAGGACCTGTTGACAGCATTAATAGAGCAAAGATTCATAAATGGTCTTCCCTATATCATCCACAGGGGACTGGTCCAGCTGCATCACCCATAGGGGACTGGTCCAGCCAAATTATCCGTGGGGGATTGGTCCAGCTACATCATCCATAGGAGACTTGTCTAGCCATATTATCTGTTGGGGACTGGTCCAGGACCTTGAAGCATACCAAAATCCAAGGATGCCTATTGCATAAAATGGCACAGTATTTGCATCTAATCTGTACACATTTTCATGGATACTTTTAGTCACTTCTAGATAAATTATGATAACAAGTAAAATGCAAATTCTATGTACCTAGTTGTTAGACTGCATTGTTTAAAGAAAAAAAATATGTACTTGTTCAGTGTAAGTGCAATCCCCTTCCCAAACATTTTCCATGTAAGGTAGGATGAACCCACAGACAGGGAGGCCTGACTGTACCCAGAAAATCCATTCCTCCTGGAAAAATTCATGCATGCTTGCACCACCAAAACCCCAAAACACAATATTCACAGTAGCCACAACCTGGGGCTAACTCCGACTGTCACCACTGAAGGTTGAAGTTAATGGATAAAATTCTATGTACTTCTCAAATACACACAAACATCACTATTTATCAACAAAGATGCATGAAATGTTATGATCCCAAAATGTGGATGGATTAATTTAAAATGTCTACTAAAAGAGGCAAGAAATAAGAGAATGCATGCAGCATGACTCATCTCTATTAAACCCAGACGAAGGTGGTCTGTACTGCTTGCCACATGCTGTACCGTGTGTAACAGTAGCGGAACTATATAGAAAAGGCCTGCATGCACACGGCCCTAGCTCCACAGGGGAAAAGGTCAGGAAGTTATGACAAAGGTCAGAACAGCAGCTGTCCCTGGGGCAGGCAAGGCCGTGACCGGAAGGGACAAGGGGGGCTTTCTAATCACTTGTGACTATCCTGCAGCTTTTCAGTAGACTTGTCACATCACCTAAAATCTAAGTCACTCCCCACCATCATGATGTGGACAATGGAGCCTGGAAACATTTACATCATTTGAAATGATGGAAATATGCTTTCCAGAGGCAAAGCACGAGTCATCAGGAAATAATGCAGCTGTCAAAGATGCTGATAAGGGATTTGGAATCAACAGTGACTAAACAGCCGTGTCCACAGTTCCAGAAGAGCAGCAGACACACCCCACAAAGGCCAATCATTGGAGGGTCCTATTAACCTAGACACAGAAATGCGTGCCATTGTCACAGACAGATTAAAAAAAAATCAGGTAATAAAGGACTTCTTGTGGAGGGACACTTCGTCACAGTTAAAGAAAACAACAGCTTGAGAAAGTTCCAATTCTAGCCATGGCAGGCTTGCTAAAAGGTTCACATACCATGGGATGAAGAGTTACTTTAAAGAAAGGAAGGAAGGAAGGAAGGAAGGAAGGAAGGAAAGAAGGAAGGAAGGAAGGAAGGAGGAAGCAGATATTGGTTTGGGAAGTTGGCTGGTGATAAGTTTTAACTAATTTGCTTCTAAGTAGGAATGTATCAGGGTGAGAGACAGTTCGCTAGTTCAGAGCACTTGCTGCTGTTGCAGAAGCCTGGGATCAGCTCTCAGCAGGCACATGGCGGCTCACAGCCATCTGCAACTCCAATTCCAGGGGATAGAAGCCCTTTTCTAGCATGCACATAGTGAACACAACACAGGCATGCAAACACTCATAAACAAAAGATAAAACAAATCAACCTTAAAAAAAAAAAAAGACATCTGGGTGGTGTGGCACATGCCTTTGATCCCAGCACTCAGGAGGCAGAGGCAGGCAGGTTTACACAGTGAGCTCCAGGCCAGTCAGGGTCACACAGTGAAGCCTTGTCTTGGAAAAGCAAACAAAGACTACATCAGGCAAAACTCAGTTAAAAATTTTCATTTCTTAAAATGAAGCTTTCCGGTGACCAAGCTGTAAGAAGAAACTTCCTCCTCTTCCTCCTCACTGTCCGGTTAGATCTCTGGGAATGAATATTAACAATACACAAGGAAGCAAGGCCCCATGGCAGATGCAAGGGGTCACACGAAAGAGAGGAAACAGCTTGAGGCAGAAACACCTCTCTCTTTCACCCTCGTAGCTGTCTTCCCGCATGGGGCAGGTCACATCTGACAATCTCTTCCTTGTGTTTCAGATCTTTGGCTGTAAAAGGCAGTCTGCGAACAATCCCCTGTGATTAACAAAAATAATAACTCACTTGCTTAACCAGGGTATAATTTTCATTGGCTGAATTTTGTTTTGTACCCATGTGAAAAACTAGCTCACACATTCCTTGGGAATTAAAGATTGAATTCGCAGGGGCTAAGTAGTTAAGAGGACTGACTGCTCTCCCAGAGGACCTGGGTTCCGTTCTCAGCACCCACACAGCAGCTCACAACCTCTGGAACTCTGGCTCAGAGGATCCAATGCCCTCTTCTGGCCTTTCTACATGCCAGGCACTCTTGTGTTTCACAGACAGACACACGTGTAGGTAAGCATTCACACACATAAGCAATATAAAAATAAATAAATCATAAAACAACAAGGACCAAAACTAAATGAAAAGGAGTAAATGTTGCTTTCCAGTCTGTCCGCCTCAGGCTTTGGTGGCTGGACTGAGATGTACACGGAGGGAGGCAGCCCCTCCCCAACTGCTGACACTCACATAGCGCCAGCCCAGCCGCTGATTTTCTGTGGCTTTTACTCCCAGATCTCCATGTTAAAGTTCAGCAGAATAAAACCTTCCGGGAGCCAAGGAGATTCCCGGCCAGCACTCAGACTCAGACTTCTAGTCGAGTTTTCTGTTTTTCTTTCTTCCGCCCGCTCCCCTCCCGTTTTGTTCCGTGCATCCCTGGAAAGCACGACTTAAAAATAACTAGGCTACGTGATGGCTCCTGGCACCCAGAAGGGCTAGGAGAGAGATTGCTGCATTCAAGGTCATCCAGTGAATTCTGGACAAGACATAGATAGAGCAAGACTGTCTGTCAGATGAATGAATGAATGAATGAATGAATCTGTTGACACCTCCATTCTAGTGATACTTGACTAGAATTTTGTGAGATGTTACAATAGGGACTGGAAACTCACTACACTGTGCGTTTCACATACATGCAGCTTTGTTAAAGCAGAACTCACATGCCATACTGTTTGTCCACTTCAAGCATATGATGCATCACAGTTGGGCAAGTGTCACCATAAACAGCGTGAAACATTTCCATCAGTTCCCAAAGAAACCCCACACTCTTTAACAGTGTGTGCTAGGACCTCATCACTCCTCAGCCGCCGGGCACCCCCTCTCAGTCTTGGCGCTTTTCCTGTTCTGGACGCCTCGTAAACACAAACCATGGGACGGCCCTCCTGTGACCAGCTCCTTCCAGGGGGCCATCCACACTACGGTCTGCCGAAGTTCTTCATTCCCTTCGCCACCAGTTTCTACTCTTGCTTATACATTAATTTCTTGGTGAAAATTCAGGTTGCTTATACTTTTGCTTTTGAGACAGTTTTGTCATGTAGCCCAGACGGGCCTCGAATTTAAAATCTTTCCGCCTCATTCTCATAACCGCTGGGATTCTAGACTACTTTCCCACTATTATGAATAATGCTGTCACAAACCTTCCTGCTCAGGCTTTTGTGAGGCATAGGCTTTCGCTTCCGAGTTTGTTTAATTTTCCATTCTTCTCTCCCTCCCTCCCTCTCTCCCTCCCTACTTCCCTCCCTCCCTCCCTCCCTCCCTCCCTCCCTCCTTCCTTTCCTTTCTTCTTTTCAAGTTAAGCTTGTTTTGTAAGTATTTACTATTTACTTTGGCTTGGCATCTCTTTCTTTTTTTAATTTTATTTTATGTGTCGGGGTGTTTTGCCTATATGTATTTCTGTACATGAGTGCATGGTTGGTGCCCTAGGAGGCCAGTAGAAGGCATCAGATCCCTTGGAATGGTAGTAATGCTAGGAATTGAATGCAACTCCTCTAGAAGAGCAGCCAGTGATCCTTAACCTCTGAGCCCTCAATACATCCCTGTCTCTGTTCTTTCTTATAATCACACACGAATGCCAATTATCTCAAAAAATATTTAAAAAAACAAAAACAAAAACAAAAAAGAAACAAACCACCTTTGTTCTGTGTAGAAATCCCTAGTAACTTTCTCCTCTATGTTTTTGCACAATGCTACAGGATTTTGTGTAAAGTATCATTAGGTATTCAGTACTTCCCTGCATTGTTTTTCTCAATTGGGACAACAGTCCTGTTAGACAGGGTCGTTATAACCCAGGTTGGGATAGGTTATCCTGACTATATCTTTTAAAGAATTCAGTAAACAATGACACAATTTAATAAACACTTTTTTTGTTTGGTTGGTTTTTGTTTTTGTTTTTGCTTTTTTGAGACAGTGTCTCATCATGTATCACCAGCTAGCCTGGAAATTACTATGCAGACCAGACCAGTCTTGAACTCACAGAGACCTGCCTGCTTCTGTCTCCCAAGCACTGGGGTTAAAAGAGTGTGCCACCACACCTGTCAGTTAAGGAAGAAACTGGAACAGACTTGAGTGCACATTTCTCTGGGTAAGATACAGAAATGCCCAGTGTGCACATGAGAAGATACTTGGCATTGCTCATCTAGAGGGAAATGCAAATCGAAACTGCAGTTATTACCTTCCTTAAAACATTATTATAGAAACCTAACAGATCTCTGGGAAGAAAAGACAGCTAGCCGTGGAAAGGACATTTGGAACCAGGACCCTTGCACACGTTACCGGGGATGTAAATCGATGCTCCTACTTCAGAGTTTCCACAGTATGCCAGTTCCCTAAAGTTACCAGTAAAGGCATCATGGGAGCCACCGACTGGGGACTGGAGAGATGGCTCACTGGTAAAGAGTACCTGTTGTTCCTTCAGAGGACCTGAGTTCGGTTCCTCAGCACCCACACTGCATGGCTCACTACCACCAGCTCCAGGGGACCCGGCAGCCTCTCCTCACTCCACAGGCACCTCTACATATGTGTACATAGCCGTCCACCACAGACACACATACATAAATAAAAAAAAATCTCAAAACAAACAAGAGAGGCAATCGCATTCCTGAGGGTGGCGCCCTTCTGGGTCACAGCAGCATTGTCCGCCGTAGGCAAAGGATGGAAGCAAGCCCAAGTGCCACTGGCAAAGGAATGGACTGTGCTGCAAGCATTCACGGGCACATCACTCCTTATTAGGGTAGGAACATGAGTGGAAGCAAGCCAGCTGTGGTCAGGTCAGCCCTGATACCTCTGCTGCCCATAGCAGGTGGGCCTTTCTGACCCTCATAGGCGGTGCAGTAACCACGACATCCTCTTAAGTAGTATGAATTAAAAGGAAAGTTCCCCCCCCCCACACAGCCCACCTAATCAAGTAACTGGATTTGAGTGTAATTGGTTTACCTGTGGGTATGCACACCATGGGTATCCCTCACCATGTAGTCTATGCCTTAATTCTTGTTTCACAGCTGAACCTGAGGAGGATGGAAGAAAACTCCAAACTTTGGGGTGAATGAGGCCAGCCCAGGGAAAGCACAGTACGGCTGAACTGCCCTTCGGTCTTCTTGAGGACAGACGTCAATCCCTTAGCCAGAAAATACACATGGGAAGGCCAAACTACATTACTTTCACATTGTTTTTATGATTAAAATTGAGAGAATATAGCTTGGGGTGGTTAAGAATGTCAGTGAGGCTCACTGTAGTTGGTCCTATTCTTGCTGAGGTTCTCTGTGATTTTTAAGGAAAGCCACCAAGTATTTCCATAGAGACTCAAGATTCTCTTTTGTAATTACTACATATTCTGCCGGTAGATGCCTCAGTCTGTGTAAAAGAACTTTCCTTAAATGACTTTAGCGCAACCTGATAGTGCCAAGAACACAGCACTGTCCAATGCTTGGGTGCCACACCCAAAGAGAGGTGAGCCACACCACAGGACACTTCTCCGGGCTTGCTATAGAACAATAGCCCTGTGTTTTATAGAATATGGATGCCATAAAAGATGACGATAAGACACTTGGATTCTCCATAGTAAGAGTTGAAGCTGTGATATGTTCAGGTCTATGATCCTAGGCAGTGGATAGTTGTGAAAAGAAAATTGTTCTGGAGACAAACTAGATGCCCCTCAACTGAAGAATGGATAAAGAAAATGTGGCATGTGTACACAATAGAGTACTACTCAGTAGTAATAAACAATGACATCCTTACATTTGCAGGCAAATGGACAGAACTAGAAAAAGCCATCCTGAGTGAGGTAACCCAGATCCAGAAAGACAAATACAGTATGTACTCACTTATAAGTGGATACCAGACATAAAGCAAAAGATACCCAGCCTACAATCCACAAATCCAGGGAAGCTAGAACCCTCTTCCAGAAATAGACGGAAGCAGATGAAGAAATCTACAACTAAACAATGGGCCAAGCTCCTGGAGTACAATCGAAGTGAGGGAGGAGCGGTAATATGAACAAAGGCGTCAAGACCAAAGCAAGTGTGTCCTCAAATCTTGGTGTACCTCCTCCCAGCCTGAGAAGAGAACATTTGGCTCTAAGGAAGAATTCATTAATGGGGAGACTTTGGGCATCTTTTGTTGGTGATCCCCAGGTTAAAGAAACTGTAGGCTCCCTATTAAGTGGTCCTAAGCCCAAGCGTAACTTTCACTGAGTTGAGGATGTAAGTGTATGCCCAGAGTCTGAGGATGAGAGACTGATACAAGAGGAGAGAGGTCCTGGGTAAGCACCCACACTCCTATCCTAGAAAGGATGAAAGAAATTACCAAAACAGACACATCCCCAGGCCAGAATTTAGCCTGAGACAGACAGGAACGCCAGATGTCATTCATGCTTCTGGGCAACTCAGTGCCTGGCTCAGTGGCTGGTGGAGGGTTGGACCCATCACCATCCTCTCCAGAGTGGGACCCGCCCGGGCTGCACACTTACCCATCCAGACTTCTCCAAACTGCCCTGCGCCCAGCTTTTTCACCAGCTTAATGGACTCCCGGGGGATCTCCCAGGCATCTTTATCCCATGGCTTCTGTGGTTTGGGGCTAATGCACACCTTCTCCAATCTTCTGCAAAGGCCATCAGATTGCTCTAAAGGGAAAGGAAGAACAAATACTAAGAAATGCATACAGGGCTGATGAGATTCAGTCCCGGATTCCCCAACACACAATAAATAAATGTAGAAAGAAGAATAGGAAGAGGAAAGAACGGAATGGAAGGAAGGAAGGAAGTGAGGGAGGGAGGGAGGGAGGAGAAAAGGAAGGAAGGAAAGAAAGGAAGAAGGGAAGAAAAAAGAAAGGAAGAAAGAGAAGAAATGTAAGCAATAGAGTGAGCAGCTATGGCGGATGGGTGCCAGGGTCTCCTTAAATTCCAAAACCAGATTCTCAAGTCCCTTTTATAAAACAATGTAATGCTTTATATGCACGCTTCACTTTAAATCATCTTTGTATTACTTATATTACCAAATACCTTGTAAACACCATATTGCAATCCTGTATTGTTTAGGGAATGCTGACAAGACATGCTCAGTGCAAACACATTTATAGACACTTGGCTGGCTGACTCTCGAATGCAGAACCTGTATAGTACATCCTTCTGTGTTAGAAGTGCCTATCCAGGAAATCTTGAATCAACTCTTACTCTTCTCTCGTCCAATGTGACACCATCTAAACTTCTCAAATTACTAGAAGACAATTTGAAACATTTATATTTCATTCACCAGCATACAAAAACAAAAACAACTGAGATAGTTCCACAAAAACGTATTCTGATTCCTGAGTCCTCGAAAGTTCAGTGGCCCATGGGCAGGGATGCAGTTAGGTTACCATTGCACTCCAGAACAGGGCCATAGTACTGTAAGCCCCAGCACCTCAGCCAGAAGCATAAGTGGATAGGAATGAGAGAGGGAGGAAGGATTCTGTAAGTCCAGCACCCCCCTCTCCTACATCTTTGCTCCATGTTTTGGGCCTAAGCTAACCCTCAATGAGCTTTCTCATAGAGCCCATCAGACCAGGCAGCAGAAAACAGACACAGTAGTTCCTGCATCGGATGTCAGTCACAACAAAGGGACAAGATGAGAAACTGGTACTGGGCGCAGGGCATCCATCGATCGCCTTGCTGCTCTTCAGTATGCCGTCAGTGCTATGCTATGCGCTCTTACCATGGGCACGCATTCCTTTTATAAACATGCATTACACTCAGAGGCACAGGTCTCGCCAGGGAAAAAGGCTGTGGCCATCACAGGAGCAGTCTCACTTGGATGTAGTGATAGTTCCATTTATAGTGCTCAACTGAATGGTGGCCATTTTATCTGAGACGAGAGTGTGCCCACACAGCCAACCTGTGTTCACCTCCAGTCTAGTACTTGGATGAAAGTGTGTGACAATCCATGTTCACCTCCGGCGTGTGAGCTGATAGCAACTGTGTAGGTTATAAAACTGTCAGACTTTGTCCAACCATTGGGAAATTTAAGTGTCTTAGCACATTTACTGAAGGCTACATTAAGCTGCAACGTTCAGAAGACAAGGCAAATGGAATGCATTTTCAACTCGTGCTTTAATTCAAAATAGGTTTATTAGAACACATGCCCATGAGAAGTCAAGGAGCATCTACGTATTGAGCTAGAACTCCTTGTAGAGTACTACCCTACCACGTCACCCGAAAGAAAAATTTTCATACAAAGTAGTGGCTGCCACTTGATAGCAATCATTATAAAAATAGCCCGCCTCTCCCCAGCTTCATTGTTCACTTACTTTGGTAATGCTTAATCATGTCACTGATGCAGGGGAAAGTGATCCGTGGAGAGATGTAGTAACCGCCATTGTCCAGACTTCGAATTTTGTAGTGCTTTATCACATCTCCATGCACAGGGTCATAATCTCTGACGGACAGAGAGAAGCTTCCTGTGGGAAAGTAAAGAGAAGGGCAAGCCTGCGTGTTATTCGTAAGGTCTACATTACGTGACACTGTGGTTCGTTTTCTACAAAATGTCCAATGAAAACTATGTATGTTTCTAACACATCATATTAAAATCCTGCAATCAGGCGTTGTGATGATTTTAATTCAAGCTCCTGGGAGGCAGAAGCAGGTGAGTCTTGGCCAGTTCCAGACTAGCCACCACTACTTAGTAATACCCTGCTTAAGAAGGAAAAAAAGTCCTATAAAAATTTGACTTGAAAAGTGACAATAGCATTTTGTTTGCTAGGCAAGCAGTCATCACAGCATTTTCTTTCTTTACCCTAGGTTTCTGAGATCATTTAGCTGAATAGAAAATTTCTTTTGCATTTCCTCTTGCCATTCAAGATTCGCTTTCATAATACCACAACAAAACAGGAAGTGTGCTATGACCTGGCCATAATTATGACTATTTTTCCTTTATTAACATTTATCATTTGAGTTCATTATGTCTTATCAAAATATGAAATTTTCGCTTTGAAAGGGTCTGCACAATGGCCAGAAAGGTAAAAGGAACTTTCTGTATAAGTCCCTAGAACCCATGACAGAAGGAAAGAACTGATTCTCACAGTTGCCTTCAGACTTCCAGCTTGACAGGCAGGAATGCACACACATACACACTCACACGCACACAAGTAATAACAGCAATAACAATAATAACATAATTAAAACATCTAAGTGTGGTGGACACTTTTAATCTCAGCACTCAGGAGGCAGGGGCCAGCTGGGATCTCTGAGCTTGAGGTCAGCCTGGCCTATATAATTGATTTTTCAGGCAAGCCAGGGCCTACCTAGAGAGGCTCTGTCTCAAAAGAAAAGAAAACAAAACAAAACCACCTCTTTAATACCAGAACCTACTATAGTCTTCATTTTATTCATCTCAGAAGAGTTTTTAAAGTGATTTCCCAGGCTAGGGCTGTACCTCAGTAGTAGAATGCCTGTCTAGCATGTACAAAGCCTTAGGCTCCATGTCTAGAAATAGTCCCCACATCCCTATCCAGTCTTCCTCAAGGTCTCTAATCATTCACCCACCTTTTAAAGTCTCGCTTTCTCTGATAAGAAAAGCTCCTGCACTGTTCCCTGGGGCCAGAAGCTGTCGTTCTGCATCCTTCCTGGTTATGTCCTTGAAGAACCACCTGTGAAGACATTTTCACATTTCACAGGTGTTGTGTCAGGGAGGGGAAAGATGATGCACACGTAAACAGGCAATGGGGTGCAGCGTGTAGAAGCACCACAATGGCCATGGGCCAGGACTCACTCTTCCGTCTCTAAGGTGTTGACCTTGGCCACGTAGTTGCTGGGGATGAAGCCTTCTCTCTTTGTTGAAAGGGACTTGGCTTTCCACCATTCCCCATGCCTGGAAGAGAAACAGAAGGCATGAGCCGAGAGGCAATTGTCCTATGGTGTTTGTTTTGCAGACTGAGGGCAAGGGGGGGCAACCTGGAATCTCAGAATCCAAGGGGGAAATTTCTTTCCTGCCACCTGAAAGATACGTTTAGTGACAGGAGCAAAAAAAAGCATCCTTACATCTTCAGTGTGTCTCGATATGTTTAGTGCTGCATAGAAAAGAGCTGGGAAAATGGCCCACCTTATAGAAACCAGACATCCCTCATTTCCCCACACACGGCTAAGGCATGTTCTTAAGGATCCTTGTTGCGATCCAGTCACGGGAATAGTGATTTAGAATTCATGTGTTATAAACTTGTTTGTAAAAACATCCACTTTCCCCAGAGATAGGTGCTATGAATAAAGGAAAGCAACAACAGCAATAATAAACCCAAACCAATTCAGAGTAAGGAAGCCTTATCACACGACACTCATGATACTACACTAACCCAGAGGGCATCAGGGAGTTGAAAGAGGAAGGGACCAGGCCCTGAAGCAACAGCTGAGCTAAAGAGGGGTGGGGGTGGAATGGGTCTTTGGAAGCCTTCGCGTTCCTCTTCAAATGTCCCCACACAGACCAGACCCTTGTCTGTGAGGAAAAGGGGATGATAACTAACTTCAGCACAGTTCACCGTACCTGTGAACTCTACCCACACAGGCAGCCTGTGCAAGCTTCAAATTCAGTCAACTGTAGACTGAGAGTATGTGGAACTTTTAGGCTGCACTTTTTCTTTTTTCCATGCAGGGGTATTGAATCTAGGACCTTGAACATGCTAGGCAAACTTTCTACCACTGAGCTACATTCTCAGGACGAAAACTTTTATATCTATGTTCTCTTCTTCTCTGTTTAAGTTCAACATAAGGCTGTCTTCATAACAATCACAATCATGTTGTGTTAGACATGAGAAGTCATCCAGAGGTGTTTTGAAATATTGGGAGGTAGCAGTAGAAGGACTCTCTAGGCTCCACCCCTAACTGGGGAACTATTGGGAGTGGGCAGTAACCTGGCGAGGGAGAACGGTTCTTCTGGGGAACATGGTCTCTGCTAATGACCCCACTGTCCTGCATACATGGGCAGCACCGATTGGATTTAGTTGGTTATGAGAAAGAAGAAGATGTGAAGTTGGAAGGGGCACATGTGGGATTCAGGGGTATTAGAGGAAGTAGGGAGTGAATATGATCATGTTTATTGTATATATGTATAGAATTCTCAAAGAATAAACTTTTTAAACTAAGGTATGTGGAAGATGTTGTAGGCTATATGCAAGTATTGGTCCATTTTGTATCAAAGATAAGAACACCTGGGCTTTAGTACGCATGGGCGGCCCTGGAATCCATTCCTGACAAACACTGAGAGACAGCTGTATAGACACCACACACACACACACACACACACACACACACACACACACACACACCACATCATATACACATACACACAGCATAAACACACATGCCACACACACAGACCACAGATATGCCATACACGCCCCACACACAGACACCACATACACACACACACACACACACTACACACATACCACATAAACTACACACACTACACACACACCATATCACACACACACCACACTATATACACATACATCCCCCCACACTACACAGGCACACACACCATACACATATACAGATACCACACACACACCACACACACACACACACCATATACACACACCATATCATACACACACACTACACACATACCACATACACCAAACATACACACACACATACACACTACACACATACACCACACACACACACACACACACACCATGCTCACCACAATCCTTTGGTGTCATACCCACTTCAAACGTTAAAATTCCAGGGAACAGACTGAGACATTTTAAGGCCATGCAGCTCTCAGAAGGAAGGGCCACTCGAACACCAGTTCATTCTAGCTCAGATTAGCACTCAATGCCTCATCTTCTGCGAGCGAGGGAGTCTCCCTTCTCCTCCCCTTTGGCAGGCCAGGGTCAGGGTGCTGCTTCATGCAAATTCAGTACAAGAGGGAAGTTAGACTTGAAGGGCTCAGAGTTCCTCCTTCTCCCTCCTCCTGCCTGGTGCCTTGTGGCTGACTAGGGTCACGCATGTGTGAGTCAGGGAAATGAAACATCCAAGCAGCTTCAGGGCAGAAGCGATGTGGCTGAGCAGGGCTCACCAACACGGCCGTGGCTGTGGCGCCACACCCTTAGCAAACCCTTAGACATCACCCCAAAGGACCCGTGAGCCCCGTCAGAATCTGTGCACTATAACAAATAAAAATGGCCTTTTAAATTGGTGTGTGTGTGTGTGTGTGTGTGTGTGTGTGAGACTGTACAGGTACACTTGTGTTTGCAGGTATGCATCATACGTGTACATGTGCGTACATGACAGAAGGGAGCCTCATCTGTCGTTCTTCTGGTGTTGCCTATCTTGTTTTCAAGACACAGAGTCTTTCACGGGCCTGGAACTTGCCAAGCGTGCTAGTCTGACTGGCCAGAGAGTCTTCAGGGATCCTCCTGACTCCGTCTCCCCAAGGCTGTGCCACCATACCCAGCCTCTTCCTGGGAACTAACTCAGGTTATGGCTGAGCTATCTCCCAACTCCTATAGTGACCATCTTAAGTAGCATGTGACACAGAGCCCAACTTCTTAGGTAGCACGTTTGTGAAGAAAGAACCTAAGGTCTGAACTCACTGGGAAAAATGATAGAGGTGCCTACAGCCACACTGGAAAGGAAAGCTCTTTTTGCTCTATTCCCGCTGCCTTGGCCACGGCCCTTGCAAGAGCTGTGGTCAAGGTGCTGCCAGGGCCTGGGCACACTTACTCTTCCAGGACTTTCATCTTTTCTCCTTTCTTGAAGGACAAGTCATCTGGGTGGATGCCATCGTAGGGGTACAAGGCTACCACAATGTCCCCTTGTTCCTCTGGATCTAAGAACAAAAGACATAAGCAAAGCCCTTTTAAACCCTAGCAACATAAACACAAAGGAAGGGAAAGGCAGTGGAGAGAAGGGTCCAGGGAATGAAGCTGTGTGCTTCCCACCTGCAAATAATACCAGCTGCATACCTGCATAACCCACTCTGCATACCTGCATAACCTACTATAATTTCAAAACTATGTCTAGGAAAGGATGTACCTCCGGTCATGGCAGCTCTGCCATGGTCACCCAAAGGCAGAGGCTACTCTAGTATCCATCAGTGGAATGAACAAGATGTGACACACACATACAATAGAATAATACTCAATTAAAAAGAAATGAAGTTCTGACACACAATATTTTATAGATGAGCCTTGAAGACCTTATGTGAAGTTAAAGAACCAGACACAAATGATGAAGACTGTGTATTTCTAGTCACATGTGCTACCTACAGCAATCAAATCCATAGGGACAGAAAGTAAAACAGTGGCTGCCCAGAACAGAAGGGAGATGAGAAGCAAGGGCGTTTAATGATAGAGTTCCACTTGGGATAATGAAAACCTTCTCTCGAGGATGCTGGTGAGGCTTGCACAGCAATGTGGACTTCCTGCCTCGGAACTCGATATTTAAGACATGGTTAAAGGCATGATAAATTTATGATATATGTATATATATATATATATACATATATATATGTATATATTCCTACAACAACAAACAAAATATTAATTATAATGTTAAGAAAACATACCTTTTGTTTGAAATCTCTGTCCTGGTAAAAGTTGAGATTCTGGAACCTACGAGAGAGTATTTGTTAGGGAAAAGCATCATGTTCAGATTTTTCTTCTTGTATGCATGCTGTGTATCAATTTCCTAACAGCAGCAAGTGAGGTTTAGAGTTGCAGTTACTAAGCAGGAAAGAGCTGAACAGAAAAGCGTATAGGGTGATGCCACTGCCTCCAGGGCTCCTGCACTCAGTGCCATCTTCTGCAGGTCCTACCTTACAGTTATTTTCAGGGCTTTTTTGGACATTAGGCCTTGCTCTGTGTCAACAGACCAAGTGGGTAGGGCTTCATGAGATGGGGACTAGAGGCCAGCCTGACATCATTCTTTGTCTTGCTTTTAAAAAACACAGCTCTAATATTTGGTGTGGCTGTTCGCCTAGTGTGATGTCTGCTTCTAGACTTTTCTAGACTTACAGTTCCCTGTGCCAGAGGGGAGGAAGCAAGGCATAAACTCACTGGTTGGGTGGGGCCTTGGGAAAATGTGCCTCTTTCTACCTAGAAAGAATTAAAGACTGGCCGAACAGCAGCCATGGAAACCAAGCAGTAGGTAGGGGCAGCCCAGCAAAACACCAAAATGACAGAACCCTAATGACTTTGAGATGTCACCAGCCTGTCTCCATGTTTCCTGAACTTACTTGAACATTTGATCGGGCCAGTCACTAACAGACAAACACAAGCCCAACAGAGTTGTCTGGCTCTGACTCTGTCTAGGGGTCAGTGGCAGCCCAGTTATGGCAGCAGCAGGGTGCATCACTGGGTAGATCTGGTAGCACAGAGGACATGTGAGTGAGGTATCTTCTAAGCCTTTCCACACCAGAGCAAGGCCTGGCAGCCTCTTCTAAGAAAGTCCTGAACTTCAACCCATCCCCTCTTCTTTTCCTCAAGTCATTTCGTGGAACAGGACCAAAATGTTTGTATTGAAATATAAATTTAGCTGAGAGTGAGCCCATAAAATCTCCAATTACTGAAGGAAAGGACCGAAGGAGTAGGAAATCATGGGCCCATATTAACATTCGAGACTTAAAGAAGTTTTATACTGCTGTTTTAGTCATTTGGATTTGCATAATTAAGAATTACAGTCTATTTGATATGATTTAGAGGAAGCAATTAGATGAGAAATTAAATAATTCTGAAAGCAAGCTGATCTGCAAATACAAGAGGTTAGTTTACACATATGCTAAAGCACATGTTCATACGAGGCCTGCTGGCTGGCCGGGCTGGCCCTGAAATGTGTGCACTAAGGACTAAAAGGCCCTCCTAGAACAGGGACTACAGGTCATACTGGTGTGTCCAGCCCATTTTAAACCACCTTTATAAGGCCAAAACACATCCATGTGACCCACTGACCTCAGTCTAGATCTCTCTTGAATAAATTTTTCTTGTGTTGTTGACTTTGCATTAGTCCATTTCACCTCCTTTCAGAGCCCTTTATAATCAACGAGGCCCATGTATTTTTTACATGTGGCAAAGGCTGAGAGCTCTACTTGTGTCATAGAATGTGGCCAAACAAAGCAACTGATGGAGAGCATCTGTGGCCACAGGAACCTGAACTAAAATCCATGATTTTCTGGCGAGCATAGGGAAAGTGAGACTTTAAACATGCTCACTATTGTTTTCTACCTTGTAATCTTTTTCACACTGAATATTTGGGTTTTTTTTTTTTTTAACTAGTCTCCCTTGCATTCCTAAATAAAAGACACCTGAACAAATAAACAAAACAAACAAACAAAACAAAAAAATCTCTGGGATTTAAAGCACATAAAATCATAGAATTTGCTAAGAGAAATAAACAGAACTTTTAATGAGAGCTTGGAAGTCTCCAAGAAAACTGCCATGATTCTGGTGCCTTTTACTTTTCTATTAATCACATTTATTTAAGAGTTCAACCCTGTATCTATCCATACTTATGAAGTGTTTCTAAATTGTATATTGGTCTGTATCCACCATCCCAAATTACAAATGCTCTTGATAATCTTAGATATTTTGTGTGGATCCATTTTTCTATACTTTTCTTTCAAATTTGTTTATTTTTATGAATATAGGTGTTTTGCCTGCAGAAACGTCTGTGTGCCATGTGCATGCCTGGGGCTGGCCGAGGCTAGGAGAGGTGTCAGACATCCTGGGACTAGAGGCATTTCAGAAGGCTGGGCAATGGAAACCGATACTTTATCTGAATAGTAAAGTATCAATTCAGAAACATCATGTACGATAACTTACTAGTAACCGTTCATCTCCACTCCTCTTTAACTAACTTATCAGTCTAAATGATGATACTTGATTCTGATAGGTTAGAGACAATGTGGACGGACTAGGCAGGACTGGACACTGACAGTTTTCTAAAATGCCAAGCCTCTTAAAAACGTAGGCACAGCTGGAGAAACAGCGAATTCTTCTGTTTTGGTCTTTCAAACAGGAGCTCACTTCCTAGCCCTGCCTGTCCTGGAACTGGCTACGTAAACCAGGCTGGCCTCACACTCACAAGGATCTACCTGCCTCTGTTGCCAAAACAATGTGATTACAGATATATACCATTATGCCTGGACAACTTGTCAACAAAGCCATTTGGGCTAAATTGGAATAAGTGTTTTCAGCTTAAATGCCAAGGCAGTCCATAAAACTCCAGGTATGGGGGTGGGTCATACAGACATCCAATGGGAGACTACATGGCAGCTTACAAGCTCCAAAGTAAACCAGATTTAGTTATAGCTATCCTATGTTCCAAATTCCCTGAGTTCTTAAAATATGGCATCCCCTCCTTTTTTTTTTTTTCAAATGCATCAGATGGTTCATCACTCATATAAGGACTCTAATGTGGACCACTGTGTAAAGTTTGGAGACTGAACTAGATGTGCTTTTTCTGAACCTTTTACTCCAGCATCACAAATCATAACAAACTCAGTTTTTGCACTATTTCAAGCCCGTTGAAGAAAAGACAAGATAGAATATAACGTAATGCCTGAAACACACATTAGCATGTGTTTTAGCTTCTGATTTAAATCCAGCAACTCTTTTTGTCCCTAGATCATTGTGCTGATCTTACTACCTACCCTGAGTCCCACAGGCCTAGGTGTATGCTGGGCCTTTCATTGGCAGTATGAAAGATGCTATTCTCCACACTAAAAATTCAACTAATGACCTGTTTATCATCTAGTAAGTAGCTGGATTATCCCCAAAATCTCTATGCATTCTTCAAAAGATTGTTGAAGGCATATAAAACTTATTTGGGGGTCTATGTAATCAATATAATTTTTTTTGCATGCAAAGATTGGGGTTCAATTGCACAGCCATGCTCTGATCTTGCTGTGGGATTTCTCCCCTGAGACTATTCTACTTACTGGCCTTTGCTGCTTATTGGACGTTGGATCTCTCACATAAATAGTTCGGTCAGTGTTACGTACTGGTTGAGTCTTCATATCTACTCCATCGTCATTCAGATTGTCTTTCCTTTTTGATTTTATACATCCCATATTTCCTGTTGGAATAGAAAAGCAATGGCATTGTTTTTCAATCAATCCAGAACTGGCTTAAAGCCACTCAAATCTCCATATTAAATAAGCACAAAAAGAATTATGCTTTTATTCATTGTTCAACATTGATTAATATACTCAAAGGTGGATGCTGTTTGGAAACAGGTTATCTTGGTTATTCAATTGTTCCTTCATTTACTCAAAACTATTTACTGAGCATCTCGCCTTTACACCAACCCAACGTAATTCCTACTAAAAGGAGCTCATATACTTTGTGGAAGAGATGTGTGAATTGGCATTCTAGTATGTTCTTGTGAGTCTAAGACATGGATACATAAGTT